>NC_143019.1:114752238-115415051 GCF_055824585.1 Amblyomma mixtum | reverse complement strand
ACTCCGCTGGCTTCATCAATACCATTCTGAGCTTCTCGCTCCTGCAGTGAGCTTTGTACAGTTCTTCAGCTACTTTAACTATGTAATTCATATTTGTAATGACATTGGCTTCACTGTCTGCGCGAACATCTCATGTTTGCCTTTGACTAGTGTTTCTTGACCTCTGATAGGCCACCCGCCCTCGTTCTTTCGAAAACGCTCAAACAAAACGACTAAGTTGTAATATTGCCACGTATCATTGTAGTGTCCGTTCGTTCGCGCAAGGCCGCAGGAAAGGGGTGTTATCATTTGTGTTCGTGACGCGAGAAGCGACCCGACTAATCTCGATTGATCACAGCCATGCCGAGCTGCATCTACGTGTTTCCAGATTACTCTAGATGATCTAGACCTGTTATCTCGAAGTTTCCTTGCCGGATTTAAATGAACGATGCCGCGAGCAGCTGGCATTCGTAGTTCGACGACTGATGAGCACGTTTGTTGCTTACGCCACTGCCGAGTGATTCAGTGCTTGTGCGGGCGCAAGTCAGCCCAAATAATGAGCTTCATTTCCAGGTTCTGTTGGTGTCCTACTGACCGCTGGACTGCCGTCACTACAACGTGACTATATGGGTCTCGCGTACATTAGCCTGTCAGTGCGCATGCATGATTCGTTTTCTGTTGCTAATCATCTTTAGACTCCGACGAAGTTACTTCTCTCCCAACACTCATACGCAACAATTCCGGACAAAAGCGTTCATGCGCGGGAAACAGTTCATGAACGCAATTTTTTCATATTGTAAGATTTCATTATAGCAATTCCTATATCCACAGACCTCCCGTGGATAGGCTTGCATTTTTTTTCGGCATTAGCGTGTTTGCTATTCTCAAAAGCGTTTCCCATTCGTTTTCAATGGCAGTCTTAACTGCAAGAAGGAAGCGATGGAAAACCGAAAAAAAAGTGGTTATATTTCGTCTAGTTTGAAAAGAAGACTTGTAATCCGTATGACAAGTGCTTAGTTCCTTTCTTTTCCTTAGCAGATGTAATTCTACTCTCTGTTCCCAAGGACCATTAAGAGCAAAACCAAACGGAAGCCAACCCGCACATCACATAAAGGATCTCCCGGCCCAACTATCATTGTTGAGGTAGCTCCATACAGTGACTTCCGAATTTTAAGGCGGAAGCCTTTAATGTCTCATCGTTGTAAGCAGCAGTTGTCGACAGAAAATGTCACGCTTTTCAATTGGTGGAAACGGTCGTGATGTCACAGTGCGCGAATTTCAAACGGGGCCAATTGTACTTTGGCTAGTAACCAAGCAACCAATTGAAGGGATCGTATAGTGATGCTCCAAGTGGGACTGAGCTTAGTTAATTGCTTAATTACCCAATTAGCCTAATTAGGTTTACTAGTCAGACCACATAAATAAATAAAACCGATTAAGAAATTGGTTGAGCTCAGGATTCGAACCCCGGTCTCCGGCGTGAGAGACGAGCATGCTATCCACTCCGTCATGCCAGCTCGATGGTTTGGAATGAACAAAGGAGCGTCTAGTAAATACGGTGTCTTCGCTCACTCTCATTCTCCTCCATTCCCTTCCAGCGAGGTTTAGGTGTCCACCGAGGTATGAGAGACAGATACATTTCCTTTTCTCAAAAATCAATTTACCGACGACAAAGGCGTATTTGTCCGCGTTTCAGATTGGTCCAAATTTTCGTGACATCACCGCGCGCGAATTTTGACGGGTGTCCACCGAAATATGTGAGGCAGTTACTGCGCAACTTCCTTTCCTCAAATACAATTTTCATTTTCTTCATTACGGCCCTCTTTCTTCTTTCACTCACACTTCCTCCCTTCCTGTACGGTGCGGCTCAGGTGTCCACCGAGATGACAAAGAATTACAGCCCCATTTCTTTTCCTCAAAAAACGTTGCGTTCAAAGGGCAACGCATCGCGCCGAACGGGTGGCGGCGTTCTTTGGACTCCGTGGCAGCGCTACAACACGCTGTCGCGTTCCACTCCTAAATTCGAAGCTTAACCGTCATTAATTGGCAGTTAATTAATGCACCAACAAAATGTACAGAGAATAATCGCGTAGCAGAATGCAGTACTCAGGCTTTCGCCTTTCACCACTTTAGCCGCTAAAGTTCCTCGTAATTTTTTTGATGTTGTACATATGAACCGAGTATTATACCTGTATCTGCAAAAACTTTCGGGTGGTTTCACCAACAACACAAGCTTTCTTATAGATTTGGAAACATATCTATTGAAAGGAGATGTTGATAATCGGCAAAACGCAGTATAGTCTTGCACTAAAATTTTCAGCACAGCAGCTCTGACGCCACCTGCAGCAGGTCATCCAATTCTCAGAGATGAAAATATAGACAGTAGATCTCATTGGCCGACATAAGAGTATTCGTCGTCAAGGTAGGGTAGAATAAAGGGAACAATATTTCGCGAGTGAAAATGTAGTGCGCCAGGCCTTGCGCTATGTGTTGAAGGTTACCTTTAGTTTCTTTTGTGAATAATGCTCGTTAGTTATCAATGAAGAATTAAAGGAAAGGAAAAGCATGCTGCTTCACGACAGGAACAAATTGATAGTCTCTCCATATCTTATCACAAAAGTGTTTTCAGGCTTAAAAAATGAAACACCAGATAGCAACTGAGCAGGTTACTTGATTGAGATAACTAAGCAAGCAATAACAACTGGCACACAGAGAAAATGAAAGAACCCATCAAGTACTGAATTGAACTGAAGAACGCTACAGTGAAAGAGTGCCACAGAAGATCTCACTGACTTCGGGCGTTCAGTTCCCAATCGTGGGAAGCGCTCACGTGAATACGTCCATCATTACCTTAACTTTCCACGGATAGAACAAAGCTGAGGCTTTACCATCGGCGATTCTGGTGAACAATCAAACACGTTTGCAATGTCATTAGCGTACATCAATGGCACGTTGATATAGTTCACAAGTTCTGGATACTCTACTATAGGGCAACGCAGGTAGGTAGCGAGAGAGTAAAAAAGCTGTCCATGTGACATTTGAAGTGCGCTGAACACGGTTTTTGTAATGTTCCAATCGGGACGGTGAAAAGAACCAAGAAGCGAGGACAAGCCAAGCGACGCGGCCATCATGGCATTCGTCAACATGGGGTTTCTATCACTGCCCAAGTAGGTCCTGACGAAACAAGCGCGTAGCTTTTCGAGGTGTGCTTCAGTTTTTGGATTCCACGCGATGCCATGGAACACAGCAGACCACATGCTTTCCGCCAGCAGCCAGCCTAGGGCAGCCATATTCGCCAGCTCCGATGTAGGTGACTTGGGACGGATGGCATCGTAGAAGGAAGCCGGCAACAGGAAATATCGGCCCCCAAGGATAACGATGATACCGGTGTCGAGCACATGTGAAGCTTGCAAGCCCCACAGACGCGCCCTGAACGCCTCGAAGTTAAACGCTCGGCCTCGCAGAAAGTTTTCAGCGAAATCGGGCGTAGGCTTTGGAAGCGCGACTGGCATTGTACTTGAGGTTGTAGGAGTCAGAAGAGTAAAATCCTTAAAATATTTCTCCAGCTTCTCAGTGTCCTCGCCTTCGAACAACCAACTGCGACGACAGTCCCAGAAAACAGCTTCCTTCACAGCGGCGAATGTCAGAATTGCCTGCTCGTCTTTCTCTGGCGTCGTCCGAATTTCCGCCGTAAAGAGGTCCCAAATTTCGTTGATCGACCCCACGCTGTCGTTGCAGATTTGGAAAACCTGCGGCCAAGAACCATCGTAGGAAGCGTAGAACTCTTCCGCGACGCTTGCAAGGCTCTGCCAGAGCAAGTAAGCAGCCTTGACGACGGCTGTGCCACCGTAATAGTCCGTGGAGAACAAGTCGTGCATGACCCGGATCTTGCTGCCACCTACAATATTTATTTCTATTTTTTTGGTAGTAGAGAAACCGATCGCAGCAAGAGCGGCTTGCAAGTCTTTTAATTCCCAGATATCGCGATCGAAGGCGTGGCTTTCCTTGGAGGTGAAGTATCTTGTATCCGTGTCTCCAAGAGTGCGAAATTTTCTGCATATTTTTGAGTGCATTTCTGAAAGTTCCTCGAGACTGATCTTAGCGTCAAATTCATTACTCAAGGCATTAAGAGTATGTGGCATGGCATGCGAAGAGAAGGTTTCATTGAGGCATCTATCTTGTATCTTCATAAAAATACGAGGGATCACAGGGTAGTAAACTGAGCTAAGGAAAGAAGGAAGCTTGTACTTCACCGATGATGTAACGGCGTAAATTAAAGCGTTTGTGGTGTTAGGTCGCCCAAGAAGATTCCTGCTGTTCGCCGCCAGCATAGTGGCTAATGAAGACAGGAAAACGTTGCGGTTCGGTATGGCCTTCAGGCATGACTGGTAGTAAGAAATCATGAACTTTGCAGCGTCGACTTTCTGCAGTGCCTTCGGCAAGAAACCTGTGACCATGATCTTCGCAAGTTCGTCCCGTCTCTCGAGGTGCCTCCAGAGGCCATGCTTGATGACGTCTGAGCACACGTGGGCGTAGAAATTCCGGCAAGGATTTATGGTGGCGTTCACGAACCGAGTTACATCGTCGGCGTCATCTGGGCAACAGAAGGAATCACCTTTGGCGTCGGCGGAACCGACTTGTGTGCTCCAGCGTCTGCCGAAGTAGACGCCCAGTGATGCGATGGCTACGACGACTGCGGCTGAGATCACAAGCAGGCAGCTCAGGAACAGGAGTCGCCGTCTGGAGTCCTTGGTCGTTAGAAGGGTGTTAAGTCTGGGGAGAACTATGGTCCGCAGAGTCTGGTAGGGCGAGCTTGGAGGTTCCGGCGTAGCAGCTTGGGTCGCCATGACAGATTCTTCTTCTTCTTCTTCTTCTTCTTCACCTCTTTATAATGGCACATACCCACGTGGGGGGAATTCTGTCTTCCGCTCTTTCTTCTTCTAATGGGGCGCCTCCACGTGTGTTAGCGACACGAGCGGAATATTTCTTTTTAATGGGGGACTCCGCCGTTACAGATATGATTAAAGAGGGGGATAAAAATTTGGAACCCGAAATTATATTAACGGTTTTGTTCCAGCTTCCTGCGAAGTGTGTCTTATATATTGAGATATTAAGGTGAAAGCCTTTAATGGCTCATGCTCGTGATGTGCGCCCCTGCAAGCGGGGTCCGTTCGTGCGCTGGAATCGTGACAACTGTGGCCTCTCCAGCACGCAGCGGCGCAACCTCCTCCCCTCCATAGCAGCTGTCGCGCTGGTGGGGGCGCATATGTGCATAGTAACCGTGACGTCACTCAGTAGTGGTAGAAGGAGCACGCGCGCGTCGGCGGTGGCAGCTGCATTGCCGCTCCTTTGCCAGACGTCTCGTTGCAGTCGAGTGCGCGAGACGCATGGCTCCGAAGCGACCCAGTGATTCCGCTCCAAGCGGTTGGGCGAAGCGGCAGTGGGTTCAGCACAAGACTTTTTGCCATGCACACTTTAGAATGTCGAAAGTGTCTTCGGTAATTTTTAGAGCCAGGTTATTGAAAAAAAAATGGTAGCTGCTCACAAAGAGACTGTAATACTATGTGCGCGTTTATTTTTTCCGATATCTAACAGTTGCGCTAACGGCTTTAGAAGGAGCAATGTTAGGGCCCTAAGGCCGTTGTGAAGAAATGAAAAAAAAGAGTACGGCGATCCTTGTTACAGCCGGACTGCGCAAATCGAAATCATTATTCACTAAAATATTAACTACGATGCGGGACGGAGCCTATCTTGTTTCGTTTCGCGCGCTATGCAATAGCTTGTCGCTGAAGCCTGGCAGCGCTAAAAATAGAAACTGGAAACACACGTCCGGTTAGTGTGGTTTTCTACTGATCCTGTGAAATAATGCCCACGAAGAAATCTGACAGGTAGTCCAATCTATAGCAGAACAGAAAGCTGGTCTAGTTGGTAGATACGTTTACTGAAAAACTTGCGCAGAAAAACGAGGACCAAGCCGAGAAGAACACAAGGACGAGCTCTCGTCCTTGTGTTAGTCTTGGCTTAGTCCTCGCGTTATTGCGATATTTTTTCAATATGCAGTGCTACCCAGCCATATCGTCACTCGTATTCAAGCCTCACATTCTCTTTTTTTTTATTAGCGAAGTGCGTCATGAGGTAAAACGAGAGAGGGGCAAGCCAATGTAGGATAAAGCGAGGAAAAATTAGGGAACATAAATTTTGCTCACATAGGTTTCCATGCAGGGATCATCTATGTTCCACTTTTCGTAGTCACATACGCGGTTGCACCGCAGGCTTACCTCCCTGAGGAAACTACTCGTGAGTAAGACCACGTAGGAGAGAATGCGAACACGGAGAAATTAGAGCGCGATATTCGCTGGCACAAAGCTTGTCATTTGCACCCATGGGAAAAGGCATGTTTCCTTGCGTATAACACAATTCTGCGGCCAGTCTTAGAAAATGCCGTAATGATCTGGGACCCACATACCGAGATCAATATTCACGGATTAGAAAGGGCTGAAAAGAAAGCGGTAAGATTTTTGTATATTTCCTATGCCCGCCCTTCTACCATTACTACTCTTTAAAAAAGTGGCTTAGCGTCTGTGACTGACCGAAGTCGTATTTGTCGCTTGAAATTTTTTTTTCCAGTTAATAATTAGCATTACAACATTGACATCACAAAAGTTGTTACTTTGAGTTTATGCTACACGGTGACCTGAAAGTTCAAGCAGAGCTAGACAACAGGACCAGAAAGGTCTGTTAACAGGACCGTAGGGACTGACTTAAATGGAATATATATTCAATTTTATTGGTACGTGAAATACTTCCTGGTTCTAGTCAGCTCTTTGGGTACTGAAAGTGTGCTTGAGTGAGTTGATGTTTTTTCACAGCATAGGTCTGTACTCAGGTTTGCACATGAGTCCCTCAGAGGAAGGTCTTGCAGTTCTTAGATCTCAAATTGACCTTCTTGTCAACCCATGTAAGATGGTGATACGCTCCCAGGAGTGAAAAATCTCTTGCAAATTACGCCTCTTGCCTTTCCAGGCTTGCGAAATTCGGAATTTTAACAGGATGTATTGGTATGGCCGTCAAAAAATCTTTTATTCACCAAATGTTTAGTAGTGTTGCAGTCCAAGCCCACAGATTCAGGGAGCACGGTTTCCCAGATTATGACTTGTGGCTGGTGTAGGGGTGCGTTTATTAGGCGTCCTCATGGTACCGAACCGCCGTGCAGGATCTGGCAGCGTAGACGGGCGTAGCCACCACCAAGAGAGCGGGGCAACTTCGTCGTCGTCAGATGCAGCGTAGTGTCGGCGCATGGCGGTAGCGGAACCTCTCACAGTTGGCACACTACAGTTTCCCCCGGGCGAAAAGGAGCCAGCCTGGCGTCTTAAGGGGAAGGAAGAACAATGGGGTCGTAGTACGGCTACAGTCGGTTGACGTGCACGGTTCCGCGGCCACGGCGACGCAAGTCCGCAGCGGGTGCAACGGGCTCAACAATATAATTGACCGGAGAGGTTTGCTCGAGAACCCGATAGGGACCATGATACCGATGCAGCAGTTTCCGCGAAAGGCCGGGAGTTGTGGGAGGCACCCAGAGCCACACAAGGGAGTCGGAAGGGTAGGAGGTACAGGCCGCGGAGGTGTCGCGGTCATGTTTTTGCTGCCACTGGGTCTGCGTGGTAAACGAGCCAGCAAGCTGACGGCATTCTTCGGCGTACCTGGCAGCGTCGGACAATGGCGTGGACTCGGAAATGTCGGGCCGGTAGCGAGGAATAGTATCCATCGTGCAGGGGGGCTCGCGGCCGTACAGAAGAAAGAAGGAAGAGAATCCAGTCGTGGATTGTGTCGCAGTGTTATATGCGTAGGTGACGAAGGGAAGAACTTGGTCCCAGTTGGGGTGGTTGGCGTCGATGTACAAGGACAGCATGTCACTGAGGGTTCGGTTGAAACGCTCGGTCAGGCCGTTGGTCGGAGGGTGGTAAGACGAAGCGGTTCGATGGATAATGCGGCATTCCTTGAGGAGGGCCTCAAGGGCGTCAGACAGGAATACGCGTCCACGGTCGCTGAGCAGTTCTTGAGGAGCACCATGGCGAAGAATCAGGTTCTTTAGAAGAAAGGAAGCCACGTCGCGGGAGGAGGCAGATGGTAATAGAGACGCTTCAGCATAGCTAGTGAGATGATCCACGGCCACGATAATCCAGCGGTCACCAGCGGGAGTGGAAGGGAGGGGGCCGTAGAGGTCTATGCCAACGCGGTCAAACGGGCGGTCAGGGCAGGGTAACGGCTGCAGTGGAGCAGGCGAGGTGTGAGGCGGACATTTACGCCGTTGACAGGATGGGTAAGATCGCAAAAAGTGGCGAACAAAGCGGTACATGCCACGCCAGTAGAATGGGAGACGCAGACGCGTGTAGGTTTTCAACACGCCGCCGTGGGCACACTGGGGATCCGCATGGAAAGCGGTGCAAATGTCGGTGCGTAGATGGCGGGGGATCACTAGGAGCCATTTGCGTCCGTCGAACAGGTAATTGCGACGATAGAGGAGACCGTCGCGAATAGAAAAGTTACGGGCTTGACGTAAGAGAGAACGGGACGAATTATCAGTCGTAGGACTCGAAAGGAAGTTAATAAGAGTGGCGATCCAAGGGTATTTCCGCTGCTCGGTGGACATGTCGGCAGTGGCAAGCGAGGACAACTCGTAAGCAGGCACAGGAGCAGGCGATGAAACACTAGGTAGCGGCGAGCGGGAAAGAGCGTCCGCGTCATGATGCTTGAGGCCAGAGCGGTAAATGACATGAATGTCATACTCCTGCAATCGCAGAGCCCAGCGAGCTAGGCGGCCTGACGGGTCTTTGAGAGAGGCCAGCCAGCACAGGGCATGGTGGTCGGTTACTATACAGAACGGGCGACCGTAGACATAGGGACGAAATTTTCCAATGACCCAAATGATGGCCAAACTTTCTCGTTCGGTAACAGAATAGTTGGCCTCCGCTTTGCTCAAGGTCCGACCGGCGTAGGCGACCACATATTCACGGAAGCCAGGTTTGCGTTGGGTGAGAACGGCACCCAGTCCAATACCGCTGGCGTCCGCGTGGATCTCAGTAGGCGCAGTCGGGTCAAAGTGGCGCAGGATAGGAGGCGAAACCAAAGGCGGCGCAAGGTGTCGAAGGCGTCATCGCAAGCAGGCGTCCAAGCGGAGAGGTTGGAGCTGCCTGCGAGTAGCTGGGTCAGAGGAGCGATGATCGAGGCGAAATTCAAGATGAAGGGACGGAAGTACGAGCAAAGGCCAACGAAGCTACAGAGCTGCTTCAGTGAGGTGGGCTTCGGAAATTCGGCAACTGCACGAAGTCTGGCGGGGTCCGGAAGAATGCCGTCTTTAGAGACATGTCCTAAAATAGTGAGTTTTCGGGCAGCAAAGCGGCAATTTTTCAAATTCATCTGGAGCCCAGCGTCAGTAAGACAAGTCAGAACGCGCTCCAGGCGGATGAAATGAGAAGAAAAGTCCGCAGAAAAGACGACGATGTCATCGAGATAGGAAAGACAACTCTCCTACTTGAGTCCACTAAGGATAGTGTCCATCAGGCGTTCGAAAGTTGCCGGGGCGTTGCAAACGCCAAACGGCATGACGTTGAACTCATATAAGCCGCCAGGTGTTATGAAGGCAGTTTTTGAGCGATCAGCGTCAGCCATGGGCACCTGCCAGTAGCCCGACCTCAAATCCAGCGAGGAGAAATACTCAGCTCTCTGCAAGCAGTCCAGGGCGTCATCGATTCGTGGCAGGGGATAGACGTCCTTGCGTGTGATGTTGTTGAGCCGGCGGTAATCAACACAGAACCTGATGGAACCATCTTTCTTTTTTACCAACACAACAGGAGACGCCCAGCGACTGTGGGAGGGCTGTATGACACCCCGACGGAGCATGTCGCCCACGTGATCAGAAATGACGCGGCGCTCAGAAGCCGAGACACGATAGGGGCGCTGGCCAAGAGGGGCGTGTGTACCGGTGTCGATGGTGTGCGCAACGACAGACGTGCGGCCCAAGGCAGTCTGAGGAAGATCGAAAGAAGAACTGAAGCGCTGGAGGAGGGCGACGAGTTGATCACGCAGCGCGGGTGGAAGGTCGGCCACAATGGCACGGTGGAAGACGTCGGAGGGCGGTGGATCATTCTTAACATCACAAGAGCTGAGCACATCGACATCGAGGGAAGCGGTGGTATCAAGAATAGGGTAGGGAAGGCAGGAATCAAGTTCTTCAGTACGCCCGAGGCATTCTCCTCGGAGCACTGCTGACGGGCACGAAGATGGGTTCTAGACGTAAATTGCAATTTGTCCGTGGTCGATCGTCAGAACAGCAAAGGGAAGCAGGAGGCAGGGATGATGGGAAGCGGTTTCGGAAGGCGTGAAGAAAACAGTTGAATGAGTGACGCCGGCACAGGACAGGGGTACGAGGGCAGCAGAAAACGGAGGAATGTCGGTATCAGTCGCGACCACAAGTTTGGCAGACTGCATAGGTACGTCGCAAAAGGAAGCGTCACACAGCAGAGAAAAGGCAATTTCAGCTCGAGCGCAGTCAATAACGGCACGATGAGTCGAAAGGAAGTCACATCCCAGGATGATGTCGTGTGAGCAGTTAGACAACACAATATACTCGATGGTGTACAAAACATCTTGAATGAGGACACGGGCCGTACATGCGCCTGAGGGATGAATGCGCTGTGATGAGGCGGTGCGAAGCGAAAAGTCAGAAAGTGGGGTAGTCACGGAGTCCGCGGCAGAGAGCTTCACTTATGACGGATACTGTAGTACTGTAGCGCACTTGTCGACGAGGGCGGAACCACGGCGGCTTCCTCGAACATTACGATTACATTAGCGGGACAAGACGGAGGACTTGAGGAGCTCGAAAGAAGCGCAGTTCTTGCCCCCCCCCCCCCCCCCCCCAACTGCGACTGTTAGTTTCCCTCAAGTGTGGAGCTAGAACGTCGCATCATCGGAGAAGGGGAACGGCCTCGAGGGGAAGGCGATCGGCGAGTGGTGTAGATATGGCGATCAGGGGAAACAAAGGGGGGACCGGGCGGCCTTCTCGGCGGGGATAGTTCGGCATCGTACGGGTAGGAGCGCAGATAAGGCCGAGAAGGCGGAAGGCGTTGGCGGCAAAGCCGCGCGACATGGCCTGGCAGACCACAGGCGCAGATGGGTCAGTTGTTCGCAGTACGCCAAGGGTTCGTAGGATGTGGGCGAACTCGTGAGCACGGAGCTTGAGACGGGGGCTCAGACGGCGGCGGAAGACGGAAAGAAGGGGCGGCCTAGTAGGAATCGGGTGCCTGCTGATGTCGTGGCCTGGCCACCGCTTGGGCGCACGTCAGGGGTGCTTTCACAGGCAGGAGCACAAGTCTAGACGGTAGCAGATCAGCGACTTGGTCCTGCACGACACGGCGTATGGTAGGAGCAAAATACGGGGTCGAGTCAGGAACTTGGCGGGCGGGGTCTTGAAAATGTGAAGTGAGGGACAGCTGGCGAGCGACCTCTTCGCGAATGAAGGCTTTGATTTGATTGAGAAGAGGGGAGTCCTCAGGAGTAGTACCGCCCAGGGCCAGTGTGGAGAGGGCCTCGTCGCAGACACCGGCGTGCCGTGTAGAAGCGCTCTGCTTGCGGGGCTCGTCGTAGCTCTGGCAAAGCTTAATAACCTCGCTGACAGTTGTGGGATTTTTCGCGAGAATCACCTTAAATGCGTCGTCAGCGATGCCTTTGAGGGTGTGATTGATATTGTCCGCTTCTGGCATGGCGGCGTTGACACGTTTGCAGAGGTCAACGATGTCCTCAATGTAACTTGTGAAGGTCTCGTCGGTGTGTTGAGCGTGATCCCGCAAGCGCTGTTCGGCACGGAGCTTGCGCACAGCAGGGCGGCCGAACACTTCCGCAAAACTTTTCTTAAATACGGACCAAGTGGGTAGGTCCGCCTCATGGTTGCGAAGCCAGAGGTTCGCCACGTCCGTAAGATAAAACATGACGTTACTGAGTTTGATAGTGTCATCCCACTGGTTATAGCTGCTCACTCGCTCATACGATGACAGCCAGTCGTTAATATCTTGGTCGGCAGTGCCGCTGAAGAGGGAAGGGTCACGCTGCCGGATGACGCCAGAAGAAAGGACCGTGGTTGAACTGGCCGCCGGTGTTGGGGCAGTCTCATCTGGCATTGTTGACACAGGCGGCAGATTACGGCTCCGGAGTTCTAGGTTGGCCGTGGATGTACCCAGAACCTCCATCAATTGTAGGAGTGCGTTTATTAGGCGTCCTCAAGAGACCGAGCCGCCGTGTATGATCTGGCAGCTAGGCAGGCGTAGCGGGCACCAAGAGAGCGGGGCAACTTCGTCGTCGTCAGGCGCAGCGTAGTGTCGGCGCATGGCAGTAGCGGAACCCGTCACAGCTGGCACTCTACATATGTTCTAACTTACAGACAACCTTACCTGCTGCCATTTTTTCATATCGAATTATAGATATATGAAACAACATATCGATCCCCTTGGAACTGTATATATCCAGGTTCTACTTTATTGAGACGGAATCACCGCCATGAAAAATTGCAGCGTTAATCTCTCAATGTTAAACTCCTGTATTGTTAAGTACACGCCAAAAATGTTACCTCTTTAGTTTCGGGCATTAGCTCAATACGTCATTCCTACATTTCATTTAATTCCATATCATATCCTAATTCCTTGCAACACGAGGCACAGGATTGTCGTATTCATGTGTGCCCCCGTGGATGTGCCTCTGGGGTACCGGAGAGACAGGATTTTTTTTTAGCTGCAACTTCCCAATAAAACAGGCCTTGTCCACCTTGCATAGCTGCCGTGAAATGTCGCGCACTAGTGCTTAAGTCTTATGGACTTCTTTACTCTGCGCTGCGTTTTCCGAAGACCGTGCACAATACCGTTGCTTCCAAACTCGCTTTTCGTTGTACCGCGAAGCAAGTACGCAGACTGATGAAGAGTAGAGCATGCAGTAACATCTGAAATCAAAGTTTCTACTGAGAGTGCGTGTTTACAAAGATGTTAAAACTTTCAAATTTTGCAAAGATTTTCACCGCCTTCAGTGTGCAAAGAATTTCGTTACACCACGCATTCTTATAGGATATATGTAGCGCGAGAAGAATGAAGGCATCAGGAGTTCATTTTTTTTAAATATTGGGCAGCACTACTTTCTTTTACGCGTCCTGAACGAAAACCAGACCGCTCGTTCCTGACAGAAAAGCGGGCATTGTAACAGACACCTACACTGCCAATCTACGACAACTCAACGAACAACATTCTTCAAAGATCGGGCTCACTTTCGGAATGCGTGGGTGGCGTATCCTCTCTGCTTGAGCTCCTGGGGCAGCGTGGTGACCCCCAACGGCAAGCCATTAGGCTCGAGGGGGCGGATCCCGTGGCCCTGCGCATGCAAAGGCGGGGCATTGTACCGGTCCCATTCCCATTAAAACTGTTATGTCCCAATCGTCATTGAAGCAACGCCCAGGTTATCATTGTGACCGGCCACATGGCTTGTCATAATTATAATCATAATAGAGCTGAACGGAGAAGTCCGGCATTCACTATCACGCTGCGTTATGAGTTGTGTTGTATGTTACAGCTGTGTCGTGTCGCGAACCAGGTTGTTAGCCTTATTATGCTGTTGTTCAGCTCAGTGGGAAGTAGTAGGCGGGATCATTACGAGGCAGCATCAGCTCCTCATATGTTCGAGCTGCTTTTAAAGGGTCAGTGTACTCACCGAGATGAGTGTATAAATAATGGCATATTCTGGTAGTTGGCACCCTATAACATCAATAACGAGGGATCTGCTCCCGGTTTAGGCAGGAATTTATATTTTTTGTCGGCGTTAAAAGTCGCGTAAAAGTGCATGGTGGCGACCCCAAACGTTCATTTTGTAGGTGCAGGTGGTAGTCTTTTTTTGTAGAAGCATAAGTGAATATACTACGTACCGTTAGTATGCCACAATGTCACAGAAACGTACGTTTTGTTCCAGTAAACTGTAGAACGCCTACCGCTCGCTTTTTCTGTAAATCACATGAATATTTATAGTTATACGTACGCTAAACGCCGGCAGATTCCCCCTTTCAGCTCAGCGTATGCTAGCAGAGACGCAAAAATGAACTCAGCCTATAGTGACGCCATCTGGTTGTCAGGACGGGAACCATTGCTGTAAACAAACCGACCCTCCACTTAAGCCTAGAAGCGGGAGAATCGTCACTCTAATTATTAAAATAAAGCAAATGTATCACTTATACCTTTTCTTATAGGCGAGATGAGACGAAGCGAAAGACCGGCGCCTCATTTATGGCCAGTGAACGCGCTGAAAAAGGCAGCAACAACGAGAATTCAGTCCGAAGCGAGAGGTCCGGCTTCGATGGGCGCCGCCATGTTTGTCGCCGCGCGGCGGAAATCCAGATGGTTGCCAGATGAGACTACCACCTCATACAGATGTATTCCCACATCAATAAATTCCATTTTAAAATGTTCTACCGCACTTCTTGGCACCACAGCTGGCTAAACGCTAATTTGAGTAATGAGCTATCGGTCGCCGCAAAGAAAATATGGCCGATAAAATTCAGTAGACTGACCCTTTAAAACAGCCTTCTCCAGTGCTCTGGCTACGGGCGGCGAAAAAACACAGTTTTCAGTTTTGATCGTTAACAAGCGGCGTCCGAGGATAAATGCACAAATAAAATTACCTTCGCCACTAGGCGTGTTCGCGAACGGAGCCTGAGCCTGCTCCGGGCTGGCTAATAACATGTTCATGTTCGTATACAGAATGCTCTTCTGAAGTATACTAACACGTGCGGCATGGCGGTCGGAGTAAGCCGTAGTGAACAGTAAGGGCTAACGACCACTAGTAGCCCGCAAGTGCTCAGAATCACCGAGGAAGGACATTAGCAAGATCGTCCGTGTTTTTTGTAGCCTGCACCTTGTTTTCCAACTTCCATATGCGCCCAGCCTTCGTGGGCGGTTGAAATTATCCTCGTAATGTGGTGACTTTCCCTCCTGGATGCTGCTTTTAGTCTCGCGTGGCAATGTAAACCAAGCGGTATGAACGTACCCTGAATCCCCAGCTTGTACGGGTATACAGCGTCCAGTAAGCAGTGCGGCCCTTGTGCTGCAAGGAGATGACACAATTGTTCACGAACCTTGAGCTACTTGCTGAAAGCAGAAAGCGGGACTAAGTTTTCTTCAAAATTTCATTATATTGCGAACATCGAATTTAACCCCATTGATTACATCTCCGAAGACTCTACCAAACAATGTGCCATAAGCATTACCGTAGCATATCGCCACTACTTGCACGAGCTCACACGTATAAATTTTATTTGTTTTGTTTTGAGCCAGAGCTCTACTCCTCGGGGTACAACCTCCAATTTCAATGTGGATGAGACAATGACCTTCAGTGCCTCACAAGGTCAAACCGAACATAACTACGTGGCGGTACGGCCCAAGGTATGGTACTATGACCAGGTGATTATATGGTTATGACAACTGGGTACCGGACCTTGACCGCTGATGTTGACCTTGACATTTGATTTGAGACGGTAGGCGCCACGTCGGCAATGACCTTCAATGCCTTACAAGGTCAAAGCGAACTTAAAGGCGTGGTGCTATGGCCTAAGCTATGATAGTATGACCACGTGATCATATGACTATGACTATTGGGTACCTAGACATTTTATTTGAGACGGTGGGTACCTCATCGACAATGACGTTCAATGCCTCACATGGTCAAACCGAACTTAACAGCGTGGTGTTATGGGCCAAGCTATGGTAGTATGATCACGTCATCATATGACTATGACCATTGGGTACTTCACCTTTATCTCTGAATTGATCCTTGACCTTGACGGTTGACTTGAGACAGTAGAGGCCATCCTTAACAGAGCTGTCGCTCGTACTACTAGGTTAAAGCCACGTTGAACCCCAGCCATTTTTTTGCTCGAACAACCTCAGAACAGAACGCCCTACCGCCCCGCCGCGGTGGCTCAGGGGTTACGGCGCTCGGCTGCTGACCGGAAAGACGCGGGTTTGACCCCGGCTGTGGCGGCTGAATTTCGATTTAGGCGAAATTCTAGAGGCCCGTGTGCCATGCGATGTGAACGCACGTTAAAGAACCCCAGGTGGTGGAAATTTCCAGAGCCCTTCACTACGGCGTCTCTCATAGCCTGAGTTGCTTTGGGACGTTAAACTCCAATAAACCAAACCTAAACCAGAACGCCCTACCAATGAATTGACCGTTTTATCACGCAATTACTGAATAGTGATGTGTTGTACTGCGCGTTGCTTTTTCATGCTTAATTACCAGCGTTCTCTGTGGGGTGTTAGTACATTCCTGACGTTTTGAGGACGTCTCCTGCTTGTGCATGTTAAGCCTGCGGTACTTTTGTAAATGAAATAAATAAAACATCGCAAATTCATCTTTGCTAAGTATATAGTCCTTCAATGTAGGTGCAGGAAAGAAAAGAGATCACGCGTTGTACCTTTTCCAGATTATTTTCTTTTGCCCTATGCCACCAGTAGCGGCTCCCATTCGTAGCAGGTCTAGCAGCAACCGAGCAGTATCAGTTACCGGCCCTTGAAATCAAAGCGGGGTGTCCAAATAGCAAATATGTAAAAGAATGCATCAGAATAGAAATAGTTAAAGAATTTCGCACCAGGCATTGTAATAGATGGGATCGCCGGGATGGAACCACACTGTTATTGAAATTTCGTCATGAAGAGAATATGCCAACATCTGCCAAAAATTCTGCCGGAACAAGCAATAGTCACGCGAGCGCACTATAAATCGCGAATATTCAGATAGGTCCTGATGGGCTGAATTGAGCTCTTCATTGCGCATGCTCGGCTGCGCAGATAGTATAGCCTTTCACTGCTTGGTTTCAAAAAAAAAGGAGCTGTGCATGCAGCAGAGATGACTGTTTTTCAGCAGAGCGCCGCAGGAGACGTAATTCGCGCCGCCTGTAAACGTATACCGAGAGTTGTACGTTAACAGCGGAGAGTTGTACGTTAACAGTTGGACATGGTCTTTTGACGCACCGCCGCTATCTTCACGGGGCCCCCTTACACCGTAGGCTATCTTCGGAAATGCACCCGATGGCCCACAGCTGCCTGCACTGCCGCGGGGCCTAACGTAGGCGTCTTTGAAGGAGGGTGATTAGGAGCTCCGATTAAGCTAATTACTGCATATCTTTCACATCCTGACCCAATGTGCGGGAAAACAGGAACCATTCCTTATCTGGTTTGCTAAGGCGGCAAAGAGCACCCATGAAAAGACGATTACGGCGATTTTTTGGCGACGCGTGGGAACAGCGTCAGTTCCACACTCTTATCCGCCCGCTTATCTTATCACTCTTATCCTAGCGTACCGCTATCTGTGCTGTACCGGCTTTGTGGCCATTTTCTTTCCTCTCTTGTTGCTTATGGACGACAAGCACTGATGACGGGAACGTACGCATCATTGTCAAGAACTTGACTTGCAACGCAGTGGAGACGGGGGCAGCGGTGTGCTTGAGACAAGTCGGGAACAAGAGCCCCGATGGGAGAGGACGTGGATGCCCTTACTGAAGAGAGAGCGGTGTCGTATTTGTTTTTGATTTTGTTTGTGCTCTTAGCGAGACCCTGGGTTCGAGGCTGAGCCCAACCTACGGGGTAGGTCCCACCTCGAATTATATGTTTGATTGGAGGATGGATGCTTGGGGCGGGCCACTGAAAATGACCGCCCCTATTTCCTTGTTAAGTAAGGGTTTAAAAACCGAAGTGAACGAATGGAGTCCAGCCTGAGCTGGGACTCCATGGTTAGCATGTAATGCAGGTTCACTTAGGCTCTAATGTGCTAGGTCAATGAGTAAAGTAGCGCAAAGTTTGTTCTTATTGTAAATTCATTCCTGCTTTTTCCAGTTTGACTCCCTGTATATGTATGCTGTAAATATATGCTCTGCTGTCACCATTTACAAGCACTCCTCCTGGTCCTCTTCCCCACCGAACTGCATTACAGGATGGGTTGGAAACCTTCTTTGAAGAAGCGAACAGATCATAAGTTCAACTACCATTCTTTTCGAGAATGAACAACAGAGAACGCAGGGGGGGGGGGGGGGGGGTTGCAGTGCTCAAAAATTCTTTGGGGGTGTTCTGACGCCGAACCTACGCCCCCCCCTCCCCCCTCCGTCTACGCCCCTGTCCCCAAATATGGGTAATACTCTAAAGAAAGAACAACATAAATTAAATTGTCAGGTGGAAACTTAGGTGTACTTTCCCGCATAATATCTACGTGGACCAGCTCATGTGAATACATATTAGCCCTTATCAACGTGGAAGCCATAATTTGATGCGGACGCTTCGATGCGTCCATTAATTACGTCGACAATAAGTAGGCAGTTTCATATTGATCTAATAATTGCCGACAACAAACTCATGGAAGGGTATTTCAGACAAAACTTCTCTGAGGCTATTATGCCACAAAAATGAATTTTATGCGAAAATTTTGAGCGTTTTAATTTGAATGTCCGGACCCGATTTGGGGTCAAAACTACACACTGTTAATTCGAGTCGCTGAAACACGTTAGAGGAAAAAGTGCGCTTAACTTATTTCAGTTACAAGCGCATGGAAAGCTTAAAGATAACGAAAACCAGACTAAATTTACCTTCCTTATTACTTCTTGCCAAAGGCCTTTATTCTGAGCTTCTTTCACCACCATCATCACTGTTTCATGACCACCTTCGCTCTTTTATAAACTATTTCAATTTAGTTTCCACGCTTCTCACCTCGCAAGGGTCTCCCAGAATAAAGTCGGGTGCCGTTTTCGTCCGCGAAACATACTCTGCTCGACTGATAGGGATGCATCAAAACATTCTAACGCACTCTGCAGTGTTATCAGATTCCTATCTCATTATGCGTTTCACCACGCATCTATGTCTCCAATACAAGGCCGTGACAGATTCTTAAGTACCTGTTTCTGTGTTTTACGGATTTTCACCGCTGCAGGAGCAAGACACCAAGTGTGTCATTTTTCTAACAGTTATTTTTTATGTTTATGCTTTGCACCGTGTTCATGCTTATTATGTCAAGTCCATCTGCTGTGTAATGAATCGCGCTGGAGAATAGGCGAAAGCCTGAATAGGTAACTAAAAAATTGCCTGATAAATTTTGCCGTCCTATTGTGTGTTAAAAATTCTTGCCGTGGAAGGACATTTAGTGCATAATTCCAGGGCTGCGACAAACACTGCAGAACTGACTTAGTTACTACCGCATAACAGAAACACATAACTGAACGACGCTTCGCAGCTGCATGACTGCAGAAGAACAAAAAAGCCAGTTCTGTCTCGCCGACAGGCATTATCGTCATTACAATCAATAAGCCACAATACATCACAAATATTTGTTTTACGACGAGAAGATTTCTTTCGGCCTTTCTAACAGCGTTTCAGTGCAAAAGCACTATTCAAGATCAGCTTCGCTGGCCACTGCACAAGAGCCCTAGGCTATACCCCGCAGCCGAACACGCCTGGTGTTAAACTAATTGCTACGGAGCAGCGCGCAACCACGATAGACAAGGAAGGAGAGGACACACAACAAAGCGCTGGACTATCTATTGAGGTTTATTCGGGAAAAAAATCTTCTAAACGTCGCTGTTCTCCACGTTAAGGGGTTACTCAACACGCGGAAGCGGTCAAACATTCGTTTTAAAATGTCATTGTTCTGCAGGTCAAGCGGTTCTGCAACGTGTCGCAATGGTCAATCAAGATTTAACGGAAAATGTCAATAAAATTTAATTCCTTCTCATGCAAGGTCGCACAAACTTGACGTGCAAGGTTGATGCGTTGGCGTGCAGAACGGCGATGTTTAAAAGAAGCTTTTTTTTTCTTCCGAGTAAACCCCAGTTGATAGCCCAGAGCTTTATTGTGTGTACTTTCTGGGCTGTCGTCGTTGCGCGCTGCTCCGTAGGAGTGAATCCATAAAAACATGCCCACTTCGCTGCGCATTGCATATCGTCTTTTTCATAAACTAATACTACTATACAAATTCGAGCTCTGAGCTATGTGACTGTAGTAACAGAGAGGTGTGTGCCGCATGCGTTAGCGTGTACAGAGTTGTTGGCACTAGAGCAATACGCTTTGGCGTTGACAACATTGCATAGGCCGCCGACGTACATTGAGTAAATTGGCACTGAAGGTGATAAAGTTGAAGACGCGCATAACTGGCTCCTTGGGTAAGTGAACACCTTAATCGCGCATTCAGGTACATGGCGGTGGTGTCAACGTGCAAAAAACTGCTTTCGCACAATATTTCGTGCTTAGCAATGCTAAGCCGCCAGCCATTTTTCTTTTCTTGTTTTTTTACGTTGTTCTCTTACCCTAGCTGTGCCGCCTTTTTTTTTTTGGTTCACGCATTTTAGGAAGCACGATAGAAAAACGAAGCGTGAAGGTTCCAGTGCCGAGGAAAGCACCCTAATTATGAGCTTGTCTGTTTTCAAACTCTTCCTTAGTTACACTTGTGTCTAATTCAGATGCCGGTAACCACATCGACCGCTCGCCAAAAATATTCCCGCAGATTACGAATCCTACTTACGGAGTACAGGTGGGCAGGGCATAGTGCTGATCCAGGATGACTCCTTCTCTCGCCAACCGTTCCAAATTGGGGCTCTCCATTTTCTCGTTGTGCCAGGAGACGTCGTTCCATCCTGCGAAAAAGATGAGCCAGACGGCAACAGTGGCCGATTACTTCGTATGGATAATGTATTTCGTCCTTTCTAGCTATAGCCTGGCTATCCATTATCAAAGCAATATCTTTTCAGATAATTTCGAAAAGTGATTGCGCATGCTGTTTTTTTTCTCCAGTGTGTTGCTTAGGCAGCCGTCACAGGGCACTGCAGTTTTCAGAGACAGTTGCAATGAAATCCTTGAACGGCCAATTGCTCTGATGACCGTTCTCATTGTTCTTAATTACAGGTGTGCATGCTTTTGCAATTATGTGAAGAGGAGAAGGGAAGAGAAGTGTGACGAAGAGTCTTTGTATGACGGTGGCAGTGTGTGTCGTATTTTCTGAACAACTCCGTGAGCGATTTCCCGGTTTTTTTTTTAATGCTCTGCAACCTCCCCATTGAAAATTTCTGTGTGAGTCGAATAGTTGAAAGGGTGAATGATTATCGTAAGTGTCAAGGTAAATTAGAATGAATAAATATGCACCTACCCCTACTCTCAGCGACACCGCAAGTACTGTTTCTGCATTATTTCTGCGATATCTGACAGCGTGCCCCTTTGTTCTGTTCGTATTGCAGTTCTGCGCCCTGGGCAGGTTATCACAGGAGTTAAATCTATAAGGGCAATGGAAGGATTCACGCGAAGAAAAGAAAGCAAAACGACGCCCAGTGAAGTTGAAAAAGAAAGAGCCAGAAGCGGTAAGCGGGCTAGTTTGCAATAGAACGTAGAAGAAGCCTTGGAAACTCCGAAAAGGATTGGAGGTAAAGACGAGAACCATAACGAGGGGGAAAGGTGCGAAGTTCAACTAAAGTTCGCCAATATGAGAGCGCTGAATCGCACATCCGAATTTGCGTTGCCCTAAGGAGGACAACAAACACAGGTCCTCATTGGACGGCCTATGGCACTGTCCGCACATGCAGACGTGGACCCCGCATGTAGCGCTCTTAGCAATGGAATACTGTTAAACAGCGCAACTCACAGAAAGCTTTCGCACTGATCACCGTATTCAACCCCACCACATGCACGCCATTGGTTTACATGTTTAGTTCCGCAAGCCATGGTCCCAAGCGCAAGAGTTCCCCACAGTGGAGGGAGATGGCGCTGCACAGCAGAAAAAGATAGAGTTACTCTATATGCTACAGTAACTCTAGTATATGCATATACAGTAACTTTAGAAAAAGAGGGTGGTTAGGCCTAGCGGCGCCTGTGCATTATAGGAATACACGTGACTAACATCACATCTCGGGTGCTTACCCAAATCGTCGGCGACGATGAAGACGATGTGAGGAGGTCGGCTTTGCTTCTGAGTGGATGCATGATGAAGAAGCACCAGTTGCCATAGAGCATGGAGAAGCCTTGTCATGACGACCTCTGGAAAATGGGTTCTGAATGGCCCTGAGAATGACAGGGGCCTGCACGTAAGTATTTGTTTACCTCCTTAATTATTCCAGCTCTAAGGGTTACTTAGACATTTTAGGCAGTAGTCGGTGCGAGGTAAAACTGCATCGAGAATTGGCTACCATGTCCCAACATAGTTCCCTTGACATATGGTCAGGAAAAACTGTGAAAGAAAAATCTGGTTCTAGTAAACAGATGGTGTTTACCTGGAAAGGCTATTAAATTATTTGAAAATACGCACATATGACTTAAAGACAGCTTGTACACAATAACTAAGATTTCATATTGGTGCGCCACTGTAATGACCACGAGGAATGAGCTGTAACGCACAATTCGATCATTGAGTGAGCTGATCCTTCGCATGAAATCAGTCCTCATTTCTCAAATACCTTCGATTTAAAAAGCTTGCGCAGATGGAGCTTGAAATAAATATTTGATGCAGCAACCATATTAGACTTTTGCATTCCGGAGCCACTGGGTACCTCCTCACATTCGCGTAGAGCACACGACATGGAAGAATCGTTGTTTGAGACAATATGGATGAAATAATTTGATCGAAGCTACAGTCCCAAAGCACATTCCGTCTCCTCGCAGCATAAGTTTCGTATCTAGAAATATTATGCTGTGTTGGGATTTATGGCACATAGGCAACAAAGGCCATCATGCGCCACACCCAAGTATGCAGAAATAGTTAATAGTCATGCATTATAACCATACATTATAAGTAAACATAAATTTACGTGACATAAATATTGCTAGGATACAAACCTCGAATATTTACGCAGTTAGTAAAAACACTGTGCGTCTTAACAAGTATACGGGAGACGAATATAAAACAAGGCTTAAAAGTGTTGTTCATTTATAGCCACACAGCGATAAGTCTTACTCGTGGCCTCTCCGGTACTCCGCCTTGAGAAATTAAAACCCGCATAACTCCGCCACATGATCCTTCTTCGATTTTTATGATGCAGATGAAAGGCTACGTTAATTATTTTAAATTATACTGTGATATATGTGCAGTGGAATACGCCTTGTTTTAAAGCGGCAGCGCGCCCATAACAGTATTATGCTGGCGTGATGAGAATGCCATATAGTATAACTTCAAGCTTGAGCTTTTGGGTTGTTGACATTGTCGCGGAAATTATTGCTGTCGGTCGCAAGTCTCGTGCTTGCCACGTGAATACTTCACCCTGACAGCCATATTTCTGCTATGCAGCATTGTTATAGAGTTAACAGTGGTTGCAATGAGAGATAATCCCACTGATGTAAGCTCAGGCGGGATCTCAAATGTTAAATACACCCGTTGATAACACTACAACTACCGAAGTAAAATTATTTTTATGTGTTTAGGAATACCTCCGCGATAGTTCTAAATGGTTGGTGTCGTTTCTGCTGAAAAGTATAGTAAAGCTTGGAGGCTCCCTTTAAGCTGCAGATTTAGGGAGCTTTCCTTGGGAAAAACGGCGCCGTAGTTGGCTCGGTAAATCTGAAGGTAAACATGAACACACCCTCGTACACAAAAAGATAATTCAGTCACCGCTTCCAAATCCCTGCATTGCAAATTATTTTAGCTCACCCGCTAACTTTAAGTGCCGCTCAACACGTGCCAACCTCGAACGCTGCCCATTTTTCTGCCGTGTGTCCTCATCCATTCCCCTTTCTTCCCTTATCCTCCATCTAGAGCTTTTGGCTGAGCTCATCTCATCTGCCTTAACCAGCTTGTGTGGGCGAATCAGACACAGGGGCTCCTTCAATAAAGTGGTGCACCCTATTTGTTTTCCGTAGCCAAAATCCCATCGCCTTGATGCCAGCGACGGACGGCGGCGTAGACAATGAAGATGGCTTCAAGTACATGTGGTCTGGAGAGGGGAAACTCTTACAAGGTGCGATCAGTGGGAGGTATAATTACCATATGCACCTGTGCAAGGGCATGCTTTTTTCTCGTGGTTTTCATGAAGTGCGGCATTCACACGAAAGAGCAATTTTTCGCGGCCTTTTTTTTCCGAACACAGCGGGACTAATAATTTGCATATCACGTTCTTCTGACGAAAAATATTTTAAAACGAATTAGCGTGGACCAGCTTACTCTTTTACAGAGACGACGAACTGAAAGTCTGGATGATACTATATGACCGGAAAAGAGCCGGTTTTTTTTTTGTCACGTCATTAGCCGACGTCACATCACCCTAAAATGTAACTTATTTCCCCCATAACTTTGCGCAAATCAAATACCGCTGCAATTTAATGTGAGTTAACGTAGTATCGTTGGCAGCCCTGGACGGAATTACCGCGCAAGGACAACTATGCATACATAAGCCGTAATCGGTCATTGCAGGCTTTACATTTATTTTCAGAATTTCGGCGGGTGCCAGTGGGGGGTACGGGAGCGGCCAATACGTGAGCATGGCCCCTACACGAGTCGATACTGTATGCAGGAACTATCCGGGCAAAAACACATTTCTTTCGTTTGATCACACCCGAACACGTACACATAGCTGGAACATAAAAGAATAGGGTTGCACAGGTCGTTAACAAAGGGTTCTACCCGCTCGACAGTCAATGCCAGTGTGGTGGTGGTCACAACTTTAATTATATACACGGGAGTTTGAGACTGTGCTTTTGGCAATCGCAACACTGCAGCCTCAAATCTGATTATACGTGATATTAGGAAGAAAACTCTCCGACACTGCGATTGGAAGAAGCTGGTTGTATGCGAGGAATAAATCTTGACCAGAGCCCGGGAGGCAGCGCAAGCTATGGCGAACACCAGACTCCGGAAAACTTATGGGCCAGATATTTTTTTCCTGTTTCTATCTCTCTCAGAAGGTAAGCGTTTGTGCGCTCCTCCGGATTCATTTGTACATTCAAGTACTCCGAAAGGCACTCCTCTTGAAGAGGGTAGTACATATGAAGGAAAGGGGATGGGGGCACACGAAACACGAAAAACAGTAAAAAATAGACGCAGTATGTTATGAATGCCGGCAGCAAAAATAACGCATAGCCAGTAGAAAATTGCACGGATAAAGTGCAGGTAAATGAAACACAAGACATATAATGGTCCAGTCTCCTTCATACCTTGAAATTTATGTGCACGAACCTCAATGGAAAACTTTGATGGCAGCTAGGTTATTTCATTCAGCAAAGATGCGGGGTATGGATCGCTGTGCCTGAAGAGATAAGTGACAGTGAGGGCGCTTAACTTTGGAAGGGTGACCTCGGCTAAGAAAAAATGGCCCAGCTTAGTTCAAAGGTTAATACTGGTGCCTGTTAAGGCAGTGAGCATTTATTTTTGTTTTCCTTCAATGCTTTGCTATAGAAATCGTGTGTAGGTGCATTTGTAGACTCGCAACTTGCAATGCATTTCACGACATAGAGCCACCACGGTGCGTCGCAATTAATGCAGACCACTTCACTGACGGTTTGATTCACGACCATTTACTTAGCTTTGGGAAGTGAAAAGGTATTATTGCGTCTACATCTGCACGCAGTCTCCACGCTTTTGTCCCACAAAGGCACATATAGTCGCACGTTCAACGCGCGTCATAGGTCAAGGGCCTCTTAGACGCTGCGTACAACGTGTTCACCTGAACGAGGCAGTGAAACAAACAATAAGAAAATGAGTAGGAAGAAATCGCGCTTACCAAAATGCACTCTGTTCCCTTTTCGCTCACGATGACAATAGCGTTCGTCTCGGCTCACTGGGACGAACGGCCCGCCGCGGGCAGACGCGACGCTGAGCCGGATCGGGCGCTGCAAGCGGCTCGTTGGGGAAAAGGGACGTCCGCGGCAGAACCTGAAGGAGGGTCGCCTCGGGCACACAGCGCGGACGGCACAGCTGGGCAGCCTCCTCTTCGTTTGTGCTGGAGTGGGGGTCCCCGATGAATCGTTTTCGTGGTCACCGCAACGTGAAACGGCCTTGCTCTGTGCATGATTCTCGTTCTCCTTACGAATAGAAGCTCTGAACAGTGTTGCGGAATTTCTCATTTGCTGAGTGCGGAACGACCCTATCCTTGCGGCAAGGAAAAAACTTTCGATTAGAGGTTACTATGTTCGCAACGCGCTTTTTATCTTCTGTGATTATTGTTCTTGTTAGCGCCAATAAAGAAACAAGAACTGTGGCTAGTTTTAGCTTTCACAGTAAAGTTGTGACAGTCGGTTGGTACCGAACACGGCTCAGCTAGCGCAAAAAACTTCGGGCTGACGAAAGGCAAGAAAGCAAAGCGCTGTGTTGGCCGGTCTTCTACCGTAGGGTCGCCTTTTGCTCTGTTGCAGCTATGTTTATAAATCTCTGCTGTGAAGCTATCCGGCTACGGCTACGAAGAACTGAGCGTCATTACTGGCGAAGCCTTAATATTGATTGATATTTTGAGAAATCAACACAATGGAGATAGGCTGGTAACATTACGCATTCCGCCACAGCGGTGAGATTAGCAAACAGATCTAACGTCATCAAAATCAAGCGGATTCTCAAAAGAAGGCCCTCAGTTTCGTGGAATCTAAGCCTTGCATGGTCGCTCATTGTCTATGCTTCCGGTCGAAGCGAAGCCATAGGTGCGTTGTTCTCTAACGACGCTTGAGAAATAGCTTGAAGCGTCTCCAAATAGAACTTTGGGCTCTACTTTTGTGAGTGTGGTATCGACCTTACTGGCTGTTCAAGCCCCACCGTTACTGTAGATTCTCCTCAGTCTGGCGCATCGCCGGCGTAGGAGATCGCTCATCGAAGAAATCAGCTTTTCAACGTAGAAGACGAGAATTATAAGACGTTTTTAGCATACCGGAGACGTATAGGCGGAGACGTATACCGGTTTAGCGGACCCCTCCTGCGCACGCGCAGTTGCATTGTTGGGGTCAGGCGAGTCTACTGCGCATGCGCAGGCAGCGTTCGGTAAAACGGTATACGTGTCCTCTTATACGTCTTAAAAACGTCTAGTGAAGAAAAGATAGCGCAAAGCAATGGTTTCCAGTGCTGGAAATCAGCGCAACGCGGAGTCTAGACTTATTCTGTCTTCGTCTTCTGCGCTGTGCCCCGATTCTAAAGCAACAGCTAGCAGTTGAACACCAAGTTACTCGTAACGTCTCCACATCGTCCTTGGCATTTTCTTCCGAAGATTTTCCAGCGGGCATCGCGGGGTCTGGATTACGTCAGAATCACGCCTCGTCGACGGCGACCCCGTTGTCATCCATAACTTGTCCGGAGGGGGAACAGTCTGTACTGCGGTCGCCAATTGTCTCTCCCCTTCAGGCGGGAAAGATTGCGGAAATCGCCCATTTCGGCGTCGTGGGAAACCAGAGCAGTGTCCCGGCTCCCCTCCGTTATTCACATTCGACTGCGATGGATGACATGTCGATGGACAGTGGATGCACTTGTATGGTTCTCTACTCGTGCTTTCACTCTTGCTGCGTGTATGTGTAGAGTCGCGCACGTTTTTTTTTTCTGTTTTTCTTACTGAGGTGGACAATTCCACTCCTGACATTCAATGCGGAACCTGCGCCAAATGCCAAAAAGCGCTGGTGCAGCTGGTAAGTGAGGAAACCTAGGAGGTTTATGAGCAGAAAATAATTTCAATGAGAACCGCGAGTAGGCGCCGGCACTGGCGGCTTTCGAACTTGCCAATAAAAAAAAACTGAACGGTGTCATTTCAAGGTCGGGGCGGCAATTGTTGGCCTGGCTTTCGTGGTAGCTTAGGATGTATTTTTACGAGCGATGTCGAAATTGAGGACGAGCAGCAACGCCAGCCCGTTCCAGTTAAGCCGAAAAACGTGTTTCGTCCCATTCCTGGTCCGTATATAGGTATATACTTACTAGGACGCAACGCCTACCTAGGATGTTCTGCAATTGTTTAAAATAGGTTTTTTCAGTGAGAAGAGCACTTTTTCGGCATAGCATTGTCAGCGGTTAGGGCAACAGAAAACAGCTAGAACGTGATGATTAGTAATGTGGTTAACTAAGATTGAGTAGTTAACTTTCTACTATTACTGCTAGTCCCATGATTTATTGAGAGGCGTGTGGCCCACCGAAAACATTCCTCTCTTTAGCAGGCCAAACGAAACATTCCGTTATTTCATCAGTATCACCGTCTATACTACGCGCCAACCGTAACAAGTTTTGAAAAACTATTAACCGTACACACCTAACAAGTTTTGGAAAACTATTAACCGTACACGCTGCGGTCTCACATTGCACAACGATGACAATAATCTCATTCCGGAACATGATATTTGTCGCATTCTTAATGGCTTTGTTTGTCCAGTTTTTACTAAAGAACCCGAAGACGAATTAGAAAACGTCCCTTTCTTTCTTGCGTCATTTTGTGCCACCTTTATCAACATTCATTATGATCAGGGGTCCTTCCACTAGACTGGAAAATCGATGAGGTCTCCCCTGTCCACAAAATAAGGTTCATCTTTCTCAATTAAAAAATACCGACCAATTTCCCTCACAAGCATCTGTTCTAAACTAATGGAACGCGTTATTTACCCTCATGTCATGAAATTTCTAGCTGCTGTCAACTTCTTTCACCTTAAACAGCATGTCTTCTTAAATGGATTTTGCTGTGATTCCCAACTACCGTAAATTGCCGCGCATAAGTCGACGTTTTTTTTTTTTAAATGCCCTTCCAAAGTTGTGGGGTTGACTTATAATCGGAGTCGACGTATATGCGGAGTCTTAAAGTCGGCTTATATGCGGGGTCAAGGTAATTTCGACTGAGTCGCGCATAATACCACGGGCCCGTGCGCTCGTAACTTCATAATAGTTGTCAGCCCCGTAGCATGCTAATCCAGGACTCTTTTCGCGGCCACATAACCGCCCGTGTGAAAACAGTGGTAGCAGACACGGATGCGACCTGGTCATTATTCCGGGCGGATTGACACCTACTCTTCAGCCACTAGATGTGGCGTTGAAGAAGCCATTCAAAGACAGCATCAGTGCAGTCTACAACGAGTGGCTCCAGCAAGAAAACACAGACACCAACAGGGTGGCTGAAACGAGCTTCTTTGGGCGAAGTGGCGCAATGGGTCAACGATGCCTGGTACGGACTACCAACATACATGGTCTCTGCAGTGTTTCCCACGAGCGGCATCTCGGCCCCGCTTCCGACGACCAGCGGCAGCAGTGGCTCATAAGATGATGATCGCGACTGTGCCCTCACAAGCGACGACGAGTCAGAGATGTGTCGTGAACGAATAATTATGCTCAGGTGTTATCGTGTTCGACTGCTGACCCGAAAGACGCGGGTGCGATCCCGGCCGCGGCGGTTGAATTTCTATGGAGGAGAAATTCTAGAGGCCCGTGTACTATGCGATACAAGTGCACGTTAAAGATCCCCAGGTGGTCGGAATTTTCGGAGCCCTTCACTACGGCGTCTCTCATAGCTTCAGTCGCTTTGGGACGTTAAACCCCCTAAACTAAACCAAACCATTTCTTTATGACTCGGCCTTCTGAAAAACTTTTTGGGTGAGCTAGGACCGCAGGGCGCGGCAGCATCGACCTAAATTCGGAGTAACTTTTTTTGCCCAAAAAGGGTTGCGAGTTGGGGGGTCGACTTATAATCGGCAATATAAGGTGGTCATTTTTATTAACAACCGTAGTTAAATGTGCCCTGAAGAGCAATTGAACTTGTACTCTCAACGCTGGGACTCGATCTACGCATTCAGAGCGTTCTTCGAAACTTTCTTTGAATTACTGCCCTGTGTGGCTGATTTCCCTAATTTAAATCCGATTAAACGCCCCGGCTCCCATCTTCTTTTTTTTAATGCCCCGTAGACGGGGGGGGGGGGGGGAGGGGAGGGGGAGTCGACTAACCTTTCGACCGTGGCGGCTTGCCGCTCTACCATCGGCGGATGGGTACGTAATGATCGGCGAAAGCAGAGAGTCCACGCGTATTTTTATTTCCGTAGGCCTCGTTTGCAGCTATGTAGTCTCTGACTGGATCTATTTATTCACGGAAACATAAAAACAAAAACAAAATAAAAGCCAAAGCAAAGCCGCCACGCGACTGCCTGAAAGGCATTCCATGCGTTGGTCAACTCCTACCACCTTCTGCGGGGAATTCAAACAAAAAAAGGCGGGAGCCGGGCGTTAATCAGATTTCAATTAGAGAAATCGGCCGCACAGGGCAATAAATCGAAGTTTCTAAGATTGATGGGAACGTGTAGATCGAGTTCCTTCTGGAAAAAGACGAGTTCGGATTCCTCTTCAATGCAACTTTGACATCCTCACTTAGACATTCCTGTTGACACACTCTTCCTTAACTTTGAAAAATGACTTCAATAAAGCACCGCTTAAAATATTACTACTAAAAGTTTCGTGCCTAGCCTCAAGTCTTTAATAATGGAGTGGCTTCAAACTTTTTTGACTAACAGAAAGCATTTCGTTCACGATAACAAATCTTTGTCCTCTCGTTCTCCATTTATTTCAGGTACGTGTTCCTCAATACACAGTGCTCGGACCCTTGCTCTTCCTTATTTACATTCACGACCTTCTTTCTCTAACATCCGATTATTTGCCCACGATTGTGTAATTTACCACACGACTTTTAAAAGCACTGACGCTAACTTTCTTCAACAAGATCTAAACCGAATCGAGGCTTGGTGCAAACAATGGCTGATGTTCCTTAATGCTGCTAAAATTTCTAGTTTTTCTTTTCATCGCAGTGAATCCCTCATTTCGAATAGGTAAGTTCTCGGTTCTGAAGTGGCTTCCGCTCCTATATGTCAGCATTTGGTCATTACTTCAACGCATACTTTAATATGGTCTTCACATATCACGACCACCGCTAATGACGCTAACCACATCCTTTCTTTTCTACGTCGCAATATTCGTTTTGCTACCCCTTCCGTCAAATTATTGGCATGCCTAACTTTCGTCCGACCTCGATTAGAATTCGGTTCAGTAATTATGGGACTCTCATCGGTCTCACTTTTCTCTAATCCAAGTTGTTATTAAAGCACGCGTGGAGCGGCGGAGATATTCTTTGATAGGCTGGACGGCATCTCCTGCGGATAGTTGAAGTGCAGGAAGCACTGCAGTTGCAGGAAGCGGATAGTCGCAGGAAGCGGGTATGGCACTTGCAGTGGGTGGGACGCACTGTCGGCTTCTCCAAGACGGTGCGTATTGCCTTGAGCCTACACAACTCGGACTGGGCATGGATACGATGGCACGGTGGTGCACACATCGAGAACAATGCCCAGGGGACAGGCTACGCGCCGTAGAGCCCCTACTGGTTGTGGTGAGCTTGTATAGAGGAGAGGACAGTTCGGTGGAGTAGATAGGGGGTCCTTCAAAGCGGATAGGCCGTCACGAATGGCAGCGAGCTCTGTTATCACAGAGGGAAATGGCTCCTCTGGGAGTAAGAACATATATGGCATGCATTAGGTACAACTTCACCGAGTAGGCTGGTGTGCAATATGATCTTTTGAGCTTGTGTCAACGTAAGCTTGAAGGGCGCCTACGGAGTCTGCTGGGAGAAGAGGCGCTGGGAGAAGAGAGGGAGAAGATCGCTGAGTGGCTGACGTTGCCACACGCCTTCTGGACGTCCATGGTTAGAAGTGTTCGGATTTTGTGAGATCTGCCTCTGGGCAGCACCATGCTTGATAATTGGTCCAATCCGTCCTGAGTGCCCAAGTGTGGGTGAAAGCCAATCTGACCTGGCTGGTACCAGTGATACCGTTCCAGACACCATAAGAGCTGCGTAGCTATCATCTACTCTAGTAGCTTACATAGTGTGGACCTAAGCGCTAGCTGGCGAAGGCTGCTTAACCTGCTAGGATCCTTTCCGGGCCTAATGATCAGCACAATCTCAGCACGTTTCCAAGATGTTGGGATGTCTCCGGATGTCGAAATTGTGTTCAGGGCTTCAAGTGTTCAGGGCTCCAATGCACGGCCTTCGATATTTTTGAAAACCTCATACGCAAGCCCATCCGACCCAGAAATTTTACTCAGTTTCGTTTGATCTATGGTTGCAAGAAGCTCAGCCTTGGTGAACTTCTTCTGCATACCTTCAAGGTCCTCTTTGCTTGGAGGCGAGTCCGCTTCTGAAGGGAGAGTATTCGGGTAGGTGAACGGCGGAGGTGGTTAGTGTAAAGCTGGGAATAAAGTCCTGACGACCCCTGAAGCGAACTGATTTGGCGTCTGTCCCGAAGCAAGACATGCTGAACTTGGGGGATCTTTTGAACGCTTGCTGATCTCCATGAGACGAAAGGTGCGCGATATCAATGCAGTAATTGTAAGATGAGCCAAGAAACGCGCACCAATCCTGCCATCGCTGGCGAGAAAGGCGCTTCTCATGTCGCAGTGCCGCAGCTGTTAGCCGGTGTAAAGTGTCTCGGCGGAGGGATTGCAATGTTCATTTGGAAGAAGCAGCAAGCGGAACAAGTGGGTCAAGACAGCCGTGCAGAAGACGCCGAAGTAGCGTCGATAGGTCAGGCAGACGGCGTTGCAGCCGCGTCCGAAAGCTGACGCCTCAGTAGCGTCGAAAAGCAGCAAAGTGCAAAAATTCTGCTTTAAGGTAGGGCAGCAGTAGTAGTAGGTGTGGTGGAAACGTAAGCAGAATATCCTCACTTACATATAAGCACTGTGCCTGTGGATCCCATTCTCCTCGCCGAAATGTTGTGCGGCGTGGCTGCCGCGAACTCCACGGCGGAGCACGTTGAAGCACGCCGGGACGGCGGCCTGAGCAGAGAGGGACACGGACGCAGACGCAGATTGACGTTGAGAGCCCCTTTTATTCAGAGCGCGGCGTCCTTAATAGACTGAACTCCGCTAATACAGCGCCTCCAGAGGCGAGTAATCTTTGGTCTCGAAACAAACTACGATATTGGTCTCGAAACAAACTACGACGCGGGTTCGATCCCGGCCGCAGCGGTCGAATTTCGATGAAGGAGAAATTCTAGAGGCCCGTGTACTGTGCGAAGTCAGTGCACGTTAAAGAACCCCAGGTGGTCGGAATTTCCGGAGCCCTTCACTATGGCGTCTCTCATAGCCTGAGTTGCTTTGGGACGTTAAACTCCAATAACAGTAAGGTTCCGAACGATAAGCATCTGAAATGTTTCAGCTTTGATGTCTTTAAGGATGTGCTCGATTCGGTACGCCTCGAACATAGACGAGTCCGTCCTTCTACAGAGTTTGATGGCATTCTCGATGTAGCTGGTGAACGATTCTCCCTGCAGCTGAGCTCTCACTAGCAGGCGCTGTTCGGCGCGCAGTTTGCGTACTGCAGGGTGCCCAAAGATATCTGAAAAGGCTCGTTTGATGGCCGACCAGGTGGCAAACTCTGCTTCGTGGTCTCTGTGCCATAGGCTGGCCACGTCCGACAGGTAGAACACCACGTTGTTGAGCTTCATAGCGTCGTCCCACCGGTTGTGGCCGCTTACCCTCTGGAAGGGGGCAGTCCAACCCTTCACGTCGTGGTAATCGGACCCGTCAAATATGGCTGGGTCCCGTTGTCGGAGAGCGCCCGGGCAAACGACGGCCGTAGGCGAAGGGGCAGATGACTGGCTTGCGTCGGTGGACATAGTTGATGCGATGGTTCTGCTGCGAAGCTCCAGGACGTAGGCCGAAGGCTGCACTCAGCACAGTTCCACAAAATTGTACCAGAATTTACAGGGAGAAGAGCCTAAGGACAGTTAGCCAAAATGGCGGTCCGAGCTCCGGTCTGGCCCTCAACCGAATGATCTCGCTCCGTGCGCTGGCGGTGCGGCTGCCGCCGCTGCCCCTCTTCCTCTTTACAAAATAAACAATTAAGTAGCATTATATTCAGTTAAGTCACCAAATTTGTTAATCAACTTGGTAATTAAATTATTGACCAAAATAATTAACCAGACCAGTCAATTCTTACACTCATCGGAAATTCAATCGACTGTTGGTTTAATTAATTAATTAATTATAATCTAAATGAACTCATTAATTATTAATAGTTTGGTGTGCCTACTAGACGCTCTAGCAACGGGATCGAGATCTTCGGATACGGTAGAACCAAAGTTAGAGCGAAAACACGGGTTAGAAATGCCAAAGGCATTAAATAACGAAACCTCAGCGACATAATCGACAGCAGTAAAAGAAATGTTTTCGCATTGCTACACCTAACCCGACTGCCGCCGCGGTGGCTCAGTGGCTATGGTGCTCGGCTGCTGACCCGAAAGACGCGGGTTCGATCCCGGCCGCGGCGGCTGGAATTTCTTTGGAGGAGAAATTCTAGAGGCCCGTGTACTGTGCGATGCCAGTGCACGTTAAAGAACCCCAGGTGGTCGAAATTTCCGGAGCCCTCCACTACGGCGTCTCTCATAGCCTTAGTCGCTTTGGGACGTTAAACCCCATAAACCAAACCAAACCTAACCCGACTTTAGTGCACCCGTGACATTTTTGTTCAAGGAACAGCAAGAGAACAGAAAGTTTGGCTGGTTGGTTGATATGCATACTGAAACAGCTGCGCAGAAGCACGAGGACGAAGCAAAGACAAACACAAGGACGAGCACTTTTTATTGTCTGTGCTTAGTCCTCGTGCATCTGCGCAAGTTGCACAGCAAGAGAAGGTTTTCACCGCGCTGCTTTCCTCCTCCAATTCAGCCCCAAAGCGCAGAATTTCCGTATGAAGCAACTTTTTACTGTCAAGCGGTGTTCTAGAAACCATTCTAGTGGCTGTTGTGAATAACCTCGTATTGCCTTGAAACTCACCCTTCGCCGCACCATAAAAGAGGTCTGAGCAATTTGCACAGCAAGAGAAGTTTGGCACCGCGCTGCTTTCCTCCTCCAATTCAGCCCCAAAGCACTGCATTTCCGTATGAAGCAACGTTTTACTGTCAAGCGGTGTTCTAGAAACCATTCTAGTGGCTGTTGTGAGTAATCTCGTATTGCCTTGAAACTCACCCTTCGCCGCACCATAAAAGAGGGCTGAGCAATTTGCACAGCAAGAGAAGTTTGGCACCGCGCTTTCCTCCTCCAATTCAGCCACAGAGCACTGCATTTGCGTATGAAGCAACTGTTTACTGTCAAGCGGTGTTCTAGAAACCATTCTAGTGGCTGTTGTGAACACCCTCGTATTGCCTTGAAACTCACCCTTCGCCGCACCATAAAAGAGGTCTACCTCGAGCTCTGCCTCGACAAACGCCTTTACCCTCCCCCTCATCCATCACTCATGGTGCCGGAGGCTCGCCTTCTTCGGCACATTCAAATAAATGCAGTCATCGCCCCGTCTCATCTCTTTCTCTATATCTATTGATCGGACCCTTCCTGTCCCAACTGCCCCTGGATCTATGCCGACCTGGCCCATTGCCTCTTCTATTGCCCGGCTGCTGAGCAGTCGGGTTCCTACCCCCCCCCCCCCCCCCTTATCCAGCACCACCTGGCTAGACTGGCTTGGCGCTGAAGGGGAGGAAGAACAGCGACTTCTGGTCGCTCAAGCGGTCGACATGCTCGGCCTGTAAATTATGGCCGATTAAAGGTCTTCTACTACTACTACTGCCGTAAGTAATGAGTTACGTACCATCCAGTGGCGTAGCCACAAATTTTGTTCGGGGGGGGGGGGGGGGGTTCATGTTCCAGCGCTGCCTCCTCAGGTAATTTGTATAAAGATCATACGGAAGAATAATAACTGCATTGTCATTGACAATGCTATTGTGTATTTGATAACGCTACGCGCTGTCTAGACAAGTGAAATATGTATTTTTTTAAATAAATGAATGTATTCGTATGTGTTAAAAATATTGGCAGACATAACTGATACCAATGCTTCCATGTTTTTGCGTATTTAATAAGTAAAAAGCCGCCGCCGTGGCTCAGCGGTTATGGTGCTCGGCTGCTGACCCGAAAGACGCGGGTACGATCCCGGCCCCGGCGATCGAATTTCAATGGAGGCAAAATTCTAGAGGCTCGTGTACTGTGCGGTGTCAGTGCACTTTAAAGAATCCCCGGTGGTCGAAATTTCCGGAGCCCTTCACTACGGCGTCTCTCATAGCCTGAGTTGCTTTTGGTCGTTAAACCCCACAAACCAACCAAACCAACCAATAAGTAACACAAAGATCACACGAAGACTAAAACTACGTCAGTCCGAAACCAGCAAAGCGGTGCACACCGCTGTTATGAAAAACGCAAAGGCCATGAAATCAGCAAGTAGAGGACAAATATTTTAATAAATATTTTAATAAATATTTGTCGTTCAAAAATCTTTACATTTATGTAAACATGCAACGACCAGTGAAAAATCTCACTGGCGCTGTCCTTTGTTCCAGAGTACTGCGCAGCAATAGCTGCCTCCAGTCATTGTTTTTTCTTCTGTTTTCTAATCAGTTATCTTTCTAATAATTGCATTATTAGTCTCCCATTGATGAACAAACGATACTGTATATAAAAAGCTAAAATAAATAACCCCTCCTATGCTCCTTGGTTAAGGAGGTTGTTGGGTTCCGTCATGTATGTCATACCGAATCCCTCTTTTCCCTTTTCTTGCCTGTTAAATAGACATAACGATGTTTTCAGTTTGGCATGTTATGTTTAAAGGATTCGAAAACCATCTTTCTTCAGGCAATTAAAGTACTAGAATGTTCTTGGCGCTTTCTATTCCTTCCCACCATAAAAGCGGCTTATTCGGTTTACAGGAGCTTTGTCAAAAAGTTCTTTGCCTCAGTACACATGAGCACATCATGATCAAATTGCAAAGCATTAATAAATGACTAGTTTTCAGCCGCGAGGCTTAACTGCCCAATTTAGAAACACCCTGTTCTTTTTTTTTTCGTTTACCCATACGGAGCTTATTATGTTCGAGCAGCATAGTGACGAAACGCGCAGGAACAGAAGGGACGGGACGGTCGTGCTCCAAGATAAAGGATGCTACAAGTACGCCCAAATTTCCACCCTTTTGCAATTCAGAGCTCAACTTGCAAAAAATACACAGTGGGCTTAAGCATGTTTGCACTTCACAGAAATATACTGCGCGGCTACATGGAACATTTTACATCTTCAGCAAGAGCTTGCTTTGAATCTAGCAAATATATCTTGAGACTGTGCGCTCTTGTTACTCCAAGGATTTTCCTGAGCACTTCTTCCGAGATAAGGACTTAGCTCCTAAACTAACCTACAATGGACTTGGTATTCAGCTTACAGGAAGCGCTGCATTACGTACTTCACAGCGTCCAAGCCAGTCGACTAGCAATGTCGAAAGTTTCCTTTCCACAAGGTTAGAAATTTATTTGAAATGGTACTGAAATGCACGAAAAACAGATTCCGTCAGCCACGAAGGTTTCGGGAAGACACCTTAAGGTTATTCAACGCATTTTTCTACAGCACCGTTTTCTGGTTCCTGAAACTGCCTTCTGTATACGGACGGAAAGTGGCAGTGAGTAATATAACTGCTCGTAGCAGTTTTCAATCTCCAAGTAGCGAGTCTTGGTGGAGATTTCTGCAGTAATAGTATGTTCTTAAGGGGCTGATCAAAACGAGGAGCATGTTTCTTATAATTTTTCGTTCTGAGCTTAAACTTAAAAATAATCTCTATGGTTAAATTTCTAGTATAGTACCTTCAGGATTGGTTGAGTCTGTGGAACATTTTGTCTAATCCAGTCATACAAAGTAAAATGGGGTATAAGAGCAACATAGCAAATAAAACTTGTTCACAATACTCTACAAACTGCAATAACGAAGGATCGCTTCCAAACAGTGCTCTTGAAAGAAAAATGCGACGTCCCAATTGCCTGAATTTCATAGTAATTTAATCATAATGGTTTATAACATTATCCGAATGCATACCTTTTTTCACTTACGCTTCTTGCAATGGGAGCACATCATGCGGTAAAGGCTAGGATAATCAAGCCAGGCATGCGTTGTCAGAAGCCCACGAAACGGAACATGCGGTTATACTGCGACGAGTTCATCACAGGATTTGATGAGAGCGTCTGTGAGAAAGGTTGCACAAAAAGGTGTTAAGTAAGCCTTGGCAACACTTCTTGAGGAACAAAACCTGGAACGGGGGCTGCTGTAGAAAACGCAGATAGATGCCGGCATGACAGAAAATGGATTTTAATGGAAATTTAACGCTCTTTATGCTGATTCTAAAACCATAGGCATTTAAAAACACGTTAAGTAAGTCATGAGGCTGGGCGAACTGCTTCCGCATAGTTCAGTTTCCTTCTACGGCTGCGCCAGTTGAAATCCTGTCATGACTGCGCCAGTTGATATCCCCACTCTGGGATCCCGTAAAGGGAAATTGGGTTGATGATAATTGTTGTAGGATGCTTGACGTCTTGCTGATTCGAATTGCTCAATCACATTGCAAGAGGACGCTTCTGGAGAGCTCAACTTTTTATAACAATTAAAAGCACAAAGGAAGATACAAGCAAGGAGAACACATATTTACACTTGACTGGCTCGTAGTTCTACGCGACAAAACCAGCCCTTGGTCCTGCCGAAACAGCTGGTTTTAAACCCTATGTCCCCGCCCTCGGTGGGGAGAATAACCAATCAGGTACTGTACAAACATCCACCCAATAACTTATTGGGGAAAGGAAAACATCACCAATCAGCAATTTGGGAAGGATAATACAACCAATGAATGATTGGGGAAAGAAGGTAACCCATCGTGACAAACACTGCACATATATGCACACTTTCTACCATCACGATCTTGGAAACTTATGCTTTCCTGCTGCGAGCTTCGCGAATACTCTCACTTTCCCAACGTCGGGTTGACCCAAGTTCAAGGAAAGTCACTTCAATCCATCTGTTCCGCATCGTCGCTCCCCAAGCCTGCAGCTAGCGTGGCAATATCCTGTTGACCACGCTTCAAGCTGTCAACGCACGCCGCTGCAGACATGCGACCAAAGCCACGCACTGTGACGCGGGTCCGCCTCGCCGTAAACACGTGCACACAGGATGCGACCTAATGACTCCGTCCATGAATGGACTTTCACCTTTCCCGTAATCCTCCGCTATCCGGCGCCCCCCGTATCCCGCTGGGTTGAGCTCACCCCCTTCTGTGCGGTTGTGCGGAGGGCCCAAGAGAAAGAACGTAATGGGCATTCCACTAACGCGACCGGATGCGGCAAACAAAATACAGCACCGCGAACTTCACTCGCATGTTCAGAGAAGCTTAGCGAAAAAAAAAGACAGGATAAAAGAGGACAGGCAAGGACGTTCACAGGTGCTACTAACTGCTGTTTTGATCAGGCCACACACAGTACATACATATAAATGGAACGATCGCGCTGCGGAGCGAGTGAGGTAACAAAGCAAAGACGGAAACGATTCATGCGATTAAGCGCATTAGCAGCAAGATGCCTTCAAAAAACCACACTCTGCCGAATGCAGATTTAATGAAGGGGCGCTTCTAGAGTGGCCACTGCAGGCAGAGATTTGTGTTTCAAGCATCTAGTTGAAAACAAGCCTTTTCGTTCACGTTCCTGTCTGCAATCATCGTCACATCAAATTTTGTCATCAGCTTACTCTTCCTATCTAGTCTCCATATCCCGTACCTTGCGTCCCAGTTGCGTTGTATCTTCCCTTCAAAACCAATGATAAACAACTAGTTCGCCTTTCCAGTCGTCTCTTAGATGTGTGTCAGCGTACGTTGGTCCAGGCTTCACCTGATGGGGTTTCAGAGTAGGAGCCTCGGAGTTTTTGCAGCGTTGTTTCTTAGCTCATTAGTAAGTCTTGGAATGAGTTTCGAAAACAACCGATGACAGGGTTGCTGTTTAACGGGTCTGTAGCTTATGAAAGGTCTCCCCATGTTTGTTTAACATCTGAGGCTATTATCCTCGTCACACGAGACATCAGAAAGGGAGAAGTAGGGAACGACAGAAACTGTTTCATAAGTAGCAAAAAAAAAGTTTATCGAATACAGGTTTTTCTACGCTGATGAATAATGGGAGCATTTAAGGCTCTGGCTGGCGAAGGGGGGCCCACAACCTAAAAAAATTCATCGCACACAATTTCCATGAATTATTTTTACATTGCTGCGTTTAACACCGAAAACCTGTTAAAAATGTCAAAAACGATGAATGCTCCAGGTAGCTGAGAGTTTGTCATTTGGTTTTCGCACGGCAAAACCGAGCTGGCCACTTTGAGGCGGGGCAGTGTCGATGTCACAGTATTAATTTCTCCGTTCGGGACTCACTGCATGACAGTTTCACTTCCAATGTAGAAATCCTAATCCAATAAGCTGCGTTTTCGCATCCAGCTCAGGAATTCGCACTTTCCTGACGTATTTAATTTGCGTCACTCTTTGCTTTTACACCAAATCACACAATTGTTTTGATAGACTGAAATAACAGAAATAAATATGAAAGATACTACCTCCTTTCGTACTCTCTACAGTTATAAATTCTGTTGTAGTTGACTCATCCCTGCTGCCGTATTCAGCAATTGCGGAACTTCAATTATTAGCGATAGCTTCGAACATTACAGCGTCTTTGTGCATCTCTTTGTGATTCGGGCAGCCTTCGGTCTACCTGCGGCCTTTTTGTTTATAGGGAATCAAGTCCAGATATTAAAAAGGTCAACTGCTACTCACTCCACTTGCACTTCTCGTCTGAGTCTGAACAAATACCAGAAAAACACCTACATACGCCTACTGCGATCCTTGCTGTGCCCACGGAAAATGCAGCTAAGAAAGATTTCCGCTACCAGAGTTCTTGAAGACGCCGCAAGGGAATATGCAAAGAAAGTGAAGAAACCGGAAAGCTCTACCAACATGTGATCTGAATCTACAGCGGAATGCAGCCGCCGCAACTCATTTCTATGCTCATCTAATCGATTCTCGTGCAGAAGGTTGGTTTCGCGCACTCTGAGTAAGAACAGCCTGTACTGCGCTTTCAGGCTAAACGTCTTTCGGATTATGGTAGTCACGAAGATATTACTCAGCTTGTCCTTAGACACCCCGATACCATGACTCACATTCCCGACGACGTACGACGGCTGCTCTTCGGCCAGACAAATATGATCCGGCCTGAGTGCGCACATGATACAGTTCTCGAGCGTGTTTGTCTCAAGTTTTTTCTCCTCACTGCTAGTACTGAAGGCCACACTGACGTTCCTAACCAGCGGGTTTGGATTTTGGTGAACCTTAAGCTCGTGATGTATTGAAGATCCGGCAATCACGCAAGGGTACAGAGAACCCCGGCCCAGGGCCTCTTCCAGCTCTTCGATCGTGTCCAGAGAGTTCGGTGCCTCTCGAACACTGAGCGTCGATATGAGATGACTTCTTACGTAAGCCGACAGAGGAAACACGCCCAAGAACCAGAAGCACAGCGCCGTATTTCTGCTGCGCTTCCATTGGTGCCACGTGGGCAGCTCAGCCGAAGTCACGTACACGGCGGCCAACACCACCATCACGGAGTCGAAAGCATGGTCTTGGAATGATAATCTGAACTCGATCATATCCGCGATGCACAACACAGCTCCGGATAACGCAAAGCCCACAGTCAGCTACGCGAAGGCTACGCGTGACTTCAGACGGACGTCTTGAAACGAGAGCATCTCACTTCTAGCCCGTCGCGAATAAAAAACTGTGCTGTGAAAAGACACCACGGCGGGAAAGTCGAATCACTCTGCTAACCGTTCGTGAAGCAGCACAGGCGTCATGGCGACGTCGATCGCACTGCGCACCATTTCGTAGCCGTAAGACTGTTCGTCTGGAAAGGTTATTTCACGAACTGTTAGGTTGAGCGCTCGCAAGAAAGAAATCAAGCGACTAAAAGGACGCACGTGACATGTCAGCTCTGCTGTTACACTAATCATGCGCATACAAGCCATGTTTATGGCGGCTCCATATGGAAAGACGTGGCCCTCTGGAGCCACCTCTCCGCGTGCTCGGTCACAGTTCTTTGCGAGGATCCTGAAATGAGTTAGGCCGTCCACGCACCCCGCTGTTTCTCTGCCTGGTATTGTGCACAAGAACCCCATTCGACACAGCTGGCTGCCAGGAAGGCTGAGGTGTAGATTCTTCAAGCTTTCGACGGATTCGCCTTCGCCTAGGAGCATCTACACGGTTCGGTATGTCGTTACATAATCTGTGTTAAGGAAGTTGGCGAAACCACCCGGTCTCAGTGACGGTACAATAACTGCTGTTTCATAACCCTTTGACTGGTTGGCCTTTAAGGACCTGTACATGTCTGGGGTCACGTATAAGCCAATGACTTGAGTCTTCCGACAATAAACGAATCTATGCAACGTCCCAGCGATCCCAGTATCCTTTGCAAGACACAACGAAAATGTCTCCGCCCTTGGCTGAGTGTAGGAGAGCTTCGGGTTGCAAAGTACTGTCTGCCAGACATTTCTGAGGCGAAAAAAGCGGAATAACGAGGAACATTAGCTTCCAAAAACTAGTGGTCGATTGACGGGTTATGCACGCAAACTGCATTCCATAAGCTAAGGTGTGAAGGTGCTCTCCTTTCGCCATGTTTACGGACGGGCCTCGGCACGCGCTGGACAGAAGGATGAAAGAACCATGAAGTTTCTGCCGTGATTCTTGTGCTCAGCACGATTAGAAGTTCGCGTGAGCGGGCTCTGTGCCCATCGTGCGTAGCAGAGTGATTCGACGACGCAAAGGTGTCAATTAAATGTCACTCTGGCAAGTGCGGCATAAAAATATTGTGCGGGAATTCATGGATTCAGCAGAATGAAACGTCATATCCTTGGAGTGTGATAACAAAGTAGGCTCCTCGTACAGTATAATTTCGGCAAGAAACCGAAATTGTTGTCTTTCCAACTATAGCTGGTGTAGAGACCGGTCACGCAGCCCGCCATTGGTGTGAAAACGAAAAAAAAAGAAGTCACTAGAAGAAGTTTTGTGCTTGCGTACTCAAAAGATTTCGCTTATGATTGCTCAGATTGAAACCCTGCTCCGACGGGTTTCTTTAGAGGAGTGAGATTACAGCAATAAATCCATTTATGTCACCTCATGTCTCACCTTATATCAAATTAGCCCTATGTCCATTGTGGTCTGTGGTCGTGGTAGGGCGCTTCGGATGAAAGCTACTTTTGAAAAACTTTCTATAAAAAGTACCAGTCCAAGCAATTATTGGTACTTTATGGCATTTCATTCTCCGGACAAAGCTTCGAAGATAACACCTCACCTTACTCGCTACACTGCGCTGGCATATGACAGTAGAACAGCTACAGCTTTTTAGCTCCTCACATGTCTACCCTTCATACATATTAGCTATTAACACATTTGGTTCGCGTTATGCGAAAACTTGCTAAAAGACAAAATGTGAGGAGGGGTGACGGAAGACCATAATTCTCTCTGAAATCTGGCTCGCGGAAAAAATAATGGCCATTGATACGGTTAGCCACATTTCAGAAGAATCGCCTGAGGGGCGATTATGGTATGATTGTGGTATGGTATTATGGTATTATGGTATCATCGGAATCTGTTTCTGCTACAACAAATCAATTGAAGTGTCCTTTGTAGAAAACGTTCCAACGTCTCAGAGAAGAAACAAGTCACAGGACCAGATATGTTTGCCTATAGTAGGATAAATTTTAGAAAACAGCAGTTGCTAACACTGCGCCACAGTCTGCGGCGTTTTATATTACTCCGCTGGCCAATTGGAACCGTAAACGGAATCAGCTTTTTAATGTCTGACTGTATAAACTAGTTGAGCGTCAAAACTCTCTAGCTCGTAATTTTTTTCTTGTGATAATTGCTTCTTGTTTAGGTATAAAAGAAAAGTGTCAACAACGGAATACGTGGAAGAATTCTGTGCGGCGGTTCTTAACATGGGCGCAGCTTCACTGCAAACTTAAGTTGTATCCGGCTATAGGTCTGCCGTAGCACTTCGTGGCGTTCTTGGTGACGGACGCGGAGGAGCAGGAAGAACAGGGGCTTTTTCCATGTTTTTTTCGGTTGCGGCAAGCAGGACATCCTTAGTAGTTAGAGGAAGGTAACGCAAAGTTTGATAAGAGGGAAAGGGGCGAGGTCAGCCGGCGGTAACGTGACCATGGCCAGCCACTTCACACGGAGAAGGGGGAAGGGAAAGGAGTGGTACAGTGCGACTGGAGGGTGGTAATGTCGTAATATAACGAATTGCGAGGGGTGACCCGGTCAATAGAGATGTCCACATGTACACTATCTGGCACTCGCTTATTGATGATTCGACGCGTAGCATATCCGCAGTCCATTTATTGCGCACAAACCGACGCATGTCGCTTATGCAGTCTTCTGATATGGTTCGCCATACAAACACACACCCTTGCCCACCTAAGTATGATAATACAGGTTTGACTATCAGTAATACATTTCTCGCACAGGTGCAGAGACGGGTTCTGACACTTACACACATGTCCTAGTGCACACGGGTATGCACATGCGTAGTCTGCAGTGCTGCGAATCATGTAGGCCATGCGTAGATTTCACGTTGTGTCACAGATAGGTTTCAAGGAGCGCGCGTGTGATCAACAGCCGTATTCTAAGCTGGAATACACATGCTTTCCTAGGGAAGCTTTCCTAGGGAACTTACACTATGACATCTTTCCAGCACACATAAAACACACGGACGGAGGAAGAGTAGACAACACAAGACAGCGTCCATGATAACCGTGGTGTCCGTGGCGTCCATTCTGCCTTTACTCGTGTGTTTTATGTGGGCTGAAAAATATGAGCCGTAGTCTTACAAACCACCACCTAGACCAGCTTTCTTCGCTTAGTGATTTCGTGGGAACTGTTCGAACAGTAGGACGGACCGACACCAGCATGAGGAGGTTTTTAAAGCTGTAGCTCTACTTGATGACGAATTAAAAAAAAGCGTACGCGGACACGACGAGACGCAGGCCTGACAAGAATGTATATGCAGCGCGTTCTAAAATCTCTGCCTCTCCCTTAACCGAGAGTAGAGTAAGCATAAAATGTTTACGGGCATAACACATTGCTTGTAGATGGTACTAGTCAAAATCTTGAAATGGGTCTAGTGTTCGTTGTCGGCAGGGCAGGGGCGAGCAGTCTTCTTCTGTGGGGTATCACTCGCAAAGCGATCGCTTTCCGCAAGACGCTTCCTACCTCTCGTTTTATCAGGCTCCATTGCTCGGCTTAAGCAGCTGTGACGGTGGCGGCATTGAAATGCAGGACGATGCAGAAGCGTACGCGGACAGGACGAGACGCAGGCCTGACAGGAATGTATATGCAGCGCGTTCGAATACTGCCAGAGGGGGAACCGGCATCAGCTAAAGGCCCAGCGGTCGGTCTTTTACATGCGTGAGTGTAGGACCGTAGCGCCATCCTTGGGGAGGGCGCGAAAGCAGTTTTCCGCCGAAAGCCCTTCTCACCCTGGAGTTCCCCTCTTTCTCGAAGCGGCCTTCTCTCAAAGCCCTAACAGATCACGTATGACAACGAAGTGTATCGTGGTATCTATGAGCTTTTTGCACGCGTTATTCGAAATCGGAAATTATATTTCCGTGCATTATCAAATGCACAGCTCGAGTGATATCTTGATGAACATCGAGAAGACACTAGCAGCAGTTATTTTTTGTGACTCGTTTGGAGAGCAACCGGCGCTTGTATGCCGGTCCCGTAGGAGGGCTTAGATAGTTTCGTTGAATCTCGTTAAATCTCGTAAGGTGCCCGGATGTTCTCGTTTCAGTGCCCGGATGAGTGGAATTGAGTGCCCGGATGTTGGGTCTCTACGTGACATCACCACACTGCCGACAACGGGAGCTAAAAGCATTTCATGCTTAATAAATCAATATTACCATGGCTACGATTCGAATCGGCGGCGGCTCGAACAGATCAGCTTCGCAAGCCAGCGGATGAGAACATCATGCTGTCGCCGCGGCCGATCATGCCTCGTGTTAAACTGCAGCACACTTTCGCACTGTGCATTGCACATCGCGCCGCAGATGGAAGTTGAAGACTACGAACAGATCCCATCAGCTTAACCTCGATTAGAGGTTAACCTCAGTCTGACTTCGTCGTCAGACGTACCGACCGCCCAGCAAAGCAAGACCATGAGCCAATCAGGCTAAACACATTCTATCGCAAGTCTACTCTTTTAATTCTTTTCTTGGTTGCATTTCTTTTGGTACCTTTGTTTTTTTTTTGGTTATGCGGCAAGGTTCGCCATAAATAAATCGCGCTAGGCGATGGTGGTAAGCCAATGCAGGGCGATTTTGTTCCGCAGCCAAGCCTGCAATGATGTACTTTCTGACTACCACGTCTTCCTTTCAAAGTCCGTGCAACTATAGTTTCCTTTCTGGAAATGCTTCTGTCGTGCCCAGAAGCGACAGTACGCTGCATCTGTGCATGTGATGTGTTGCTCTTTCTGCGATTCCATCGTGACCCACCCAGCTAGAAGGCGTAGTTACCAAACTAAGGCTGGCTCTTACATAACAGTCCCGACAGAGTGACCTCTACTTTAAAATATATCCCACCAATACTTCCTTAATTGTCCGCCACATACGAAGAATGGCAGGGAAGGGCACACAATGTATGCACGAATATCCTGGTGCTTGAGAGCGGCGCTTGTAGTTATTTCTACCAGCCTGCACCTTTGTGGACTCTGGGAGCATCATTTTCCCACGCTACGAAACGACCGCACGTAATCGTTTCGGCATCGGGCTTTGGGGGAATATTCCTGTAATGCGCTCAAAGGATTAAAAGCAGAAGTAGCTTTCTAGTAACAGCATGCCACCGCTAACAGTCAGTGCTGTGACCCCCAACCCCCGGTGCGATGACTCGCCACCAGTGTGGGTTCGTGCCAGCAGGGACAGACACGAGTATTCTACTAGGAAGAGCGTTTATTGCCCCCGAGGAATACAAGCGGCAACCAACAAACAACCGCCGTAGCGAAGGAGTCTTCCCCTCGCGTACGGTGGTGAAAAGCGCTAAAGGGGAGAATGCACGCGAAAAGGTTAACGATGAATACTCTGCTCACTTTGCGTGCCTCCTCGCTCATGGCCCGCGGCAGCCATGTCAAATGTGGTAGCCGGGCGATACGCTGACGGCAGCGGTCTCCGCGGCAGATGCATGATCCGAGCGTTTGCACGGCTCCTTCCAGAAGACGAGGGAGCCTCGGAAGAAACTCGCCTCTCCCGGGCTGTCGAGATCTCTCTCCGTGCTGAGAGAGTAAAGGAAGCAGGGGCGGCGTGTGTGTCCTTGCATTCAGAAAGAAAGCGGTGCTAAGGGCGAGAGATAACATTCAGAAAGTGGTGCTAAGGGCGAGAGATCAACAAATTCATCATCATCATCATCATCAGCCTGACTACACCCACTGCAGGGCAAAGGCCTCTCCCATGTCTCTCTAATTAACCCTGTCCTTTGTCAGTTGCCGCCACTGTATCCCCGCAAACTTCTTAATCTCATCCGCCCACCTAACTTTCGCCGTCCCCTGCTAAGTTTGCTTTCTCTTGGAATCCACTCCGTTACCCTGAAGGACCAGCGGTTATCTTGCCTTCGCATTACATGCCCTGCCCAAGCCCATTTCTTCCTCTTGATTTCAACTAAGATGTCATTAACCCGCGTTTGTTTCCTCACCCACTCCGCCCTCTTCCGATCTCTTAACGTTACACCTATCATTTTCCTTTCCATAGCTCGCTGCGTTGTTCTTAACTTGAGCTGAACCCTCTTTGTTAGCCTCCACGTTTCTGACCCATAGGTGAGTACCGGTAGGATACAGTTGTTGTATACTTTTCTCTTCAGGGATATTGGTAAGCTACCATTCATGATCTGAGAGAACCGGCCATATGCGCTCCACCCCATTCTTATTCTTCTAGTTATTTCCCTCTCATGATCCGGATCTGCGGTCACTACCTGCCCTAAGTAGACATATTCTCTTACTACTTCCAGCACCTCGCTACCAATTGCGAACTGCTGTTCCCTTGCTAGGTTGTTGAACATTACTTTGGTTTTCTGCATGTTAATTCTTAGCCCCACCGTTCTGCTCTGCCTGTCTAACTGATTGATCATGTTTTGCAGTTCTTGTCCTGAGTGCCTTAGCAAGGCAATGTCATCAGCTAATCGCAAACTACTCACGTATTCTCCATTAACTCTTATCCCCAACTGTTCCCATTCCAGTCCCCGGAATACCTCTTGTAAGCAGGCAGTGAAGAGCATTGCCGAGATCGTGTCTCCCTGCCTGACACCTTTCCGTATTGGAATTTTATTGCTGACTTTATGGAGAACTATAGTAGCTGTGCAATCGTTATATATATCTTCCAATATTTTCACACAACACTCTTCTACACCCTGATTCCGCAATGCCTGCATGACAGCTGAGGTTTCCACTGAGTCAAATGCTTTCTCGTAATCAATGAAGGCTATATATACGGGTTGGTTATAATCTGCGCATTTCTCTATCACCTGATTGATGCTGTGAATGTGGTCTATTGTTGAGTATCCTTTACAAAAGCCTGCCTGATCATTTGGTTGACTAAAGTCCAAAGTTGTCCTGACTCTATTAGCGATTACCTTAGTAAATACCTTGTAGGCAACGGACAATAAGCTGATTGGTCTGTAATTCTTCAAGTCCTTGACGTCTCCTTTCTTATGAATTAAGATAATGTTAGCGTTCTTCCAAGCTTCTTGTACTCTCGAGGACACAAGGCATTGCGTATACAGGGTGGCTAGTTTTTGTAGCACAATCTGTCCTCCGTCCTTCAACAAATCTGCTGTTACCTGATCCTCACCACCTGCTTTCCCTCTTTGCATTGCTCCTAAGGCTTTCTTCACTTCCTCCTTTGTTACTGGCAGGATGTCCCATTGCTGTGCTCGACTGCCTCCCTCAGTAACTTGATGATTACATTCGCTACTGTATAGATTTGTGTAGAACTCTTCGGCTAATTCAACTATCTTATCCCTATTGCTGCTGACATTGCCCTGTTTGTCTTTTAGCGCATACATCTGGTTTTTACCTATGCCCAATTTTCTTCTCACTGATTTTAGGCTACCTCCGTTCCTTAGAGGATGCTCGATTTTCTCCATGTTAAACTTTCTTATGTCGGCTACCTTGCGCTTATTTATTAACTTCGATAGCTCTGCTAGTTCTATCCTGTCTGTGGAGTTAGACGTCCTCATGCTTTGGCGTTTCTTAATGAGATCTTTAGTCTCCTGAGATAGCTTGCTGGTATCCAGTCGAACTATCCTACCACCTACTTCTGCGGCGCACTCTGTAACGATAGCTGTAAGATTGTCATTCATTGTTTCAACACTACGGTCGTCATCTTCAGTTAAAGCGGAAAATCTGTTTTGGAGCGACATTCTGAATACCTCTACCTTCCCTCTCAATGCTAACTCGTTAATAGCTTTTCGCTTCACCAGTTTCCTCCGTCCCCTCTTCAAATCTAAGCTAACACGAGACATTACCATTCTATGGTCGCTACAACGGACCTTACCAAGGACCTCCACATCCTCTACGATGCCGGGGTGTGCACACAGTATGAAGTCTATTTCATTTTTAGTCTCACCATTGGGGCTCTTCCACGTCCACTTCCTGCTTGCTCGTTTGCGAAAGAAGGTATTCATGATTCGTAAATTATTTCTATCTGCGAACTCTGCTAATACCTCTCCCCTACCGTTCCTAGAACCTATGCCATAGTCACCTACCACCTTGTCTCCAGCCTGCTTTTTACCTACCTTTGCATTAAAGTTGCCCATCAGTACAGTGTACTGTGATTTTACTTTGGTCATTGCAGATTCCACATCCTCATAGAAGCTTTCAACTATCTGGTCATCATGGCTTGATGTAGGCGCGTAGGCCTGCACCACCTTCAGCTTGTACCTCTTATTAAGCCTAATTACGATAGCTGCTACTCTCTCGTTAATACTGTAAAACTCCTCGATGTTGCCAGCTATATCCTGATTAATGAGGAATCCCACACCTAGTTCGCGCCTATCTGCTAATCCACGATTGCACAGTACATGCCCTCCCTTTAGTACTGTATACGCCTCATCTGTCCTCCTAACCTCGCTAAGCCCTATGACATCCCACTTAATACCGGCTAATTCCTGCAATAGCACTACTAATCTAGCCTCAATTGATAAGGTTCTTGCGTTAAACGTTGCCAGGTTCAGTTTCCAATGGCGGCCTGTCAGCAAATTAATTACATCAATTCTGGCAGTCAATGTGCGGCGGTCGTAACGTTTCTAGCCCGAAACGCTTTTAAAAGTGCTGGCATGAGGTGTTCTGCATAAGCCCGTAATAAAATATGGAACCGTTTATACACAAACATTGGAAGGGCTGGCTGGGATTGGGCCAGTCCTTTTGTGCAATATAGTTCATGCACTTATTTCATCAGGAAGAAGAGCCACAATGATTTTCTTACGGAGAATGCATCGCTAAGGCCTATACATCCTAGCCCCTACTCATACTAGCACTAACGACGGTGGCAATTTTCAGCCTAGCATTCGATTGCACCGAGACTTTTTCCACTTTGAGATTTACCCTCGGTAAGCGAGTGTTGTAAGTAGAGATGTTGCAGCTCGTACTTGTGTCAGTAGAAGTGCTGGAATTTAAGTCATGTGTTAAGATAAGAATAGAATAGCTTTGCAGATACTTTATCTCGACATCACCCTTTGTGACGCACCATTTAGAAACGCATTTAGAAACATATTGCTCGCCTGCAAGAAAGACAGAAGCTGGCTTTGAACACAATGCACTGAGTGCTAATAAAAGCCTCATAATCTTATATACGTTCCTGTGATGTTTTCCCGCGTACAATTTACGTCCATCAGATGCGATGCTCAAACTTTATATGACGTCTGAACTGACTTACGCCCTTCCATTGGTCACGCGGCATGCGCAACCTTTGTCCAGTTTTTGATGGAGCGATTAGCCCCAAATATAACAGAACTTTGTCACTGATTTTCATAGCTAGTGCACCAACCAGGTGTACGAACTAAGGCGGAAGCTGAAATACTCGTCAAAAATGCCGAATGCAGGTCCTACTTCGTACTTGGCCAAAGCAGCTGACAAGGATTTCCGCGACAAAGACTACTAGTGAAGCCGTCAGTGAGAATATAAAGTACGTGAAGAAACCGGTAAGCTCCATCAACTGGTGCCTGGTTTCAGCCGTGGCGTTCATCCGCCGCAGTTTGCTTTTGAGATCACCCAGCTGAGGAGGGTGCAGAATTCTAGCCTCGTGCACTCTGAGCATAAACAGCCTGTACTGAGCTTTTAGTTCGAACGTCTTCCGCATTAGGGTTGTCGTAAATATGTTACTCAGCTTGTCCGTAGACAGCAAAATGTCCGGACTCACAGCTTCAACCACGTACGACGGATTTTCTTCGCTTAAGCATATGTGGTCCGGCCTGAGTGCGCATTTTAAGCAGCTCTCGAACACCTTCACTTCGAGTTTTTTGGCGTGGCGGTTAGCGTTGAAGGCTAAGCTGATCTTTCGCGCCAGCGAGTTGGGATTGAGGTTGACTGTCAGCTCGTAGTGCAATGATGACCCCGCGATAGCGCAAGGGAAGAGGGAGCCGCGATTCAGAGCCTCGTCCAATTCCACAATTGTGTCCAGAGAGTTTGGTGCCGCTCGAACATTCAGCGTCGAGATAAGGTGACTCCTCATGTAAGCTGACAGAGGAAAGACCCCGAGAACCAGAAGCACCGCGCAGTGTATCTGCAGCGCTTACAGAGGCGCCACGCAGGGATTTGCGCGGACGTCACGTACACAGCCGCCAGGACCAGCATGACTGAGTCGTAGGCGTGGTCTAGGAACGAGAATTTGAACTCGAGTACGTCGGCAACACCGAACACCAATGAACACAAAACAAAACACGCTGTGAGCAATGCGAATGCAAGCTGTGACTTCGCTACCACGCCGTGAAACGAAAGCGTCTGCCTTATGGCTTGCCGAGAGTAAAAGACGCTGTTATAGTAAGACACCACACCAGGGAAGTCGAACCATTCGGCGAGCCTCTCGTGCAGCTGTACTGGCGTCATGGCGACGTCGATAGCACTGCGCACCATTTCGTAGCCGTAAGACTGTTCGTTAGGAAATGCTGTCCTGACTAATGTTACGTTCATAGTTTGTAGAAACGTAATCAGGAGACTATGCGGAAACACCGAGCAAGACATATCGGCCGCGTGACTGATCATGCGCACACAAGCAACGCTTATGGCGGCGCCTTGGGGGAAAATGTGACTCTCTATAGTCACATTAGTTCGCCCGCTGTCGCATGTTCTAGCCAGGACCCTGAAACGAGTGAAGCCCGTCAGAAATTCTGGAGTCTTCCTGCTTGGCATCATGCACACAAATCCAGTTCGGCACAGGCGGTTTCCAGGAAGGTTGATGTGGAGATCAGCCAAGCGCTCCACGCCTTCATCCTCCCCTATTAACACCCACACTGTTCGGTATGTTGTCACGTCTCCCTGGCTTATGAAACGGGCACATTCGTTGAAGCCATGTGGTTCCATCGATGGCACCAGGAATACCGTCTCCGAACTGTTCGCCTGGTTGGCCATTAGTAACCGGTGCAGGCCTATGTCTTGAGTCAGCCACTGAGTAGAGGCCGCCGACAGCAGACGAATCCATGCGGCGTCTGAACGGTCCCAGTGACCCTTGCAAGAGGCAACGACGAAGACTCGGCCATGCGCAGTCAGTGAGCGGACAAGTGTTTCAGGTTCCTCAATGACACTTCCGAAACAAACAAGTGGCGAAAGAAATGCCGTTAAGTGCAGGATTAGCCACACAAAACTTACGTGCGCCCTGCGGGAAATCCATACAGATCGCATTGTATATGGTCTCCCTGGACGCTTGCGTTCAACCCGTTTGTGGACTACACTCTGCGTGTGTGCAGAGGTGTTGAAGAGCAGTGAAACCTCGTGCGTGGTGCGGCCGGTGGGTGCGATGGATATTTCGCGTGCGTAGGTGACGCTTGAAGTACGTGCGGTAGGGGCCCTGGATGTAGAGGGTCTAAATTAATGACTGGTATGGGCACCGTTGTTGTGGCTACGTTCCCGGACAGAGATAATAATGTGCTCACCGCGATGATATGCAGTCCGCCTGGTTGGTTTGTAGAGAGTTGCGGATAAAAAGTGTTTTTGGTAAAAAATCAACCACGGTACCTGGGGCTCCACAAGGCGGCAGTTAACCAAAAAGCAAAAAAGGGTCTTGCAACATGGCGTCGCGCTTGCGTGCTCAGGCAAACAACTATTAACTATTTCTAGTATTTAAGTCACACGAGCGTGACGTCGTCTTCCAAAAAATTTTCGGTTTCTCTCTAAAGAAAGTTCCTGATTGGTTCATGGTCGCAAACTTATCAGCACTGCCAATCCGACAAATCAGACCCGCTAATCTACCTTAAATCACCTATTAATCCTCACTATATAATGCACCTATATCAGTCAATAACTCCAACTAAATCGCCTTAATACATTTTAAAGGGTCTGCCTACTTCCAAAACTTTTGAGGTCTTTTGGAATATTCGGGGGTGGGCCAACTTCCTAATCCTATTGCAACTCTTTAGACAGTCGATAAAGAGGTCTCCAAGTTTTCTGCGGATATGATGGTTAATCCTAAACTCTTTTTTTAGCCTTTAGAACACTCGCATATTGTGAGCTTGCATACTTCTTCCCTTGTTTGTCATGAAATGCCGCTTGCTCAAATATTACTATGACGCTTTTTTCACTTGGTGCTGTCTTGCTTGCTATTGTTATTGCTAAGAAATGTTATTAATCTGTGCGATTTGTTAGAACACGTCCCCGTACAGTAGTAATGACCTTGACCTCTTTCTGCAGTAGAATATGCATTTTGCTGTTCTGTGTATCTTTGCAATAATCTTGAAACTGTTGTGCTTATATGGCCAACTATCATCATCATCACTTGCTGTTTGCCCATCGACAGTGCTGGCTACTGGGAAAATCCGCCATGTTTTTTTTTTGTTAATCAACGTTGGCCACTTTCATTTTGCTAACAGCTATAAAAGTTCCTTCGCTAGCTTGAAATGAGGTAAGAGGCTGGGGAGTTTTTCTCATTTTTTTTGTAGTAGGCAAAAAAAGGGTACAGAAAGCTTCAAACGCAAAATCAGGAGGAAGAGGCAAATTTATTAGAAAATTTGGTTGCTATGATTCTGATTGCCAGAGAGTCGTATTCACTAGGAGGTAAAGTCCTCTTGTGACGGTAAACAAGATCTGCTTGAGAAAATCACGGACCGTATCGCAGCTCTGGCCATGTGTTAGGCACTCAGATTCTGGAGATGTCTTCTAGTATGCTTCTAGTATGCACACAAATTAGTACCATTGTTAAACAAAGCTGCTTCAAGGTTTTATCTTAGATTTCACTAAACGATTACACTTTCAAATTATTAGCTTGCATGGCATAAAAATCACGCGCTGGCTTAATATATTTGCGTACGCAACAATAATGTCAGGGTTATAATAGAAGGAGAGGGACAGTTTGTTTTCACTTTTGTGGCAAGTGAGAAAATTTCTCAAGACAATAAGTGTGGTATGTAGACTACAGCTACCATGACTTTCTTGCCGTGCCCACGTATTTCGCCTTCGCTCGCCATTGTGGACAGAACTCCCTCCCTCCAGGATGAACTCTGCGCGAGTGTTCAAGGCCGTGTACGTTTGCACAGAATGGTGATACCAAAGGCGGCCGGAAGCCATGTTCCTCACCTTAATTTCGCATCTAAGGAAGTGTTTTCAGCGCCCCGTTTACTCCGTTTGTGGTGTGCTTGAAGAGTTTTATTCCGAAAGCAATACTACGCCAGGTCGAACCGCTCGTCGCGTGGTCCGTGGACCCCCCTGCTTTCAAAAGCGAATTGGCCAACATGGGTGGCACATTCTCTACCGTTGGCTGTGATAGAAACAGCCACCTGCCAGTGCAGTGGTGCATCATTTAACCGCTGCGAAACTGGGATGGTAGTGGTGTGAGGACTCGCCGCATCTATGAAGAATGCTAATTAGAGAATGAGCAATTCTGCATTTATGGACATTAACCCAAAGCTATCGCGTCATACCATTAAGTGTCTTCCCCAACTGAAGAATGAACACCTGCTTTCGCACACCTACTCGGTTTAACTACGTTAAACCCCTACCAATTTTTTTTCCCTAAACCTTATGTATTATCCCAGTAATACGAAGAGCTGATTGCGGGTGGATGAGGGCGGATCAGACGATGGAATAAAGTAGAAGACGACACACACGAGCGCTTACTCGCAACTACCTTTTTATTCAGAATAACACACGTTTTATACAGAGAGTCGTATTGCATTCAAGAGACCAGAGCGCTTGCTCAAACGACTTTGAAGTTGTGTGTTAGTTCTCTGGTTATTTTACTTTCCCACCGGGATAAAATCACGCGAGGACTAATGGAAACATAGTTCATCTGAATGAGACAACGAAACTGTCTAAGCCGGCCTTCTTTATTGCTCCATGGTAAGGAGGTGTCGTATCTTGATAACTCTTGGTTATGATGGGGGGTAAAATGGGGGAGGAGGGGGGAGAATTCGTTTCTGAGACGGGTTCGCAGCGTAGCAGATGAGTTGTTAAACGTGTATCTATCGAAAGTGTTTTGTGCAAGCGCTTTAAGCTGTTTAGTGGTTTAAATCATTAAAAAATGAGTTACCAGTTAGCGCTCACCTGTATCGTCTTCTACTTTGGTGATTCCTCTGTTTCGCTTTGTTCAACCCTCAGTGAGTTGTTACCAAGTTTCCCAGCTACCCACCCTTCTTAGCACGAAGAGTGGAATCAAGTACAACTTACTTGAACCCCGCTATTAATTGCGAACCAACTGTAGAATATTGTTCGATAGTGTTACGAACATATTTATGAGAATGGTTTAGCCGTGGGATGCACAGCAAAACCTTGATTTTGAAGCAAGTTTCTCCTGCCCTAGCGCCCAGTACTTAAGACTGCCTTAGCGTGAGGTGTGTTTATTGATAATAAATAGCAGGAAAATAAATGTCCTCCGACGAGAGACCTGCGGATACATTGTGCATTTGGTGAAATCATATGATATGCGAAAGAATTACGTTCGTAAATAACTCCCCGTTTAAGAAACGTACTTCTCTGGAATTTGTTGGTACGCATCTGCCTGAATTACTGGCCCTGATCTGTGAGTTCCGCCTCTAAAGGAGTGCATTGGCTAACACTGTGAAAATAAAACATTTCTGACACCACTGCACTCGTTATGTTGTGTTGCTTTGTGTACATTTTTTTTCTGTTTGTAACCAGTACCATTTTTCATAGCTCGTAGCTGTCAGAGTATTTTTAGAAAAATAAATAAAGAATGTGAATGTCAACAAATGCGCTTGCGGATCTTTGAAGTGCTGGTAATGAAGGGACAAGTTCTTTGGACGTTGTTGAACTCTTACCCAGGCATATTTCTGTCACCAAAATAATCATAATGTGCCGTATGTCTTTCACGAAAGTGACGAAGTATGGTGGACCGTGCAAATATATCTCATTGCATTGTTTGCTCCACGAAAACGCTCTTCGTACGACGTGTACCCTGATCAATGACGCTCGGAGAAGTGGAACTGTGTAATCCTAATGGGTTAAACGTGCACAGACGACACGAAAATTATTCTAGACAAACCTAAGGTTACTGGGCAAAGAGGTGTAATTAAACCTTGATCAATAGTTGCGCATCACGATGTTTCGCTTGATTAGCATTATCACACCAGCTGCGACGGTCCGCGTTCCGTCTGCGGGCACATAACATTCGCTGCGTTTTGTTAGAAATAAGTTGTGCTTGTGTGCAGAGCTACTTACCTACTTAGTTACTTAACGATGGATCATGCTCGAAGAGTTGAATTAAACGTATCAATAATGACGAGTTTTAAAACGCGCTTGATGAGAGATAAGCGTCATTCTGGATTGAGCCGTCTTCTTAGGAAACCTGCTTTTTCCTTGAAAACGAGAAGGGGCAAATTGTGCTTCTACAAGAAAACGAAAGGGAAAAAAAAAGACGGAAAATTGCATGAAAACCCTGACCAATTTCTCTTTGCGGATAAGTGTTTCTCAGTACTGGATAAATCACTGGCAGTGAACAAAGTTATCGTCTAATTCGGTTTGCGCCGCTCCTGGCTTGAGGAAAACAACGGCCGTCAGAAGAAAATGCAATATTCGGACTGCCTTTCTAGAGTTTTGGCCGAGCGTCAGTCATCTCAAACAGCTACAAAGCCGCTTGGAAACCTTACAGTATGGTTTCCAGCGATTGTTTCAATTCCATTGCGCGTTTTCTCGTTATGGAAGTAGCACGGTCTTTCACTGCAGTAATACGCTACAGTTATGAAGCAGAAAAAAAAGAATATCAGCCTACGTGGAGCTTGTCTATATAAAAAAAACGAATTTGTTTAATATCTTTTAGCTCACAGCAGTATTGGACGAGTAGCAACCGCGGTGTATGAATATAATATATTCTTTCACCCCTGTAACTACTTAAACGGCAGCTTATGTAACGCAGCATCTTACGACGAAGCTCGTACAGGTAGCCAGTCAGCTTGACTGCAGCAGTAACGCACACGACTGGGGCTACGTCCCGTGCAAACAGTTATATCCAGGCACTTTAAATGAGGCTAGATACGCCGGAAGAACGCTACCAAGTAATAGAGAGTTTTAGAATCGGGTCGGGGCGAATAGGTTGACCCTATCCGCAAGCGCTTAGCGTTAGAGGAACGGGTTCACATTTTCTATCTATAGAACATGATCGCGGATGGTCACTTTGCGTTGCTTGAAGGCAGCGTCATGACGGCGGCAAAGAAAAGCTTTCAGAACAAATAAGCTTATATATATGCTGTATTTTTTCATTGTGTAAGTAAAACGACACGTAAACTGTTGCAGTTACCAATTTCTACTTAGAAAATGCGAAAAATGATGCGAATGTTTTCTTTATGATGCGGACACGTTCAATCCGAGACTATTCACACAGGAAGTTCCGCCGCTAACAGCCGATTGCCCCTCCGTGACCGTGCCTTGCTTTATTTTTGTGCATAAGTTCTGCACTCGCTTTCGCGCTAGCTGTACAAGAAGTGCTTTTGACATTTTTTATTGTTTGCCATGTGCAGCGCCATTTAGGGGGGAACCTGCAATTGAATTATTATGAGTTTACGTCCGCGCGAATAAAATGTACTGCTTCAATATGAAAAGTGTGTTACCGGGATGCCAATACTTTGAGACTCCTTTTTGGGACCGAAATTGCAAACCTGTTTGTGGAGATCAGTAGTTCGAACCTCCCGAGCTTTTTGACGTCAATCGACGCGTTTTCGGTAAGCCTAGCTGCTCTGTAAACAGGGAAGCAAACTGAAATTTTGGCGTGTTTTATCGTTAAAACTTTGTGGTTCGGGCAACTTCAGCCAAAGCGAAAGCCTCGTGCGCTTTTAGATTGCCGTAAGCGTGAGCCACAGAGTAGCGGCAACGACGAATCGGTGATGAAGCGAGAGGGCCCGCTTCGATGGGCGCCGCCATGTTGACCGAACGTAAAGCGGCTTTGGGGCGCACGCTATTTCGCCGATATAGCGTTAGCGTCGCGCGCTCACCCAAACACCCAAGGGCCGTTAGCGTTCTACGCATGCGCCGTAGCGTCCAACTATTGCCCTATGACCGAAAGCGATAGAATGACCCTATACTAAAACTCTCTAATAATAATTTGGGGGCACTCTAGCTCCGCCTTTAAGGCTCTGACGCGACCGCGTAATGTGTCCCGTCAGCTGCTCCTGTTGCCCACGCAGACATTGTTTTCATATTATGTGAAAGACAACATGACATGAAAATTGGCAGTGGCTTTGCTCTGATTAAGCCTGGACATACAAGCGAAAAACTGCAGTTAGGCTTTGTTTGACCTCATGGCTGTCGCAGTTCGCGCACAATGCATTCGGAGCACCACGATAACGGCGTAGGCAAGCGCGTTATATAGCCCTCCTTCCGCATGCGTAGTAACTGTGGTAAACACGCGGCTGCAACGAAAGGTCAAACTGTGGCGAGGAGGCGAGCGCGCAGTATTAGCGGCGGCGAGGAGGCGGCGCACATGCGCAGTGGCACCCGGCTGCGCCGAAAGGTCAGGCGCCGGAGTCGGCGCGGCGGCGGCTGCGCCCATCTGCGCCGCGCGTGACGTCACTCGGTTTCGCGCATGCGCAGGTGTGGCAAATCTTGAATCCGACGGCTCACGCGAAGCGCGGCTGTGGTGCAGGTAGTGAAGCTTTTCGCTTCAATAAAGCCCCGCTTTATCCAAGCCGTATGAACCTCCCTGAGTGGCGTAGGCGTAGCGCATCTCACTCGCAACCAAAGGCCAGGGCTGGATGGATGGATGGATGGATGGATGGATGGATGGATGGATGGATGGATGGATGGATGGATGGATGGATGGATGGATGGATGGATGGATGGATGGATGGATGGATGGATGGATGGATGGATGGATGGATGGATGGATGGATGGATGGATGGATGGATGGATGGATGGATGGATGGATGGATGGATGGATGGATGGATGGATGGATGGATGGATGGATGGATGGATGGATGGATGGATGGATGGGTGGGTGGGTGGGTGGGTGGGTGGGTGGGTGGATGGGTGTATGGAAGGATGGATGGATGGATGGATGGATGGATGGATGGATGGATGGATGGATGGATGGATGGATGGATGGATGGATGGATGGATGGATGGATGGATGGATGTTTATCTGAATGTGCCTCAACAGCCAAGTGACCTAAACGAGCGCACACTAGGTCAGATACATCAAAATGGCCACTTAAAAACATTTGAAACCAGGCATTAAAACCACAATTAGGCAAATATGCCCGAGTCAATAAACGTTTTGTCATACAGGAGTTGTAAACGAGTCATTGGACAGATGGCTTGCAAATCGGGATAAAATGTGTCAAAACATTTTGCGGCTCTCGCATACGGCACACGAAAATTCAGCGACATCAGTAAGGTCTCACAGTTAATGAAACCGCGCACGACTTTTTGCAGAAACTGCATGTCACGTATGAGTCGCCTGTCGCCAAGGGTACACATAGTGAGTTCTGCCAAGAGAGAATCATAGTCGTAGAAAGGACGGCGACCAATATATCTATCAAATAAGATGCGTATGAACTTGCGCTGAACATTTTCAATTTTCGTGCATTAGGCGACAGATAGGCTATTCCAGGCTACTGACGCGAACTCAAGACGCGGTCTCACAAGGGCACAGTATAGAGTGCGTAGACATTCGTGCCATCGAAATTTTTTGTTAGCCTAGAGATAAGACCAATATGCCTCAATACGCGTAACATAATTGAATTTAGATGCAATATAAAATCAAGCCTTGAATCAACAACGACACCAAGGTCTCGTACATGGGCCACACGAGAAATTTGACCCGCCAGAAGTGTACAATCAAACGTAACTGTGTCGCGTTTCCTAGTTAGAGACAGGATGGAAGTCCTCGTAATATTAAGCGATTCATCAAACACCAATTCTCGACGTTCTTAATGCCATCTTGCAATTGGCGGCAGTCCTCAATATCTCCAATATAACGCAAAAATTTGACATCATCTGCGAAGAGAAAAAGTCTCGCGTTCTTGACATGTAACGGCAAGTCATTAACAAACACTAAAAACAACCGCGGTCCTAGGTTGGAGCCTTGAGGCACTCCCGAAGATGATAGAAATTCGTTGGACACACAGCCGGAAAACCGGACCATGTTACGGCGGCTGCCAAGGTAGCTTTTGAGCCACCTGCAGTACATGGGACAAAGTCCGTATTTTTCCATCTTCATCAGAAGTACAGCCTTTGTCAAAAGTTTAGTGCCCAGGGGGTTTACTTCTTAGCCTTCCAGTGGGACCCCTAAAGCGTTCTGGGAAGTCCTACCCACTGAAGCAGGCAGAACGAGAAATCTTCTTACCCAGAGGAAATTTGGAGCGCTGGAGATGCATCACGAACCACACAGTGAGGCTCAGAAGCAAACCCCCTGGGCTCCAAACTTTTGACAAAGGCTGTACTTCATGGGAAACCATATCTAAGGCTTTAGTCATGTCAAAGTAGATGCATCTACCCGACCGCGATTAAATACATGGGGCTCAGTATAATCAAGAAAGGTGCATAAATTCGTTTCCACAGATCGACCTTTTAAAAAACCGTGCTGCAGAATGGAGGTCTTCTGTTTGAAGTATGAGTTCATGCGTTCGTACATAACCATTTCACAAACTTTCACAAAAGAACAAATCAGTGACACAGGTCGAAAGTTGTTTACATAACTAGCATCGCCAGATTTGAATACAGGAACAACTACTGACAACTTCCAATGAGAAGGAAAGACACCAGTTCACAACGATAAGTTGTACAAATGCGTCAAAACAGGGACAGAAATGTCAGCGCATCCTTTGATTACCAAGCTAAGAATTTCACACTCCTGTTGAAAGTTTTGGCTTAAGTTTCTGAATCGCCGAAAGAACCTCATGCTCGGTGACGATATCATAAGCTAAACAGTCAGCGGTGTCCTCAAAAGCGATAATAGCAGTTGTGCTATCATGGCGCAAAGAACAAGAGATGAAGTGATCAGCAGAAGCTTGGCACACATCTTGAGGTTTAAAACAGATACCATCGCGCGTCTGTAACACAGCAGCACTAACTTTATCTTTTCTTTGCTTGCGCACGAAATCCCAAAAACTGTTTGGTTCCTTTTTAAAGTTCTGTTCAAGAAGATTGTGATACTCGGATTCATCACGTGCAATCAGTTTTTTCACAATTTTTCTGCACAATGAATATCTTTGGTAGCAATATTCACTTTCTGATTTCACGTAGAGTTTGTGATACTTCTGTTTTTTCTTCAAGTAGTGTCTCAAATAGCGCGAAAACCAGCAAGAAAATTTACAGTTGTTCGATTTACGGCGAGGTATACATTTTTTCATTATACCCTGTACAATTGATGTAAGTAGCTCAACGCCTGTGTTTACATTCTCAGTCTCAAGCAATTCTGACTAGTCGTAGACAGAAGATCATTGTAGAGCCTAAGGCAATTGCGATGCGCGTATCTAAATTTTTCTGGCACCATCTCACGCACTGGACGAAACTTCGTGCTATAGACGTCTTCTGAGCGTTTAAATTGAACGCAAAGCTTGTATAGTCGTTTGTAGTTGTTCTCAGGTGTTTGAAAGACGTTTTGCGAGTTGCAAATAGGTTTATCTAACGTGCGCTGACGGCGCAGTGCATACTTGCATTTTCTTTATTTTTGCTCCCATGTAAATGCGGCCGCCGCAGTTGCAATCGAACCCGCAACCTTGAGACCAGTAGCCGAGCGCCTCAGCCACTGAGCCGTCAAGTCGGGTCTTTTTGGTACATGCTTTCTGAGACAGCGAATGGTCCCAAAATTTATTGTTGTTTAACGTGGTTGGGCCGCTGCATCTCTATTGCACAAATGATATCGTACATGAAAGAACGAAATAGGAGCTTTTATCTATGTTTTCTGGATGTTTTTTTTTGTTAGAGCCGGGCTAGCAATTCTAGAATGGTTTTCTGGCGGGCTAGTTGGTGCTTGTCGTTCATGATTAAACTGCGCGAAGAAAACACGTACACACATACAGCGCAGAGCCGGGGGTAGGAGAAATATATTCACCAACATATTCACCAAAATATATAGCACCAACTAGCCCGCCAGAAAACCCTTCTTGAATATATTTCTCCTACCCTGGGTTCTGCGCTCTATGTGTGCACGTGTTTTCTGTCTCTGTCCGTGTTTTTTTCGCGCAGTTTATTCACTAACAATTCGATTAACACAATCTGCAAACGTGTGAAAGGGAGTGGCTAATAAAAATAACGATCTCACATCAGCTTGGCTGGCGTGTATTGCCAAATAATTGCCGAAAGCATATTACAGAAGCGCAGATCAGGTTTTTTTTTTGTCCCGTTTGTTATCCGGTAGCCGGGGTGCAATATTCACCCTGCATAGCGCAGACAGCTTTCGGTGTCTATGCATACGCGGTAGCACGTCTAATTTTGTCTGAAAAAAAAGAACAAAGATATGCCATTCTGCAAGAAAAGCGAGGCTGAACCGACTGCCGCACCGGTTCGAAACGGCTCCTGTCAATCGTTCCGGATCGCGTTCAGTTCCGGATCGGGTTCAGTTCGGTTCAGTTGCGGATTCGGGTTAAGGCTCGGTACCGGTGCGGCACCCTCAACAAAACACACTTTTGAACTTCATTCTATTGACGCGCGGCACTGTGTAATTCCAGTGGTGTATTGAATAAGTGGTTCGGTTGTACACACGTGCGGAAACCTTCTACGGAAGTTACCGAATGCGACTTCAATTTTATCACTAAACAAACCGCATGCAGTTTGATCCTGATGTGGCTTTTATATTGTCACGTTGTAGTGACGGCAGTCCAGCGGTCAGGAAGGCACTAACCAGTCTTGGAAACGAAGCTCTTTATTTGGGCTGACTTACGCCCGCAAAAGAACTGAATCACTCGGCGGCGGCGTGGAAAGAGAAGTTTATTTTTTTCGAAAGCAACAAAAATACAAAAAAACGGTTGAACTCAAAGGTCTGATCATTCAAGCCCATGCGCAGTGCCGCTGCACTGAGCACGTCAGTAAGGCAGTAATGAGGCCGACACTCGACCGCCGCGCAGGGCGATGAAGTACGTCGACCACTTGCGCAAGAACTCAGCCTCGCTTATTGACAGTGCGTCCACGCATGCTTGCTGAAAGAGGCGCGTGCAGAGGCGCTGCAACATCGGAAACATCGCTCTTTGCGGACGGCCATTTAAGGAAGCCACTCCGCGCTGCCGCCACAAAACGAACATGCCGACACACAAGAGCATATTTGCAAACAGTTCGCGTGAACTAGTGCGCGCTTCCATGCGTGGTACAAACATCCGTGACACTAGCATCCAAAAGGTGCGCGCCACTACACAGTCGAACATTGCGTGCCGCAATGTTTCTAAGAGACCGCATTGCGGGCATCGGGCGGAGGGCGCCACGCCCCACGCCGCAAGGCGGTCTCTTGTGGGCAGGACCCGCCAGCCTCACAACCAGCCGAAGTCCCTGATATCTGCAGGAAGTGCAGGTGAGGTCAGTTGGCGCCAGCGCGCCCGTCTCGTTTCGTCTGGTATGCAACAAACGTGCTCGTCAGTCGTCGAACTACGAATGCCCGCCGCTCGCGGCATCGCTGAATTTAAAGCCGGCAAGGAAACTTCGAGATAGCACGTCGAGATCATCTAGAGCAATCTGGAAACACGTAGATGCAGCTCTTTATGGCTGCAATCAATCGAGATTAGTCCGGTCACGAACAAAAATGATCGAGTCACGAAAAAAATGATAACACCCTTTCCTGCGGCCTTGCGGGAACGAACAAACACTACAATGATACGTGGCAATATGCAAGAATAGTCGGTTAACCCCGTGGTAGGAGAGGCTCAACAGGCTCTCCCTGCGCTATCAGCCATCGTTGGCGCGCTGCCGTATATCGCTTTAATCACCCTGAATAGCTAGCGCCACCTCTTTACCATCCTGCGAACTTGCATTGCCCCTGCTTTCTGAAGGATGGGCCGCTAAGTTTTGTTTCGTGACTGCCTTGCATGGTGCCTTGGCTCTTGGAGAACACGTTTTGGTCCATTGCGAAGGAGCTGCGCTCTTCAGATCAACCTGCAGCGATACAATGACTGAATACGTGAGTAATGTGCACCTGTGATTTTGTTCCACTGCGGCGTGTTTATGACCCATCGGCGTGGCTGTCGTCAGTGTGCTTGCGCAGAAAAATGTCAGCAGTTGCGCGCACCTCACGGTGTCGTCGTGTCGGGCTGAGCGCTGCAGGTCAGGTTTCACCGCCGCTATGGCGTGAATTGACGTTAGTCTCCAGTCGGGGTAATGTGTTCTGCCCGGCAGTGGCATCATGTTCGTAGTTTACGACGTAGACCCTGCAGTAACGGTGCAGTACACATTTGTGCAACTGAAGGGTCAACACTGAGGCTGATACTCAGTTGAAAAGCGTAGTTTAAAGGACGTAGTTGCAGCGTCTTCGTTCGGCCCCATTTCTGATTTGCCTCGCTCGGAAGCAGCCTCGCTCGAAGTTTGGCAGCGGGAATTTTCGCTTTGAGCTTCTCACTCGCCCCTCACGTGTCGCCGAGGCTTGGAGAGCTGAGAGGTTCAGAGTCCTAGAGCGGGCAAACCTCGTGATCGCGTGGGTTCCATGCGTGGAGGAAAAGTCGCCCTTGTTCGTACACGGTCGTCCAATTCTACTTTGAACACGTCTCGCGCAGCGCCTGTCCTGGGTGCTTGCATAACTAGCAGCAGGCGTCATGGCTTCCAAGATTACCCTCGACTCGTTGCACCTGTGGGTAATCTCGGAGGCCATGCAGGCGCACAAGAAACCGCAGGCGGGCCGACATGGCTTTCGCTGCGTCGCCTGCTACATCGAGCCAGCACCGCCGGATTGAGGTCGCATTGCGGTGAAGTTTATTTCGCATTGAGTGCTCAAATCACCCGGGGGATTGTTGTTTCCGACACAGCAGCTTAGAAGCCCAGCCCCTCCGAATGGCTGATGGCCGCATCCACGGCCAGAAAGGTGTTTCCATATCGTTTTTTCTTGCAATCAACTCGGAATGAAAAGTTGCAAGGGGAAAAGCTTCGTTCAAGTGCCAGTTCAAGCTGTTTACTCGCAGGCCGTCACCTTTACTTAGCTGCAATATTTTATAATTTGAAGGATTTCGTGGCCAGGTAGCTTCCGTCCAGATTACCCTCCCATACCTCTCTGTTAACTGTCTTCTGCCAGCGACGGCTACATTATCTCCACAGACTTCCTAATCCCAACCGGCCGCCTGTCCTTCTGCAGCCCCCTTCAACGCTTGCCTTCTCTTGGAAACCATTCTGTTACCCTAAGGGCCTATTCCTTACCTTGCCTGTTACGTGCTCTATCAAAGCCCATTTGTCTTCGAATCTTCGACTACGAAATAATTAAATCGCGTTTGTTTCCCGACCAATTCTGCTCGCTTCCTGGCTGTTGACATTGCATAAATCAGTGTCCTTTGCGTAGCTCTCTTCGGTGTCCTCGGGTTTATTCCAAACCATTTCTTTAGCCTCTACCTTTCTACCCGTATGTTTAAAGTTGAGCTCCTACAGTTTCATCTTGAGGGCTGTTGGTGTTGTTCCCTTTCTGGACGATTTAACATTCGTTTAATTTTCTTCATGTTAATTTTTAGGTACACCGTTCTGCTCTGCCTGTGTAGGTCGTCGATCATGCTGTACATTTCGGGTTAGCGAGACAGCGTTTTCAGCATATCAGAAACAACTGAGGTAATCCCTCTCGGGAAGCATTATGGTGCACGCAACAAATCCACAAAAAAGGATGGACGCGGAACAGACGGTCCTCTCTCTTTCTCCCCTCGCCTCTGTGCTTGTTCTAGGCGCTAAAACGTTTCCTCAGAACGTAAACCCGCTAACCTGTCTACAAGTTCTTTTAAATTCATATTAAACTTTACCCCCAACTGTTCCCAATCAAGTCTTTCATGCAGCGCCAACAAGACAAGGATGCAGAGAAGAGACGCACACACGGACACAAAATTACAGCCGACAATTTACTGCGAGTAAGTCCACTTTTGTAGGCAAGCTGTGCAACAATCAAGAAAACATTGGGAAAAGGCATAAGAGAGGAGAAAAATGAGTAATTAAAGAAAAGTTATTGTCATCAGGGTTTAACCTTGTAGCAGAAACATCACTGCTTTGTCGGATGAAAGCACTGATGGCGCCCTGACACGAGTGTTTTTATTTGATATGTTGGGCGCCTCAATCGCTTCCGTGGTGACCCGATCACAAGCGGATCTATGACGTCACAGTCCTAAAAATCTGGTTGGCGGCTGGCGACGCCGTTCGTAACTCCATTTTTGTGTTCGCGCAGCCGGTCTTTTACGCACGTGCCAGTTTGCGCAATGTATTTTCGGCCACATTTCAGGCGAATTTCAAAAATCCCTTCTTTATCACACTGAACAAATTCCTTGTCATGATTAGTTCTTCCTTTCTTTGGACAACGGATGGCACAGTTGCGTACCTAAGAAAGCTTTTCAGGAGCCCCAAAAAAAATGGCTGAGGCTTAACTTGGTTAAGCCTGGAGAATGCGAAGCATCATCGTGTCGCGTAATTTGGAGGCGCACAACCACAGCGACGGCGCGAGGTGGGCCCCCGTTTCTCCACTGTCGTGACGTCATCGTGTCACGTGGTGTGACGTCATGTATCACGTGATTTGGAGGCGCACAACCACAGCGAGGGCGCGAGGTGGGCCCTCGTTTCTCTACTGTCGTGACGTCATCGTGTCACGTGGTGTGACGTCGTGTATCACGTGATTTGGAGGCGCATAACCACGGTGAAGGGCTGAAGTGGTAGCTAAAGTAGTATGCTTCGCATAAAAAAAACTGCCTTCACTGTAGCACTATTCATAACCATTTTAAGATCGCGTGAGGGAGTGTGGCAGTAAGGAATGAAGGCCACTTTTTGTTTCTTTTTTGTTTGCCGAGTCTCATCATACTGACCTACTTGACGTTTCTTGTGCCTTTGCAGCTTTTCGGTGCTGAAAGAAGATATCAGTGGTAGCCTGCTCCTCACAAGCGATTAAATTGTTTTTGAAACATTATTTCCATCCTGCGGCAGAGCAGTGGTGCACCGCTTAACCGCTGCACCACTGCGCCAGGATTGACTACTCTCGGCGATCTAATAATGTGAAGAAATAAATGAGGAAATTCGCGCACAGCATACTCTCGGTAATTCAGATTCGGATAATTTGTACTTTCTGTTAATTGGAACAAATTTCAGAATTTTGGCCGGCTAGCTATATTTGCAATGCATTTTGCAATGCATTGGTACCGCGATTTCTCTTAAATTCGGTTAATTCAAATTTTTTTGTCTTCTCCCAACCCTCCCGGCGCGCGAAAGAGCGGCGACCGAGGTCGGATGACTCAGATTTGCGGCGCTGCGTGACCTGAAATCCGGCCCTTCCAAGCGATTAGCTCTCAATAGGGCCGAAAGGGTGCAGCGTCGATCGTAGTTGCTCGGTGGCGGCATAGTTTCGTTTTCTGAGCTCCGCTACGAGCCCGCGACGATTGCGGCTGCCGGACGCGCGTCTGCAAACTAGTCCAACTGAGCGCCAATTCGGAACTAATTGACGCATCGGTGGTCTTCTTAACGCGAACGCGAATAGCGGTGAGGGGCTCATGAGGCGGAAAAGCCGGCCTCGTCATCGCCATCTTCGCCGCAGTGTAGTGCTGCCCCGCTTCGGCGGCCTCGTCGCATCAACGTGCAGAAAGGGCGCCCCCCCCCCCCCCCCTCCCGTTCTTTCCGCGTGGGGCTGCTGATAAGATGCGCCGGCCCGATAACGCGATCGCGATCCGCTGTTAAAAGGAAGCTTAAGCGTCCTCCAAGGTTTTTCTTTTTCTTTTGCAACCCATCTCGCCATTCTTGGGCAAATGTGCATTCCCCTCGCGTCAGTCGGCGTGGTCCTGTGCTTCGATAATGCGCCCTGATTGCGATCTGCTGGTCGTGTGGTGAAGCCTCCTTACAAGGACATTCTTACATATTACTGACAGTGGCAATGCGCCTACAAAATGACGGAATGGCGAAAAACCATCACCGCAGCGCAGTTTTTCACTTAAAAGCACACAACCACTGGCTGTTTTTTTCTTCAATTAAATTTGCTCCATTTTGGAACAGTTTCATGAAGTTTCCTTTTTGTAGCCATTCGAAATTTTGGCCTTTGATTCGGAGCTTTTCTCGTCCCTTGCTGTTTTTACTCTATTGCGAAACCAGCGCATCATTGATCGCTTTTTTCGACCAGCCTTGAACTGGCTGTCACGCATATTTGTACACACAGATATCGATACAGCAAATTGCATTTAGTCTTGGATGAAATTAAGCTGCACTTGTGACATTTCAAACTCGCAGATAATTCAAAGAAAAATCTCTGGTCCCCTGAAGTTTGACTTAATGAGAGTCTACAGTGTATGGGTATTATTCCGCAATTGCAATCGCGTCATACCCTTGAGTGGAGCTTAAGTGCCCCTCCAATTTCTTTGAACCATGTGCTCATCACTGTATGTTAATTTGTGTTAGTGGAAGCCGCCGTAATAATTCTGGGCTTCGATTGGAATGCCTGTGTGACACACCTTTGTTACCGTTGTACCTGTCTCCCAATCTATTCTAGTTCTTCTGATTAATTTTGTGATAGTTTTATTGCTGTGCTCTTATTTTGAGCATAGGCAACATTTTGTTGTTATTCAGAACATTTTTTATGTCTCTCTACCGCTAATTTCGTTTGCCTTGCTTTATAATTTACATTACTCTCGCCGCTAGTATTGTGCGTTTCTTGGCCCCAGGTGTCTGCGAAGCTGGGCGCTGCTTTTTCACTGGCTGTCCTTCCCATTCTTTTGCTGGAAATAAAGATGGCTGATTGATTTATTACAAATAACGACGCGGCGTGGGGGCAGGATTGCGTGAGTGAAATGCGCTGTAGCCTAAAAGTTAAAGGAACGATTGATTCGAGAGCTCATTCCCAGACAGATATTTTCCAGCTAAAACAAAACAGTGAGAAAAAACTGTTCACTCTAATGGCTACGACCACCACCCGACTTGGAAGTGCACGCGGTTACCCTGTGTCCACGCATCCATCCGTACTCTGTCATCAGTTCGCCGCTGGGGGGCAGTGGCGCTGTTAGAAATATTTTTATACGGGGTGTTATACGCCGCCGGTAAAAAAAAATAAAAAAGAGGGCCTGTGCTTAGACAGTATCTTAGTCATTTTTCTGCTTTAATCAAGTCGAAGGGTGTGTTGGTTCATTCAATGTAATGCCTAGATAAAAATACGAGTGCACACAGGATTCTGAGGACTTGATTCGTAAAGAATATCTATTTTTTCACAAAAAAGACACTCGTACGAAAAATCGCCGCTATTTACAATATTTTCACATAATATACAACAACACACAGGCTTCTGCTCTGCAACAAAGGCAGCAACTGCTGACGAATGACATTTGTCAAAACTTCTGCCACATGCATGTGAACCTGCGCCCAGCCACAGAGGCGCTTAAAGATAGCATTTTTGGCGATAGTTTATGAATCACTTGAAGACATTACAAACTATGAAAAGGTAGGCTGACGGGTAAAGGTTTGTTCATTTGGGTTAACCGCGCCTAGAATTAAAAGGATTGCCATACGTCGTGCAATGCGAAGAGTGACTCTTTTCTGCATTAACTTCCGCTTCCTAGTAATATAGAGCCGCGACAACATACATTAGTCTTTTCGAGAATATGCAACAGAGAACACGGGGGGCGGGGGGGGGGGGGGGGGAGCAACGCTCAGAAAATTTCGGGGGGTGTTCTGACATCAAAACATCCCTCCTGGCTACGCCCCTGCTGGGGAGCACTACATATGTGGTTATTTTGATCATCAGCTGGTTCTTTAAATAGCGTTCCTTTGGTTTTCTATATGAGCGTTTTCGTTTTTCAGGTTCCCGAAGATATGGCTGCACCCGCTTTTCGGCATAATGTGAGCATGAATTCATCTGATGTTGAATACTACCCGTTTTATGAAACCAAAGCTGGTGTCGTAGCACGTGTCCAGCGTAACCTTCATAATTTGCACTTCATCTTTGTTCTTTCACGTTACATCGGCTCTGGTTCAAACAGCGTCCATTCTTGAACCTTGTACAATCTATCCTCATGCCTTGTACAAAGAAACATCAAATTTATTTCATTTGATGTATGATATATAAAGGTTATGATGCCAAGTTTAGTGTACAGAGGGCAAAACACATGCCTAGAACAACCAAACTGTGTGTTCCGCAGCTCCCAAAACCGCTGCGACGAAGAAGGCAAAAACTGACAATGAAATTCTATAAGTTTAACTGCACGTGTTTACATCCAGACCATTTTAACCAAATCTTATCGCTGGTTATCGCGTGTTCAGCCCGAAACACGCTAAGAACGTGTTCTAGACATGCGTTTTGCCCTCTGTACATCACGGAGGGCATAAAAAGTGCTATATAAATGCAGCTTCGAAGTTTTATTTTGCTAAAGATTAAGGGTAGCTTGCCCCAAAAGCAAGAATAAAGGAGGGGCAGCTGTACTAATAGGGTGTTTATGTATGCCTCACCTGAACTGAACTTTAACGTCCTAACAATCATTCGGCTGATGAAGCCGAAACCGAAGTATCACGAGAAAACAAATTCGGTGTTCATAAACCAAATGAGCGGTTTGCATTTGTTAATGTGTTCGGCATCATTGTAAGCGAGAGCAACGAACAAATATTTAGGATTCTTTACGTTCAAGCTTCTTGTCCCATTTGAAGCTTTAAATTGATCATTGCGCTGCTAATGGTGCCCTACGGCAACTTTTAGTTTCATCGCACGTTCAGCGAGGGAACCCTCGTACTGTCAACGCATATCAACGCTTTGTAAATTCAGATCAACCGTCTCCTTCTTGTCGCATTTCTTCGCACACAGTCCGCGCAAAATGCACCCGTCGTTTGCCAGTTCGCCCCTGCACCCTTCTCCAGCCTCCCTTATCGTTTCGCACCAGTTTTTCGTTCGCCCTCTTTCGCAGCACGTTTGAGGTCAACGATAAAGAGATGCATTCTCTACGAAAAAGCAATTCCAGACAGAGAGAACGAAAAACTTTAATGCAGCAAGTGAGCCTGGACCGTCCTTGGTCCCCAACCATCGCGCGGTGCCTCTATGTCAAAACTTTCGTGTCTCTTTTGGTCATGACGTCGCCAACCCGAATTACCGCAGCAAGCTGCGATGTCGGCTCCGGAGACGCGAGCAGGACCTCCCAGCTCAAGAGCGGGCTGTCCATGCGGGGGAGTATCTGCAGGGTAGCCGAAAAGGATGTATGAGAGTGTCGCGTGAGCGTCGCCGCATAGGCAGCATCCAGGGAAGGTGCCACGATAGTGGGATAACAGCTGAGGGGATGAGAGAGAGCGGGTCTGAAGGCAGTTCCAGGTGACTTCAGTCAACGTCTTCGACTTTCAAGACCTAAAGTAGGAGCGTATATGGTTGGCCCAACATATAGCCCTTATATTACATTGCTGCATGTACGCTCGCTACGTCCGACAGTGCAATCAGAGTTATGTACAGCCTGCGTAGAAGACGAAACTCAGCAGGTATTGTGCAGTCGCATTAGCTTCTGTCCCAATGAGACGCAGACTATATCCAAGCACCAGACCTCTCTCCCAGCTTTCCAGTAAAAAAAAACAGTAGTGAAATATGGTCTGTTATTTATGGACACGACAGCCATTCGCGATTGGAAAGAACAGAGCAGCTTTGGAGGTGGAGGTATAATTGCAGTGCAGAAACCACGAAATGGACCAATGTCCGTTGTGGTTACCATGCATGGTCTGCCACTGCCATTGGCTCTGCAGGCCGGAGGGCACACCAGCTCCCGTTCTTTTATGCGAAGCATATTACTCGCACAACCGAGCTCTTCCTTGCAGCGCCACGCACGGCCGCGTAGCTACCACTTGAACTTCATCGGCGCATCACGTGATATGACGTCACAACAGCTGTGAAAGCTGGGGCCTCGTGCGCTCGCTTGCGGACGCGCAGGCTCCGCCGGCGGCCTAACTCCCGCTCCTACCGCTAGGAGATACTGACGTCACGCAAAAGGCGACGCACTCGTTGAGTCAGTTGAGCAGCGAGATGTCGGCCAGGGTGAGGGCGGCTCGCCAGACCGCAAAACTATGCTTCGCATCCTAGGCTTCACAATAAGCTAAGCCAGGCCATTTTGTTTTTATCTGAGCGCTTTCTATTGTGGGGATGCACTCGCCTCCCCGTTGTTCGCTTTCCCGCAATGCACCCCAACTGTGGTTAGCTCCCCCGAAACGCACTCTTCTCAGTTGGGTTACTTTAACTAACAGGGGAGGGCGCTCGCGTCGCAGCGACACCAGCGCCACGGGTGGCGTTTTGCTGCACGCGCGCGGGCGGAAATCGGCTCTCTTCTCCTTGAGGTCGGAAAAGCGAGCGGACGTATCGCTCGCGTCTCCGCTCGCCAGCGGACGACCTCGTGTGGAAACATGTTCCCCTCAGCTCGTCCCGTCCAGCCTCGGAGTTTTCCCCCTGCCCTAGCGTGGGCGAACGTTCGCTCGTAGCCGTGCTGGGCATCCTCGGTTCCTCAGTGTATTTTGTTGCTAGCTGGCGTTATTGTTGTTATAGGAATAAATGCCTTGTTTTTGTCAGCCAGTGTGTCGTTCCTTTGTTCCCGCAGAGCAAGGCCCGCCGTGGTCGGCGAGCGCTCGGTAGCGCTCGCGACCACGGGGGGGGGGGGGTGGTCCGCGTGGTTTTGAACTGGGTCATCCGCGGATAAACGGGGAGAACGTGTTTATCTCCCCAATTAAAACCCCACACTATCCAGCGCCACCCTCTGTGATGGCATGGTGGCATATACAGGCTGACGTACTCTATGGAAACTGGATCTGGAGAACAATTGGGAGCTGAATGACCCCATGACCTTTCCTGGCTGTTAAGTTAGGTGGCAAGCAGTTGGTGGCTGCGGCAGATTGACATGCAAGTGGCGAGTAGTCGCTGTAGTGGCATAAGCACTTGGGCAGACTTGGCAGTAATTAAATTAGTGTGATGAAATTTCAGTAAATTACTTGTAACAGTAACATATTATGTAATTCATTATTTTACTGGACTGGTAATTTAGGAATATAAAGAATTTTTTTGGAGCAGCAATTTCACGGCAGAAGTAATTAATTCCTAACGAAATTACATTTTGCTGAGTAATGAGTCCGTGCTGCTCCTTAAGTATCGGCCATGCTTAGGCCTCGCGTTTGCAGGGTTGAGCGTCTAGAAAGCAAGGAAAACGCGCGGCCACCAATAGCCAGCATCCCAGGGAAGCGGCGGACGAGAGGCGATGGGCGCGTGGGCGTCAGCTCCGCCTTGACGGAGTCTGTAGGGCTCCTACGCATCTTCCAGCACTGCGTACGGTTGTACACAGAGACGTGGCTCAGGGTGGCCACCAGGAGAGCTCCATGAGCATGCATGCCGTATTGCACCTTCCCACAGACGCGCTGCGAGTGCTTCAGCGAGTGCTTCTGCCTCATTCACGTCGCCGTTCTGACAAGAAGTCTGAAATGACATATAACAATCTTGGTTGTGTGTTTTAGGGACAACTAGCTTCTCTGGCCCGATTTTAACCCCTGTTTTTAAATCAAGGATAACATAGACGACAGCGTTACGGCGTCATGCTATTTATTTCCACCAACGAACCTCGAGAACGAGCCAATCGAACAAAGGAATTGGCAGCTTGTCTGCGCCCTGCTGCATTTCTGGGACGATGAGAGTGAACAATCAGTCTATGCACTCCCGCTGTGTACGTGCACGACAAATTCTTCGAAATCAGGTGAGTGAGACCACAATACTCACCGAAAGAGGCACATCTTACCGACCAGAGATGCGGGAAATTGTACAAATTTTGCGAGTAAGTTGGCGCCATCCACGTCAGCAAAGCGGCTGTTAAATGAACTGGGGCTACCATTCTTCAAAGAGGGGCAAAATAAGCTCGGTGGCGGCGCAAACAACGAAATCTGAATGTTCTGTAGGTACTGGGACCAATGTGCAATATTTTATGTGTCGGAATTAAAAAGTAACTTTCATTACTTTTGGGAAGTTTTTGTAATTCGATTACGTTTTGACAGCAGAAATTTGTATTGTAACTTAATTACTTCTGCAAGATTTCTAGGCAAGTAATTTCTAATGGAAATAATTACTTTTGAAAAGTAATTTTGCCGCGTATGCACTTAGGATATTGTAGCGAATCGTTCTTGCAGAAGCTACGGCAGACCCACCGTGAGAGATCGTTCCCCTTGGATACTCTCCCGCCTCGTAGGGAGTGCCAGTCAAAGCGTCAACGTTCAGTTGTGAGCTGTTTCGTCTCGACATGTATGATTTGAGAGCTCCGAGAGTTAAATCACTTGGTCCTTGAGTGGTTGTACGAAAACCTACAAGAATTCACTTTGCATCTCTGGAGGAAACTAAATGTCTTCGCAACTCAGACAAATTATGTGCAAGCCTTTGCAAAAGGCGGTGTTGAAATCTGGCTACGATAAAGTGGACCAATTTTGCTACAATAACAATGCCTCTTTGTTACAGTGATACCAGAAATGATGTACATTAGTACTGCAGTCAAGTTGATTAGAAGGTTCTTCTTTTACCACCTTTACTGCCCGTTTTCTCAAGGATTAGTGACGGTACCACCGTGAAAGCGGCCCTCAGGATATGCGGGCATGCTGTGCCGGTGGCGACCCGTTGAACTGCTCTCAGAACGCAAGCCCATAGCTGCGGACAATGAGCGGCCCCACGCATTTTGCTGTCTTTCCAGGCCTGGAGGAGGGCGCAGTTCAATCGGGGCTCGAACCCTCCTAGACTGGAACAAGAAAGCTGGTAACGTCTGCTTGCTCGCAAGGGTTGCGGTGGTGTAACTAACTCGATGGTCCAGAGTTCGCGCCAACAGATTAATTCACATGCGACGTGAGATAAGTGATAATGTTATTGCGACAAATAAGTGTGTGTTATTTTTATCTTCAGAGCTCAGCTTTTAGGCAGCTCTTTTTGGGCTAAGCCGTGTCGGCGTCGAAGGCGTAAAAGAGCTAGAGGGGGGGGGGGGGTGTTGAGGGGCGCGAGCGGAATGAGAGAGGCGATCTCTGCTGCTGGCGCGTCCCAGCGCAGGGTCATGGCCCCCCTCTCTCTGCGACCTTGGCGAGGTGGCGCTCGTGGCCAGAAGTTCGAGAAGATCTGAGCCTTCTCGAGGACGCAGGGGGAAGGAGACGAATCTTAACGCGTGCTGTGGCGCCTTCACTCTCTCTTTCTCTGCACCTCCTCCCGCTCGTAGAAATTTTGGAGTTAGCTATTTAATAGCCTGCCGGCAATGGGGTGTATCGCACGACAGACATCTCTGCTTTGTCTTGTCGCGCGACAAAGGTGTCTGTCGCAGGCTTCATCGCGCGACAGACATCTGCCGCAGCTGCTGCCGTGCGACAGGCAGAGTCGTGAAGCGCAACAGAGAGCTGCGCGCCTCGACCACGGCGGCCTCGACAGAGCTCCCTGTCGTGGGTTGAGCCGCTCGACAGGAGTGCTTGTCGTGGGCTCTGTTGCGCGACAGATATCTGTCGAAGGTACTGTCGTGCTACAGAGTCGTGCCGCACGGCAGAGAGCTGCCTGACGTGGGTTCAGTCGCGCGGCAGACATCTAGCACGTCTAATTTAGCGCGACAGAAATGCCTGTCGTAGGTTTTGTCGTCCGATAGAATCCCGCTGCAGGTTCTGTCACGGCGCGTCAGATTCCTGTAGAGGGTACTGTTTTGCTGCCTAGTTTTCACAACGCTGTCGATCACGCGTGACGGCTCAAATTCATGAATGACGTCTTTCAAAAAAGTTTTGTGCTATAGTAGTAAGTGCTGGTCTAAAAAAAACTGATACGCATAAAAGGGTCTAAAAATTAACACGCCAAAAGCTAAACTACTCCACAGTGTTGGAATAGAATAAAAGTTTTCAATTGGTAGCAAGACAATGCAAGTGGTAAGGGAAAACGTCTACTTAGGGCAGGTAGTGATTGCACACCTGGATCATGTGAGTAAAAAACTAAGAATGGTGCATATCTTACACGTAATGTCAGAGTTAATGGCAGTGTCCAATATCGCTAAAGAGAAAAGCAAAGCTAGCTGTATCTTGATGTGGCTCAACTGCAGGCAGGAACGTGGGATCTAACCAAAAGGGTCCCGCTTCAGATGAGAACAATACAGTATGGAAATGAAAATGATAAGTGTAACTATAACAAACAGTAGGAGAGCAGAGTGCGTCGGAGAACAAACGCGCATAACTGACATCTTAATCGAAATTGAGAAGAAATGAGCTTGGGGCATGCGATGCATAGGCGAGATGATAGATGGCCGTTAAGGGTAACGGACTTGGTGATAAGAGAAGGCACGTATGGCAGGGTGCGGCAGAAAGGTGCTGGGCACCTACTTCACGAGGAACCTGCCGTTCGTGCCGCCGAATCAGACAGAGGTGCGTTCAAATTTTGCATTAGGGAGTATTGTAATCGCCCTCAGATTTGTTTCCTGCAGTCATAACCTATGCGAATGTGTGAAAATAAATCATTAAATAAACGCTTTCAGCTGATTAGCCTGCTATGTGTCTCGAAATCCCCCGTTTTAGATTCTGCAAAACGCTTCCCGGAAAGATGAAATATAAATTTAACCAGCAAGGGAGAAAAGATGGAAGCTGCGCAGCGTGCTCAAAGATGGTAGTTTTTTGCACAACGTGGCAATATACGGTCAAATATTACGATCGCAATTCTTGTTCGTACTCTAAGCACTGAAGTAGGAGCTGTAAGCGAGTACACTTCGCGTGAAATTTCTGAAAGGGCAGAAACAAAACTCGCCTTACGCTCCTTAGGAAGTGTGAAGTATATACCAAAGGCAGCACGCGCTTGCAATGTTGCAAGATTAACGTCGCCTGTAGAGATCAACCCAAATTTAGGTGACGAAATGAGCGATGTTGGAAGTCCACGTGAAATCAAACAAAGCACAGGAATACATACATGCAGAAATTGATATAAATGTTCAAGACAAAAGGGTAACCTGTGTTAAAGGTTTCGATGAAATACGGAAACATCAATAGACCCCAGAGTATCCCCAAGCAAGACCTAGAGGCAAAGGTAGAACTACCAGTAATGCACGGTGGCAAACTAAAGCCGAAGTTCAAGTATTATCACCGACTTCTGTACATTTAGTTAATCAAGACTAAGCATATATGCCTCCCGTGGCTTCATTGGGAGTTTTTCTGTCGGGCGACAGCATACGCACCACGTACTAAGTCCTGAAACTTTATATTCTGCGCACCATTACTCAGCGCGGCAGCATTATCTCAATCTAACATCTGTTTCATGCTGTCCCTCTGCACCCCCCCCCCCCTCTCTTTCATATGTTCTCACATCCGGTTGCAGATCGACCTAGAGGCCTCTCTCGACAGCGGCCGCCTGACGGACGTCGAGTTCGAGGTTCGCTCGGCTGTGTTTCCCGAGGTTCCCGAACGCAAATTTCGTGCCCACAAGCGGCTTCTCGCCCTGAGTAGCGAGGTTTTCGAGGCCATGTTCTTCGGGGACCTGGCCGAAGGGGACATCGTCAAAGTAACGGATGTCCACCCAAAGGGCTTCGAGATCATGCTTAGGTGACGAGCACTGAAGCACAACCCTCTTTTTGCAGGCAGCCGCCATCTTGTGTAGCGCACGTGCCAGAGAGCTAGATTAGACCTAAAGTGGCCAGAGATTCAATTGTAGACGACAGGGGCAGGGGGAATCATAAGTATACAGGCACTATCCTACTTTATTTCAGAGGTTATTCGCATACTCAAAACATTGACGGGAAGAAACGAAACGCGTTCTAGAGCTGTTTGTTAGCGAACAATGGACACCACAAAGAAACATTCCTTTCAGGCGCTTTGTACACAATTGTGTACGCAGCAAACTCGCAGCATGTTCTCAGATACTGGCGAACCTAGACGTGATTTCATTGTTTCACTCGAACTGAGCACCCATCCCATCGAAAATAAGTTGGTCTTTTGTGCCATGTAAATCACACGCAGCAAATAATATCTCACATAACAGTGTTCGCCTTTTGTGTGTAGACAGATTTTGCAGCGAGAAAAAACATCGATTGTTTTTGCTCAATTTCGGGCATAATGTGCATCGTCGAAACAGAAAATGATTCCACGATCCTTAGGGCCCTTATATGACACACGAGAACATTTCGATGTTACTATTTCCAACAAATCTGACAGTTTGTATGGAGGTCTGCACATTGTTCTAAAAACTTACCTGCTGGTTTTTCACGCTCAAAAACTAACAAATTCCCTTTCGCGAGGCCTGAATATACTACTCACGTAAAAAATTAGTTGATTTCGGTCAAAATAAAGAAAGGAGCTTGAAAGGGCTAAAAATGGCGGAATTTCTGTGTTTGTCCCGGGCTGTTAGCTGTCATGAGAAATACATCATTTCAAGCGCGGGCGACGGGGGGGTTTCAACTGCTTTTCCTCCAGTGCCTGGCCAACGAGTGCAGTCAAGAAAATTGGGAGAGGTATTGACCTTGGTTATCTTTTTTGGGCGGATTGGTGTGGTGGGGGGAAAGGAGGAGGCGTTGCATATGTGGCTCTTCCAGGTAGTTTTCTGAAGTTTGAAAAAAAAAAACCTGACGCTGTTGGCGTCTGTCACCACCCCGCTACAGAGGTGATGCTCTTAACTTTTCATCTATCCATGCATACGGTGCAGGTACCTCTACTCTGGCTGTGCCCGCATCAGCACTGTACTGGACGCACTGCATGCCCGAGAAGCCTCTAGGAAGTACCACATAGCGTCGCTAAGCAGCGGATGCACCGACTACATACGCAGAAACCTGGGTCCTTCAAACCTCTTCGCCTACCTTTACTACCATAGCCTGACCGGCGAACCGGACTGGCTTTCCTACGTACCAGGAGTACTGCAGTCCTTGTCGGAGTCGCCTGCACTTGCAGTGTTGTCTCTCAAAAACCTCACCGAAGCAGAAGAGCACATCTTCCACTTCGTAATTGACAATATTAGGTAAGTGCTGCCCCCTCAAGGTTTATAAAGATGCAGCGCTATACAAATCTCTGCTAAGGCCTCACTCAGAATATGCATCCCCTGTGTGGCACCAGCACTCGCAGCATCTCACAGCTGAGAAATCTGAAACCGGACAGTCAGGTTTATATCAAGGCTGTATTGTAGATATGCAATCATAAGCGAAATAAGGATGGTTTGGTTTAGTTTATGGGGTTTAACGTCCCAAAGCGACTAAGGCTATGGGAGACGCCGTAGTGGAGGGCTCCGGAAATATCGACCATTTGGGGTTCTTTAACGTACACTGGCATCGCACAGTACACGGGCCTCTAGAATTTCTCCTCCAAAGAAATTCTAGCCGCCGCGGCCGGGATCGATCCCGCGTCTTTTGTGCCAGCAGCCGAGCACCATAACCGCTCAGCCACCGCGGCGGCCGAAATAAGGCAAGAATATTGGAATGGAACCTTGGCGTGCAAGGCTTCAGAAGCAAAAGCTGGAACTGAACGCAGTAATTCGAAAGGCATTGACAAGAGAAATTACTTCAAACCGCATACACTGCCTCGAACAAAAGAGACCACAGTTTTGAAACACGTGAAATGAATTCTGGACTAAATTAATGAAGTACTCCTTTTATGAGTCCAGCTGATGTGGTGTATGTAAGTCAGAATTCTTTTATAACACTATGAACGAATTATAAAAGTGCTGTTCTTTCATATTAATCACCGCAATGAGCAAGTGCAGTTGTTCCTATATTTTTGCTTATTTGTTCATCGTTCTTGTTCCATTGCTTCCCTTGTCCCTCCGCCGTTTTTTTCTCTTCTTCGTAGCTATCTGCGTTTTTTTTGTGATTATCGTTAATAGTATCCGGTACCCACTCTCACGCTATAATATTCCTACGCTGCAGGGTGTTCTCGAAGTTTGTAAATGCATCTCAGGGTTCCAAGTGTCAGTAAGCCTCCAGCAGATTCTGGTGGCTCACAAGAGCTTTTAATAACCCATGTTAACCTTGTCGTACTCGCTACATTGTTTCTCTAGTAAGCTTCGTCGGCAGAATATACGAAATAACCCGTTAACTGTTTCGCAATCCAGTTGCCCGCCTAGCGGTCGTTCATCGTCTGTTGCGTAGACAGCAGAGAGCTCTCGGCAGCTCGAGCAATCAAAAGTGTGCGGTACTAAGGCGGCTTTTCGAATTCCTGGAGAGCTGTGGCCTTTGTCACCCACACTTCGCGCACTTTTAAGCGGGAAGCTCCCAGACACCCTTAGAGCATGTGGGGGTAGCGGTCTCGGACTCGAAGGAGATGCCCTCGACTGAGCGTGGCAAACTCAGCGGAGACCAGCCACCAAGTGACAAGAGGTTTTTGGGCGTTCGGTGCCCAGCTTTCGCTGGTCGCAAGCCAGAGAATGGGTCGGAGCCAAAGGTTCACAAAACAAAACAAGGTTTATATAGCAAAGAGACGATACAGAGGATTTCACAATCACTAGTACAAACACATACAAAGTGATTAATTGAACAATGCAACACGTGCAAAGTTAAACTCGAGAGAGAATACACCTACAAAGGCAATATTGCACCTAAAGTGCACTAACACAAGAGAGAGAGGTAACAAACAAAACACAGTTTGTTCACCGGGCACTGCGGCAGTCCGACGACCAGAGTTCCATGACGATGCCGTCCCGCAGACTGGCGACCGTTGCCTCGTTGGTCCGATGCTGGCCGAGTGGTGTTTCCCCGGGAGTCGAACGGGCGCGCTTCGATGAAGCTTAAACGGCGGTCCGGACTGACTGATAGCGGTCAACGTCCTTCTTTTATAGGCTCGCTCTCCCGTCTGTTCGTTGTACGCGCCAAAGTAGGCGCGCACATACACGCAGCATTTGCAGTGCTGTCTCCCTTCTCTCTTCTCACTGGCCGCGCGTCCCCATTGGTCAGAGGTCGGGGGTCGCATCTCGAAGTTTCGAGCGTGTTCTTGAGCGGCGCCGACGCCGAAGGGTGAGGGGGACGTGTCTTACTGCACGCAAGGCTACGCCCTTTCCCCCCGTCAGCTGTAGAACCGACTCGCATGTTCGAGAATAATCGGCGGGGATGACTCATTTCCGCGGCGCACGCCGCGGCGGTGGAGAGAGAGGCACGCGCTCGGCGGGGGCTTTCCCTCTCCCCCGTCGTGCTCGCGCCGGCGAGACGCCGTGCGCGCGGCGGTTTTTCTTTGTTTGTTCCTAAAATGCGCCGAATTTTGTGACACTGCCCCTTCCTTTAAGAATATTGTGTAACAATATTCACAAATCACAAAATTCGCGCGCACATGCATGCGCTCACAAAGTCAGTGGCGAATGCCAAAATACATACATCAATACCTTGATGCTTTCACATACATAACATAGTACAATAGACAGATTGCACTTCAAAACACGCCGTAGTTCGGCGGTTCAATTCGCGCGCCCATGCATGCGCTCACAAACTACATGTGAAAATACATACACCACTACCATGATGTTTTCACATACACAACACAGTTCAATGTTCACAATGCACATAAGTACACGCCGCGATTGGGCAGTACATTAACACAAGGCTACAAACATGGAGCGCGCAAATACAAGGCACACTTTCGCCTATATTTCCAAGTTTGGATGACACAGCGGGCGCGGAGCAGTATTGTTTCGCTCAAGATTTCAGTCGCGCTTTTAATTCTCTTACGCACGCGACTCTGACCTTTCTTTCTGTCGCGAGCTCTGCTCTTCTTTCGCCTCTTGCTGAGGCTTCTCTTCCGAACGCGGTTTTGGCTCCGCTTCCTGTTCGTACTCCTGTCTGGTTCTGCGCCCAGACCTCGAGTCCTTCCTCTTTTCCTGCGGCTAGCGCGTCTGTTGCGAGCAAATTTAACGCCAGTTGGCTTACGACGGCTGCGCTTCAGGTGTTTGCTCTCTTTTCCGTGTGCGCTCTTCTGTTTCCGTTTGCGCCTCCACATTGAGTCCTTGCTGTAGGCTGGGCTCGTTCCTCTGAACTTCTTTCTGACTTTGCTGCGATGTTCGGGCAGCTCGCTTGCATTCGGCTCGGCTGTCTTCAGCTTAGTTTTCTTCCGATCCATTCTCTTCCTGAATTTTCTCCAGGGCTTGTCCGGTTCGATTTCACCTTTATTGGTGGTCTTCGATTCGCTTCTCTTTCTTTTGACTTCCTTCCGCATTCTCCTACGGGTCAAGCCCGGTTCACTGCCAATGGCGTCATCCGAGTTGTTCTCTCGTGATGAAGCCACTCGTTCAGCTTTCTCTTGTTCTTCGAGCACTGAGCTTTCTTCTTCCAAGTCCTTTTTCCTTTTCTTCTTCCTGACTACTCTTCGAGCGCAATGCTCAGAGCTCGGCTCAGGACTGATTGGAGAATCTTCAGAATTCTTCCCCTTCTGATTCATTCTTAAGTTTGTCAGTTGGTCACTTACAGTGCAGTCGTAAGCAGACTTTTCCCCAGTCTGTTCCTTTCCTTCAGCTGCACCTACTCCTTCCTCAGAGACAAAAATTTCCTCGCCTTCCTCAGAGGCACAAATTTCCTCACCTTCCTAATCGGGAAAGCCCTCCTCGCTGCTCGAGGGTTCACTCGGAATGGTTTCCAGGTTTTCCCTGAGTGCGCTCTCTTCGGGTATTACCACGTCTGAGCTTTCACACTCAGTGCCATTTAACCACTCTTTCTCGTGGTCTTCACTGCCGGGCTCAGAGGTGTTGCACTCGGACTCCTCCATAGAGATCCGAACTGCTTCTTCGCCCTCAGGAGGCTGCTCTAGGGTTCCCTCTGACTGAACCGTCAGGTTGGCCTTTACTTCAGTGCGTACTACCTCAGCAGTAGCTACACTTTCAACTTCCTGAGGAAGCGACACTGCGGTCTGTTCTTCACTCTCGGTGGTTTCAGTTGCAGGAACAGGCTGTTCCACAACCTCATTCTGACCTGTGCAGCTGGCTACAACCTCTTCCGTGGTTGTCAACAAAACAGACTCGTTAGTCTTCCACCCGGCCTCTCCGGGGTTAAGCTCCACTGGATCCCTGACGTTCCTCAAACGCCGCATTTCAGCAAGCTTCTTCTGAAGGATTGCCATCTCTCTTTCAAAAGCCCTTTCGGCCTCTTCCTCTCTCCTTTTACGTTCTCTCTGTTCTTCTTCTCGTTTCTTTTGCCTCTCTTTCTCAGCGGCTTCTCTAGCGCGCTGTCTTTCTTTCTCTCTTTCTTCTCGTTGTCTCTGCCATTCTCTTTATCTCTCTTCTCGAGCTCTCTCTCTTTCTTTCTCGGCTTCTTCCCGAGCCCTCTCTCTTTCTTTCTCGGCCTTCTATCTTTCCTGGTCCACCCATTTACGCAGTTCGGCTCCGGTCATCCCCATCTGGAGACCGGCCTCTACTAGCTCCTTTAGCTCCTTAAAGCTCATATTTGGAGACCGAACTCTACATTCAAGGCAATGAATACCTCTACACGGTGAACATCACTAACCGCTTCAGAGCGGCACCTCACAATATCGCTCTGCTGCTAACACTCGTTTACGATTCGTAAACTCCTTCCGACTCTTTCTCCGTTCTCTGTGCTTGCAACACCAAACGTCCTGTCGCGGACGCCAGAATATATTGTCACCCAGACTTCGCGCACTTTTACGTGGGAAGCTCCCAGACACAAGAAGAACTCTAGTTTGGGCTAGTTGGTTCATGATTCAACAGGAAAATGGCGCAAAAGACGTGGACAAAAGAGACAAACACGACAGGACCAGCGCCAACCAAGAACAAGGAGTCGAAGCCAGTCTTGATACGTTCGGACTTGCCGCCAATACTCAGACTTGAGTATTCTGCAAACACGCCTGACGTGGCCCCAGGATGGCTCCAAAACACCAAAGAGAGAGTGGACTTCCAAGGGAACCAGTTTCCTTTTCAAGCAGTAGGAAACGACTCGGGCCTGGCATGTAGACACGGCGATGAGGTTGACACACACAATGGCTGGTTCGGTGCGAGAGCTTCGAGACAGTAAAGGGCCCAGTGTAGAAGAAATATGCTCAAGAAGAACTTTAGTTTGGGCTAGTTGGTTCATGATTCAACAGGAAAATGGCGCAAAAGACGTGGACAAAAGAGACAAACACGACAGGACCAGCGCCAACCAAGTACAACAAGGAGTCGAAGCCAGTCTTGATACGTTCGGACTTGCCGCCATTACTCAGACTTGAGTATTCTGCAAACACGCCTGACGTGGCCCCAGGATGGCTCCAAAACACCAAAGAGAGAGTGGACTTCCAAGGGAACCAGTTTCCTTTTCAAGCAGTAGGAAACGACTCGGGCCTGGCATGTAGACACGGCGATGAGGTTGACACACACAATGGCTGGTTCGGTGCGAGAGCTTCGAGACAGTAAAGGGCCCACTGTAGAAGAAATATGCTCGAGAAGAAATCTAGTTTGGGCTAGAGTTCCGAACGTATCAAGACTGGCTTCGACTCCTTGTTGTACTTGGTTGGCGCTGGTCCTGTCGTGTTTGTCTCTTTTGTCCACGTCTTTTGCGCCATTTTCCTGTTGAATCATGAACCAACTAGCCCAAACTAGAGTTCTTCTTGAGCATATTTCTTCTACACTGGGCCCTTTACTGTCTCGAAGCTCTCGCACCGAACCAGCCATTGTGTGTGTCAACCTCATCGCCGTGTCTACATGCCAGGCCCGAGTCGTTTCCTACTGCTTGAAAAGGAAACTGGTTCCCTTGGAAGTCCACTCTCTCTTTGGTGTTTTGGAGCCATCCTGGGGCCACGTCAGGCGTGTTTGCAGAATACTCAAGTCTGAGTATTGGCGGCAAGTCCGAACGTATCAAGACTGGCTTCGACTCCTTGTTGTACTTGGTTGGCGCTGGTCCTGTCGTGTTTGTCTCTTTTGTCCACGTCTTTTGCGCCATTTTCCTGTTGAATCATGAACCAACTAGCCCAAACTAGAGTTCTTCTTGAGCATATTTCTTCTACAGTGGGCCCTTTACTGTCTCGAAGCTCTCGCACCGAACCAGCCATTGTGTGTGTCAACCTCATCGCCGTGTCTACATGCCAGGCCCGAGTCGTTTCCTACTGCTTGAAAAGGAAACTGGTTCCCTTGGAAGTCCACTCTCTCTTTGGTGTTTTGGAGCCATCCTGGGGCCACGTCAGGCGTGTTTGCAGAATACTCAAGTCTGAGTAATGGCGGCAAGTCCGAACGTATCAAGACTGTCTTCGACTCCTTGTTGTACTTGGTTGGCGCTGGTCCTGTCGTGTTTGTCTCTTTTGTCCACGTCTTTTGCGCCATTTTCCTGTTGAATCATGAACCAACTAGCCCAAACTAGAGTTCTTCTTGAGCATATTTCTTCTACACTGGGCCCTTTACTGTCTCGAAGCTCTCGCACCGAACCAGCCATTGTGTGTGTCAACCTCATCGCCGTGTCTACATGCCAGGCCCGAGTCGTTTCCTACTGCTTGAAAAGGAAACTGGTTCCCTTGGAAGTCCACTCTCTCTTTGGTGTTTTGGAGCCATCCTGGGGCCACGTCAGGCGTGTTTGCAGAATACTCAAGTCTGAGTAATGGCGGCAAGTCCGAACGTATCAAGACTGGCTTCGACTCCTTGTTGTACTTGGTTGGCGCTGGTCCTGTCGTGTTTGTCTCTTTTGTCCACGTCTTTTGCGCCATTTTCCTGTTGAATCATGAACCAACTAGCCCAAACTAGAGTTCTTCTTGAGCATATTTCTTCTACACTGGGCCCTTTACTGTCTCGAAGCTCTCGCACCGAACCAGCCATTGTGTGTGTCAACCTCATCGCCGTGTCTACATGCCAGGCCCGAGTCGTTTCCTACTGCTTGAAAAGGAAACTGGTTCCCTAGGAAGTCCACTCTCTCTTTGGTGTTTTGGAGCCATCCTGGGGCCACGTCAGGCGTGTTTGCAGAATACTCAAGTCTGAGTATTGGCGGCAAGTCCGAACGTATCAAGACTGGCTTCGACTCCTTGTTGTACTTGGTTGGCGCTGGTCCTGTCGTGTTTGTCTCTTTTGTCCACGTCTTTTGCGCCATTTTCCTGTTGAATCATGAACCAACTAGCCCAAACTAGAGTTCTTCTTGACCATATTTCTTCTACACTGGGCCCTTTACTGTCTCGAAGCTCTCGCACCGAACCAGCCAGTGTGTGTGTCAACCTCATCGCCGTGTCTACATGCCAGGCCCGAGTCGTTTCCTACTGCTTGAAAAGGAAACTGGTTCCCTTGGAAGTCCACTCTCTCTTTGGTGTTTTGGAGCCATCCTGGGGCCACGTCAGGCGTGTTTGCAGAATACTCAAGTCTGAGTATTGGCGGCAAGTCCGAACGTATCAAGACTGGCTTCGACTCCTTGTTGTACTTGGTTGGCGCTGGTCCTGTCGTGTTTGTCTCTTTTGTCCACGTCTTTTGCGCCATTTTCCTGTTGAATCCCAGACACCCTTAGAGCGTGTGGGGGTAGCGGTCTCGGACTCGAAGGAGATGCCCTCGACTCAGCGTGGCAAACTCAGCGGAGACCAGCCACCAAGTGACAAGAGGTTTTTGGGCGTTCGGTGCCCAGCTTTCGCTGGTCGCAAGCCAGAGAATGGGTCGGAGCCAAAGGTTCACAAAACAAAACAAGGTTTATATAGCAAAGAGACGATACAGAGGATTTCACAGTCACTAGTACAAACACATACAAAGTGATTAATTGAACAATGCAACACGTGCAAAGTTAAACTCGAGAGAGAATACACTTACAAAGGCAATATTGCACCTAAAGTGCACTAACACAAGAGAGAGAGGTAACAAACAAAACACAGTTTGTTCACCGGGCACTGCGGCAGTCCGACGACCAGAGTTCCATGACGATGCCGTCCCGCAGACTGGCGACCGTTGCCTCGTTGGTCCGATGCTGGCCGAGTGGTGTTTCCCCGGGAGTCGAACGGGCGCGCTTCGATGAAGCTTAAACGGCGGTCCGGACTGACTGATAGTTGTTGTTGTTGTTGTGACTGAGAGAAGGATGAAGAGGAAATTGCACGGGCCTGCTACTGGCTCGAGCCAAGCCACCACCGCTGCCACGTGCAGATAGAGGAGAGTTAAAAGATCAGAGAAAAGAAGTAAAGGAGAGAAAAGACGCGCGTCGCAGCAACAACTGCGTCCGCCGGAGCGGTCGCTGCTCGAAAAGAAGCGGCCGAAGCCGCGCTCGCCGAAGCGAGGACAGATCCTGACTGATAGCGGTCAACGTCCTTCTTTTATAGGCTCGCTCTCCGTCTGTTCGTTGTACGCGCCAAAGTAGGCGCGCACATACACGCAGCATTTGCAGTGCTGTCTCCCTTCTCTCTTCTCACTGGCCGCGCGTCCCCATTGGTCAGAGGTCGGGGGTCGCATCTCGAAGTTTCGAGCGTGTTCTTGAGCGGCGCCGACGCCGAAGGGTGAGGGGGACGTGTCTTAGTGCACGCAAGGCTGCGCCCTTTCCCCCCGTCAGCTGTAGAACCGACTCGCATGTTCGAGAATAATCGGCGGGGATGACTCATTTCCGCGGCACACGCCGCGGCGGTGGAGAGAGAGGCACGCGCTCGGCGGGGGCTTTCCCTCTCCCCCGTCGGGCTCGCGCCGGCGAGACGCCGTGCGCGCGGCGGTTTTTCTTTGTTTGTTCCTAAAATGCGCCCAATTTTGTGACAGCCTTCTATGTCCATACTTTGGCAGTTATATTTCGTCTACACTGTGAGACGCAGGTGCATCAATGTTTACATGTTCACTGCAAGGCTAATCGTCCTACAGTATTCTCGTCTGCAGACTGCGCTCTATAATACTTTAACAGACCTCTTTCACTGCTTTTCTTGCCTTTCAGGCACGTCCGGGAGATCTCGGTCGCCACAGCCGTCATGCGCTGGTCCAAGGAGCAGTGCGCCAAAAGCCTCGGCACGGATTCCCCGCTCCAGCTGAAAGATGTGATGCGTCCGTTCATTGCAAAGCTGCGCTTCCTGACCATGACTGTCGGGGAGTTCCTGACAGGGCCGGTCGCCTGGGGAGTCGTGGACAATGACGAGGCCGTGTGCGTTCTGCGGAACATCGTGTCCAACGGGGCGATGCCGCTTCCTCCGGGATTCTGCGCCTGCACGCTGAGCCGCTTTTAGTGTTTGGCGAACACATACTTGAGGTTTTCAGAAAGGACGCACTTAAGGTACTTAAAGGGGTGGAGACACCAAATTTGTGGTTCGCGCGTTCTTAGTTGCAAACGTTTCTTATGGCTCCAGGAAGCATGATACACACTCAAAGATTCATATATTCACAGTGAATAATTTATTATAGCATTTTTAGGTGAACGATTTTCGGTTTCGGTTTCGGAACGCCGAGTTGTACAGTGACGTCACAGAGGGGGAAGATCAACTGCTTCGCTTGGTCACGTGGGCCCACAAAAGTTGTGACGCACCTACTGCTGCATCGTCTGCTTTCCCACACACGTGCTGACCAGCGCATATGAAAACAAACAACTGCACGTCTATATAGTCCCAGCAGCTCGGATTCTGACAGATCTGATTGCAACGAGTGAGGACATCGACTTTTTTTTTGTTCGCACGCTAATATCGCCTTCGCGGGTTCGCGTGAGGATGCGAAACACTTTGCAAAAAGCCAGTAAGCATCGCTGCGCCGCTCTACCCAAGCTGCGCCCACAACCGGTGTCACACTTCGCTGCCGTGCAGCAGTACCTGAGCGCTGCTTGGGATGGTGTACAAATATCACAAGAAAAGACAAGATCGCCTTGTTATCAGAACTGCCAGCTATACTCGAGCAGCGACAAAGCATGTCTGCTTATGTTGGGAGCTTTCGGCAACGGCACCGCTCGCGGGCGCTCCGGGCGACGGGCTCTGCTGCTGCCTGGCTGCCGTGGTCGTCGCTAGGCCTATAGCCTGTTTAGCAAGCGGCCGGCGCTTCGGAAGTCGCCTGCGCTATAATAAAAGGCCTACTTTTCACAAATAGCTGTAGTGTTAACAGAATCATCTCACAATAAAATAATAGTATGGTCAATCTCCTCGACGCCTTCGGCAGCAGAGCTAGCGGGCGCCAGGCGAGCCGGACCCCGACGTCGCGCCAGCGGCAGCTGCTAGGCGCGGTTGTGAGAAATTTGCTCATATCACAGTTGTTACCTCTACTAGCAGCTCAGTATTGGTCAGCGATCCTCAAAAATGACACTTTTTTCACATTTCTTGTCCCATGGTTTATTATTTACGTCAAGAACACTCTTTAGCTCGCTTTTATGACGTCGGCAGACGGTATCCAGGCTGACCTACCGGCCGGCAGACTCGGCGTACTTCACATCCGCACAAGAAAATACAAAACAGCCATGATACCAGAAAGGATGCTTTCTAGATTCGAGATACGACAGCATGACTGTGCTAAAAGTGGATCTTTCGGCAGCGACACTGCCTGCGGCAACGCCGGCCGACGACCTGCGCGCTGGTCCCAGACTGCCCTAGTCGTCGCTAGGCCTAGCTGCTTTCGATATCGACTCCGCAGCTGAGGGAGCTGAGGGACTGGCCAGCGCTCAGAAACGTGCTCCGCTCGGCACCCCTTTACTGTGAACTCGTCCTATAATAAAAGATATGCTCGATTTCCACGACGTCTTCAGCAACAGAGCTAGCAGACGGCAGGCGAACCGCACCAGGTAGCAGCAGCACAAAACCGGCTATGGGATGAAATTTGCTTGCATCGCAGTCATCACTTCTACCAGGAACTCGGTATTTGCCAACGATCGTCACAAACGATGCATTTTTGATATTCATATATCCCAGGGTTTGCTATGAACGTGAACAAACAATACAATCGCGTTCTTCAGATGCCGGCGTTCGGCACGAAGACTGGCGCAGGCCGCCCGGCTCCAAGGAGTGCGCCCTATGTCATCATGACGCTGCCGCTCTCCGCGCTCGCATTGGCTGCCGCTTCCCGTCGTTGTTGCCGCGAGCGGCCCGCCGTTGACATCTAGCAGGCCGGACGCAGGCAACGAGCTGCAATCGGACGTTGCGACGCTGTTCGCAACGGCGCGCCGCAAACCGAGCGAGTGGCGGTTAGCAGCAAACGCGGCTCGCTGGTGCGTCGACTGCGCTAACTGCGCTCACGCGGCTGTGCCCCGCTCATCGTACGTCACTGTATTTTGGTATGACGTCACTAAAACTTTATTTTTCTACACCCCTTGTGACGTCATGGTTGATGGCGCTAGCGAATGGGTCTAGGTCGTGAGAGTGAGCATTTAGGTAATCTTTGGAACCGAATTAAAATATTTTTTAAACGTTTGTTGCGTCCAACACCTGGCAGTGACTGCCCTTGCATACATAGGAATCCCATAGCAGGCTTTTTATAGCTTCAAAATTTGGTGTCTCCACCCCTTTAAGGTAAGGACGCACGAGGTGTACACAGCCTCGCTGATAGAGGCTGTGTACACCTTCCTGATAGTCCATCGAGACAAGCATCTTGTACTGCAGCCGCAAACCAGGCGTACTCTTCATCTGAATGAGCGAGCGGTTGGCTTTTTTGCGAGTATTGTTCGCTTTCCTTTTCTTTGCCGAGCACCCGCGGGAGCGAGGGAAATCGGCGATGTTTAACCGAGCAACATTCATTTACGAATCACGCTGCTTCCATAAAACTTTTTCAAGCGTGTGCTTCACTACGGGACCTCGGGCTTCAATCGCAGATTGTGCAAACTTGAGCTTCAGGTGAGTTGGAGCTGAAGTCATGGAAAAGAGAAAAGGAAATTGAATCCATATCCATGACTTGGAATCGAACCCGCGGCTGCGAACAGATCTCCTTTTAGGGCCTCTCAGCGAGACCACCATAGGTTTAGCCAGATAATGAGGTTTCGTTTGAAGTTGACGCTGACTCGGCGTCCTGGGCGGCGGAACGAAAAAAAAGGCAAAGAAACAAGTGCACAAATGTCAAGGATGCACATGCACAAAAAAGAGACACATACGCACGCAACAAACAAGACCACAGTGGTCCTCGAATGCCTTGCAATCGATTATCAAACCAAATGACTCAGTTTCAGGTACTGAGCTATGGAGCGCCAGCAGTCAACATTAAGTGCATCGATCTGCGTGCTGCCATCGCCAGCCTAGCAAAGAACCGGCGCGCACACAACACCAGCATAGATCATGTAGTTGTTGTGAGGATAGCACCATGCCTCCTTCACGTCCACGGACACCTGTAGCTCGGATTTTCCAGACAGCGACACCAGGTGTTCCCGCACCGTTGTGGTACCACAGAATTCATCGAAGGCAGATGCGCAGTGTTGTTTGCAGAAATTACTGGCCCTGCGTCAAGGCTCATCGCGATTTTCGCTGAACTGTTGACCGGGCTCTCGTTCTGCCCTTTAGCATCGTCTATCGCTGCACAAACAGGCCCACACCACGTCTTTCCAGGCGGAGCACCTTACACTAACCCTCGACAGGAAGACATTCTTGGTGGTAATCTCTTGAAGCATGACATCCTCGATGTAGCTGCTTGGCTCTCACTTGCAGGCGCTGTTCGGCGCGCAACTTGCGTGCTGCAGGGCGTCCAAAGGAGAACTCGGAAAAGGCGTGTTTAATGGCAGACCAGGTGCTAACGTCTGATTCGTGGGCTCTGTGCTCTAGGCTGGCCACGTAGACAAGTAAAACACTACGTTTATTTATTTATTTATTTATTTATTTATTTATTTACAATACCCCTAAGGTCCCTCGTGCGAAGGTATTACATAGGGGGGGGGCGATACAAGCATAACAATATGACACAGGCACTTGAAACAAAATACACGTAATAATGAATTAAAGGTAGTAAAGTACACAAATAACACAACAAACAACGCAGAATAAAATACTCACTAAATGCACATAATACAACAAAAGTACCAAATTTGTTAGTCCACGGTTTCCTTTAACAAATGCTGAAACGATTGTAGGTTAACCTCAGTAGCTATGTGTGTTGGCAAGTTATTCCAATCTATTATAGTGCGAGGAATGAATGATTTCGCGTAGAGCAATGAACGGCATGTGATACGTTTTATTTTGTTATCGTGGTCGCGGCGAGGAACGACTACAGGGTGTGGCAAAAAGAAGACATTGTGGAGGGTGGGATGGTGATACAGTTTGTGAAGTAAGGTTAGGCGAGCGAAATGGCGTCGATATGATAGCGGTTCAAACTCGGCACGTTGTTTTAATGCTGTCACACTGGTGAAGCGTGAATAATCTGAAAAGATGAAGTGAAGAGCACAGTTTTGCAGGGATTGAATATTGTTTATGATGTATGCTTGTTGAGGGTCCCATATGGCAGAAGCATACTCAACTTTCGGGCAGATTAGCCTGATGTAAGCAATTTTTTTTAGTGTGAAGGCACGTGTTTGAGATTACGCCAAAAACGAAGGCCGAGTGCGCGATTTGCTGATGGTAAGACTGTGTTAATATGGTAATGCGAAGTTAGGTCAGACTGAAAGTGAACTCCTAGTTACTTGTAAGTTGTTGTAAGTTCTATTCTATCGTTATTGAGGAAGTAGGCTGTAGGAATTCGAGTGGAACGGTTAGTAAACGACATTAACTTTGTTTTAGATGCATTTAGAGACATTAGCCAGGAGGAACACTAAGCCGTTACAACGTCAAGATAAGTTTGAAGTGAATGGCGGTCGGTTTCATTAGTAATATTACGATATATTACACAATCCGCTAATAACCTAATTTGAGACGGTACACACTTGGGTAGATCGTTAATAAAAATTAAAAAAAGCAAAGGGCCAAGTACACTTCCCTGGGGGACTACAGATGTTACGGGGACAGAACACGAGTTAAAGCCGTTGACAGAGGTGAATTATTTTCTCTTATAGAGGAATGGTTTCATCCATGAAATAACGTTGGGATGGAGATTTAAGTTTGTTAATTTGGTTAGGAGTCTGTGATGGGGAACACGATCAAAAGCTTTAGAATAGTCTAAAAATACTGCGTCAACCTGTAAGCCAGTGTCTACTGCGGAAAATATGTCGTTAGTAAATCCGGCGAGTTGTGTGTCGCATGAATAACCCCTGCGAAAACCGTGCTGGTATTTGAAAATGATATAGTGCTCCTGTAGATAATTAATTACTTGAGTATGAATTATATGTTCCAGGAGTTTACAGATGTTGCTGGTTAATGAGATAGGCCGATAGTTAAGTGGAATGGTGCGGTCTCCGGATTTGAAAATGGGTATTACTTTCGCTGTACGCCAGTCATCAGGAATTGTACCAGATCATAATGATTGTGAAAAAAGTGATATCAATACTTTTATAGAGGTTTAGAGAGGCATTCTTTAGTATTTTGTTATTAAATCCAAGGTGATCAGAGCTAGTAGTAACTTTGAGGTTATTCAAAAGGGCAAGAATGCCTGATTCACTAATGATAATTTCTGGCATGGAAGTGACGGAAGATGGCTGTAACATGGGCGAGGAAGTTGTGTCTTCATGGCTGAACACTGAAACGAATGCGTCGTTAAGAAGCTGTGCACACTCAGTTTCAGTTACTGGATCACCGTCAGGATTAATTAGTACGATTTCGGGGTGAGAACTCGGATTGATGACGCGCCAGAATCTACGAGAGTTATTGTTTAACATGGTGGACAGGTCGTGACTGAAGAAATGATGACGAGTTGTTTTAAGCAGTGACTGATATTCTTGATCCCAATGCCTGTATTTTGTCCATGACGATAGAAGACCTGTTTTGACTTCTTGGCGGTACAAGCGTTTTTTTCTTGTTATTAAGACGACGGAGGTGATTTGTGAACTATGGTGCATTTTTATGATATCGTATAGTGATGACTGGCACAAACTTCTCAACAAGATTAGTCAATGTGTCTTTAAGCGATTTGCAATTTGTTTCGACTGAGCGAGATGAACAGTGAGCTAGGAAGTCCTCTGAAAATGATTGCAGTGCAGAATTAATCCCATCGAAATTAGCGCGGTTGTAGCAATGAATTCGCTTAGTGGATGTTTTCTTTCTACCGAATGGACGAGTGATGTACCCGGTGATGATGTCATGATCGGAAAGGCCTTGTAAGTGCAAGATATCGGAGCGAACCTCAGGGTTATTTGTTAGGACGAGTTCAAGAATATTTGCCGTTGTGGCGGAGCGGCGGATCAGTGATAGGTTGAACAAGCAAAAAATCTAAGCAGGTATGAAGGAACATGTGGGCGTCCTGGTCACTGGGGTTAACCGTAAGATTAGGCCAATCAATGTTTGGGAAGTTAAAATCACCAAATACAAGGAAAATGGAATTAGGAAAACGCACATATAAGTCACTCAATAATCTATGAAATTCACCTGAAAATGTGGCAGTCATATCTGGCGGTTGGTAGAAGGCAGTAATAACATCAGCAATACCTATTTTGCACCGTATCCAAACACATTCAAGAAAAGTAGTGACAGTGATGGGGACAGTAGATATTTGTTTCTTTGTAGCAATAAGGACGCCACCCCCTTTTCTATTTTTCCTATCACAACGAAAAAAGCAAAATTCGGATTCACTGAGAAGAATGTTAGCTTCCGGAATAGAATCGTCCAACCAAGTTTGAGTTAATATCAGAAGTGAAGCGCACGTTGAATCGACGAGGGAAGAAAGGGCAACATATTTTGAAAGTACACTTCGGATATTAGTGAAAAGGAAACTACTGCAATTCTCTGAATTAAGACGAGTGTTCAACGAGGATGATGAAGACGCTGGAAAAGATGAGGTGGCTGTTGGAACCGGTCAGTCGGTCGTGGAAAGACTAACTGGCACCGCTTGGCCACTGGCGACATCCCACAGATACGCATCCTTATTGATATGCAATTTATCGAAAGCCAAGCGCACGCGGTCACCATCTTTTTTAATCGTTTTCTAGAACTGTAGCAGCTGGCGGCGTTTGTTGCGGACAGCAAGCGAATAATCACGTCCGATGGTAAAATCTGTTTCCTTTAGCTAGCGGCCGTTACTTAGAATGGCTTGAATTTCATGTTCAGGTTCATAGCTTCGTCCAACCGGTTGTGGCCGCTTACCCGCTGGTAGGAGTAAAGACAACTCTCAACGTCGTGGTAATCGGACCTGCTATATACGGCTGGGTCCCGTTGTCGGAGAGCGCCAGGGAAAACAACGGGCGTAGGCGAAGGGGAAGATGACTGGCTTGCGTCGGCGGACATAGTTGACGCAATGGTTCTGCTGCGAACCTCCAGGATGTAGCCCAAAGGCTGTAGTACCCAGCGCAGCTCCACAAAACTGTAACAGTATTTTCAGGGAAAGAGCCTAAGGCCAGCTAGCCAAAATGGCGGTCCAAGCTCCGGTCCGGTCCTCAACCCAACGATCTCGCACAGTGCGCTGGCGGTGCGGTTGCCGCCGCTGCCCATCTTCTTGTTTACAAACGGAACAGTTAAGTTGCATTACATTCAGTTAGGTGAAGAAATTGGTTAACTTGGTAAATAAATTATTGACCAAAACAATTAGCCAAATTAGTCAATTCTTACACTGATCGGCAATTTGATCGACTGCTGATTAAATTAAGGGATTCATTAAATATCTAAATGAACGAATTAATTATTAGTACTCTGGTGTGCTTACGAGACGCTCTAGCAACGAGACCCACGTCTTCGGATGCGGTAGAACCGATGTTAGAGCGAAAACACGAGTGAGAAATGGCAAAAGCATAAAATAACGAAAACGCACCAACAATCAGCAGCAGCAAGAGAAACGTTTTCGCATGACTACACCTAAGCAGACTTGAGTGCACCCGTGAAATTTTTCGTTCACGGAACAGCAAAGAAGTTTGGCGCCGCGCTTCAATCCTCCAATTCAGCCGCAGAGCACTGCCTCGCCGCAGGAGACATCTGTTTACTGTCATGCGGTGTTTATTCTAGAAACGCATTCTGGTGGCTGTTGTGAATACCCTCGTATTGCCGTGAAACTCGCCTCGATTCTGCTGTAAGTGATGAGGTTGCGTATCATCGTATATATTCCGAGAAGGCCATTACATTTTTAGACACACATGGTACACAAGGCTTGCCTCGTAAAGGCTCTTCCCTTTTTCGAGACTGCCTGATCGAAAAAACTCCGAGCGATTATTTAAGCTTTGAAAGCCGCACTGGAGAACGACGGGTAGAGCCATTCTCGACGAGCGAAACCGGCTCTGCGCCGCTCCCTCCTCATTCCTCTGACGAGCGTTTTGCCACAACGACGCCGTTCCGCTGAGGCGACGGTGGTGCCATACAACGGCCGCCCGGTCCCTATTGGAGTGATTGAATGCGATTATCCTGCAATAATTCAGAAGGTGACTCATAGGAAGAAAAATCTCAGTAATTCTGACAACTTTCATCTGTACAATTGGAAGACTGATAATGTTACACTAAATTAACAAAAGCGCCAACAATCACCGAAACCAAGTAGCTCAGGAGATGTTATTGATTTTAGTTTCTTTATATATATAATTTGCGCTATTGATTAATGGGAGATTAATACGCAAATATTTGATAAATAATTGATTAGAAATGAGAAGAAAAAACAATAACATGCGGCCGGTTGGATCCGAGCCCATGGCTTTTGAATTTCGCGTCCGGTGCTCGACCGGAGGTCGTGGTTTCAGATGCCACCGGCGGCATTGGTTTTTCTTCTGGTTTCTAATCAATTATCTTTAAAATATTTGCCCTATTAATCTCCCATTGATGAATAACAGAAACTGTATATAAAAATTAAAATAAATAACACCTCCTATGCTCCTTGGTTTCGGAGATGGTTGGCTTCCGTCATGTATGTCATAACGAATCCCTCTTTTCCCTTTCCTTCTCTGTTAAATAGACATAACGAAATTTTCAGGTTGGCATGTTATGTTTATAGGATTCTAAACCCATCTCTTCAGGACATTCAGGTATTAAATGTTCTTGGTGTTTTATTTTGCTTCCCACCGTAAAGAGCGGCTTATTCGGTTTACAGGACCTTTGAGAAAAAGTACTTTGGCTGTGTACACACGTGCACATCATAATCGAATTCCAAAGCGTTAATAAATGAGTAGTTTTCAGCCGCGAGGCTTAACATCCCAATTTAGAAACATCCTGTTCTTTTTTGTCGTATACCTATTCGGAGCTCATTCTGTTGGAGCAGCATAGTGACAAAACGCGCAGAAAAAGAAAGGACGAGACGGCCGTGCTCCAAGATAAAGGATGCCACCAGTAAGCCCAAATTTCCACCTTTTTGCAATTCAGAGCTGAACTTGCAAAAAAATACAGTGGGCTTAAGCATGTTTGCACTTCACAGAAATATACTGCGTGCCTACATGGACCATTTTACATCTTCAGCCAGAGCTTGTTTTGAATCCAGCACATATATCTTGAGACTGTGCGCTCTTGTTACTCCAAGGATTTTCCTGAGGACTTCTTTCGAGCTAAGGACTTACCTCCTAAAGAAACCTACAATGGACTCGGTATTCAGGTAACATGAAGCGCTGCATTACGAACTTCACAGCGTCCAAGCCAGTCGACTAGCAATGTCGAAGGTTTCCTTTCCACAAGGTTAGAAATTTATTTCAAATGGTACTGAAATGCATGTAGAAAGATTCAGCCATCAAGATTGCGGGAAAACACCTTAAGTTCATTCAACGCATTTTTCTGCGGCAGCGTTTCCTGCTTCCTGAAACTAGTTTTTGTATTGGGACAGAAAGTTGAGGTGAGACATATAACTGCGCGTAGTAGTTTGCAATCTCCCAGTAGCAAGTCTTTGTGGAAATTTCTGGAGTAATAGTATGTTCTTAAGGGGCTCATCAAAACGAGGAATATGTTTCTCGGCATCTGCTTTTCTTGTTTTTTTTTTTTACCACGAATCCCACCGCATGGTCCACAGCAGGAAGCATTTCTGCAAAAAGCCAAAAAATCTTATAATTTTTCATTCTGTGCTCACGCTTAAAAATAATCCCCACGGTTTAATTGCCAGTACAGTTCCTTCAAGGTCGGTTGAGTCTCTGGCATATTTTCTGTGTTCCAGTCATATAAAGTAAAATAGAGTTTAAGAACAACACAGCAAATAAAACTTGCTCACAAAACTCTACAAACGGCAATAACGAAGGACCGCTTTCAAACAGTGCTCTTGAAGGAAAAACGCGACGTCCCAAGTGTCTGAATTTCTCAGTAACTCATTCATAAAGATGTATGAAATCAGCCGAATGCTTACCTTCCTTCACTTAGGCTTCTTGCAATGGGAACAGACCATGTGGTAAAGGCTAGGGGAATGAAGCCAGGCGTGCGCTGTCTAGAAGCCCACGTAACGGAACATAGGGTTATGCTGCGACGAGTAAATCACACGATTTGGTAAGAGCGTCAGTAAGAAAGGTTGCACAAAAAGGTGTCAAGTACGCCTTGCCAATATTTCCTGAGGAACAAAACCTGGAACGGCGGCTCCTGTAGAAAACGCAGATAGACTCAGGCGTGACAGAAAATGGCTTCTAATGGAAATTTAACACCCTTTATGCTGGTTCTAAAACAATAGGCATTTAAATTTGACACACTCGAAAGAAGATTGTAGTAGGCTTCCAGTTAGCTGACCACTTAGGACTGGAAATATTTTGGATACGCAAGCAAGAACAAGTTTAGAAAAGCATGATGCTGGGTGAACTGCTTTTGCATGTTCAGAGAAACAGATCGAAAAATAATGACTGGATAAAAGAGGACAGACAAGGACGTTCACATGTGCTACTAGCTGGTGTTTTATTCGAGCCTCACACAGTACATACATGGTCTGTTCTGAAAGTAAGAGGACTCATTTTTTTAAACAAAATTTATTCAAGAGAATAGTACAAACGATTGCAATTTTTCAAGGTAGCACCCTTCCGCACCTACACGCTGCTGCCAATGAGTTTTACAGTTTTCGTACACATCCAGGAACGCCTGGACTGGAATGTTGTTTAGCTCCCTCGTCACGGCCTCTTGAACCACCCCTACCGATCCGTGATGTTTCCCCTCGAGCGTCGATTTTATTCTCAGGAATAGAAAAAAGTCTGGTGGGGCCAAGTCGAGGCTGTAGGGGGGCTGAGGCAGCGTTGCCGCCTTGTGCTGGTCAAAAAATCGGGGTTCTCATTCAGATGATGAAGAAGATCCTACCGGTTGGCCTTTTCCTCCTCTGACAACACTCCCGACACCACCTTCGCGCACGCTTTCCTCACGGATAAGTTTTCTGTCACGATCTCAAAAACTTGGGTTTGAGGAATGCTCAAGTCATCAGCAATCATTCTGATACTCATTCTACGCTCACTGTTAAGTAAATGTTTCCCTCGCTACACATTTTGGTTGGTCTTGCTGGTCGAAGGGTGTCTGAAGCGGTCGTCTTCCTCCACTCTTTCCTTACCTTCTCGGAAAAGCTTGTGCCACTCAAAAAACACCTGATCTACTCATGGAAGCGTCACCGTAGGCCTTCTGAATCATGTTGTGAGTCTCTTTGCCCGTTTTACCAAGATTTACTCAAAATTTGATCCAGTAAACGCTCGACGATTATGCGTGACGAGACGTTTCGACAGGGGTTCACAGTACAAGCGACCTCCTCTCTTCAACGGCCGAGAGCCGACTGCCGATTTTCCCCAGCATTCCCAATATCACCCTTCAACGATCCTGCGCGCGCAGGCAACTCTCGTCCGCCCATTCGCCCAGGAATAAACCAGTCCTACTACTTTCAGAACAGACCCTGTATATATAAAGGAAGCGATCGCCATGCAGAGCGAGTGACGTAACAAAGAAAAGACGAACACGAGTGATGCAATTAAGCGCATTATCAGCAAGATGCCTTCAGAAACCACGCTCTGCCGAACGCAGAAATAATGAAGGGGCGCTTCTACAGTGACCACTGCTGGTAGAGGTTTGTGTTTTAAGCACCTAGCAGAAGACGAGCCTTTTCGTTCACGTTCCTGTCTGCAATCTTGGTCACCTCAAATCTTGTCCTGGGCTTACTATTCCTATCCTGCCTGCATTTCCCGTACCTTGCGTCCCAGTTGCGTTGTATCTTCCCTTTAAAACCAATGATAAACAACTATTTCGCCTTTCCAGTCGTCTCTTAAATGTGTATCAGCGTACGTTCGGCCAGGCATCACCTGATGGGGTCTCAGAGTCTCAGTGTGGGAGTTTTTACAGCGTTGTTTCCAAGCTGATTAGTGAGTCTTGGAATGAGCTCCTCAATCTACTGATGACAGGGTCCCTGTTTAACCGGTCAGTAGCTTACGAAAGGTCTCCCCATGTTTGTTTAACATCTGAGGCTATTATCCTCGTCACAAGGGACATCAAAAAGGGAGGGGAAGGGAACAAGAGAACCTGTTTCTTAAGGTAGGGAGCAAAAAAGTGTAGGGTATACAAGTTTTTCTATGCTCATGAATATGGGGAGCTTTTAAGGCTCTTGGTGAACGTGGGCTCACAACTTTAAAAAATTCATCGCATACAATTTTGATGAATAATTTTTACATTGCTGCGTTTAATACCCGCCACCTGTTAAACACATCAAAAACGATGAATTCTCCAGGTAACTGGGATTTTGTAATTTTGTGGGGGCAAAGTGGATGTCATCGTATTAATTTCTACGTATGGGACTCACTGCTTGACAGTTTCACTTCCCATGTAGAAGTCCCGATCCAGTAAATTGCGTTTTCGCATCCAGCTTAGGAATTCGAACTTTCCGGATGTATTTAATATTCGCAACTTTTCGCTTTTCACGCCAAATCATATACTTGTTTTGATAGACTGAAAAAACACAAATAAATACCAAAGAAACTACCTCCTTTCGTGCGCTCTGCAATTTTAAATTCGGTTGTAGTTGACTCATCACTGCTGTCGTGTTCAGCAATTACGGTGCTTTAATTATTAGCGATAACTTTAACATTAGAGCGTCTTTGTCCATTGCTTCGTGATTCGCTTAGCTTTCGGTCTACCTGAGGCCTTTTTGTTCATACCGAATCAGGTCCCGATATTGTGCAGGTGAACTGCTACCCGCTCTATTTGCACTCCTCGACGGTGTCAGAACAAATACAAGAAAAACATTTACATACGTTTCCTGCGATCCGTGCTGTGACCAGGGACAATGCAGCTAAAAAAGATTTCCACTACCAGAGTTGCTGAAGACGCCGCAAGGGAATAAGCAAAGAAAGTGAAGAAACCGCCCAAGCAGCACATGACATTGGTCCAATGTAGGAATTGAGTTGGCAAACTACGGTCCTATGAAGGCCCCGCGTTGCCAATGTTCTCCCCGCCTTGGCTCAGCCATTTTCAAAAGTTGGCAGTATTGGACCAGTTTGTCGGGTGTTTTCCCCGCCTTGGCTCAGCGATTTTTAGAAGTTTGCAGTATTGGACCAGTTTCTAGGGCGTTTTCCCTGCCTTGGCTCAGCCATTTTTAGAAGTTGGCGGTATTGGACCATTTTTCTCGGGCGTTTTCCCGGCCTTGGCTAAGCCATTTCTAGAAGTTGGCAGTATTGGAGCAGTTTCTCGGACGTTTTCAAGCGTTGGCACAGCCATATTTCGAAGATGGCAGTATTGGACCAATTGGACCAGTTTGTCGAATGTTTTCCTGTCTTGGCTGTGCCATATTTCGAAGCTGGCAGCATTGGACCAGTTTCTCGAATGTTTTTCCTCTCTTGGCTGTGCCATTTTTAGAAGTTGGCAGTATCTCACCAGTTCTACAATCTCTTCCTGCAATAGGCAGCTCGACATCGTGTCTTAGGCAGCGTCGAGCAGTCTTGGAGCGGAAAAAAGGGTGGGTTAGATAAACAAAAATAAAACATCTTGATCCCTGTTCTCAAGTCCCGAAGCTATGTTGGAAAGCTTTTTCTCAAATATGGAGATTAATGGGGCATTAGCCCTCCTGTAGCTTGAAGAAGAATTAGTTGGGCGAGAACGAAGGCTCTCTAAGAAGAGCTCCGCGTTTACATAAATACCGCAGTAGCGCATCGTAATTCCCAGTGGCGGGGCTAGTTGGTGATGCGTTTTCTTTTCCCGAAATTTCCTCGCAGAGGGGAGATGCCATGCTCGCATGTAAGCATACGGCACGCGGAAGTAGGGGGAGGGGAGGGCAGCCGGTCACAACTTGAGTGTGGTCTGCTTTGTTTTCCTTCCCAGAGGGTATTGTGTAGGCGCCCAGGGCGGAAGAGGGGGCGCCGAAACTAGGGTGTCTCGATGTGCGGGAGGGGAGAGCGGAGAGAAGCGCACGCACATCTAGGCGCCCTGCGAGCACCTGTTTCTATTCACCCCACCACCCGACTTGCACTTGCCGATCTGCGCCCTGCCTGTGGGATTAGTGCATTTTCCTGGCGCATTTTCCCTGTTTCCATGAGTGGGATGCACGAGAAAGTTGACATGGTGCACTGCTCTCGCGTTCATGTAAACGGAGCTTATCAGCCGTCCTAGTGTTGTGCGCTTTTCTTACAGTTGCACTGTAAAAACTAGCCGTCACTTTGACGGTCACCCTTTGGTCAATTTTGACGGGTCCTAGGTGTATTCCGAAAAGACGGTTCCTTCGGCGTGAATCAGGGGGAGAGGGCAGAGGAACGAGGAGCGCAAAAAAATAAACAAAATTCTCGGCCTTCTGATTAGCTCTTCTTCGCAAACGTCATACGACCGATGACCTATCGCGATGCGGTCGCGTTTGACGTCGCGCGGACTCTGCGTTTTTTTTTTGCGGCGGCGGCGCTACTTCAATTTGCCTCCCCCTGCGAGGACACGGACCGCTCCCGTCGCGGCGACGACCATCCCCCCTCCGTTCTCCCCTGCCTACATCTCCCTACCCCTTCCCCTGGTCCCCAAGAGTGATGCCACTAACTGGCCAACATACGTTGGGACCAGTATCCCCCCCCCTCAAGAATATCCCATAGCAATTCAAGTAAAGTCAAGCATTTTTGGCCTCCTGGTGCGATCTTGGCGTGGTCGGTGTGCGCGGGCCTCGTTTTTTTTCGTGTTCTCGCGCCATTTTGTTTTTTCGCGTTGGTGAGAAGACGGCGAGGCTTGGATTCATGGAAGCGGCTGCTGTCTCAAACCAAGTGCGCCTGATTACGGTAGGTGTACTGCATGTTTACTATATTTGCTTACATTTTCCTTTCGGAACGTGGTGTATGACACAAGCGCGGAGAGTCTCGTTCGAGCCGTCGTGGCCTGCACACCGCGGCGGCCGGCGTACTTACTATCACCGTTAATTGAAACGGGAACAAGCCAACTGAAACGCGAACAGCACAACTCGCAGATATTATACCAGGGAGGCAAAATACATGAGCAGTTGATTTTCCCATCGAAGCCGAAAAGACCGCTCTTCTGAAATGTTAATAGCCCACGCCTGTATTTCACCTCCAGCCTCTAATATGCTTGATTTTTTGTAGTCGCGTTTCCGCGGTTTTGTTCGCATTTCATTTGACGCTGATTTTTCATTTCATTTTTCGCCTCAAGCCCGTCGTGGATTCGTCTCGCGCTGTGCTCGCCCGCTTTCCTACACAACGGTTACCATCTCTGCAAAATTTCTTCTGTGCGTTCCCTGTGCGCCCGCTCCTTCCTAACGCTAGAGGTGGCCTTGTATACTTCTTCACACGGGTGAAGGGAACACGCGAGCCGATCGCGCGCTTGTGGCTGTTGTAAACAACGCGCTGTCGTGGATTTGCGCGGTCTGCTTAGACTACTGGTCGCGCGGCTGGTAAGATGTAGTGTGACAGCTATTACCCCATAGTGCTCCTTCGGTGCGTATTCGGCTTTCGAATTAAATCGTCCTCACTGTTTTTAAAGCTCTTACTGTTCCAAAAGTATAGCACGCACGCATTGTATTGCTCAAGATGTGGCCTGCGTCTAGTTTTTAGAACAGCCGCAGGGGCTCGATCGGCCCGCATCGCGATGATCTCGCGTGTTCGCTGCCGTATTGCTTCTACCTGCACTAGGTGCGTTCGCCTTTCCCTTCGTTTTTTGCGGGGACATCTCGAGCACGCCTGTATCGTTTACTTTCGCGCTCTGCCGCGCCTATTTCGTCTGCCCGGAACTGCCCTGCAGCTCTTAGGTCGGCTGTATTCGCACCGGCTACTAACGCTGCAGCCGTCCGAGGCGGCGGCAGTAAGCCTGCAGGTTGTTGTATATTCCTGCTGTACTGGCCGTAGTTTGACGTGAGAACTCCGAGGTCCAGTCTGCCTGCAGCAAGCTGTGATAGCTTCGTGCAAGCGGGTCCCGATTTTCTAGAACGAGCATCTTGCTAGGAATACATATTCGAAAGCAAAAGATCAGGCCAGACCGAGAGCCTTCGCTGCCCTGTACCCTTAAGGATGAACCGAGTATAATCTCTATTGTCTTTCCTATGGCACCAAGCTTGCCGTATGCGTAGTCTGTGTTAGTCTTGAAATTACACAGCAAAACGTTTGACTCAGTAGTATTACGTGCTAGTAATTTTGTTCCCATGCAGGCTCAGGTGTGGGCGACATCCACCTACTTGCCCTTGCAGTCGACAGAGAGGAGTGGACAAGTGGACAATTCTGGAGAAGGCAGTGGGACTCCTTCTTGTAGCCTTTCTTGGTTTCAACATCTGTGATCCACCCGGCAGCCCTCTCACTATGGAACGTTTGCAGAGGTAAATGAGTGTGAAATAATTAGACAGACCTTTTCTATAAAGGTTGGGATTTCAGGAGCAGTAAAAAATTTATTCAAATAATATGCGTGACTTAAAATCGAGTACTCCTTCGAACGAAGAAGCTTAGCTGACCTCTGGTCAGCTTCCTTGGCTTTGTGGGTTCTTGAAGGGTGCTGCAATACAAGGTGCAGGACTGAAATCTTTTCTTTCAGGGATTTATGGTTTATGCACTAGTGCGTAATCTCATAACTTGGCAGCCCTTAGCACAGCAAGCTGGCACTATTCATATCGTGCATCATCGCTTACAGCGTTTACCAAATTTGTTACATGTTATTCAGTGTTCTAGCAAAAAACAGCAAAAACTGAAACACAGGTCGATGAGACGGTACACAGAATACCGCCGAACTTACAGCTGATTTATTTTTGCAAGCGCATATGCAAATGAAACAAGCCCAGTCGTCATTCCATTCCCGATAAAAAGCGCCACTCTTTTTCTGTGATAATGACAGAGAACCACTTATTCTTTTTTATAATTTGTTAGAAGAGTTTCAAGCAGTTCTTGCTCATGCCTGACTTACCCCTGCTAATAATCTTCGCGCTATGAAACAGAGGCTGGCATCTTCTACAGTCCTTCACATACAAAGCAAGGTTGCTACCGGTGCCTACTTGCAACTTCTTGCCATGCTATCTGCGACGTTCATTCAGGCATTGCCGAGTCTGCCTGATGTATACTTTCCCACTGGACATATGGATTTAATACACAACCCTCATTTCACACACTGTGAACTCCAACTGGTGGTTGCTCTTGCAGGCTGAAAACACAAACTGGATACCAAAATTTTCGGACACTCTTTCAACCCATAGGAAATTTTATGGAAGTATGGGACAAGAAACACTGAGGTGATCCTGTCCTTCCATAAAATTTCCCGTGGGCTGAAAAGAGCGTCCGAAAATTTGGTATCAACATGGCGCTTTCAGCCCCTCATGAGCTATCTGGTCTTTTAGCCCGCATGTCTGGCTGTGCAGAGAACAAGCATGCAAGACCAACCGCCAAACGAGGTTCACAAAATGTCATGTGCTTTGGGAAAGTATACATCGAGCAGTCTGGGCAATGCCTGAATGAATGCCTCAGAAACACATTGCGTGTGAGCAGAGGGAGCAATTTGGCGTTGCATGTGAGGGACAGTAGCAAATGTTTGCCACTGTTTCACCGCACGAGCATTACTAGCAGGGGGAAGTCCTTGCACGAGAGAGGACTGGTTGAAGCATTTTTAATCAAAAAGAATGAGCAATCCTGCATAAGCGAGCCATCTATCCTTAGCATAGTGGAAGACTGCTGTTTTTTGCATGGGATGGAAAGATGATTGAACTTAATTTTTTCATTTGCATGGGCGCTTGAGCGAGAAAATGGCTTCAAGTACGTGGATGAGCCAAACATGCATCATTTGTAAGTCCGCCAAAAGTGTGTGACTTCTTCTGGTCCTGTGTCACGGTTTTCAGGACATTGCAGAAAACACCTGGTATAATTGTTTATGTAATTCAAAATATCTTTGGTCATCTATGATGCTCACTTAGACTTGAAGCAAGTAATGCGTAACCCTATCAGTACATGTGTTGTACACCTTGTGATGGTCACAAGTGCTTCCCCCAGAATGATGCATTGATCTGCCAGAGTTTTCCAGTTGAAAGGAATGCTTCTGATACCTTCCACTTCCAGACCTGGCCTCCTAAGACCGGCTAGATTGGTTTATGTGCCGTTGCCTGCTGATAAAAGCTTTGCCTTGAGGAAATTTGATGTGTACTCTCTTTGACAAATTAAAGTAAAGTGACTGTGTTGCTTTAAAGTGGTAAATGTAAAGGTAATGTCGTGCCGTAAAGGGCAACTGCATAGGTTTTAGAAATCGACGAGCTTAAAAGGGTCGACTGTGTGAAACTTCCAGGTAAAGTATGCGAAGTCTTTTTGGCCTAGGATTTGAAACGGGGATGTAACCACCAATTAAAATTGCGACGGCCTTCAAGCTTCTCCCCAGCGCAAAACTCTAAATGGGGAACGCATTATGACGTCATCTAAAGTATCCGTACATTTCCATTCCATAAACGCCTGCTTTGAAGGAAAAAAACCTACGCCACCGTAGTCAAAGCCGAACGTTGTTTGGCAGTGTCCAACGGGGCCCGGGAGGGCGTGGCTGACGGCAGCAGTAATTTGAAATCATACCTTCCGTGACATCACACTGACCTTCCCTGCACTCCTCTTTTGCTTTGAGAAGAAGTGCAAATTTTAATCGTCGATTACGTCACTATTTTAAATGGTAGTGCAAAAAACTTAGCACGCTTTACCTACAGCCTATATAGATTTGAATCCTTGAGTATCGCGAAATTCTAAAAAAAAAGTGCAGCAGTTGCCCTTTAACGTGCACTGACATCGCACAGCATACGGTGCCTTTTGCGTTTCGCCTCCACCGAAACGTGGCCGCCGGGGCCGAGTTCGAACCGGGAGCACCGATTAAGTAACCGAGCGCCCTGGCCACTGAGCAACTGCAGCGAGTAGTGCAACATTTACTTTTGTAGGCGCTCATTGTCTTATGCAGGAAGTTCTAAATAAAACCCCTCACGATGGGCCTGTAAAGCAATAAAGAAAAAAAATGGCTCCATGGCTGTGGAGCTCGGCTGCTGATTCCAAAAATGCAAAAACCAGCGTGCTCTGTCGCTGGTCGAAAATCCCCAGCTGGTCTCCGTTAATCTGGAGCTCTTCACTACACCGTCTGTCATATAGCCCCAATGTCTACTCGACACGTTAAACCCGAGATATTACTACTAGTATTACCAGAAGAAGGATGTACAAATTGGTGCAGCTTCTATTTTTTTTTTAGAATCCGCATATTATTGTTTGCGTGCGACGGAAATAAGCAACAAAAGTAGGGTTGATGGCAACGGTGGAGATGTACTAATAAGAAAAAAATAAACACCGGTTACACAAAAGGGAAATGCGGAAATGCATGCGCTCGCTGGCATGCGATAGTGATTACGCCCAGAAAGATGCTACTGCGATGAAATGTAACTGCGATGAAGTGATTTCGTTATGCCGATTCGCTGAAATCGTTCTGCTTCCAAGAAAAAATTGCTGCGGGTCGCCAGCGCGCGGCTCCATCGCGCGGCTCCATCCGCTGTTCTCGCACTGCTCGATCTTGAATTATCATTCTGGCGACTTATATGTACTCCTCAAAGACGTACTTCCCGTGCTTAGTGTCTGACACGACAGGCTTATGATTGTTAGCGTTTTTTTCTTAGTACGCTTGGGCGACTGTTGAGACTTCACAACAATCTGCCTCGGCTATATCGGGTACAGGTGGGTGATGGGGGGTGGTGAGGTGGGTGAAAGTTTTTGAAGGTGCATTTTTACCAGCGAATGCCCTGATGTGCGCCCACCGGAGTGTGCATCAAGGATGGAGGCTGCACACACGCAGCGCGGTTATTTTTGGCAAAGCACGCTATACTGCGCAGTAAAAAGAACTAAAAGAGTATGCATAGTCTAACCTCTGACTCCGAGCGGGATTCGTACTAATGGCGGCGAAACAGAAAACTCTGTTTACAGATGCTTTAGGCTATTCGGTTATCTTGTAGGCTTCTTTTTATGGTTGTTGCATGTAATATTTGGAACCTTTCTGACCCTCCTCATGCCTTACATGACCGCGTCGAATTCAGTGATCTCGGCATAAGGCCTCATGCCACCATAACTCCCTGCCTCCGCCCGCACATGAAAATTTCAGATGGTGCACACGTCAGGAAAGGCGAACGAGTCAGGAGGTTGAACTTGCGCACCATATTCCTCCTGCGTTAAAGTGCACTGTTGTCTGAACAGTGACCTCGTGGAACACGGCGGTTGCGCGTCCTATGAACACGAAGAGTTCGCACGGAATTCCGGAGTTTTTCATCGCAGACATAAATGTTACAGTGAAATGTATGATGTCAATGGGTTTTTTAAGAGACCTCTTAAGTATGTCCCAAAAGAATACAGCATCACGGCAAAAATTTCATTTTACTGCTGAAATTGTTTCTCGATGCTCGCACAGGTAGAAATGCACTGACCACGGCACAAACGCCCCTTTGGCGCGAAGGTACGACCTAACATGTAAGGTCCATGTCTGAAGGGTGAAAAAGGTTTTTGTGGCCGATTCAAACTACAGTCGAGTCCACTTATAACGAACCTGATGGTCACCCGGGTTCTATTCGTTATATCTGATGTTCGTAGCAAGTGGATTCTTCGTACAGAAGCCAAAATTCTAAGGCTGCTAAAAGTGGCAATTATTTCTTATAAAGCTCCGTTATGCGTACGTGTGCAAAGCAGAGCCTGTCGCGCCTCTTTCCAGGCTATATCGGGAGGTCATTTAATCCTAGTCGAGACCTTTCTGCCAACTGTCAAATTCAGGGACGGGGTATAACTAATCATGGATGAAGAGTACATGGCAACTGGTGGCAAGTCGGCCACATAAATGAGATTCCTGGCACTAGGGAAAGCTCGCACTTGGTGTTCAACGTCTCCGTCAGAGCAGGCGCGTCTACGATTTTGTGGTCCGCAGGAACTTATTTATCCGAGGAAACATCCGGTCGGCCTTGGATCAATGAAGCGTTGCCAGAAATCTGTAAGCATCTGGTCACGCGTGTTTTCGAGCTTCTTCTGTCGCTCCTGGGCTGATCCAGCGACGAAGTAGCGCAGCGCTTGTGGCGCAGAACGCATCCGTTGCACTGTCCGCTTTATGACAATGCCTTCAGTCGGTAGCGGCGCAAAAGATGGAGACGACTGAGCAGGCTATGCATACCACGTGATTGGCATAACCAACAAGGATTTTAGAATTATCCAATCCCTGCTGTTAGTTTATCCGCCCCCCCCCCCTCGCCACCGAATACGGGCCGGTGTAGTTTCGGCTACTAGGCTTTGTTTCGGTGCAATGCCAGCAGTGGGGATGGGATGGCCGGGACCCATCCTCTGGGGATGCAAACCCCCAATGGGAGTGGCAGCGACTCCCAGACGACTGTGAGGGCCAGTCGTGCACGTGAGGTCCGATGCCTGAGCGGAGGCAGGCCTGGGTTTATACTCAGGTTGAACCCACGAAATCCGGCCCGGAAGGCATGTCAAACGCTAAAAGGTTTTCGAATACATGCTACCTTCCTTCCTCTGCGCGCGGGGGCGTGCAAGTCTGGCTACCGACGCGTCAGTTTCTGGTTACGGAGAAACCAGGTCCGCGCGGGGGTTCATAGTGGCCAGGCTCTGAGGACCGCCGCCTCGGGGAAGCGGCTTTACGGCCGGCCGCAGGCTTAACCGCCTGCGGGATGCCGGGGGATGAGGGCTTAGTACTGCCTCGTAAGAGTCTGGCGAAAACCGAAGATGTGTGGAGTACCGGTGGAGTAGGCCCGGGTCATCTCATCCTAAGCCACGTTCTTGGTTAGTGGCCCGGTCGCCCAGCCTTGAACACTCTCTCCTCAGTAGGAGAAGAGTAAGCTAGGAGAGGAAATAAGTGCATGGATGGTTGGAGGAAGCACAGATGGGTCCCCCCGGAGCGACCAGTTCTGAGGCCGCGAGGCCGTTGACGTTCTGGACCTCCACTGGCCGGGACTATCACACATACTTCCGGTGTCCGAAAAACCGCGAAAAACCTTCGACGGCTAGTAGCCGGCAGGTGGGAAAAGCCCTCTAGTGAGCGATGAGGAGCCCCAGGTAGCTACTGACCCCGTGTTAGGTTTTCCTGTCTCCGACGGTCGGAGCCCGTTGCGTATGGTGGGTGGTCGGGCATCCCGTGAGTGGGGCCGCACCATTGGGCAATCTCGATGCTCTCCCTGTCCTGGCCAGGCGGGCCAGTAATGGAGTCGAGATAATTGAAGGATCAGAGCAAAAAACTCGCTGTCCCCATTCCCTTCCCACGTCCCATTTCCCTTTCCGCTACTTCCCAGGGGAAGTCAGGGGAGCCTCCCCGGGCCCGCTCTTTCGGCTGTGGGTCGCTAATGTAGCATTTTCCCTAATATTTTATCTTTCCACCCACGGGTGGTCAAATTACAACTTGCCTACGGGCCTCCTCTTTTATTTTTCAATTGGGTTAAGCCTGTTGTGTGTAAACGGTGCAGGCAGGGGCCTATTATTTTTATTTCCTTTTCGGTTGCCCCAACCTATTCAATGTTAGTTTATCCGCGACCATGGCCAGTAGCATCGCTTTTTCCGATGCCCCTTTCTCGCGCGCACCGCGCTTCTGCTACTCGGGATGCTTTGCCGAGCCGGCGAACGCGTAGGCAATGATTGCCCTCGTTGGCCATCGACGCGAGTTTGCCCGGCGGTTACTTACTATTTCAATAGAGAATTATAGCATATCGTTCCCGTGTTCACTTTAGCGCTTACAGTGTTACCGGACGCTGGACTTTCCAGTTAGCGCTGCGCACAGCAGCGCCGCCTTTTAATTCCATTTCTGGTTTGACACGTTCTTTCCGAGGCGGTGTCTTGAAGGTTGAGAGGCTTGGTTTGGTTTATGGGGTATAACGTCCCAAAGCGACTGAGGCTATGAGAGACGCCGTAGTGAAAGGCTCCGGAAATTTCGCCTACCTGGGGTTCTTTAACGTGCACTGACATCGCACAGTACACGGGCCTCTAGAATTTCTCCCCAATAGAAATTCAACCGCCGCGGCCGGGATCGAGCCCGCGTCTTTCGGGTCAGCAGTCGAGCACCATAACCACTGAGCCACCGCAACGGCTGAGGTTGTGAGGCGCTATTTCATCTGCGTGCTTAGCGGAAGAATGACCTCTATAACCTCAGGTTAGTCAAACACGCCACCTCGTTCGCTATAACCGAGTGGTGTGGCCAGAGTTCGCTGTATCTACAACGAATTTCCGTTGCCCTTGTGCATATTTTCGTGGTGGCATCACACCCGGTCGTAATAAGTGAGCGTTCGTTATATCTGCGGCCATTAAAGTGGGCTCCACTGTACATCCGCTGACACCGCTTTAATAAGAGCAGCTGGCATTATAGGTGGCGCACGACGCATTCTTACCAGGTCACTCACTCTAGTTCTTTGCAACACACTTCTTTAGTATCAGATACATTATTGCCAGCTTGTCAGGGAAGTGCAACGAATTCCTGTATTCGCAAAATTCACAGCTTGCAATAGAGGGTTCTTCGCTACGCCTTACTCGGTCACTTTGAGTCACCCAGCAACGTCCTCTTTCTTGAAGCCCGTATGATCCCAATCATTGAGTTATATTAATACCGTTTAAACACTTGTTTCAATATATAAATTAAATGTGTCATGATTTATATTCATTGGTTGCCAAATTTGCAAGAGAAAAGAAGTCAATCTCTCAGATAATCTCAAAACGGGATGATGCCAACAGGGCGCCTTAACTCCGGGCAACAATGCTTGCAATGCACACTCCCTTTCCTTCTGAACGCTTCCACATGCATAAATATTGACTTTTTCAACGGCGACCATTAAATACTGCGTAGCATGTGTATAGAAGGCAGCGCCAAACTACTTTCAAGTTCTCTTGATGCATGAAAGTTCATTTGATGCATGAAAGTGTGAAACTTGTAACAATACTTGTTTTGCAGTTTCTCCTCAGTTTCTCATCAGTTTCTCCTCAGTTTCTCTTGCAGTTTCTCATCTCGGCGGCGGCAACGCCAAGATGAGTGTCACAAACCCGTTCACATTATTCGCACAGGTTTTTATGGATTTCTGCGGCTACCAGAGGCGCAGCCATCGGCATGTCAAGCGTCGGTGACCCTTCTTCGGACTACTGGAGGCGGTGAAAGGATCCAAGCGTTTCGACCCGCCTCCTTCCACCAGCGCGACTATCATATCTCGTATAGCACCACGCGGCTATCAACGGAAACCACAAACGCATCGACACGGACATCACGACCATCCAGTATAAAATGCGGCTTCGCCGGATGCTTCCGCAGTGGACGCGGCGGCAACGCCAAGATGAGCGTCACAAACCCGTTCGCGTTTTTCGCACAGCTGAGCAAACGTTACGGGAAATCCTTTAGAAGTAACAACGTCTGCTTACTGTTGCTGCCGTGCACACAGCCGCTTTGTGAATTTCTCTTGAATATGATTGTGTCTTTGCGATATCTGCTTTTGTTTAGCGGTGATATTGAAGAAAATCCCGGCCCCATTGAGCAAACGATTGCTGAAGAGCTGAAGATAATTGCTGAAGACATTCAGGAAATTAAGAAAGGCAAAGCTGTAACCAACCATAAGCTTATTGCAATCGAAAAGAAGCTCGAAAAAATTAGTGGGCTTGAAAAACAAGTCACGCAGTGCGCCAGCAAAGTTACGTAATTAGAACGTAACCTTGCTACCATGACCAGAAAAATCGATGAGCTTTATAACAGAAACCATCGCTCTAATCTAATCATTTATGGTGTTAAGGAGCAGGAGGATTAAACTTCAGACACTTTGTGTTACGTCCTACCGGCCAAAGGCCGGCAGCCATGTGATGAAAACAGGCCGATTCGCAGAGCAGAAAAGACGCCCCTTTATTTCCAGCTCGCAAATATATAGAGAAAAGCAAAGAGAGAAAGAAGGAAAGAAGGACCATTGACGCATGCGCGGAGAGGCGCATGCGGTCCCGATTTTGTTATCTGCTGCATTCCTTTCTCCTAGTAGCTGTAGCGCTCCACTGGCTTTCTGGTTCTTGTGGACCGACGTAGCTAAGGAACAGACCCCTTGGGAAGGTCTTGAGCCTCGTAATTAGGTGTTCCTAATGTCGTAGGAGGAGATTCTTCGGGACTCGACGTTTCCCTGCTTCCGTCTGTGTCTGATGAGCGTTTTCGGATCTGGTCGACATGGCGTCGAACGACTCCGTCCTCAGTTGCTACAGTCACTAGACGGGCACCACTCGTAGATTTCACTTTTCCTGGTGTCCACTTTTCTCCGACGCCGTAGTTGCGCACATAAACGGCATCTCCCGGGACGAAGTACCAACTGGCGGAATCAGCCGCTGGATTCTTGGGCATTTCGTGGCTCCTAGGAGGAAAACACATGTCGAGTCTTGTACGCAAATGGTACCCAAGAAGAAGTTCGGACGGTGCAAACCCTGAAGCCTGTGGCGAATTGCTGTAGTTACAAAGAATTCTCGCCAGAGCAGTTGCCAACTCCACACCAGGCATTCTCTTCAAACCCTCCTTGATAGTTCACACGGCCCGTTCTGCGAGACCATTGCTTTGAGGGTGATACGGTGGGGTCCGGATATGCTCGATTCCATTTTTCTGCAAAAATACAGCAAACTCGGACCCGGTGCGGGGCAATCCAAACCTGCTAAACAAGGTTCGCATGCAATCGGCAGTGGCAGTAGCGGTTGCTCTAGATACTGGAATGGCATCTATCCAATTGCTATGAGCGTCGACGATTACCAACAGCATCTTGTTACCAATAGGACCTGCGTAGTCGGCGTGCAGCCGTGACCACCTCTCGCGCGAAATCGGCCAGCTGACGGGGTTCCGTGCAGGTGGCGTGGGCTGCGCCTGCGCACAGCTTCGACACTCTGAGACCATCCTACAAATGTATTGATCTAGACCGGGCCACCAAAAACTAGCCCTCGCCTTTGTCTTCATGGTAGACGCACCCTGATGAGACTCGTGTAGCATCTTCAACACTTTCTCACGCGCCGCACTAGGTATCACGACACGATGACCCCAGTACAACAGCCCCTTCTCCACAGACAACTCTTGTCGCCTTTTCCGGAACTCCACCATTTCCCTGTTGTCACCTTCCACGGCGGAGGGCCATCCTTCTGTCACGTACCTGCATATCGCTTGCAAAAACCCGTCAGCTGCTGCAAGTGCTTGAATCTCTTCGTGGGAAACAGCTGGCTGGTCCCATTTGCCCATGATAAGCACCATTTCTGACAGATCTTCGGTTTCCGCTTGCGGCTCCTGCAGCGATTGAGGCAAACGGCTTAAAGCGTCAGAAATTAGCATCTGTTTGCCAGGTTTGCAGACGAGCTTGTACTTGTATGCCCCGAGCAAAAGCGCCCAGCGCTGAATTCGGGCGGCAGCCTTGACAGACGTTTGACGATCCTGTCTGAGAAGACCCAACAAGGGGCGGTGGTCCGTTACAAGCGTGAACTCACGTCCCAAAAGGTAATCGCGTAAAACGTGTCGTGCCAAACACCAGGGCTAAAGCTTCTCGCTCAATTTGGGAGTATTTTCTCTCAGCTGAGGTAAGCGTCCGTGATCGGAAACCAATAGGCCTGTCTTCTCCATTTACTCGGTGCAAAGGGGAAGCTCCGACACCGTAAGGCGAAGCGTCGCATTCCAACATCAACTCCAGCTGCGGATTAAAGTACGTTAGCACTGGGGCTGAATACAAAGCTTCCTTGGCCATCTGAAACGCCGAGTCTTCTTTTTCTTGCCAAACCCATTTTGCACCTTTTTCAAGACGGCTGTACAACGGTGCCAACATAGTGGAAAGATTTGGCAAAAACTTGTTGTAAAATGTAACCAGTCCCCAAAAGGACCGCAACTCGGCAACATTTCGCGGTAAAGGGGCTAGCCTGATTGCATCCACGTGCTTCTCGAGCCGGTGTAATCCTTCAGCATCAATAAGATGGCCAAGATATGTCACTGATTTTTGACCGAAGTTGCACTTGTCGCAACGAAGTTTGATACCGTTCTCGCGGAGACGCTGTAGGACCGCTTGCAGGTTTACGTTTTCAGCCTCGCTGCTCTCGGCTATCAGGACATCGTCTAGATAAGCCTGAGTCCCTTTTAGTCCTTGCAGCACCGATTTAATTTTCCGTTGGAATATCGCTGGCGCTGATGCGATGCCAAACGGTAGCCTGTTGTAGCAAAAGAGCCCCTTTTGTGTGCATATCACCGCTAATTTCCGCAAGCCTTTATCTAGCTCGACCTGATTGTAAGCATCGCGAAGATCTAGCACACTGAATTTTTTTCTTCCACATAGGTTTGCAAAAATGTCGTCGATGACAGGCAAGGGGTACTGCTCAACATCGCACACAGGGTTTAGTGTCACCTTGAAGTCCCCACAAATGCGCAATGTTCCGTCCTTCTTCAAAACTGGCACGATGGGCGTTGCCCATTCAGAATGAGGGACCGGCGATATTATTCCTGCTGATACTAATCTGTCAAGCTCCTTAGACACTTTATCACGCAGTGCAAAAGGAACTTTCCTTGCCTTTAAGAACTTTGGGTTTGCTCCAGCCTTGATGTGCAGTCGGGCTGGCGGGCCTTTCATGAGACCAACGCCCTCAGTAAAGAGGTCGTAGTGTTGCTGGAGTAGCGTCGGCACGTCCTCCAAGGTTTGTCTTGCCACGGGAGCCTTCGAATAGACGCTCAGCACCTGAATGCTTTCGTCTGTTAATTTTTTCAGCAGGTCACGACCGCGAAGACTGGGGCCATTGCAGTCTAAAACAGTCAGACTGCACTGCACTGTTGTACCTTCATATGAAACTGGGATGGTCTATGCACCGAGGAGCGGCAACTTTCCCAGATAGCATGAAAGCTGTACTTCAGACTTCTGTAGCTGCGGCCTTCGCTGAGAGTGCAATTTGTAAATGCTCTTATGAATGACGCAAACAGGGGAGCCGGTATCGACGTCCATCATTATTTTGATGCCATTCCACGTAAACGGTTTCCTGATTGGGGGGGGGGGGGTATGAGAGAGCGCGGAGTGGTCAAGGACCAAATTTGTGACGCGCTGCTATCACTGTCATTGATTACTGTCGTCTGTGCCGTTACTGCTAGCATTCTACTTGGCTCGTTTGCCGGATACATTTTAGCTAAATGCCCTGGCCGTGCACACTTGTAACATTTACGCTTGATTAGTCGACAAGCCTTGTTCTTATGACCATGCTTACCGCAACATTTGCATTGTTGCACGCCCTGCGACTTCGCGCGGGACTCGTATTGACCAAAGAGCTTTAGCAATCTCGCTTGTTCTTGGTCCGCAACAATACCTTGTAAATCGCGCTCCGCGCTCTCTGCGGCAAGGACAAGAGCCTCGGCTTCTTCAAGGTTAAGATTTTTCGTCGCTAGCAGCTGCTTCTGCACACTCTTGGACCGGACGCCACACACAATACGATCCCTTATCATTCTGTCCAGCGCAGTTCCAATATTGCAATTGTGTCCCAACTGCCGTATTGCCAGCATCAATCCAGGAACAGATTCTCCTTCTTGCTGGCAGCGATGGAAGAACTTGAAACTTTCAGAAATTTCATTGGGTACCGGGTCGTAGTAACTGTTTAGGACCTGCACAACTTCTTTGTAGGTCAGGGCGCTAGGCTTTCGCGGTGCTACCTTCCCGTTCAAAATTTCTATCGTTCTTGTTGAAAGCGAAGCTACCAGCAAGGCTCTTTTCCTAGCATCGTCCTTCACATCATTCGCTTCGAAATAGGCTTCCACCTTGACTAGGTACACCTGCCACTTATCATTTTCGTCTTCAAATTCCGGTAGCCTGTGTGCCATGGCTGGTGGTGGGCTCCTTCTGCTTGGCTGTCGTGCTTGGGCGTATATGCTGGCTTCCTTGCTGCAGAAGAATCCTCGTCGCCACTGTTACGTTCTTCCGGCCAAAGGCCGGCTGCAACGTGATGAAAACAGGCCGATTCGCAGAGCAGAAAAGACGCCCCTTTAATTCCAGCTCGGAAATATATAGAGAAAAGACAAGAGAGAAAGAAGAGAAGAAGGACCATCGACGCATGCGCGGAGAGGCGCATGGGGTCCCGATTGTGTTATCTGCAGCACTTTGCATGAAACTGTCACGAAAACAGCCTTTGAGGATTTACTTGGACTTGCAAAGAGAGACATTGCAAGAATTCATCGCGTGGGCAGACCAAGTAAAGACAACGAAACTAGACCTAGGCCGATAATTATGACGTTTCTTGACTACCGAGACAAACTTAGCATTCTTAAACAATGTTCTAAACTAAAACATTCCGGTCACTCCATTGGAGAAGATTTTTCGCTTGCTGTCATGAATGTTAGAAAAAATTGTGGGACCGCCCAAAAAACACCGTGATTGAAAAGAAAAGGTCTCTCTGGTATATGACAAAGTAAATATAAATGGTCAGCTCTTCACATGGGATAGTGAGTGCAGTGATATTGTTGCAGTTGCGCCAAAGAACGAAGACCAAAGCAACACTGGAAAGCGATTCACCAGGAATCAATGTCATTAACTGTACTCAACTTGAAGCAATTGTGCTGGCTTTCAAACCCGATATTGTCGCAGTTACAGACACATGGTTACACAAAAACATTTCAGACCGTGAAATTGTACCGCCGCGCTGCACAATTGTAAGAAAAGACAGAGAATTCAAAGGAGGGGGCGTCGCTCTGCTTATTAAAGGTGAGATAAAATGTTCAGTCATGCCGGACGTTCCAACTGTTGAAGCAGTTTGGTGTAAGATTTATCTGACAAATGCTATCGCGCACGTTGGCGCTATTTATCGTCCACCAAACACAGAAAACTCCTACCTAGATCCCTTGCTTGATTACATGTTAAAGCACATGTGTGGCAGCAGGATACTAATGGCAGGAAATTTTAACTTTCCGGAAATTGACTGGAGCTCTCTGGGTTCGGGAAGTGTGGCAAGCTCCATAATGCTTAATTTTTTATTCACATTTAATGTAGGTCACCATGTTTCCACGCCCACTCGCATCCAGGGAGCGTCCAGAAGAATTCTCGACCTAATATTTGTTACAGACCACTTCCTCCGAGGTACAGTTGATATTCATACACATGAAGGCTTTTCTGACCATGAACTGGTTGTGTGCACCTTGCCCTTACCGAATGTCATCCGCTCTCATCGTCCATTTAAAAGTGTACTTGTCTTCAATAGAACAGATGACGTAACCATACTTACATACCTTGCTCACGAATTTCCAGATTTCTATGATATCTGCACCAATGAACAAAGTAGCATAGATGAGGCGTGACTTCAATTCAAAACTCTTATTGGGCATTGCATTGGCAGTTTATTACCCTCAACAAAAAACGTCATCCGTAAGCAAAATCATTGGATCACGCGTGATATAATACATACGAAGCGCAAAGAAAAAGGCTACGCAAATCTGACAAGTTACGAGCTGCCCCAGCTTACCAACGGCGGATCCGGGAAATAACAAAGTCACTTAGGAATAAAAAAATGCTCGAAAAAAATTTCTGCCCAGCACTTTAAACAATTTTATCAAAACCGCCCCAAATAAGTTTTGGCATTATATAAATCAACGTCCAAACCCTCATCCGCCGGTATCTCCCCAAGAAGGCAGAGAAAAGGCAAATTCATTCCACCGGTACTTTCAGCCAGTTCTTTCGCCAGACGACCGCCAGCTTCCTGAATGCAGGTCCAGCACCACCGACCCCGTCAGACTGTCTGGCGTTCCTCTTATATCTGACAGCGGACTGTTATCGCTTCTGCTGAGTCTAGACGAGAGGAAAAGCAACGGACCGGACGGAATCCCAAGTATTTTTCTAAGACGGTATGCGGAACTAGTCAGTCAATTTCTTTCTCTTATATATTCAAAATCACTCCGGGACGGCCGTTACCACCAGAATGGAAAATAGCTAAAGTAGTCCCCATGCACAAGTCAGGCACTAGGCACTAATCTTCACCGAGTAATTATCGGCCCATTTCACTCACCTGCACATGTTGTAAATTACAGGAGCATATCATACTTAGATACATGACCCAGATTGTAGAAGAACAGAATCTACTTAATCCAAACCAACATGGGTTTCGATCCGGCTTGTCTACCGTCACCCAGCTAATTGAAACCCGCCATGACTTTGCAATAGGCATAAGCGACCAGTCACAAATAGATGTTATTTTTTTAGATTTATGAAAAGGCTTTAATCGGGTGTCCCACATGAAATTGTTATTTAAACTACCGAACTTATTTGGAGACGGCCCGATTCTTCGCTGGATTATTGAATATCTTACAGATCGCTACCAGTTTGTACAGCTTGGTGAATGCGTTTCAGACACGGTTCCTGTTCTTTCCGGCGTCCCACAGGGCTCAGTACTTGCTCCGCTTCTATTTCTACTCTACATTAACGACGTAACCAGGGATATAAATGTCAAAGTTCGCCTATTCGCAGATGATTCCGTGATTTATCAAGACATAAAAAATTCCAATGGCCAAGTAAACCTAAACAACGCCCTGAATCGTGTCGCGCAATGGTGCAATCAATGGCAGATGATTATGAATACAGACAAAACAGTTTCCATGAGAATTAGCAAGAAAAAGACATCGTTAAATTTTGAACATCGCCTGAGCAACGTCCCACTACGAAAAGTGCAGGAGTATCGGTACTTGGGCGTCTCGATAACATCAGATCTTAGCTGGTTATCGCACGTTCGGAACGTCACAAGAAAAGCTACGAACAAACAGTTGTTTCTCAATCGTATGCTGCGTCATTCTGCTCCCTGCACTAAGCAACTCGCATACGTCACCCTTATTCGTCCAGTTCTTGAATACGCCAACACAGCTTGGTTTCCGTAAGTGAAAAACGATGTGATCATGTTAGAAAGCGTGCAGAGCAAGGCTGTTTGGTTCATATTCAATAGATACCGCCGCACCGATTCCCTAACTGACATACTGCATCGTGCAGGCCTTCCAACCCTGACTAACCGAGCAAAGGTACACCGCTTGAAGTTCCTATTTCAACTTCTTAACAATTCCTTTAAGATTGATCCCTTAGCCTTTGTTAATATCAACCGTTCTAGAAACACATGCCGCAAACATCCTCTCGCGCTTCAGGAATTCTCGTGTAAAAACAACGCCTTTCCCTACTCCTTTTTTCTTCTCGCAGTGCGCGAGTGGAACAAATTTGATCCAGTAATTGCAAAACAGAGCTCGCCTATAAGCTTACCCAGCTCGTAGAAGAAGCGCTACTGTGGCCAAACGCAAAGTAAAACTATTCTATGCCATCTGTGTCGTTATTACATTGATCATTTTGCTTTCAGTGTTTGGTGTTTCATTTCTTTCGTGTATTTTGTGATCCTAATTTTAAAAATTGTGTACTTTCCATTCTTATATATGTGATTTGAAACACAGTAAGTATTCTGTGCTTACTAAATTCCTTGTTCATATCCTTAGACACGTCCTGTAATAATGTGACCAGTCGATTGTGCCGCTGTGTCTCTGGTATAATTCTTTGTTACCAATACTGTAATTTTTTTTCTTGTACCCACCCCTGTTAAATCCCTCTGGGGATTGACAGTATCTTTAAATAAATAAATAAATAAATAAATAAGTCTTGCCATTTATTTCCTTGTAATTTGTTCATTTCTTATTTCTTAGGTTTTCTAACTATTTTTTCATTTGCATAACCCTAAATTCAAATGATGGTTTGGTTTGGTTTATGAGGCTCTAACGTCCCCAAATGACCAATGCTAAGTGAGACACCGTATAATGGAGGGCTCTGGATAAATTAGACCACTTGGAGCTATTTAACGTTCACTGATATTGCACAGTACACGGGCCTCAAGAACATCGGGACCATCGACATTCGACCACCGCGGCTAACATCGAACCAGCGTCTTTCAGGTCAGCAGCATAGCGCCGTAACCAGACACCGCGGCGGCTGACAAGCCGATTGCGTCGTTCCCTGTCTGCTGCTGCTACTTTGTAAAACTGGGGCTACGGCCTTGTCAGGATGGTTCGGCAGATTTTGTGCAGCTCCTTGTCCATGTACTTTTGGGGCAGAAATAAATTTATTACTATTTTAGGTAATAAAGAAACATACAAATGGCTCATTATTTTGCGAAGAAAACATTTTGAAGAACTTTAAAGCTTATGCTTGTAATTTATACTGGGCGATAATTAGACTGCTGCGGGGACCCGACTGGTGCACCAGCTCGACATGCGCAAGTTACGAGTGGTTTGGGACAACATATTTGTAGCAGCTGGCGCGATGTCGCCGTGCCTATGGAGCTCGGCTGCTGACTCGAAAGACTAGGCTTCAGTCTGGCCAAGGCGGTCCCATTTCAAAGCACGCGAAATGCTAGACGCCCGTGTAATGTGCCATTCCAGTATACGTTACAGAACTGCAGGTGGTCGAAATTATCCGGAGCCCTCCACTACGATGTGCATCATAGCGTACGTCAGTTTGGAAAGTTAAACCTCATAAATCTGAACCTAAACCTAAAATTCTTGCAGCGACTTTGTCAAACTAACACAAAAGTATTTCGATATTTGGCGCGCGCATTAAGAAAGTATAATGCAAGCGGTAAGCCGGCCGGCTGCGTAGCTTTTGAAGCATTCGGTTTCTCAGCACTGCTAAGATTTCTCGCTGATGAAAAACGATATATACTATGTGTTCACCGCCCGCATTGAGTATCGGCGCTTCATAGTCGCGTCTGCTTAGGAGACCAGCTAACACCCAGCTCAAGTGTCGGTTAAATATTTTGCCTTTGCTAAGGCATTGTGTATCAAGTTCCCATGACAGACGAGCAGTGGTATTGAGGCTGCATGTTTGCCGTTCAATTCGCTAAGCTTCTCGAGTTGCTAAGGTCGTCTCTCAATGCTTGAATGAAAAAATAAACAGAATTTGTATTTCTCTACTTCTAGACACTTTTCATGAATCAGTAGTTCTTTTTTTAGAAATAATTTTATATGAGACCTTACGGATCAATAATTACACAATTAATAATAAACTTTTTATTTTTGAGTTAGGGGCAAGCTTTTGCTTAGAAATTGATGGATATCAGCATCAATCGCGACTCCTGTTTTTCAACTTTTTTTTTACGTTCTTCGAAATATTTAACGTCAAAAATACGTATTTCGAAGCTGCTGAGTTACATTTATCTCATTTCCTAGTTATAAATCGCGCTTTTACACTTGCTGTCGCTACCGAAATGAAATTAACTTTTTGTGGAGCCTAGAATGAACCGACTGCGCCTGTATTTTAAGCGCAAGACATGTGAGAGACTCCAATCTTTAACATTGAGATACGGGAAAGAAAACTGTACTAACTTTTGAACGTGTATATTTGCTGTTCGACATTTTGGACCACTTTGCTGAAGGGCAGAGTTGAAAACACACCTTACCTTCGAAGTTAGCGGCCATTAATTTCACTGAGAACCTTTACTCAAAAAATCAAGACTAAAAAGTGGATTACTTAATTTTACTTAAGTATTTGATCAATTATTGATCAATACGAGGTTTATAATGTGCGCCTTGGTCTAAAATTTAGCCCAACAGACTGTACCAACGTATCGCTCATGTGTTTTGAAACTGAAATTGGTATTTTTTAAGAAACCGAGGTTATCAAATCAATCTCCTTCCCCAGGTGAGCTGTCACGGTGGCTCAGTGGTTATGGCTCTCGGCTGCTGGCCCGAAATGCGGATTCGATCCCTGCCACGGCGGTCAAATTTCGATGGAAGCGAAATTCTAGATGTCCATATACTGTCCACGTCAATGAACCGCGGGTGGTAGAAATTTCCGGAGCCCTCCACTACGGCATCCTTTCATAGCCTTAGTCACTCTGGGACGGTAACCCCACAGAAACCATCAACAAACTTTCCACATGTTTAATTTCAGTTGCCGAAAAGTGGTTATGGCATATTAAGGAGCTGTTGCTGTTATTGGCTATTTTTTGGAATAAAAAATAATAAAAGTACAAGGAACGCAAGTTGCTAGCCGCGGCATCTGCCGCCGAAACCTGAAGCACCTGAGATGAGGCTGGCGGGAATAAAATGGCAGGGAGATGATAAAGAGAGGGAAAGAAAGGGGGGCGATAGACAAAAAGATAAGGGTATGGTGTCAATTACACTATGTACAATTACAGGATATTGAAATCGATATTGAGCAGGTATGCAAGTAAGCAGATATTAAGCAGATATGCAAGAACCACAATTTAATTCCTGCAGAACAGCCGAAATCTGAGCCTCTTCATATATAAGTTTGATGAAAACCAGTCAAAACTGCAATCGATGATTTGGTAGGAAGAAAGATAAACAAAAGAAGGACGAAAAAAGAATTGATATTTGCCTTTTATTTAGCCGTTGCCTGTCCTGTGGTGTTGGTTGTGCTGCGCATGCCGTGTCAGCCTTGCTGGGAAGCTGCTCTCTTCAATAAAGCACAGTTTTAATCCATTCGTCCTGGTGTGTCTTTCTTTTCTCGCCCCTCGTCTTTTTGACGGGGTTTCCTCGAAAATTAATTATTGATTTATCATTTAATTTTGCAGCTAGTTCCACAAAAGCGTCCTCCAGAAAACCCACGTGAGCTCTCATGTGATCTTGTACGTATGACACGGCAACTGCATTTAGACTCATGAAACTGAAAAACACCTTGGAGAAAAATTGAAACCTAATTTATTTTCCTAGCGTTGTGGTGACCTATTCCGAGTAAAATATCTCAGGCATTGTTACTGAGTGAACACACACTAGGAAAAAGTTTTTCTCTGTGTTTTATATTTACTCTATGATGTCCAGCCTTGCTTGACATAAGAGAAGGGAAACGAAGGGGTTGTTACAACGTACATAACGATGAAGACAACGGTCATAAATTCAAAGCAGCCTCAGTAGGCATAAACGAAAGCGTTGGAAAATTCACCCGCCTTTCGTTATACCGTCCTTTTCTACGAGCGTGGTAATGTAACTCGGGACGTGGCCGGTGTCTTTTGCTGAACCGTGTAAATGCGGTGCCTTCCAACATGTGCATTACATGCTTCTTTAACATGCAATTGCATACATACTAGTTCATTTCCTTGTAATCTTAGCGCTTTTTCCACCACTGCGTGCTTCATATCGCACTGTGCTACGTGAGCATTTCGCCACGTGGCATTGCTTTGAATATTTTTTAATCTCTAGAAATTCTAAGCAACCGGGAGGAAACCAGCCTGGAGGGATTCGCTGGCAGCGACAGGCACATGTATTCGTGATGCTGGGCATGGATATGTACGATGATGAGTACATTCCGCCATGCACTCACGGCGGCGGCGAGGAATGCTACATCTTCCGTCATCTGCACGTAATCAACAGCTGGTTGCTGCAAATCGAGCTCGAGCTGCGGGAGACGGCCCCAGCTCAGCTGACACTCATGCCGGCGTCCGTCCCACGCCCGGCGGTGATCTCGCTGAATCCCGCAGTGTGGCGCATTTTGGACGTTGTTTTGGAGCGGCACCGTTGCGTCGTGTCCGTGGAAATCAACGGCGATGACTTCGGTGTTGCACCCACTGGTCCCCTGATCGACATCGTGGTCCGCAAAGTACCGCGCTCGTGACACTGCGGCTGCGCACCGTGCTGAACGCGGAACAACAGCTCCAAACCGCAACCGCGTCCTTGCTCTTGGCACATCGCCTCCAGGCCTTGAGCCTGGAGGGAACCGGCCGCCTGGGAGTCATGAGCGCGCTGCTTCTGACTAGTTTCCTCGAAAGGACCACGACTCTGACGACCCTGTCCTTGGCTGCCACTCACATAGAGCCCCGCTTCGCGCCGCTCTTGCTTAACAGACTTTCGCACAACAGGACCATCACGACGATGACGTTGAGTACTTGCACCTGCTACCGTGGCTACGCTTGCCATGGTGGCTCGATCGTTCGCTGCCTCGTCAAGTGCAGCGCACTGCGCACGCTGACGCTAGACCGGTGCTGCTTCGAATGCACGCCTGGGCTGCGTCTCATCATGAAAGCGCTTGTCAACACGAGCGTGTCGGCACTGTCGCTGCGTGGCTTCGCCGGCAGCGCAGCCTACGTCAAATTCATGCCGCAGGTTCTGGCCCTGAACAGCAACCTATGTAGCTTGACGGTGCTGCCGTCTGCAACTGAAGACGAAACTGAATGCAGGTGCGTGGAGAGCCAAGGCTGCGACCATTGCTACATGGAGTACATTGACAGCGATTTAGGCGGCGTGGGCCCTCTCGCGGCCGGGCTGCCTTACAACATGTGGCTGCAGGAGCTAACCGTTGACCTGTCCTGGTCGCCTGGCGAACACTGTCGGCTGTTCTTTGACGCGCTTCGCGCCAACTGCACCCTGCGCAGGGTCGTCTTGCTGGGCATACGCAATGAAGACTTTCAGCAGGTGTGCCGGGGCATACGGGAGTGTGGCGGCGCTGGGAGGGTATCCTTGCAATGCTTGGTGGCCGTCGAAGAGCATGTGGAGCAGCTGACCGCCTGCCGGGAGATTTCGCAGATCTACTTGGATGCTACAAGGCCCGGACGTTGTGAACTGCTGCGAAGAACACTCGCCCTACTGCCGTTCTGGAACCATCTGTCCAAGCTCATTCTGCAAATGACTGCCGAGCGGCTGGTGTCGTCGTGCGCTTTACTGGTGTCCTACGTGGAACGGGCAGCAGGACTAAAACAGCTCAACCTCTTCGTCCGAGGGCCAGTCCTAGACGCCGACGTCCGTCAACGGCTACTTGCGGCCCTACTCCGCAACCGCAGTCTGCGGGAGCTCGAGCTCTACGGTGATCTGGTGACTTGTGCCACAGAGGCGCGGGACGTAGCTGGCGACCTTTGCGCCAACAACACGCTTTGCGAGTTCTCCTTGTTCCGCGGAGCCGATGCTTCTGCCGAAGACACGGTCATGAACGAGCTACTGCGCAACCTGATGCCGGGTCTGATGCGTAACCGTACACTGTGCTCGCTGCTCCTAATTGTCGATGCCTACTCGGCGCCTTACCACGCCGTCCAGAGCGTGGTGTGCCGCAATCGCGCCGTAGCCATGTGCGCGGCGCACTTCGTTCTTGGCACCGACCGCAGCGAGCGAAGCGCCGCCGCTCTGAGCCGCGTGCAGTACAGCCCGGCACTTCTGCGGCAGGTCATGCAGATGACGTCGCTCGATGAGGTCGAGGCGCGCTTCGCTATCCGGAGAGCCCTGTGTGAACATCAGGGCGACGCTGCTGCGTCTTAATTCATGACTGGAAAATTCTGGACATGCAACGGGTACCAAAGGGACTACTGTGACGCCACCATGTCAGGAAATTTTATTCCGCATGAATTGGGACTCGACATTTGCGAGCTACAGTCCGTTTCATTCGTCGCTTCAGGTGCTGTTATCTTACGGCACGAAAAGGCACGTGTATTGTTCAGTAATGTGCAACACAATTCACCTCTAGATTGCACATTGAAATCAAAAGGAAGTGTGCAGGCACTGGATATTTTGAAGAGTCACACTGAACTGGACACAGAAGCCAAAGTAACATCACGCACCTTCAAACCTGTAAGTCTCCAATAGAGGCATTAGCAGCAATGGTCATTTATTACAGATGGGTTTCACCAGCGACCGAGCGCGAATTGAGTGTTTTTAATCGCGGGCTTCTACGCCTAAATTGTTGTTTTTTGCTGCTGATGTTCTCTTCACTTCCTTTGCCCATGTAAGAAGACGCAATCTAAACGTATCGTCATTTCCTTGAAAAGGAACCGCGCGTGTATCCTGCCAATAAAAATAAGGAAACTTCGGAACTCCCGGAAGATGTGCCTGTAACAGATCCGTAAGAGATCTTTGGAGGGCGGAGCATTTTAGAGCTCCACCTTGTCCGGTCTATGGAGGTCAGAGACGAGCACGTAACTGATAGAGACCACACAATTCCACTGGGGCGCAGCATCACTTGTCGGTGAGTACTTCGAGGTGAGGCCAGATCACTATGCGAATGCCCAGCATTTAACCGTCAAAGCTCACCCCGTATTAACACTGAAAAGGTGGTTGTGAAGGAGGAGAACATGGATTACCTATGGCTCCGTTAAGCAGTTCAGAAGGGAGGCAGAGAGATTTGGCTCGAGCTCGAAGTTATTTAGGCTACACCGAGAATGAAAAAAACAAAACAATCTTAGCTGCAGCTGCGATAGCAGGAAGAGCACTGGGCAAAGGTCGACGATTATAATCGCAGTCGTTGTCAGCCATGGTAAATTTAAAGCGGAGCTTCGAGAGAAGCTGCGGGAGGCACCGAAATTTGTTTCAAGCATTGAAGGAGCTGTTGCACGCGGTTATATCGAGTCGAAGAAATCGTCTCACGTCTCGCGCACAAACAAAAATGATAATTCGACATACTTGCGTGAAAACTCTGCTCAAAACGAAGATCATGCTTAAAACGCTCACTCTGGCAACCATTTTTATAGAACTAATCGCTGTGCGTCATGTCGTATTGGTTTCCCACCAGTGCACCACTGGCGGAGTGAGCTTTTTTATTTATTTATCCTTTACCGACAGTCTATATAGCATTAGAGTAAGGGGTGGTGACACATATAACATAAGACAAAAATGCAGGCAGATGACAAAAACAATAGAAAGAAGCAGCGCTGAAGTCTACAAAATTCATAGTATAACAAACATAGACACAGTACACATGTATATGCAGAACTACTGGTAGGTAAAGTTTTATCTCTCCAGTTCATCCAAAAAATGCACTCCCAAGCAAATACAAAACACCAAAGCGAATGAAGTTGACGCTGCATATAACTTCAAATATGTGCTTCACGCAAGTATACTGTGCAAAGTTAAGAACAAAGTGGAATACACTGAGAAGACGCAAAGCGTTGCAACGCCGCACTGATAGCCGTTCTGGTTGTAACGGTGAAGTGACGGGCGGTGGCTTAAAGCGGAATAGAGCGATTCTTTGATGAGGTAGCCGCAACAATTAACGGCTGGCAAATGGTTAGAGTGAAAAATGTTTTTTTTTACGGAAAAGAAAGAGTTGCAGTGCGATGCCTTCCTGCAGTTATTTTACTGCGGTAGAGTTGAGGCTTCCGCTATGCGGAAAATCCGGCGTCGACGGCGTTGTGCGCGAACAATCTCCCTATAACGAACCTAGGTCACATGACCCTGTGGCGTCATCACAACCTGCACACCGGATTGTAACGAAACTGACCACCGTGGCAGATGGAAGTTAAATTATTCATTGGGCACGCGAAGTTGCCAGGATGAGCAACCTGGGTTACACAAGCATCTCCGATGGTAACACCTGTCACCGCAGGGGCATCGCTTAAAAGCTTGCTCCACTGCACACTCGTAGTGGTATGAGGACTGACAGGGATCGAAGAGTGTGAAGGCGAGAATGGCGATTTCTGTTTATATGGGTGTCAACCCATTAATGCTACCACATCATGCCTTTGAGCCAGAGCTTAAGTTTTTCCTCCAATATACGCATACCTTTCAATCATTTTTGAGGCGTGCGGATACGCAATATGGTTTGAAAATGTATGCTTCGCGCGGTATGTCAATGTAAGAGTAGTATGTGGGATGGAAACGTTTCAGCACTAGCTTGCTTATGTGGTGATCTGATGATTTCCAGTGTAAAACTATTTGAGCTATTGTTGCACTGAAGTTGGTTTCCAAGTACCGTCTTTGTAAAAAGTTACCGGGCAGGAGCGAATGTCCCTGGAGAGAGGCGTAGCCGTGAGGTGGCACTGCGCTCACCGGCGCTTGCTGACGAGCGCTTGCTGCGCGATTACGGCTGATAACGTTGCTTTGTGCCCTCAATCTCGCTGTGTTAATGATAAATACCAGGCAACATCGACGCAAAGAGCATGAAAGCAACGTCCTTAACGACAATGTTCCCGAGCTCCCCGGCCGTTCGCTCTTGCCTGGTTACGTTAGACAAAGAGGGCGCATATCGAACAGCCAATATCTGAACTTGCTTAAGTTCTTCTTTATCAGCTATGGCACGAAGACCCAATGCCATATTAGTATACTGCAATGGTTCGATCCCGGCCGCGGCGGCCGAATTTCGATGAAGGCGAAATTCTAGAGGGCCGTGTACTGTGCGATGTCAGTGCACGTTAAAGGACCCCAGGTGGTCGAAATTTCCGGAGCCCTTCACTACGGCGTCCCTCATAGCCTGAGTCACTTTCGGACGTTAAATCCCAACCAATCCTCGCAATACTCACCGTACATAATTCTTGTACAAGGGTTCTTGTGTTGTTTGTGGAAAGGAATGCGTAACACGGCAGTGAAATCCCAAGAATTTAAGGCCTTTCCAAAAGAAAAACTTATACATGGCGATTCCAGCAAACCGATGACGTGAAAGACGCTTAAATACTTCTATTTTGGAACTGTTTTCAGATATATCTTATTTAATGTGTATGTTTAAGGTGTAGTGTTGAGTGTATTTAAAGTGTATACCAAAGGCCAAAAAGAAAAAAATCCAGCAGACAAGGCGTATCCAGCACCGAAATTACTAGATCGCACTGTATCGTTATCACAATATTAGAGTACATGCACTATAATCCTTGAGCAAAGCATATAACCGGTTATAATCAAGCACTCCGAGTAAAATAGCGCAAATTGCTGAGGAAACGAAGGCTAAAAAAATTCGTCACTTATTACAGTAGCCGCTCAAAATGGGACAAATAATTCTGTTCTAATATAAGATCAGCAAAACTCTTCCATTTATAGGAAAATAGGAATATTTGTAGCAGTTCGTTCTTGTTCCTTACGGAACGAAAATGTCGCAGGTGTATAGCGTAACTGTAGATAGACGGCCGATTGGGCGAGCTGGAGTTCCATGGTGACGAGAAAATTTAAACAGCTGTAGACAACTGGACCAGAAAGAGGAAGAGACAAACATTGCTCAGAACAAACAACTTATTTATTTGAAGAAAGATGTCACTTTATCCCTACAATATGGGCACACATGCGTGCTGTCATACATCGATGTTCAAATAGAAACTATAAAATGCCACAAAATTCGCTTTAGTTGTACATGCTTTCCAACACTTTGTGCAGCAATGTCATTTCTTTCGCTGACAAAACTTAAGTTTTGCTAAAGCAACCATTAGATTTTCTGTTGACATGGAATACTTCGGCGGCTTCTCTGGTAGCCTCGTCAATAAGAAAAAATTACAATTTCGTGTCGTCAAAGAACGGTACGCATTTGCACACACTGCAATGTTTTGCAAGGTTCGTGTCTTTTTTATCCAATGACTTGGCATGCTCCATACGTCTAATATTGACGCAACAGCCTGTCTGGCCTATGTAAGTATGACCACGTGATAATGGAATTTGGTACAAGCGTCCATTTTGCAATTAATGAATTTATTCACATTGTTCACCTTGCAGGCAGTCTTCTGTTGGAATCCTTCCTGCTTTCTATGAACTTCTGCGCCTAACTTAACCAGCTTATTAGGAGCAGAAAAAATAACCATCACGCCATGTTTGGCTCCTACCCTCTTAAAACGATTGGACAGCGCATGCACATCAGCCATGATAGCAATTTTTTTCTTGTCAATATTTTCATTCGGCTGCCCCGAACATTTCAGTGCTCTTATAATCATATTTGTACCAGCCACAAGTACGGAATCTGGAAAACCGGCCTCACTGCACCTCTCGGCTTAGACTGCAAGACTACAAAACATTTGGTGAATACAAGATTTTTTTGACGCTCATACCACTACATCCTATTAAAATTCAGAGTTTTACAAGCTTGGAATGGACAGACACGTAATATATAAGAGGTTTTTCGCTCCTCGGAGCGTATCGCCAGCATACATGGTTCGTCAAGAAGGTCATATTCCTATCTAAGAACTGCGAGACGTTCCTCTGAGGAATCGCATGTGTAAACCTCAGTCTAGACCCTTGCCGTGAAAACATGAAGTAACTCAGGCACGCATTCAGTACCCAAGACCTAACCAGATCCAGGAAGTCATCCACATACCGAAAAATTCGAATATACCTTCCATTTAAGTCAGTCCTTACGGTCCTGTTAACAGACCTTTCTTGTCCAGTTGTCTAGATCTGTTTGCATTTTCTTCTCACCGTGTAGAACAACCACTAGAGTAACAAGTTTCGTGATGTCAATGCTGTAATGCCATTTAATTAACTAGAAAAGAATTTCAAGCGGCAACTACGATTTCGATCAGTAACGGATGGTAAGCTACTTTTATTAAGAGCATTAGTGATAGAGGTGCGGCCATAGGAAATAAAGAAATATCTTACTGCTTTCTTTTGAGCCCTTTCAAATATTGACTTGCAAATTTGCAAATATTGACTTTGGTATATGGGTCCCAGATCATTACGGCAAGTTATATGATTGGCCGCACAATAGTGTTATACGCAAGGAAACATGCCTTTTCCCATGTGTACAAATCCCAAGCTTTGAGCCAGCGAACATCCCGCTCTAATTTCTCCGTGTTCACACCCGCGTGGTCTTATTCGGGAGCAGCTTCTTCAGGGAGGTGAGCCTGAGGGGGAACCGCGTATGTGACTACGAAGAGTAGAACATAGATAATCTCTGCACGGGAACCCACGCGGCTATCTGAGCAAAATTTATGTTGCCTAATTCTTTCTAATTTTCTCCTACACTGGCTTCCCCCTCTCTCATTTTGTCGTATGACGTACTTCGCTAACAAAAAAAAGGCAAAATGAGGCTGGAATACGAGAGATGACATACCTGGATATCACTGCATACTGAAAAAATTCCGCGAAAATGTGAGGTCTAAGCCGAGACAAACACAAGGATGACTGCTCCTTCTTGTGTTTGTTTCGGCTGAGTCCTCGCGTTTCTGCGCAAGTTTTTTAGCATACGTATCAACCACAGACCAACTTCCTCCTCTGGTATGGATAGCAATGCCTATAAGATTTCTCTGTGGGCATTATTTCACAGGATCACCGGAAAACTACACTAACCGGACGTTTGGTTCTAGTTCGCATTCTTAGCGCAGCGAGACTTCAGCCACAAGCTATTGCATAGCGTGTCAAACGAAGCAGGATATGCTCTGTCTGGCATCGTAGTTAATATTTCGGTAAAATATGAATTCGATTTGCGTAGTTCGGATGTAATAGGGTGCGCCGTACTCTTATTTTTTTGCTTTCCTCACAATAGCATCAGGACCCTAACATTGCTCCTTCTAGAGCTGTTAGTGGAACTGTTGCATACCTAAAGAAACAAACGCACACATAGTAATACGGGCTCTTTGTGAGCAGCTACCATTTTTTTAATAATCTGGCTCTAAATATCGCCATATATGAGAGACATTGTGCAGGAAATTGGAACAAAAATCTCAATATAATTTAATGTTCTAAATTTCCATCCCCCTCTTTAATCATATCAGTAACAGCAAAGTCCCTTCATTAAAAAAGAAATATTCCGCTCGTGTCGCTACAGCACGTGGAGGCGTCCGATAGGAAGATGAGAAAGCGAAAGACAGAACCTGTCATGGCGAACCAAGCTGCTACACCGGAGCCTCCCAGTTTGTCCTACCAGACTCTGCGGACCATACTTCTCCCGAGACTTAGCACCCTTTTAACGACCAAGGACTCCAGGCGGCGACTCCTGTTCCTGAGCTGCCTGCTTGTGATCTCAGCCGCAGTCTTCGAAGCCATCGCATCACTGGGCGTCTACTTCGGCAGACGCTGGAGCACACAACGCGGTTCCGCGACGCCGAAGGTAATTCCTTCTGTTGCCCAGATGACGCTCAGGATATGACTCGGTTGGTGAACGCCACCATAAACCTTGCCGGAATTTCTACGCCCACGTGTGCTCAGACGTCATCAAGCACGGCCTCTGGAGGCACCTCGAGAGACGGGAAGAACTTGCGAAGATCATGGTCACAGGTTTCTTGCCGAAGGCATTGCAGAATGTCGAGGCCACAAAGTTCATGATTTCTTACTACCAGTCATGTCTGAAGGCCATACCGAGCCGCCACGTTTTCCTGTAGTCATTAGCCACTATGCTGGCGGCGAACAGCAGGGATCTTCTTGGGCGACCTAACACCACAAACGCTTTAATTTACGCCGTTACATCATCGGTGAAGCTAAAGGTTCCTTCTTTCCTTAGCTCAATTTACTACCCGGTCATCCCCCGTGTTTTCATGGAGATACAAGATAGATGCCGCAATGACACATTCTCTTCGCATACCATGCCTTATAGTATGAATGCCTTAAAGAATGAATTTGACGCTAACATCAGCTTGGAAGAACTTTCAGAAATGCACTAAAAATATGCAGAAAATTTTGCGCTCTTGGAGACGCGGAGACAAGATACTTGACCTCCGATGAAAGCTCCGCCTTCAACCGTGATGTCTGGGAATTAAACGACTTGCAAGCCGCTCTTGCTGCGATCGGTTTCTCTACTAGCAAAAAAATGGAAATAAATCTTGTAGGTGGCACCAAGATCCCGGTCATGCACGACGTGTTCTCCACGGACTATTAGGGTGGCACAGCCGCCGTCAAGGCTGCTTACTTGCTCTGGCAGAGCCTTGCAAGCTTCGCGGAAGAGTTCTACGCTTCCTGTGATGGTTCGTGGCTGCAGGTTTTCCAAATCTGCAACGACAGCGTGGGGACGATCAACCAAATTTGGGACCTCTTTACGGCGGAAATTCTGACGACGCCAGAGAAAGACGAGCAGGCAATTCGACATCCGCCGCTGTGAAGGAAGCTGTTTTCTGGGATTGTCGTCGCAGCTGGTTATTCGAAGGCGAGGACAATGCAAAGCTGGAGAAGTATTTTAAGGATTTTACTCTTCTTACTCCTACAGCGTCAAGTACAATTCCAGTCGCGCTTCCAAAGCCTACTCCCGATTTCGCTGAAAACTTTCTGCGACGCCGAGCGTTTAACTTCGAGGCCTTCAGGGCGCGTCTGTGGGGCCTGCAAGCTTCACATGTGCTCGCCACCGGTGTCATCGTTATCCTCGGCGGCCGATATTTCCTGCTGCCGGCTTCCTTCTACGATGCCATCCGTCCCAGTTCACCAACCTCGGAGCTGGCGAACATGGCTGCCCTAGGCTGGCTGCTGGCGGAAAGCATGTGGTCTGCTGTATTCCACAGCATCGCGTGAAATCCCAAAACTAGATCCAACCTCGAAAAGCTACGCGCTTGTTTCGTCAGGACCTACTTGGGAAGTGATAGAAATCCCTCGTTGACGAACGCCACGATGGCCGCGTCTCTTGGCTTGTCCTCGCTTAGTGCTTTTCATCGTCCCGGTTGGAACATTACAAGAACTGTGTTCAGCGCACTTCAAATTCCACATGGACAGCTTTTTTACACTCTCGCTACCTACCTGCGTTGCCCTACAGTAGAGTATGCAGAACTTCTGGGCTATGTCAACGTGCCATTGATGAATGTTAGTGACTTCGCAAACGTGTTCGATTGTTCACCAAAATGAACCATGGCAAAGCCTGAGCTTTGTTCTATTCGTGGAAAGTTAACATAATGATGGAGGTATTCACGTGAGCGCTTCTCACGTTTGCGAACTTAACGCGCGAAGCCTGTGAGATGTTCTGTTGCACTCTTTCACTGCAACGTTCTTCAGTTCAAATCAGAACTTGATGCGTTCTTTCATTTTCTTTTTGTGTCAGTTGTTATTGCTTCCTTAGTTATCTCAATCAACTAACCTGCTCAGTTTCTCTCTGGTGTGGCATCTTTTATGCTACAAAGCACTTTTGTGATAACGCATACAGAGATTGTATATCCCTGGATTCCTGGCATGAAGCAGCATGTTTTTCCTTTTAATTCTTCACTTGTAACTAAAGAGCTTTAATCACAAAAGAGGCTAAAGGTAACCGTCAAATCATAGCGCAACGTTTCGCGCGCTACGTTTTCACTCGCGAAATATTGTTCCCTTTATTCTACCCGCCTTGAGGACGAATACTCTTATCTGGGCCAACCGGATCTACCTTCTATATTTTTATTTCTGGAAGCTGCATCACCTGCAGCAGGTTGCATCAGAGCTGGTATGCTGAAAACTTAAGTGCAAGACTATACTGCGTTGCGCCGATTATCAAAATTTTCTGGAAATAGATATGTAATGACGCTTAACAAAGCTTGTCTTGTTGGTGAATGAAGCTCGCATAAGTTTTCACAAATACAGGTATAATACTCGGTTCCGAAGTCGAGCATCAAAATTCGGAATACACTCCATGCTGCTACCTCATACTAGGGCAGGGTGCACGGCCTTATGTGTTGTATGGATTGGCTTCCGGTTCGTGTTGCTCTTATTGGACTTTCGGAAGAAAGAGTAGAATTTCATTTGCAAAGGAAAAGAAAGAAATTAAGCACTTGCCATACACATTAAAATTCTTCTTTTCAAACTAGGCGAAATATGACCAGCTTTTCCTGCTTTTTGCCGGGACACAGAAGACGGAGGTAATTCTAGAAGCGGATCGTTTTATTTTTACATAGAAATTCAGTGTAGACGAGGGCAGCAAGGTTCAGTCCGATCAATATACCTATTTAATATATCGATTATTGATAGAGTAGTTTTTCAGGATTTCAGTGTCGAAGCGTAGGCTCAAAAGTTTCCATTTTCTTTCTTTGCTGGAGACGTCATTGCGCATTGCCAATTGATAACTGCACTTCAGCGCTCTTGAAGTCTGCCTGGTAAGTATAAATTAAGTCCTAAACATGAGCAAACTGCCGCTCCAATTTTTCTTCGTTGCGCGCCTATTACATTCCGACTCTTTTGTCGAATGTCGATGACCTACTTGGATCTCACGTAAGACCAGGACAGGTGGCCTGATATCCGGAGTATCCTCTACAACTTTCTGTGAGAAAAAACTTGAATATTTAAAAACAGTACGGAGCAGTTATAGAATTATTGGGGGGTAGTAGTCTATTGTTGCCATGTGTAGCATCTTTTTTGGTTTTTCATCTCTTCCATCGAGCAATAAAATCTGCCATTAAAACGAAGGGGAACGCTTTTGACAGTACCAAACTCGCTGATAGCAAAACACCAAGCCTATCGACGGGAGGTCTGTGGATACCAGAATCGCTATACTCAAATCTTACAATATGAAAAAATTGCGTTCATAAACTTTTTCCCGCTCATGAACGCTTTTTTCCGGAATTGTTGCGCATGAGCGTGGGAGGGAATTAACTTCGTCCGAGTCTAAAAATGATTAGCAACAGAAAATCAATCACGCATGTGCACTGACAGGCTAGTGTACGTGATACCCATATTGTAACTTAGTCGTCTTGTCCGAGCGTGTTCAAAAGAACGGGGGCGGGTGGCCTATAAGAGGTCACGAAACACTTGCCAAATGCAAACATGAGGTGTTCGCGCAAACAATCAAGCTAGTGCCATTATGAATATGAAATAGATAGTTAAAGCAGCTGAAGAATCGTATAAAGCTTTCTACAGGAGCGAAAACCTCAGAATAATAATGACATAGCCAGTGGAGTCGAGATGTCCAAAAGCAGCAGGTAGTGATCAGGTAACTGCAGGCCTGGTGAAGGACGATAGGAAGATTGTGAAAAGAATAACTTTCCACACAGTATACCCAGCTCATTTTGACCTCAGACCTCCTCGAAATTTGGAGTGGAATAGGCGTTCAAGTTTAAATCACCCGTCATTCCCTCAGTCCGCACAAGACCCTGACTAAAGAACAACTGGTTACGTGTCGCCGTCTACAGACGAGACCGATACGCTGCCCATCACTCCTCGCGCACATTTATCCTAATCTATACAACCCGAACTTTAAACACTGCTGCCAGCCAGCCAACTACGATCATATCCTATGCGATTGAAAAATACAGCCACCTCCGGGTGATCTCGTTGCCTCTCCTTGTCTCGAACGGTGTGGACCATGCTGGCTAGCTCTGACCCCAGAACGCAAGTTCCGGCGGAGTAGTGGGCTGACAAAGTCGTCGAGGGCTATGTACACTCTACCACTTAACGCCGCCTCTTAGCACCAAGTTCTTTCCGACCAATAAAATGTTTTACAATGAATTGCACAGCCACAGCGGCGAGGGTAATCGCGTTTTCGAAAGTCTAAAAAAAACTCCAATGGCTATTTATAATGGGACCTCTCTATCTCGAAATTCCCACTTTCTATTATCAGTGGCGGCTTCCCTGATGCACCTTGTGTATGTGTGCGTGCATGCGTACGTGCGCGCGCGCCCGTGACGTGGGCCCTTGGCGATGCTATGCGAACAGTTGTTTATTCCCGTTCTGGTTCACCCATGTCCAACGTTCTCGGGGCAAAAAGTTTTGAAAATTGTGAAGTTGTAATACTGCGATGGAAATATTGAATGTAATGGTCCATTCTTCTGACATGTAGCAAAATCTTTCTTTCAAAGTGCACTAGAATATGAATTATAAGTAAGTTGAATACAGTTGAGCTAGAATGGCTTATTATGTCATTGTTATGGCTTATTACGTCATAGCGACTTCACCGATAAGTCTGGGTTGAAAGTGCAATCACGTTCTTCCACGAGAGATTCCTCCACTAACGGCGTGACAGACTCATCTTCATCAACATCACCATCAGCCTGACTGCGCCCTCTGCAGGGCAAATGCCTCTCCCATGTCTCTCCAATTAACCCTCTTCTTCGCAATTGCGGCCACCGTATTCCCGCAAATTTCTTAATCTCATCCGCCCACCTGACTTTCTGCCGCCCCCTGCTACGCTTGTTTTCTCTTGGATTCCACTCCCTTACCCTTAAGGATCAGCGGTTATCTTGCCTTCGCATTACATGCCCTGCCCAAGCCCACTTCTTCCTCTTGATTCCAACCAGGATGACATTAACCCGCGTTTGTTCTCTCACCCACTACGTCCGCTTCCGATATCTTGACGTTACACCTATAATTTTTCTCTCCATAGCTCGCTGCGTTGTCCTTCCCTAAGCAGCACAAGTAATTGGCCCAATATTGGAAATGAATGGTTTCACTGTGGTCCTTTCTAGGACCAGCCTTTGCCAATATATTTCCAATATTGGGCCAATTTCCTGTGTTGCTTGGGTATAATTTAAACTGAACCCTCTTTGTTAGCCTCCCCGTGACAGACTACAGTACAATTACTAGGTGCAGTGGTAGCGCCTCCTGTGCCAACAAATTCGCCGCACGCACCCGCCTCAACCGAGAACACTGCTCTGATTTTTCCGCCCACCTTGAGACAGGCATTAGGCGCAGTGCAGACAACGTGCACTGCAGGCGCGACACACACGATTCGTCCCGCATGTGGGCTCTGGCTAGACGGAGCCAGTTCTCATTTAACTATGCCCTAAAGCAAGCCCGAGAGGAGGCTGAAAAGGAACTGATAATTTTCACTCTACCTTACAATCTTTTTTCCGCGGAGCAAAACTCTACTTGTGGTTCATTCCAGACATTCACCTCCGTCGGATTACGTTTTGGGGGGTTCGGAGGTTGCCACTTCAGAAATGGGAAGAGCTTTGTTTCTCCCGTTTGTGGTATTCGAAGCCCTACAACCCTCGTTGCGTTCCTTTCCAGTACTTCACATTACAACGGTGCTGCATTAAAGCGCAACAAGCTATTTATGGCCGGCAAGGAAATTAGGCACAGTTGCTTGAATTCTTCAACGGACAGTATCACTTCCACAGTCTACTTAAGACAATTTCAACTCAAGAGGGGACACAAAGATTTATCGAGTTTTGAGAGTCCGAAATAACGAGGTTTCACGGTGTTCAATGTTTGAGTGTTCCGTCTTATTCAAGCTCTTCCCTAGGTCAAAATTACCTACACAGCTCAGTATTGGCAGACAATTCTCTCAACTGCGCCGGACTAATTATCGCACTTAGGTGTCATGAACTGGAAGGGGACAGTGCACTCGAAAATTAAGGAAAGATATTAACAGCGCTGAAGGTCCAGCAAGTTGAAAACAGGCTTCAGCTGAAAATAAAGCATGCAGTGTTAAAAAAGAAGAGCGCTGACAGATGGAAGGCAAACATGGAATGTCTCCAAAGTGCATCCAATGTAGAAAACTTCCGAAGGCACATATGAAAGTCACGAACGGCACACCCCCTTCTTTCATGTCGCAAACGTAACGCTGCTTCATATCCATCTCACACTGTTGTTTAGCACAAACTAAGATCGGATCACTCGAAAAGCGATTCAAGCATTCTACATCGCTAATGTCGTAACTGAATAAGTAAACCCTCGATACGTTTCGGATAAAGATCCTTCTCCGCTGTGCGCTCTTTTATGGCTTAGTGCATTTTTTGTGGTTATTTTGCTTGATAAACTGTCATGAATCATCACTTTCGTGTTTTTTTTCGTGCTTAAAAGCCGGGTATATCTAATCCAGCTTAATCGAGAGTCAGCGCCTGTGCCTGTACCCCTTTTCCTATATTTCGTCATCTGCGCCATATCAACCATGGGTCGTAACAAACTAAGCCAAAGACTTACTGCACTGCTAAGCACATAGCAGAGCATTGCCAGTTCAGAAAATAACCAAATGGCTTCAGCGTGAATTTTGTGAGGGCCAACCTGACAGTAGTGCATAGCACTTGGCTAGCTGATAACTCAACAGCTAGCATCATTTCCGGAAACAAGCTGCCCAGATTTGACCTTGACAGCATGATATTGAGCTAAACAGGACATAGGCAAAAGAGGTAATACTAAAAAGCGCGATATGCACGAAATAGATGCGGACACAAATTCGCGGGGAAATGAAGTTTTCTTTTTCGCGAGGTGACTTCGAACACATTCAACTTAAAACCAGTCGTTTGAAATACCCAGTAAAATGAACTTAGGCAAGGTAAGATTCCCAAAATTTCACTGCACCTTCATTCATGCATGAGGTCAAGGCATTTTCCTAAGGCACTTTGTCGTGATTTTTTTTTTCACATCAGCACAAAATGTCTTTGGAAAATTACAGGCATACATTGGAGCCTGGTAGAAAATTTATTTCTAATCGATGGGTCCTCAGACGTCTGCTAAAAACAGCAATGCATTCCCTCGGTTCGGAAATTGCCAGAACCTATCTACATACAATTACAAAATTTGACCTCAAAACGAGGAATACTTTTTTCATCAACAAAGCAAATGAAAACCAGTTAGCTGTCGAAAAGATATGTGGGCAAATAATGTAATGTCTTCTCCAATGCAATGCTTAAAAACAGGTGCTAATAGAACTTCGGCCGATGCACAAATCCCTGAAAGCAGCTTGTTTGCCGAAGTTGGGGCTCACTTATACTAAAAATGCTATGTCCGCTATGACCCCTTGTTCAATATCATCCGACAAGCAGACACTACTATGGATTGCAATGTACATCCTGCTTTTATTGTTACTTCATGACCCCTAGTTAAAAGAGGTTTCCTATAAAAAAAATATTCTCCTAATTCTTGAGGTGCAAGTAGGCAGTTAGGGGCTCGGAAACAAAGAAACTTCATTAGTCCACTACGCAATAAACCATTGTTTTCCAGGTCCTCGAGTCACCTACCTGGTCACTAAGGCTTCCAAGACGATGAATCCCAAATCCTTGCAGAGAAGATCACCTAGTAGGTAGCACGTCGCGAGAACACCCGTCCTGGGTTATTAACTTCTCATGAGGACCCCTTTGAGGAATAAATTCAAAGACAAGGGCAAACCCTAGATGTTTGTTTTAAAGGCTCCCTTTGTTCGCTTTTAGATGCGGAAAAAAATATAGGTACAGAAAAGGTCGGCGCTTTAGCCCATTAATCAGTGAGAGCTGACGCCTAGCATTAGCGGCTTAGGTGTCTGGAGTACAGATGGTTTCGGTACGGCTGCCTCATAGTTGTCTGCAGCCATGCCTAGAAAGCAGTGGCTTTGCTTTCTCACGTGCCGTCTTCAGCGAAGAACGCTCACAGCAACCAAGTGGCGCTCTCGGTAAAGCCGTAGGCGTCCGCAGCGCGATCTCGCGCCAAAGCGGCTCATTTGGTTACGGGCTCCGTTGATGCATTCCAGGCCTCCGGTGCGATTAACTGCCGCCCTTCTCCGATCCACATAGGGGAGTGCAAGACATCACCGCCAATAATGGCTGCTTGTGTTCACAGGTGGCACTTCGGCCTAGATACAGCCAGGAAGGCAGAGGCTTTCGCTGCTGCGGAAATCACTCACACCTGGATGCAATCTCGTCACCGTTCATGCGCGGGCCGAACACCCCATGGTGTGTACCACTGCCTCAGCCGAAAGAAAAATCTCTGCCTCTCCCGTAAACGAGAGTAGAGTAAGCATGAAATGTTTACGGGCCTAATGTCATCTCGGTGGACACCCGAACCGAACCGTACAGGAAGGGAGGAACGCCACCACCCGTTCAGCGCGATGCCTTGCCATTTGAACGCAAGGTTTTTTGAGGAAAGGAAATGGCGCCGTAATTCTCTGCCATCTCGGTGGACACCCGAACCGCACCGTAAAGGAAGGGAGGAACGCCACCACCCGTTCGGCGCGATGCCTTGCCCTTTGAACGCAGCGCTTCTCCCCCGGATCACGTATGACAACGAAGTGTAACGTGGCATTTATGTGCTTTTTGCGCGCGTTATTAGAAATCGGAAATTATAATTCCGTGCACTATCAAACCCACAGCTCCACTGATATCTTGATAAACATTGAGAAGGCACTGGCAGCAGTTATTTTTTGTCTCATTTGGAGACCAACCGGCGCTTGCATGCCGGTCGCGTAGGAGGGCTTAGAGAGTCTCGTTAAATCTCGTTAAGTCTCGTACGGTGCCCGGATGTTCTCGTTTCAGAGCCCGGATGACTGGAATTCAGTGCCCGGATGAGTGGATTTCAGTGCCCGGATGATGGCTCTCGGTCTCGGCGTGACGTCACCACACTGCCGACAACGGGAGCTAAAAGCATTTCATGCTTAGAAACTTTCGTGGCAGTGGCTGACCAGCCCACTCCCTCGTTCTTGTCAAACAGCTGGCCGGAGCCTGGCGCTTTGTGGAGCGCGCAGGGGGATCTGGGCATGCGCAGTAGCTCCCCGCGGAAGCGGTTCACGTTAGTTAAATCACAAATCGGAGGACGTGCGGCTTTCTTAACGTCCGCCGAACGAGTCCGAACTGATTGCAGTTGCCGAAGCTACTCTCCTCAGCGCAATATTCGCTAAAGAAGTGCTGTGCGATGTCAGTGCACGGTAAAGATCCCAGGTGGTCGAACTTACTCCGCAGCCCTCCACTACGGCAACTCTTCTTTCCTTTGTTCTCTCAGTCCCTCCTTTATGCCTTCCCTTACGGCGCAGTTATGATGTCCACCGAGGTATGTGAGACAGATACTGCACCATTTCCTTTCCCAGCAGACAAATTCAATTCAAGGGGATGGCGCGACTACGGTAGGGAAAAGGGAGGTTCGTGCCCCTTTCCGATGAGTGATGCAGGGTGTCTCTGAGAGCTGAGCACGCCTAGCATGTGTAATGTATTCACCGCTTAACAGCAACAGATGCGCAAAGGCGCAGTTGCCTATAAGGACAGCCGTTGGGGGCCCCACATATACTTCTCACGCCCCACAGACACGGCGGGCCCGCATGTAGGTCGGCTCCAGCAATTTCTGATCGCCATTTTCAGAAACGCATCTTTAAAGGCCCCGTCAGGCAGTAAATCCGTTGTCGGCGTTGTCGGCTTCGGTGTTGCGACCGAAAAATCACGGGCATGGCTCTGCCAGACCGTTCCCAGGGTTCAACCTAGAAGAAGAGTTCGGCCACCTAGGTCACGTGATCTTTTGGCGTCCTCACCACCTGCCCACCTCGGAGGCTAGCTGCTAAGTTATCGATTGGTCGCTCGTTAAGAGCAACCTCGGCCGCAGAAGGCCCACCGCCTGGACCACCCTCCATCGCAGGGCCATCGGAGAAACTATCATCTGAGGTGTACACTTTATTGTTAACATGGTCTTTCCGGAGATTTCGTAGGCGGCCAGTGGTTAGGGGCAGAACTCTTTGTAAGTTATAGACAGTGAAGCTCTATGCGGCCGGCATTGTACCTCTCAGTCACTTGACACATCTTGGGCAGAGTTGCACCTAATTGATTGCTTGAAATCGATTAGTTGTATAATTACATTGTTGTGCAATTTATTATTAATTGATCTATTTTTGAAATTTTACCTTTTGGGCAATTTAGTTGCTTGTTTTCTGCAATCGATTACCGGTAATCAATTACTTCTTTGCAAAAAAGGCTGCCGGGGCGAAGCGTCCCTGACGATCGGATGGCATCAAATACTTCGGCCACGAAGGGAGGTGCGCATGGCTGCCTGACGTGTGGCGCTTTCTGCGGTGTTCGTTCCTGCTATAGCTCGCGCCATCTATGAATGCTTCGTCCAGAAGATCATGCCCAGCTAACCTGTTGTAATTAAAAAAAAAACTTTTTTTCTTGAACTGTTAGAAACACCGCCAACTTGGCGTGGACGATGAGAAGGAATACTCTGCTGACTATCAACTGATATATTTAGGTTCAAACCGACATATTTCATATGTGCAACCATCACCAGTGCAAAATACTATCACAAGATAATCCTCATTTTTGAGTACAGTAACTGCTTATAAACAGCCCACGACACAGTTATAACAGCAAAGGAACAAGAAAATCTATATAAAGCCGGCTTATAACCTGGAACAAACAGTAAAAAACTTGTGTTTATCGACAAAGAATTGTATGTCTCTTAGCCAGGCTTTTTCACAAGAGAACAGGGGAAAACGCGAAAGCAATGAACTAGTGTAGACAGGTAAAACCATTCGTAGCAAAGTAGTGTCAAAAAGAAAAAGAAGGCAATTCCATTCAAAAGGTAATAAAACCATAGGAAAATCTTATAAAACATGGCAAGAATCATTTTCTACAAAAGAAAGAAATTACAAGAACGCTTAAGGTTCGCCTTAAGAGTAGACGCGATAGCGCCTTCTCCTCCTTTTTTCTCTTCTTATTCCTTCTCTTTCCTACTTGTCATCTAAACTCAAGTTGCAGTCGTTCGTCGGCACATCGTTCTCGACTAATCCGATGCCACGAACGCCAGCATAGCTTCCGCGGCGGCCACCGCCACTGGGGTCCCATACTAGGGACCTCCACCTAGTGCTTGTAAGGATCAGTCCCTTACACGCTGATCCAAACATACATCCTGTCCCTTCTTAATAAATGTTTTCACCACCATCGCCGAAGGAAGGGCAGCAAGCCGGAAGCTTCGTGGTGAACGCGCCTTGGATGTGCGCTGCATTGTTCGCCGTTCACTGCGTGATTCCTGCGTCCGCGCACGGCCCCACTGCGCTCGAACGAGGCGAGCGGAGGGCGCTGCCGTCGCGCGCTACCTGTTGGGGCAGTGGCGTACATTGCGAGGAGGAGGAGGAGGAGGGAGCAGTTTCAGTGGGCGCGGCTTGATCGCGCTACGTGCGTGCTAAGCGGAGAGGAAAAATAGCGGAAACATTGCTACACGCTTAACTGCGACTTCTGTAATTTTCATGCTCATAATTACTAATGAACACCACAGTATGTGTCTCTAAAGCACCCTTTTAAGACAACACCGTATTCACTACGCGCTTTGGTTCATTCCAAACAATCAATCTGGCGTGGTGGAGTGGTTAGCGCGCTCATTTCGCACTCCCAGATGCCCTGGTTCGATTCCCTAACTCGAACAATTTCCTACTCGGTTTTGCCTATTAATTCTTCTAGGAGTTATGACACACTACAATGCCCGGCCGGAAGATCTAGCTGTGTACGACCGGGCGTTGCATCAAGCACAACCAGCGTTCTGTTCAACGCATCAATGTGCACCGGTGTTTCCATGCAGGACCCACTTTCATGCCCTGCGAGCGGTGTAGGTGCACGATAAAGATCCCCAGGTGGTTTAAATTATACCGGAGACCTCCACTACGCCACCTCTTTCCCTCTTTCTTCTTTCACTTTAACTAACCTTTCCTTTACGGCGTGGTTCGGGTGTCTACCGAGATGTGAGACAGCACTTCGTCGTTCCCTTTAAAACCAATTTTGATTTGCATGCGTCGCGGCGGCCGCGTATCGATGAATGGGAAACGCAAAATTGTGCGGCTCAACTCAGCAGAGCCAGGTTGTACGGAGCGAAAGGCAACCGAACCAGCGGCCGACGTCAACGCGGAGACGTTGGCAGCCTCTGCTGCCCTTCGCCGCTGGAGATACGCTTAATGCCTATGCCGCTGCTTCTGCAGACATACCTCCCTTTCTTCATCGGCTTCCGATCCTAGACGAGCCCGCTTTCGCGATTTACCAGGTCAACGCGTATTACTGGCGCTATCTGTCGTAGGGATAGCTAGAAGCAGCCCGGCGCCTCCAATGCTCAGCCGAACAACTCGTCCCGGTCACCAGTTCTGGCTCCAAATGTCTGCGGTTGTTTTTGCGGGTGAAGGAAGGAAGAAAAGGAAAGTGCAAGGGCATGCCCACAAGCTCGAGCTGAGCCACAATCACTGCCACGTGCAGACAGAGGAGAGTTGAAAAATGTGAGAGGAAAGATTGCGGCGAGCGCTGGCCTTTATTCAGCGAGAGCGAATAACATTATTAGTCACGTTACACAACTGGCAAGAGCGAGCGGTCGGAGCGGCGGTCAGCACAGAGGTGGAATGAGCGCTAACAGCTCCGACAAGTCCCGTGATATGACGTCACAGCGACTCCTCCGGTGAGCCTCTAATAGGGGGTCAAATCCAGGTCTGCTTTGACCTCCAGCTTTGCATGCGAGAAGTGGAGCTTTTCGCTCAAAAAAGAAACAGCCTAGACGTGTCCGTCCTGAAATCGCGCCTCTTGAACAAGGAGTGAAACCGAGGGTGTGTCTACACACTTCTCTTCCGCTTTAGAAATAGAAAAAAAGCATGGATCATCTCTCGGTCCAGTTTGTGTTTGGCGCATGCAAGAAACATGGTTTGCTTAGAGAGTGGTTTACAGTCGCAGCTCCTACAATGCTATGGCAAGAAACCGCCTGATTTATTTTTTTACGTTCAAGTTGTGTTCTCTGCCCATGTGATAGAATTTTACCGTTTGTCCAATTTAAGCACTAATGCAGGAGAATGGGATGCTTTAGATAAGTTCGCTCCTGCATTTTGTGTACATTGGGACGCCCTTAGAGTATAATTCCTGCCTTCGTTCGCCATGCACTGCATAGACCTTGTTAACCTTGTACGGAGCATAGCGGACCTCGTAGATATAACTGTTTTCCATCTTCTTAACCTTCAGTGAAACACTGTGGAAATACGGAGTCACCTCGCTGCTCGCTTCATGCTTCGCCTTTCTTTTTCTGTCTGTTGTTTTCCAGACCACGCTTGCATAAAAGCTGGAAATAAATGCACTTGGATAACCAGCACTAATTAGGTGAGCCACTTGGTCTCGGAGCTTTGGCTCAAAAAGGGCGGCCAAGATTTATTGAGAGCTGCCTGATGATTAATATTAGCCTTTTGCCAGCTTAAAATGAGAGCTATCGAAAGAGTGCGCTTCATTTGGACTTGGGGCCTTACATCCGGCACACATAAGACTCAGAAAACTTCAGGAGGGCCTCTAAAAACTCATCGTGGGTGGTACAGCGCGAAACAGACGAAAGCACAAAAGAAAGAGACACCACAGATGTTTCGTCTGCCGCGACTTTCTCTGTTTCGCGCTGTACCACACAACTCGCCCAGCCATCCATCCATCTAAAAACTGGATCGCGTAGTCAACAGGAAACGCACAGGTGAACACGTGCTCACCTGGCAATGTCCTGTAGATTCATAGGAATGCAATAGTTGTAGTGACCATCCTGTCAGGCTGGACCACTTGTAGTAAGGCAAAGTAATCGCCTATGCAGCGGTACACCTACCCCGCATGTAGGCCAATAAGGTTTCCTTGAATCCATCGCACACAGGCATATCTAGCACAGCAGAGCAGCAACTCAGGAACCTGCACATATTCCGATCTTCTGCACATAAAACTAGTCACCGAATCTGATCGCAGCAGATTCTAGATAGAATTAAAGTATAGTGATAAACTGACCGGACCGAAGCGTGGCGCTTCATAGAGGACGTAAAATAGGCATTTCTACTGTGGTTTTACGGCTTAACACCGCGTTACCCTCCAGCGCTTGCATCGAAAATGTTCAGTGTATCGGCTGATGTCATCACGAGGAAACGTTGCCAAATCAGCGATGACAATTTTAAGACACAACTCCCGTTCAAACACAACAATGTGTAAAAAATTATCAAATAAATAAGCCGCACTAGTTTATTGTAGATTGCGACAGATTGTGCGCTGAAAAGTTTGAAGGAAAGCAACGCAATAGTTATTGCCTACTGTTCTGTAATTATTGTTACTTTTCTCTGACCACTGACCACTGTAATGAGTTACAATTCAAACGGAGACATTGTAATTGTAAACGGATACATATTTTCTGTTACTTATTACAAGACGGATATTGGGGCAGTAAAAACCTCTCTGATCCCGTTGTAGGCAAATTCCAAGTGTCCACATATGACGCACATTACACACCTGATGTACATTATGTAGATTACTCGCCGAGCGAACGAACCTTCGAGAGCTACTAAATGAAAGCGAACACTCCTAAAGTGTAATTTGTGTTCTAGGAAAAACTAGAGTGCAGAGAGGGCTCCCAGATGTCAGGTCACGTGCTTCGCTGAAGAGCAGCGACATGTTCTGATCCTTGCGTTTGCTCTCTTGCTCTGGGTGAGAGAGCCCTCATAGTTTTAAACATCGCCGTTAGTGTTTGCGAACGGCAGCCGCGAGAAGCATTCAGCGTCTGCCCTTTGGCGAACACTTTTTTAAGACACTGGAAGCTTTAAGTACTGAAGTTAAAGCACCCAACGCACCAGCAAACTATAGGGGCTGCGCAGATTCACTATCGACTAAATAGAATGATTGCCGCGACGACTGTATAAACTCGGTCTTAAATGTACGAGCTAAGTTGTCTGAAAAAGTAGGCAAGACACTCTTGCTCCATAACAACGTAATTGTTTAAAATTACGCACACTGCGGCTGACGTGAGTGCCATGGGGGGACATCGGTCGTGGTGTTCACGGGGAGCTGTCGCGTAGAACTGACGCAATTTAGGTCTGTACGTCACATGAACCTTCAACAGGTGAAAAAAAAATCGGGTTAACAAATCTACTTTAATTAGGCATCTAACTGTGAAAGACATGTCAGTCGCCACGTTAAAACGCTGTTAAGGGTTTTATTTACAGATGAGGACCAGTTTGAGTAAAGGGGGTTACTATGGCGATGCCATGCTTCTGCTTCTACGCGGTGAAAAGTAATAGAGGAAAAAGACAAAAACAAAAAAGGAAAACCATGCCGTCATCAAATTCCTTAATTCCTCTTTGTGGGAAAATATGTTTTGTCAGTCCTACGCGTCCCGTCATGCCGCACGTGAATGTGTACCAACGTCCGCTTGGTGGCATATCTGGTATTGGTCAGTACTGGGACGCTTTTCCTAATGTAGCCTAGAAATTAGCCTGCTAAAACTGAAGCCACAAAATCTTGAACGGACCCCTTTTTGGCGCCCCCCGCCGACTTAGCCAACTTCTCCAAAACTATTCCATATGGAGTCCGTTCTCATACGGGTGTGTTTGAGACAGAATAGGCTTTAGAGATACTCACCTACGCATGAATAGCATACTCAGTGCAACGGACTATATTTTATGTCTTCGGATTATTCTAAGCTCCGTCAACTACCAATTCAGCTATTGGCGCGTAGACTTCCTCTTGACATTTCTGAAGCTGACTGCTGATATGCCTGTGCTTACCAACGTTGGTTCGATTCTAAACCACCTGCCCCTTCTACTGCTTAAGCTGTGGAAAAAGCACAAGTTGTAACTACGTCACTGCAAACTGCACAGGATTCGTTTTCGGCCAACAGCAGCTCACAAGGCAAGCGTTCCTGCCTAGCGAATGCCAACCAAGTTGCGCCCACTACGGGATCGGTATCGTATAAGGTGACCATTAAAGCTCTCGCAAACACATGCCTCACAGACATTCCGAACAGAATTCTTCAGGCGAACCTGGAGGCGTGCCTTGGGACGAAAGGTTTTTGTGGCTTCACGGCTAGAACGAAATCTAATACTATCGCTGTGTGGCTCCCGACTCTGGTGGCTGTTGAGCGCCTGCAAACGCTCAAGTGTATATCGGGGCCTGTCCAGGTGTACCTAGTAGAAGGTTCGGACCTATAACGTTGTGTTATTTACAACGTCGACGTTGCCGAAGATCAAGCCACCCTCCAGCGTGAGCTATACTGCCCTTCGCACCGTGTTATTCAAGCGCGGTATATGGGCAAAGGGCGCTCTTGCATCGTCACACTGCAAGGTCCGCCAACTCCTCCAGAACGCCTTCACTACTATGGCTGTGTTCTGCGCCCTCGGCCATACAAACCGAGCGCTGTCTACTGCTACAGCTGTTTCACACTTGGCCACATGCGCCGATCATGCCCTTTTACAACGCAAGAGCAGGCTACGCCACAAGGCACACCGTATTACCGCTGCGGACTTTGCAAGACCGACGCCCATGAGATCACCACTCCAACTTTCCCAACAAAACAGAAGGCAACTGAAAAGGTTCACCGTGGGATACGCAAATTCGTGCCTCCATCTGCAAATACAGCCCCAATAGAGACATCCAACAGGTTTGCGGCCCTCCAGTGGGATGACGACAACTGGCCGGAGCTTTCCGAGTCCCATCCACCTGCAGCCCCTGCCCAACAGAGTTACAGTGATAAAGTGCGGAAGGATCGTCGTCGCCTTCAGGCTACACACCATCACAGCATGCTGGATTCTCTTCATGAGGATATGGCAGCAGTTGACGACCAAATAACACGCCTTTTAGCTGAGGTTTCTAAGTTACGACAGCGCCGTGAACTGCTTGCTTGTGGTAAAACAACTGCGGAATCCCACTCCACGCCACTCAGCGCTGCCGCACCGTCGACTACGTCTAGCCCTCATGCGTTGTTCGCTGATTCCACCAGGTCTTCTGCTGCACTGCGGGATAACTCTACAACATCCCTCTTTCGATTTATGGTAGCCCAGTTATCTATCCTGACATCAGTTCTTCTACAACTGTTGGACGCTTAATCGAAATGGCGAGTACACGTTGTTGTGCCGTGCTCCAGTGGAACAGCAGAGGCCTCTCCTCAAAGCCGGGAGAGCTCAAATATCGACTTTGCTTGAACAAGCTCTAGGTGTGGGCCCTGCTATTGCAGGAGACCAGTGCCTTGCCATCCATTCGGGACTTCAATGGATACAAGACTCCTTCAATGAACGACCATCGTGTGCACACTGCAGCTCCTCCAGGAAAGGCGGCGGTATATGTTGATACGCGATTTCCTTAAATTCGCATTTCCCTAGAAAACTGGTGTACCTCATATCAGGAGGTAGCAGCAGTGGCCGTGAAGTTACCCAAGGTAACTGTTGCGGTCGGGTCATACTACATAAGGCCCGCCGGTGGAGCTTACTCCCGCATTAATCTAGTGTGGTTATTACCTCTCCGACGACAACACCCAGGCTGCCCTATTTTAGTCGGTGGCGACTTTAACGCCCCTCACACAGACTGCGGATACCCCACCTCAAGCCCCCGTGGTAGGCGTGTGCGGGACGATTTCGCGGATGCGTTTGTTTTACTCAACCATCCCGATTCAGCAACGCGGGCTGAGCTCCATGCTCACAGTCCAACATATGCTCTGGACTTTACGTGGTGGTCAGGTGCCGGCACTCCCTCGTGGCACCTGGAGCCTGACTGCTGGGGTAGTGACCACCACCCTATCACCATCAGTCTTCATCCATTACGGGCCCGCCGATTACGCCGTAGGTGTTCTGTGGTCAGTTGTGACACCTTTCGCACCAGCCTCGAAGATTTTGCTCTGCAGTCATCTACACTACTTATGGACTGGATACAAACTGCGCTTAATAAGGCTACAACTGTCACCTGGACAGACGTCAATCGCACGCCGCCAGATATGGGACAGCTTAACTTGTGGGCTTCTCGCCGACAAGCGGGGAGGGCAGCCTCCCGAGACTCGGCTTCTGCACAAGCACGCACAGGGTTGAATTGCCTTACTGCCAAGGCTCGCAGATATGAACGTGATCTCTCGCGAAGGCAGTGGTATGCGTGGTGTGAGCAGTTTTCGACAAAGTAATCGAATGCTTCTCCATAGCGAACATTTCGCGCTATGGAACAGGGTTCCCGTCGTCCTGACGCAGCGGCCACAGCATGCTTGGCGGCTAACTTAGTTCCGGATGATTTCGCAAGAAAAGCGGCGCGGAAGTTTTTCCCCAAGTATGATGTGTTGCCTCCAAAGATCACAGGAGCCTCCTTGGCTGGCATTCCAGCATATGCCGATAGGTTACCATCTACAGCCGACGCCGAGGGAATCGCAAGCCCAATTTCCATGCTCGAGTTGCTTGCAGCAATAGATGAGGCTCGTCGGAAGACTGCACTCGGCCCGGACACTATTCCGTACGAGGTGTACAAGAACTTGAGAACCGCTGTACTCCCTCAACTCCTCGCCACCATCAACAAGGTATGGGTATAAGGCGTCGTACCAGAAACTTGGAAATCGGCTATTGTGATCCCCATCCCACTACAGGGGAAGCCGCCGACAGACCTTGGTAATTTCCGGCCTCTAGCGCTTACGCCCACTTTGGGCAAGCATACAGAAAAAATGCTTGCCAGACGACTGTCGTGGTGGCTTGAGTACCACGGTTTCTATCACCCAGCCCAAATCGGCTTTCGAACGTCCATAGATACAGAAGATGAATTGGTGGTCTTGGCCTCAACAGTTCTAGCATCAACCCGCAGTCACAATGTACGTACCGTACTGGCCATGGACGTTGAAAAGGCGTACGATAATATCAGTCATGCTGCTATCCTGGAATCCCTTGACGTGCTGCATTTCCCCGTTAGCGTGCGAAATTTTGTAAAATCCTATCTGGAAGGCCGAGACTTTGTCATACGCCTCAGTGGTGAGGTCGTCGGATCTTTCGTGCCTCTTCGTGGCATACCCAAAGAATCTGTATTATCGCCAACATTATTTAATATTACTCTTACCCCCCTTGCTTGGCGCTTACATGATGTGTCTGAAATTAAGTTTTTATTGTACGCTGATGACATCACTGTGTGGAGCACCCACCATGACCTGTTGACTCAAGCCTCCGCCCTACAATCAGCCCTAGATATAACGTCGACTTATTCTTCTTCAATTGGTCTTAAGCTTTCAGTGAGCAAAACAACGCACGTGTCAGTCTCCAACCACTGGGGACGCCGTAAACTCGCTGCGACACCAATTCGTCTCCATCTCTCCGGAACTCCATTTCAAGAAAGTTCGACTGTAAAAATCTTGGCCTTGACAATACACGAGTCAGGAACAGGGACTGCTTGGCTTTCTCGAGCTAAAAAAGCAAGCAATTCAGGCGTTAGGTCTGATCAGACGCATTGCTCGTAAAACAGGCGGTGGCCCGCTCTCATGTTGCACGGCGATTGGCGCGGGCGGTTGTGCAACCGCGCCTTGTTTACCAAGCCCAATTCCAGAATCTGATGTGGGCTCAGTGGGATCGCCTTGAAGCTGTCAATCGAGAGGCAAAGAGGGTCATCACTTGCCTTCCCCGCATCACCCCGATCGTGGCGCTCCAAGAACATGCTCAGCTGGATACACTAGATAAGCTGGTGCAGCAAAGACGTGACGCTCGCCGGCTCAAGTCTAACCTTACACGCGTAACGTGTGCACTCAGGGCATATGCTTCATCGCACTCCATTTTACAGCCGCCTCCACCAGTTCCTCCACCCTGGCACTTTGTGCAGCTAAGCGGCAACAGACCAACTGCTCTACGCAGGACATCATCTACCCTCGCGGCGGCGTCGTTTCGCGAACGAATTACACAACCAGACACTCATCTGCCGGAGGGCTTCATCATTTTATACGTTGACGCAAGCATCCAGGCCTCTGAAAGCACTACTACAATTTACTGCCCTTGCACGCCTGCCCTGAACAAAACGTCCAGGTTTCGCTTCCCAGAACCTCCATCCTCCTTTTGTGCGGAGATGCTTGCCGTTCAAGAGGCATTTTGCTCTGTGGCCGCCGTTTCCCTGCTACCTTCAGCTCGCATTGTCATCCGCGGCGACGCCCTTCACGTCATACGCCTACTACGACGCGCCAGCCGCACCCCAGGCGTTTGCCTGGAAATCCATCGTCTCGCGGCACGCATTCCGCGGCCAATCGGAATTGAGTGCGCCCCACGAGACCTCCTGAGCTCGCAAAACCGTGCAGATTCTGCGACCCGCCTTGTGACCCCAACCTTGTTTTCGCAGTCTCCGCCTCGTGTCCTCACTCTGGACGACACCACACTCCTATTAACAAAGAAAAAGCACCTCCAGCGCCGCACACGTGCTCTAATCCCTCCGTGTGCGGTAACCCTCCCCAGTGGTCTTACCTGTGCAGAGGAGGTTGCGCTTCGGAGGATCCGGGTCTGGGTTGCCCTAACTCCGGCCGTGACACGAAAGTGGCCGCAATTCGAAGGTTTATATCCCCGCCCCGGGTGTCCAGTTTGCAAGAACCGAAATCTTGAGGCTGACATTCACCACCTGCTGTAGGTTTGCCCGGCGCTGAAGACGACAAGAATTCAGCACCTCGCAGCAGCGTGTCTTTCGCCGAACAATAGTGCTTCATACAACGCTTGGACACAAGGACCTCATCATCGTTCACTGCTCGGTTTCATTAGATCAGCGAACCTTTTCTCGTTTATTTAGGCCTCATCATCTATCATTACGTACCGTTTTACGCCCTGAGGTAATCAACACCGCATTAAAAAACTAGGTCGAAACCGATAGACAACCGTAACACACTCCTGGGCGGCACCAGCAAATAAGACAAATGCAGGAACTTAAAAAACACGATGTGGACATGATTGCATTGTTTATCCAAGTTTACATATATGTAACAAACAGTAAAAAATCATGGCATCGTTACTTTCAGTTTTCGCCTGAAAAAAAATTTCAATGGACTAACTGTGGCACCTCATTGACGAAGGATCAAAGCACGCGGTATGCAAGCTCGTGCAGAAGAAGTCGAAGATTTGGAGAAGCCGCTATTGTTGCTACCGTCTCTAATCGTATCTCGATCTGTGATACCCAAGAGAGTCAGTACAGCATTGTCCCATGTCGTCAGGGGCCGCAGAACACTCAGCGACCACCGAGGCCTGTCCCGCCGGTGTCTCCTCAGTGGTACAGGGCGTCAATGCCGCGTCTGTCGCGGCTGCACCCGCCCCAGCCTCAGAGGTCCTCACCGAGCCCAAGTCTGAGCCGACGACGCAGAGATCACATTCGCACGGTGGTCGCAAGCGGAAGCGCCGTACCAGAGAACCCGGCGATGGCGGCCGAAAGCCCTGCGCAGAGCAAGGCGTTTCGACGTCAGCAGCGACTGTACCGGAGCCTGCTACGCCTTCTGGTCTTTCCGGCGTGAAAGCGGAGAAGGACGCTGCCCCTGTTTCTGAGGCCGATCACTCGGCTGTTCCTTCTAAGCTTCGCCCGGATGCGTCAACCCTCGCCGCGTCATCAAAGGTACGCGGAGCGACGACAGCATTGCAAATTTTTGGTGCCGAGCTCGTCGCAACTAGTAGTCTTGAGTACTAGTTCACATATTTTCTCGCTCTTACTCGACTGCGGTCTCCGCTCTAATAGTCAGCTAGCATTGGAGCAGAAAATTTTATTCTTAACTCTAAAAATAAGATCTATGAATTCGTCAACGTGTTTTTTCGTGAAAGATAAGCGTTTGATCGCAGTGAATTTTTCAGGCATGTTTAGCTTAATGTGCTCAGCACTACCTTATTAATATCGTAGCGGATAAACGGGCTTAATACAGGTGAGCTCGACAGAACAAAGCTGGCCGCAAACGGCTCAGAGCCCAGATTAGCATACGCGCGCCTCCCTCTTCCTCCATATCCTCAGTAAGCCAATACGCTGCGTAACCATCGACGTTGGCTGCTAAATTTCATGCTCCAGCTGCCTCGATAATTCACTAAGACAAGGATACGTGATTTATTTTGTAAATCTGTTTAGTATTTCCGCAGAAGCCAGAATGCACAGGATAAGACTGATGACAAATTTTGCATAATGCAGTTTGCTTGCATCCCCTTTTCCCGAAGATAGATAACAAATTTCATTCATCTGAGGATGAAAAAAAAATCTTCCAAATAGAAAACGCTGATGTCGATAATCACCGGGAGAGGAGATGCTTATCTCAACAGAGAGGTGGAAGCAGGCTAATAAGAGAACTGAGGGATGGGTGAGTTTTTACGGCGACTTTCATCAACAGGCAATAATTAAGAAGTTCGCATGGTATTATCGCAGATGCTGTGTGTCTCAGGCAGTTATTAAATCGTCTGTAAGCTTTATTCGAGGTTTGCTTTTAAAAGAATGGGTTCCTGTATTGTATTCCAGTATGTGGACTTACGGTGAGCTTCGGAATCTGTGATGGTGAAGCAGCTGAACGGCGAAGCGACCAACACTAAGAAAAGACTCAACATTGCGCTGTACTTGCGCCGTTTCGCTGTTTCATCAATCTGTGTTTTCCACTGGCTGACGACGTTTTGGTCTTTCGAGATTGTGCTCAGCGATCCCAGTCCTACAGAATTATTCCTTACCTGTTTCTTGTGCTTTGCTTTCAAAATCGCTTAAGTCCAATGATGTTCAGCTTTCTTGTCCTCGTAGCCCCCCCCCCCCCCTTGTTTTGCTTTGCAGAAGCAGCGTACAGTGTAGTAGTTCCTCCCTCGCACCAGGGCACCAGAATCAGGGAATGGTCACTTGCGCAAAACCATCTGTCGCGGCCGCGCTGACCGACAACCACAGTGGAGGAAAGAACATTGCGTATAGATAGGTGAGAAAGATGGCCATCGACTCAGCGCGGCTTCCGAAAACCTCCGTACTACCATGAAAGATTTGTTAGTCATTGTCGTGCTTATTATTCTAGTGCTAGTCCACAGAACTAGGGTGAAAGTTAATCACAACTCAGTTAAAATTAAGAAGACATCCGTGCCCTGAGGCATGACGCTGTAGCGTTTAGTCCCTTCAGCGGCCTAGTGTCCTCTTTACATATCACTTTTGTAAACAGGAAAACTGTTGTTAATTCTATTTTGTTATTTTGCCTTTATTTCCTTTATTCCCTATTTACCACAAGGCACAAAGGACTCCCTTTAACAAGTCGAACATACGTTACTCAATGGCTGAGTGGTAGCGGTGCGTGTACCGGCTGGGCCGCTTTCCTTTCCAGCTAAACTGCTCTTTCCTTTGAGGCACTACATAATGATGGTGTAATGACGTCTTAACCCTGTGTGATTGTTGTGGAGTGTTTGAATTGCCGGCGCTGGCTTATGTGGTTGTAACGTCGCGACCCTTTCAAAAAATCTCGAATTTATCGACGCGTCCACGCCAATGCCCAAGAATGCAGCTACGAAACTGTAGCGCTTCCTTCGCCGAAAAGGGTCCTTAAAGGGGTCGTGAAATGTTTTTCGAAAATTTTGAACGACGTGTGTATTTGGAATTCTGACCCTTCATTCTATAGTATACCTTGTTCGTTTCATCGTCCGGGTAGATTGAATAGCGAAAAACAACTAAATTTTGGTTTCCCGGCGCGCGTCCCCCTCAACTCACAGCAAACGTCATCTTAAGAAGCCAATCACAGGCTTCTGTCGTCAACACAACATGGCGGATTAGCGAGGCCTGTTGAGCCATAGTTGACCGAGGTCACAGCACTATACTGACTCGAATGTGGAGTCACAATGGCGTCACGCCAGGCTGCACCGTCGCCTGCTCAGAACGGAGTCTGCTAGCTGTTACGCTGACACGTGTGCGTAAACTTGGCCGGCGCGCCGCACCAGTCGCCATTTGCGAACTGCCGCCTACCGCGAGCAGGGACACACGGAGCGGCCAGCATCTTTGCGCCGCTAGACTCAAGCCCGGCCTACATCCGGTGTAACACTTTGCCACCGCACACCAACGCCTGCGCGCTCCTCGGCTACTGAAGTTCCCACCACAAAAGACAAAATAGACAAAATAGCGGCGACAAAGCACGCCTGACCATGTGCGCTTTCGGCACGGCGCTGGACGCGGGCGCGGCGGGCGACGAACTGCACTGCTCTCTAGCTGCCCTGGTCGTCGCTAGGCCTGTTTCGCATCGAAGCCGCGGTGGAGAGCGCTTCGGAAGTAACCTGGGTTATAATAAAATGCCTGCTCTTGGCATCTCTTTACTGCCAACAGCATCGTCTCACAACAAAAAATATGGTCATTTTTGCGGTGCGCTCGGCAGAGGAGCTAGCGAACGCCAGGCGCGCGAGCCGGACCGCAACGGCCGGGCAACGGCAGCTGAGTGGCGGTTGTGGCAAGAAATTTGCTAGTATTACAGTTCCTGCTTCTACCGGCAACTCGGAATTTTTCAACGATCCTCAAAAATGATCTATTTTCCACAATTCTTGCTCCTAGAGTTTATTATTTACGTTAAGAACAATCTTTAGCTCATTATTATGACGCCAGCGAACGGGATCCAGGCTTGCCGGCTGGCCTGCAGGCCCGATGTATTTCACATTCACACCAGAAAAGACAAAACAGCCATGCTATCAGAAAGGCTGCCTGCTATATTCGAGCAATGACAGCATGCCGAGCGTTCGGCAACGACGTCGCCTGCTGGCGCGCCCGGTGATGAACTACTAGGCTCCCCGACGGCCCTGGTCGTCGCTAAGCCCAACTGGTTTCGCATCGATACCGCAGCTGAGGGAGCTTCTGAACTGGTCAGCACTGTAAAAGGTACCAATCTCGTCACCCCTTTAACTCTGAGCCTGTACCATAATAAAATAAAGATATGCTCGATTTCCACAACGCCCTCAACAGCGGAGCTAGCAAATGCCAGCTATGCGAGCGGCGACCAGGCAGCAAATAAAGCAGCCATGGGATGAAATTTGCTGGTATCGCAGTATTCAATACTGCCAGCAACTCGGCATTGGCCAACGACCTTCAAAAATGACTCATTTTTGGCATTAATCTATCCCGAGGCTTGTTATGAACATAAACAAATAACACTAGCGTGTTTTTCTGACGCCGGCGGCTGACAGGCCGGCCCCGAGAAACGCGGCCCGACGGCATTATGACGCTGGCGCTCTGCGCGCTCGCATTCTGCCGCTTGTCAGTGCGACGCTCCGCGTGCGGCCTGTCATTGACATCGGTTGGGCGCAGGCGGCGAGCTGCTGTCGGTCGTTGTTACAACGTTCGCAACGGCGCGTCGCGCGCCCGGCAAGTAGCACTCATGCCGAGAGCCCGCGACACCTCTGCCTGCGGGAGCCCCGACCGTGAACCTCCGGAACCCGGTAGTGAACTCGAGTCCTCATCTCCAACGCATGGGGTGGGTTGACCCGCAGCCCTATTCGCAAATTATGCCAAACCCTCTTCACGCTTCTGGAAAGCATTTTTCTACGGCGAAGGACAGAAGCGCGTAGCCGGTGCGCGCTGCGATAGCTGACTCGTACGTTCATATCGAGTTGAGGTAAACAGAAAGTTGTCGATATGGGCTGACCTTGCTCAGCTCGATTCTCTGACTCAAACCACCGCTGTCAAGAAACATCACCTAGATAGGTTCACGTAAGGAAGGCTATATCGAGCCGCTGATACTGAAGCCACGGAGGATGGAGAGCAGAACCGAAACCGAAACTGATCCCAGGTCAGTTATTGATGTAATACCGCGCGCTGTAGCTTAACGAAGTACAATTACGCGTGCAAATAATTGGAAAACTTTGTTTTACCTACTGAATTTTGCATCAAGCTAATAGTTTAGGGCAAACGACCGTTAAAGATATCTCTACGTTTCTAAAGATCTTAAGAAGACGTAGTCGAGTAATGCGTGTGCCGGCCGACGGCGGCGCATGGTCGTTTCATGAACGCAAAAAGGCAGCGATTTCGAACTCGCTTTATTAAATACAGACTCAGTACTGAGCCGAAATATTTCGGAATTAGCATGTCTAATGTTTATGGAAGCAGCAAAAATTAAAACCAAGCAGCTTCATTTTCTTTTCACAACCCCTTCAACGCTGTAACGTTAATAAAAGTAGTTTACTGCCCCTTCATTCAAGCGCCGTGGATATTCGAGAATGGTGCCAGACCAAAACTGCCGAAGAGTATTTTAACAACAGAGAGCTGGAGTAAGTGAACCTTATTTACTGTTCAAGGGAATACAATTGTGGAGTTCAGATGCCGTCTTCGAGGCTGGCCTCTCATGTAGGCTACAGAGGGCATGCCAGTAGTCGCTTCAAATGCATTGTCGCTGTGATGGCTGAAGCATGTAAAGTCGTAGCCGTAACGAACAACGGGGTTGGTCTGTGAACCCTACAGCGGAGCACTTAATGCATCCATTAAGTTGTAAATCTTTGGCAATTAAAGGAAAGCCGTGGCCGGACCTTTCGTAATTATTTAAGCCGCAAAGTCTCGAATATATATGGCTGAAAGCTAAACCACAATGACTGTTTACTTTAGCAAAGAAGGTGCTGCGTGTTTTCTCCTGGTATACGCTCACACGGGCCCATTGCACGCACTGCAGGGATCAGTCCAACAGCCGAAGCCGGGCACAGCTGCAGCCGGGTCTGCCTCCGCCTCTAATGCGGGGGCGCAGGCCAAGGCAGTGGCCAGCAGACAGCTCAGCAAAGCGGCGCCTCGGTCAGGCACCCGTGGTGCAGCGACGCTGACGACATCCCCGGGGCGCAAGAAGCGAGAGTCCCTGAAAGCCATGAACGCGATGCTCAAGGCCCACTCGGAACACTCGGTTTTGACGGTGAGTGACAGCGGGGCTGCTCTGAAATACGCACGCAAGTCGCTGTACCTAAAGAATTCTGTACCTTCGTAGTAGGGTTGCAAATGACCTGTGCATTGTGTGTAGGCTGTATGGCATTAGCTATGGTGCCCACGTAAGGCCCGTATTATGACATGGACAATCGTCAATAGTATCTTGGAAAAAGTTCAAACTTTCTGTTCAATAAAATAATTACTTCATGTAGAAACAGCCAGCTTTATTGGTTAGGGCCCTCATCAGTGCGGCGCCTCCCACTGCAGTGACTGTGCGCGGAAATGTCAAGTTACTTTTCGGAAGTAACGGCGAGCCGCAACAGGTGGCGCCAAAACTTGCCCCCGAATTGCAGCTTTCTCCCACCTTAGGCTTGGACTTGCATGCGTCCTTGGAGATGGAGTAAAATTGCGGGTGTGTGTAAGCCCGCTTTTTTAAGAAGTTATGTCCATATGATCAGGAGGTGCTGTAGTCTTAGCGAGGTAAAATTTTTGTGAGCAGCAGTTTTTGCATACGTAATTAAGCTTTGAGGTCGGCTGTACTCTTCGGCATCATTTCGAACCACTTAGTTGTTTAGCCCAGTTTTAGCGTTGCACTTCCTGGCTCAGAGCTGCGAAAATTCAATACCATTCCTTCCGTGCGGTGGCCTGTAGATTCCAAACATAAAGCCCCGTCTCTTGCCTCCATTTTCAGAAAAATAGCCCCACCGCAGAGTTCTTAGTGTGGTATGTTCAGGCCTGCTCATGCGTTTGGTAATTCTCAAACGCAATATTTCAAAAAAAGAACAATCAAATACAATAAAATAAACTGTAAACTCCAGGAAAATGTTTCTTTCACTTGGAAGGTCTGAGTAAGACTGTTTTCTTCAATTAAGTCTTTAATTAAGTCCTTCAATTCAGTGGGTTAACTCTCACGAAGCTGAAAATCGAGCGTGTGGCGAGAAAAAGAAATCATTTATAAAATGCAGTAAAAATCTGTGAATTGCGGTCTCATGGCATGTTATAAATGACAGTTAAGAAAGGGGATCATTGAGAAGCTGTACCAGCAAAGCAATTCTGTACACATCAGAAAACAAACCTAGGCAAAACGGGTGAAGCTCTAAAAAATGATCTCCTATGTTTCACTAGTGACTAATCAGATGATCGACAAATCGGGAGAAAATAACCATTCCTTCTATTCTAGCTTTCTTCGTTCGAACGCGAATACGTTGTACGCGGTCATCCCGTGTGATATTTTTTTTTCCCCTTCTGTCATACAAACTCTTAAAGACGCCTGCGATGTTTCGTTTGTCTTTAATTCATTCACGGACATCGGAGTCGGCAGCATCGATCGAGATCCGTGACGATCACAGCCGCTCGAAGTTTTACCTTCGTCGAAAACGGCTGGGTTTCAACGTGGCTTGAACCTAGTTACACGAGTGAAACTCTGTTAAGCATGGTCTCCATTGTCTAAAATCAAATGTCAAGGTCAAGGTCAGGTACCCAATGGCCATAGTAATATAAATCACGTGGTCGCTCTGCCGTAGCTTGGGCCATACCACAACGCAGTTAAGTTCGGCGTGATCTTGTGAGGCGTTGAGGGTCATTGTTCATCCACATCGAAATCAGAAGTTGTACCCCCAGGATTAGAACTTTCGCTCTGAAAACCTGCCAGCTGAATTATGTGATGCAGCAGGCGTTTCGCGTGAGCGATAATAGCCGCAAGAAATCTGGATGCATGTGCCGCCGGCCGCCTCAAGCTATCAAGCGGTACACTGAAGCCGTCCAGCACATCAACAAGTAAAAAAAATTACTGATCGTAATAGGCACAATACCCCTTCAGCTCCATGCTCGCATGTGGACTCAAAATGTTGGGTTAAAAAATTTGCTGACCCCAATCGAACGAACGTTCATCCACCGTAAGTGCCAGGGGTTTCATACGGTTTATTTAATAAGGCAGTAATTACTCATTGGCATCCACCCGAGCGCAGCCATACGGCTACAAAGGAAAGCTATACAGCTTTCTCAGAAACTTCGTAGTTAAAGAAAAATTCGTCCTGGTCCGGGGTTCGAACCCAGGACCGCCGCTACACCGGAGCAGTCGCTCTACCAATTGAGGTAACCAGGACGGCAAGCTTATGGCAGGGCGAGAGCGAATTGATCAATAACTCGAAGTGGGAACTGTGTTGGTCAAATTTTTAGGGGAATCCCCCAAGGTGGAGTAGATTAGTAATAAGGGAGTAATTATTCATTGGCATCCACCCGAGCGCAGCCATACGGCTACAAAGGAAAGCTATACAGCTTTCTCAGAAACTTCGTAGTTAAAAGAAAAATTCGTCCTGGTCCGGGGTCCGGCACCAGCAGTCCGGGGTCCAGGAGTAATTACTCCCTTATTACTAATCTACTCAACCTTGGGGGATTCCCCTAAACATTTGACCAATACAGTTCCCACTTCGAGTTATTGATCAATTCGCTCTCGCCCTGCCATAAGCTTGCCGTCCTGGTTAGCTCAATTGGTAGAGCGACTGCTCCGGTGTAGCGGTGGTCCTGGGTTCGAACCCCGGACCAGGACGAATTTTTCTTTAACTACTAAGTTTCTGAGAAAGCTGTGTAGCTTTCCTTTGTAGCCGTATGGCTGCGCTCGGGTGGATGCGAATGAGTAATTACTCCCTTATTACTAATCTACTCAACCTTGGGGGATTCCCCTAAACATTTGACCAACACAGTTCCCACTTCGAGTTATTGATCAATTCGCTCTCGCCCTGCCATAAGCTTGCCGTCCTGGTTAGCGCAATTGGTAGAGCGACTGCTCAGGTGTAGCGGTAGTAGTAGTAGTAGTGAAAACATTTATTTTTTTCAAAAGGAAGAGTTAGGGAGTAGGGGGATGGGGATAGATAGATGTGGAGCTTCAGTGGTCGGTATTCCCTAGTCCAGGATCCCGTTGGCCTCCGCCGCTGCCTGGTCCTGGGTTCAAACCCCGGACCAGGACGAATTTTTCTTTAACTACGAAGTTTCTGAGAAAGCTGTGTAGCTTTCCTTTGTAGCCGTATGGCTGCGCTCGGGTGGATGCGAATGAGTAATTACTCCCTTATTACTAATCTACTCCACCTTGGGGGATTCCCCTAAAGATTTGACCAACACAGTTCCCACTTCGAGTTATTGATAAATTCGCTCTCGCCCTGCCATAAGCTTGCCGTCCTGGTTAGCGCAATTGGTAGAGCGACTGCTCAGGTGTAGCGGTGGTCCTGGGTTCAAACCCCGGACCAGGACGAATTTTTCTTTAACTACGAAGTTTCTGAGAAAGCTGTATAGCTTTCCTTTGTAGCCGTATGTCTGCGCTCGGGTGGATGCCAATGAGTAATTACTCCCTTATTACTAATCTACTCCACCTTGGGGGATTCCCCTAAACATCTGACCAACACAGTTCCCACTTCGAGTTATTGATCAATTCGCTCTCGCCCTGCCATAAGCTTGCCGTCCTGGTTTGCTCAATTGGTAGAGCGACTGCTCCGGTGTAGCGGTGGTCCTGGGTTCAAACCCCGGACCAGGACGAATTTTTCTTTAACTACGAAGTTTCTGAGAAAGCTGTATAGCTTTCCTTTGTAGCCGTATGGGTGCGCTCGGGTGGATGCCAATGAGTAATTACTCACTTATTACTAATCTACTCCACCTTGGGGGATTCCCCTAAACATTTGACCAATACGGTTCATTTGTGCGCGCTGTGTCGACGGGCACATAAATTGTCTTTTCTGGGTTGGGAACCTGTTTCTACGGTGCTGTTGCTAAAAAACCGTTACTCCCAAGTGTGTTTGGCCGTGCCTCCGCTGGCTGTGACCATCAGCTGCGTCCGCTCGGCGGCGGGTGGTGCGCCTCGCTCTATCGACACGATTGGCATTCATGTATGCCATACAGTTTTGGCGAGAGGAAGAAAATAAATCGTGCCTCAGCTGTTAGGACTAAATATAACATGGACAGCTGAAGATAAAGATAAGAACGGCGTCGCTCCGAAATAAGTGCACTCCCTCTTGCGTCATGGTGGCCATGGCTTGCGTGGTACGATAACACGGGGGGAGTCCGTCTTCGGTGGGGAGGACCTTTAATGAGCGTTAATGTTATGGCTGAAATGAAGAAGATGAAGCGACCTTTGCGGAGCATGATATGCGCAGAGCAGATAATTGTGGTCCCTCATAGTAACGCACTCAAATCGAAGGCAGTAGCGTGAAAAGCTGCCGCAGTTTGTTCGCAGCTCAGCGGCAGATACTGAAAGCTGACGCTGGGTGCAAAAAGCCTGCAAAATGTTCCTAAGCGTTGCATAGATTATTTGGCAAAGCGAAATTAGGAACCTCGTGGTCATCAAGCGCTGAGATTTGGCCCACGACGGTTTAACTGGCAATCAATTAGAAAAATTATTTCATATTCACCGATCCCTGAAATACCACTGTAAACTGAAATATCGCAGAACTACTCCTTACTGGGAACTGTGGCGCACCGCAGGTGCGTTATCTGTGGTCCATGATGTAAAATATAGCGCTCAGGAAGAACGAAAGACCGACAGGACGACGCTTGTCTGCACTTAGCCCTTTTCTATTTCGTCTTGTCCATCTTTGGTGTTTCTTTTGCGCCATATTTTGCATCACATCATGAATGTTCAGGCACTCTCAATTTTGGGCATTAATTAATTGGTGGTACGGCTAGCCCGCCAACGTTCCCAATACATTCCTCGCAGGAGCGCACGGCCGGTTCCACTCGGCTGCTCCCCTCGGAGTTGCTGCAGGCGAGGGGCTTCCCGATAATGTCTGTTTTGGCAATCCTGGTCGGCGCTGCTGTGATCTTCCTGGTCCTATTCCCCTTGGCAGCCCCAAGGGCACATTCGCACTGCGAAACCGTGTCTTGCAGGTTCCACAGGTAAACAGCAGCTAATATGGCTGATTGCATTGTTGCGGGCTAGAAGGCGATAAACTGGGCAGTGGCGCGCACGTACCGCCCGCGCTCGGCCCACAACCATTAAATCGTGCCATAGCTATCTTTCATGTCGATCTCCCTTCATCTGCTAGCCTTCAAGTAACTGGTTTGCGCGTGAGGTAATCGGCTCGAGGAAGTAGCGTATATTTTGCGACTCAACTGCGGTTGCTTGCGCTTGCTGTAGCCTTTGGCGAGTCTTTTTTTGAGTAGACTTACTTGGCACGCCTAATTAAATTTTCACTATGCCCTTTTTTATTAGCCTCAAAATTTTAGGGTAGTACGGAAAAAAGACGGCAAACGCCACAGCCGGGAAAGCGCTACAGGTGACCACGGACTGTTTCATTCGAACAATCAAACCAAATACTGAAAGAAAGCAGAACATGACTCCATTCGGACAAAGTGAAAACCCGTCGCAGGACATAAAAGGAACGCATACAAAAAAGAAAACGTGAAGCGCCGAAACACAACTTTCAGGCCCTATACTCTTAGTCAACTGTAACTTACAGCGCGCGGTGTTGAAACGGGATTTCGGGGAAAAATCTGGAACGCCTCGAAGGAGTTCGAGTGGAAGGCGCCGACCATAAGCGGATTTATGTGACGCTACCTCGCGCAACGTTCCGTGTGGGCCAGGTAGCGTCGGGTGGAAGGTTGCCTGAGGGTGGTAGGGTTCTGGCGTCGGTCATTTCTCTGTCCGGAGATACCAATGCCCGGTAATTGCGGGGTTGCCGCAGAGCGCCAAAACTAGAGATGAGGCATGGGAGGCTACTAGGACGGAACTGCCCATGCCCGACTTAGGCTCCGGGCACGTGCCGATCTACTTTATTTTAGCGCCCATCGACGCTGCAACGCGGTGGCGCTGAGTTCGACGTTCCCAGCTGGTGCCTGAGTACCCCGTACGCAATGCGACAAGAGATAAAAAATAATGTAGCGCGGCACGTACCCGGGGCGCACGCCGGGCACGGGCAGTTCTGTCCTAGAAGCCTCCCATTTCGCACTTCTAGTTTGGCACTCCACGGCAACCCTGCGGTTTCAAAACAGGGGTGACTCCGGACACCACTCGCAAACACTTCAGGAATATTTCGGTCAAGTAGGGCCTCATCTTCGGTGTCAGATTCGCACTTATCTTAGGCTACTAGTTGAGGAAATCTTTGCCCTGAGTAGCCGAAAATGAGAGCTATGAGCACTTGATGCCTAAAACGACGCTGATGAGAACGTCATAGCTTTCGACCAAACTTAAACAAAAGTCGCACTGGTGTAGCATTTAGGTTTTTCCTGGGTGATATCCGAGTTGCAGTCTAGAAGAGTAACACGAAATGGATGGCTTATTCAACGTGAACGTCACTCCCGGTCCCTCAGAGCTATAGCCTGGATATCAAGAGAACGGAACAGAAGCTTGGAGTAGCTTCGCTTTTGACGATGGCCTTGCCTCGCGCACACTGCGTTTGTTGTGCCACTTAGGATGATTTGCGCAGCCTACGAGCATGCGGGCAATGATTGCGCTTTCAAGTAATCGGCCAGTGCTGCGACGACAGTTGCTCACTGTTTCAATGCAACTATTTATTTCTCCTTTTCGACCAAAAATTATTTCCGGGGCGATGTCGGGAGGACTGAGAGACGCTCTTTCATCTCCGCGCTTGCTGGAAGCGCGACCTCTTCAACTTTGTTGCCAAAGTTTGCGGCGCCTCCTCATTCGCAATAACCCAGTGGTGCGGCCAAAGTTGTTCGTTGCATCCTAGACGAACGGCCATTGCCCTAATACATATTTTGGTGGAACACCACACTCGTTCGTAATAAGCGAGAATTCCTTATATCTCCAGCCGTTATAACTGTGGTCTACTGTATTTAAAACGCGCAGCTTGTCAATTATCAAGGATGAATTTCCGAATTGCGAACATTACGAACGTTTTTCCACAAAGTTGTATGCGACCTATAGGGCAAGCTGAAATATGCTTATGTCACGTGGTTATTAATTAATTTCAGTGCACCACCTAAAACACAAACCTTCAAGCAAGCGCGTCCTAGTCTTGCCCTGTCAGGCATGCCACGAGCATTGGTAAACAAACGCCAGCGGTCTCATAGGTGGGTTTGCGATGGGAGGACGCAGCACGCTGCACTGCCAAACAATTGCTGCGCGGTGCTTTCACAACGGCAACAGCTTCATCGCGCATATGCTGCAGCGTCACAATCTGAAGGAAATAGGTATCTAGGTTTTTTGCGCAACCATACTTCGGACCTATGCATTTTTAGCCGGTAGGTGCAGTAGTCATTACGGTATGTGTCCTTATCCTACCTTTCTTTTTTACCGAATTCGTTTCGTCAGGTGCATTTAGGAGTGATAAGTAGTCCTAAGGAGAGTTGTAAATTTCGCGGAAATGAGGTTTAAGGACAAAAAAACAATGTTGACGGGCCATTAAAGAAGCAGCAAAATATTCAATTCAGAGCATTAAGAAGGTTCTGCCTTTGCTAGCACCATGGGCTAGAAACTGGCGCTAGCTGGATCTTTGTAGAACGTTGTATTTTTTTTTAATATTGGTTCCAATGTTGCGACACCAGCTGAATGAGAAACATCACCAGTCCTATTTCTGCAGGGACCTCATAGAAGGCCAGCTAGACCTCACCGTGGACCCGTGCGACGACTTTGGGGCCCACGTCTGCGGCAACTGGAGGGAACGCAAGTTTCCCGACTACTCCACATCCGCACTGTCTGACATGGTGAGTGAGTGGCAGAACAAGTTACCCGCACTGCTGCAAGACGGCGTAGACAAGCTGCCCGCGGGGAGGAAAGCGGCCGCCATGTTCAACAGCTGCATGACGCAGACGGGGTCGCAAGTCCACGTCGTCCAGGACTTCATGCGCGCCCGGGGTCTTGTGTGGCCGGAGCAGTCGGAAGAAGCCGGGTCGCCCCTTGACGTCCTCTTCGACCTGGCTTTCAACTGGAGCGTGAACCTTTGGTTCAAAATGAAATTTCTTCCGAGTACACCAGCATATCCACAGCGGCGCATCTTCTTTTCGCACAGCAACAGGATGACTGTCTGGAGGGCTATCTTCAAGAACATACCAAGAACGAAACACGATTACGTTTACGGAGCCCTCTTCAGACTTTTTGCCAACGCCACCGAGAGCGATCCTATAACGGCGGATATCATGGAGACCTACGACATGCTGGAGTACGTCTTCGACCTCCTTATACGGCCTGGGACGTCCAAGCCTCGAACTCCTGGTGAGTTCGCGCTGCGCGATTGGGAGAAACATTCGCACATCGACAGTCCCGAGGAGGTGAGGCGTGCCTTGAACTCTGTGATGCAAATTCACCCGCCCTTGACGCTGGACGACTTGATTCTCTTTGTGTGACCTCGCTTTGCTAAAAGGCATGAGCGATATTTTCAGGAAGTTCAAAGAACGTCTCGTGCGCCGTCACCTGGCATGGCTATTTGTTTGGGCCTACGGCATCATGGCAAACCCAGCAGCCACCCTGGAAATCATGCACGGCGACAAGACTCGTGCGGAGGAGGCGCGAATCCGCTATTGCGCTTCGCAAGTGGAGGCCAACTACAAGCTGCTCGTGGCCGCCATTACTATCGCTTCCTACTTCCCTCGGGAAAAGCGAATCCTGGTCGACGCACACCTGTCCGGCATTTTAGAGGTAAGAAAATTCTTTTTACTAGGAGAGCACTATACTAGTTATTGGATAATATTGCTACGATTCACGCGATGTTGGAAAAGTGCTCTCTATTTTGCCACACAAATCTCTAACTTTCTTAGAAATGTTTGCTTGTTCCTTATTAGTGTAGATTTTAAGAGTAGTTTGTGTCTACCATGTGAGCCTTCCCAGCACTGCTGAGAAAAAAAAAAGTGTGGACAACAAACAAATGAATGTAGAGATTGTTTGCACTGCTGAGTTGATTTTCCTGTTTCTAATGGTAGAGAACTGGTGGCATATTCATCTGGATGCAATGTATCGCATCTATTTTTTCGAGCAGCTAACAAAGAGAACTGATCGGTAAATCAGTTTATATAATTTTCTACCTCTTTTCTGCAAATAACTGCGCCGGCTTGGTGCATAGTGTTGTGCGAGTGAGGAACTCTATACCTGCTACCTGGAGTGGCGAGAGTCTGCGTTGCACATCCTCTCAAGTAAGACACGCCGCCGCAGTAGATCTCCACCGAGTGTCCGCAAGTCATCTCTTCAACTCTTAGTCCGTTATTTAAGGAGCATAGTAGGCTGACGCACAATTGAATTTCTTTATTCCAACATTTCTAACTGTGCTCAAGTGTTCGATCAACCAAACTGAAAAGTTGCACAGAGCTAATCTAGGTTTTACTGGGTAGATTTTAACAATAAAAATCAAGAAAAAATATAAACTACACTCGCATAAGAAAACAATGCGATTATAAATATATACGTCTGATTATATATCAAAAGTGACTTCTTGGCAGCTCACTGATCAATCTAAGACAGTAACTAGAAATTGGAAAAAGATGACATGATTTAATTCACGACGTTTTTGCTGGAGAACAAGCCTTTCTCGTGTGAACTACAGCAATCGAAACACGCAGCTTTTAAAGCGCGCGAGAGGTACGGGAATAGCGTAAAGCACCAGTGCAACAATGGTCGGGGGGGGGGGGGGGGGGGGGGGGGCTGAGTATGAAAAAGACGAGAAAGGAAAAAGCGAATAGGTGTCAAATTCAATAGGCGAACTTCCTTGAGCAGATGGAGCTGTTCGGAAGCAGGTAACGACAGAAAATAAAAAAAAAACCAGCGGGAAGGAAAATTCCTTTCCCCCACCACCTCATGGCCTTCTTGGAAAGACGGGGCAGTGACCTCCGAGGTTTTGCTCATTACCGCAATTCGGTGACAAGTGTGAAGCGCTTGACCCCTCCGCAGCGAGGAGGCAACATTTCAAATGAAACAAGTAGGGATGCGGTTGAGCTGGAATGCAAACGGCACGTCTCAGAAAAAAAGGAAAGAAACACCATTGCGCAAGACTTTTCAAAATGCCACTCAAAGAAGGGCGGTGGAAGCACAACGGAATAAAATAAGAGATCAGCCAAAACCCTTACATGAGCACTCCGTACACACAAAAAAAAAGGAAAAGAGAGAGGCAAGCCTAACAACAAATGCAACTCCAGAGACGAACTACAGTGAGTCACATGTACCCTGTACCATAAGAAAAATGGAATTGCAGGACTATTCAGTGTTGAACAAATGTTGTTTTTCACTGCGCGTGAGTGCACGTAGAACACCATGGCAGTTCATCAATGTATGACAAGAGGGGCATAACAGCAAAAATGACAATAAGAAGGAAGCAACTAAACGGGTGAAAATGCGTGACAATGTAATATAGAAAATAAAAAAAAATTCGCTGTGGCTTAGCTTGGTTAAGCCCGGTAATTGCGAAAGCAATATTCGTACCTACGCCATGGTTCAGCTGGTAGTGTAGCTGGCGGTGCTGCTTGTGGTTAGACTTGTGGCGATGCATCTGTTATACAATACAATCCAGTCCAATCCAATGTAATCGAATCCAATCCAATGTAATCTAATCTAATCTATTCTAATCCAATCCAATCCAATCCAGTCCAGTACAATCCAGTCCAGTCAGGCCGCCGTTCACGTGCATCGCCGTCGCACACGGACGGCGCGAGATAGCGAAGCAATGTTAAGCCGCTGGTCGTTGGCAGAGCTACTGCTTTCTAGCGACATGAGTCGAGCCTAATCTCTTCAGCGTAACGCCACAATCGCGCTCCTAGCCGAGAGGGCAGGAGTTAGCCGCCGGTCGGTCGCCCTTCTCTTCGGCGTGACGTCACAACACCTGTTACGCTCCTAGCGGAAAACGCAGCAGTTAGGCGCCGGTGGTGGCACCGCCGCGGCTTGCGACGGCGCGAGTCGGTCGCCCTTCTCTTCGGCGTGACCCTATGAAACCCGCTCCGGAGAAATCAGAACTTTTACTCATAACACGCAGTAAATATCAACGGATGATGAACCCCTCCATCTCCCTCACCCTTGTCGGACAGCGCATCCCCCGCGTCGAATCTTGTCGCATCCTGGGTCTGCCACTCAACTCCAACACCTTCACCTCTGCCATCAATCAGTCCACACGCACATGCCACTCAGTAACACACTTACTGCGCCGCGTAGTTTTAAAACATGCCGGCCTCTCCGAGACACACGCCAGCCGCCTTGCTCAAGCGCTGGCTCTGAACAAATTCCTGTACTACATACGTTACTGCCCACTTACAAGTACACAACAAGACAAACTAACCCGGCCCTCAATATACTACATAAAGCAACACTAAGACTCCCCCTCAGGCTTCTACAGACACCCTGTACAGAATAGGCATCTGCCACCCTCTTCAAGCCCACCTTAACCTGCACCGGGAGAGACAAATCATCCGCCTGTCTAGTACACCTGCTGGACGGTGGATACTTTCCCAGACTCCCTACACACCCATCTCTTTACCAGACCCACCGCAGTCTCCGATCTATCCCCCTAACCTCCGCCTCGCACCCATTCCACGCAACATGTCCGCCCACACACACACGCAGGCCGCCGCCAGGCATACGCATACAACCACAAGCCACCTTTGTACGCTGCGGCGATGGCCTACACAGACGCCTGTCTCACGGAAACCGCGGGCTCCACAGCAGCCTTCTTCCTCCACCCTTCCCTCTCTACAACCAGCACTCACACAACCGGTCCACACACCTCTCCACCCTCCACGCTCGCCCTAGAAATACACGGGATCGCCGATGCCATCACACACTTTGCCACCCTACCCCCCGCCCCCCGATACGTTGTCTCTACAGACTCGCAGGCAGCTCTGCGTGCCTTCCATGAAAGAGCCCTCCTTTCCCTACTCGGTCGGCCTTAGATGCCGCCCTCTTAGCATTAAGCCCACGACCGGTGACCCTTCGGTGGATCCCTGGTCACATGGGCATCCCCGGCAATGAGCTGGCTCACCAGCTTGCCTGCGAAACTATACACCGGGCGCCGGGGATCCCATGGACGAGCCCACCAACGGAGCAGGCGGTCAGGGCTTACAAACGTACTGTCGACGAATACTACGCGCAGCAAAAATTGGATTTAGCTGACTTAACACCACCGCACCCATCCTTATCGATCCGTGAAGCTCGCATTCTTCGCCGAATACAGTTTAATCTCCTACATACACCAGCCAAACTTTACCTATACGGGTACACTTCCACACCTCAGTGCCCAAACTGTCCACACACATATGCAGACATAGAACACTGCCTTACACAGTGCCACGCAGCCTTCCAGTTCCCCGCCTATCCTTTCCCCCCACCTCCACCGTGGCCCATCTGGCTCGCCTCCCCGAATCTGAGACTGCAACGTGCCCTCGTCGCCTTGGCCCAGGATGTACTGAACGCCTAACAGAAAGGATGTTCGAATAAAAAATGTCACACCACCACCACCTTCGGCGTGATGTCACGCATGACGTCACACAGAGGTCAACTAAGGGTCAATGGTGGCACCGCCGCGCTGAAAGTGCAAGTAGTAAAACTTTCGCTTTAAAAAATAAAAAGGTGGGCGAAGAACAACACTAACAATAAAAACATGACATCAGGAGTGACATGAAAAAAAAAGAAAAACGTCGGAAGGAATCCTTGCGATCCTTTCTTTCGCCCGATCTCTGTCTCTACTCCCAACATCTCTGAGAGAATTATTTTTTACTCTATTAGGGGTGTAAGCTTGATAGCCGGCTTACTGTTTCATTGATGCCGCTTGAGACTGCATGAAATATGTGAATCGGTTACGATTGACAGCTCTCACGGTAGGTGTTGGTAGTGGTTTATTTAAAAAGTAAAAATTTGAGGGAAAGAATCCTGCCGACCGCGGCATTTGCTATCTTATATTTTAAGCGCGTGAGCTGCAGCCGGCGGAGCTGAAAACGGAAACGAGAGGATATCTGGGAGAATTATAGAGGGGAGCGATAGCAAGAAAGGACAGGAGAGGACAGCAGGAAAGGAGAAAGCTTTGTACACTATGTACCAACAAAAGTAGTCAAGTTCGTGTCACTCGCGCAACTGTCCAAGCTTTGTCCGGAAATAAGTGCGCTCGAGCGACCCCTCTGTACAATAATTTACAGAAGGTGAAATACACTTTACGTACATAGCTGCGCTCACGTAGCGTCCTGTCTCGGACTAATCGCGCGCGTGGCACACTGCACTAGCGGCCGGGTTGGGGCACCCGGCTGCGTATACCGTCCAGGGTAGCACCCACGGCGCGTTCAAGTGACGTGTGTACTACCTAGCAAAAAGCAAGCGGGAAGTCAAGCCCGTCTCCTCGATGAACGCTCAGAGGCCCACCACGGTTGTGTAACAGCTGCGCGCACTGCCGCGCGGCCACAAGAGCGCCTCCAGACTCCGGGATGATTCCTAGCACCCTGTAGGCCGCGAGCATCTCCTGATGCGGAACTGCAGAAGCGGTACAGCGAAGGGGCATGTGCTCCAATGTCTCCAATGCGCCGCAGTCACCGCACGCGTCGCTCGACGAAAGTCCGTCGCGCACCCGCCTTTTCCAGGGCCACACGCAGCCGTGGTGGTGAAAAACTTTAATCAAAGAGAGCTTGAGGGTTAAAAAAAAATAATAACCCTGCTGCATGGTCGGTATCCTTAGTCCGGGACACCGCATGACGAGGCCCCGTCTCGCGCCCGCTTGACCAGAGCCCTTTGGGACTCCAGTGTGGAGCAGTTGAGGAGGGCAGTCTCCCATACCTAAGCGCACTCAGATGATCATCGCGCGTGGGATGCGCGACAGTCAGCGCTCGCGGACGGCACAAATGCGCTCTCCTCGCGTGATTCGAGGGTCAGGGTGTTGCTGACGGAGGTGGTCGTAGATCCCCGCATGCACGTCTTCCAGGGCGAGTGTTTCGTCACTGGGAGGAAGCTGATTTGCGACGGTGGCGGGCTCGTCGGCTTGCCCGCGGATGCCTCTATGACCGGACACCCACTGCACTCGAATACTGCATCTACGCTCCGCGAGACGCTCAATGCGCTCGCGTAACGCTCACCGCAACAGGGTTCCACTTACGGTGTCTGCAGTCGGCTAAGGGTGACACGTAAATTGGAATCGCACAGCAGAGCACACCTGGGCGGCGGCGGAGTAAGGGTGAACACCAAGACCAATCCCAGGCGAAGGCCCAGTAGCTCTGCCGTGGTCGAAGAGCCGAGGAAAGCCACTCTTTGCAAGCAGTGGTGCTGCACGGGGGGAACGGTGGCTGCTGCTGTGAACGAGCAGCTTTCGCTCGGCACGGAGCCATCAGTTCCCCGCCGTCTCATGCGCAGTAAAGGTGGTCGATATGGTGCAGCGAGCGCTACGTAGTCTGTAGCTGCAGGCCACGTAGATCGGTCGCAGATGTTTTTGGAGTGAGCCGTTCGACCGTAAACAATATTGTGAGAGAGTTTTGCGATGTGGTGGGGGAAGTGCGGGAACTTCGGTATGTAAAAATGCCGAGGACGAACGAGCTGGCAGAACATCTCCGGCACTTAGCAGCATTCGGAGGCTTTCCCCAGGGCGTAGGAGCTCTCGAGGGCTGCCACACTGAAGCCTGTCCACCCTCTCAACATGGTGTGGATTACAACAATTGTAAGGGTTGGTACAGAACCATTCTTTTGGCTGTCCCAGACCACCGGTACACATTTTTGTACAGGAACTCCGGATGTCCTGGGCGGAGTCAAGACGCAGCAGTTTTTGAAGTGTCGCTGCTTCCAAAGACTCTGGACAGCGATTTGTTCCAGAGGGAGGCGAGAGAAAATGAAGGTGTGCAGATTGCGCCTCTCTACGTAGCCGACCAAGCTTTTTCACTGCAGAAGAATGTGATGAAGCCCTTTCCACATTCTGGCTCTGGCGGCACTGATGTGCAGGCATTTATTTTTCTCCTTCTAGTGCCAGGCATGGAGTAGAAAAGGCTTTTCTGCGATCAAGGCACGATTTAGAATCCTACTGAAGGGCCTGGAATGAGATATTGTTAATGTACTCTATGTCATTCGGTCATGCTACGTCCTTCACAACATACGTGAACAGCTCAATGACAACAGTCACTCAAACTGGCTGAATTTGGTGCCTTCAGGGCTGGCCGTAAGAAATGCCCTGGCGAAGCACCTTGCTTCAAAGCGAAATGCCTTGCATTTACTGCCATGTTGGTGCATGAGTGTTTTTCGCGGCAATCAATATGGCGTGAAGGTTGTGTTACCTTGGTATTGTACAGGTGTGGCCAGCCGAATAAACATCCATTCCATTTAATTGTATGCCTTATGATTGGACCAAGGATCTCCAAAGATCCCAAGCAACTTTACTGTACTGCATACGCACAGGCTGTGCTTGTACCCTGCGTGGATGTATAAGACAGTCCTGGCGTCGTGTCCATCATGTTCAAGGTATGGTGTATGGGGCGATATAGGACATTATTTATAGTGCTGTACTCTTTACAACTCGAAAAGGTGCGTGTTATTCGGTTCTCTCAAAAAGGCAGGGCTCCGTCACAACTCCCTTCACGACATTGGTTTCCCGCGCGGGAACCAATTCTGTCGAAACGAGGCTTCACGTCTTTTATTAAAGTACTTACTAGGCACGGACTAAGTCTCCACACGGTGACAGCTGGAGTGACTATTATTTGTGTTTTTGAGTTCGATGCCGGACTATGCGATTTAGCTATTGTAGTTGTCGCTACGGTGGAGCAGTTGCGGGCAGAAACCGCCGGGCCAAACCAACCTGTAGCTTGCAGCATCTCAACTTAACTCAACTCTCATTAGACCGTGCAGCAGTACCGAAATGTGGCCTTACTATTTTGGCCTCTTAAATATATGTTTGCCTCTAATTGAGAGATACTAGTGTGTCATATTGCATAACAGGGCGTTGAAACGTTCAGGGGGCTTTGTATTTCCTCCACAGTTGCATACACACAACTAATTCAAGCCATTTGTTTTTATTTGAGGGCTTGCGATATTGTACATATATCATAAACGTCTCCTATAATACCAAAAAGCAACGTAGAATGTTCATTTTCTATGCTTTTGGGATGACAGGGGATCCTAGCACAGGTGACCGCAAAACGTTTCCGAACATAGAAGTTGCAACAGAGCTTAATCGCTGAGCTGCACAAGCATGAAGCCACAAACAGCAGTGTATGCGTACTCCACTCCACAGTTGATGGCTTGTGTTTTATAGACAGTGAGGAAATTTGGGTGTCTTATGGTTTAACTGTTCCAGAAACATTTGTTACCACTTGTACATTAGTAATCACACCCAGGTTCGTCCATTGTCCACGTCAACATTGACATGATTAGTTATTCTCCTCCATACACAAACAGTACAGAGAAGGCAGAATCAATCGTTGTTTGTTCTCCTTCGAGCACAAATAATGCACAGAAGACAGAATAAATTATTCTGCACATTACTTTGAGGCGAAATACAGCTTCATCTCTTATAGCGTCCCTTTCTGTACGTCATTGCTCTCTCTCTCTGGAGCTCGATAAGCTGCCTTCGTAGCTCCCCGCTTTCCTTCGCAGATTTCGCTGCGCGTTCCTTGGTTTTCTCATGCGCAGTCGTGAATTCACGAAGCAGTGAGCTAGAAGGCCGCTTTCTGCGAATGTTGGAATAGTTTCTTCCACTCGGCCCCTGCTCCATGCATGCTTGCTCGCTGCCTGCCATACTCTCAGTAGCTTCGTCCGGGCGCAGGGAACTGTAGATTGCGTAGATGTGAGGTCCGAATTTGTCTGGCTAAATTCAAGTTACACAATGTCGTCTCCATTTTCTTGTCGATCGTCTCGATTCTGTGAATGGAGAAATAAAAGATAGAAAGTGGCACACTTATGTCAGCCACTAAACTACTTATGATGACTAGTAGGCAAGTAAAACCTCGGTCACAGACTCTAGAAAACCACGGGATTCAAGGAAATAGCAGGAGGATACAAGAACCTCATATTCATTTGTGAAAACAAGCGGTCTTACGGCGTACAAATTTTGCATTGCCTCTTGTACTTCTGTAGAACACCTCTATTAATATTTGAATGAGAGCAAATTCTTGTGCTGGAATACCATGTCAGTTTTACACTGAACACAACACGGCTGTCGCATTTTATGCAAAAATGAATTATGTTGACTCAAATTACTTCATTATCACCTTTTGCTACATACGCCGCTCATATGTCAGCAGTGGCGCGCTGTCCACTCCGTGCAATGAATTTCTTGCACTTCAACTTCCCTCTTCAAAGAGAATATATATGAGGCCTCACTGAAAGGGTCTGGGCCGTCACATTTCTACGTGCACTGCACATTGTGCCTATGAGCTCAGTTCTCTATTCTGTGTGATAAAGTTCAAGCACAAAAACCATTTTGTAAGGAGGTTATTAAAACCACTTTACAGAACTATGCCCATGGTCCTCCTTATTACCTGTTGAGTTCTCACTTTGGTTTTGAATGTTCCTGTTGGATTGTAGACAAGTACGATTTATTCCATGTGTTCTTGCTGATATATAAATTTTGCTTTATGTTCATATGCTCATCTCTTCCGAGCCTAACATTCTACAATCTTTAATAAAAACAAACCAAGTTCTCAGTGACGTAGGTCTTAGCTTTGTTTGTGTCGTTTGCTTTCGGAGTGATGTAGTGCTTTGATGCAAACTAGATGGACATCAATTAGGGCTTCATGTATCCTTGTAAGCCGCGATGTGGTACAACACATATGAAAAAGCGAAGGCATATTTGCATGTGTGATTTTGCTTTCAACCTAAATTTATTCCTTTTTCCATGCTATTTCGGAAACACTGTGTGGTAGTTTCTAAAAGCCATTTGCACATTAGAACGGAAAGCAGGCACAGAGCTTTCACTGCACTTCTGTCAGGCTAGGCTGTGCTTGAGGTAAAAACAAAAGATTACCTCCACGCTCTCCTGCACTAGATCACTGTCATTTACTGGCAGTGTGCCAAGAAAGGAGCGGAGCTGCCAGTAAAATTGCAACTCGACTCCTTTAGATCCGTTGCAGATCTAGATCGCCTCAGCTGCCTAGAAATAAAGACTGTTTTAGTCCATGAAACTGCATTGCAGAAATACACAAGGTAAAAATACTTTTAAGAGAGAAACCTGGAGGAAAGGTGATGCTCCTGCTTTTGAATACATTCAGCAAATGAAGGTGTACAGCTCCAGTAGCACCTGTATTAGCACGTGCAAGTACATGAAACACGGTAACCTCGGATAGCAGAAAGGTACCTTGTTGAGCACCTACCATAGGTGAGAATACTTCTTGATGTCACCTGCTATCAAGAAAGAAACGCGCGTGCTGCTGGCGCAAGTCATTTGTGCCAATGCAGAAGCCGGTCCTTTTCATACTGTTGATGAAACGTTTAAATATACACGGTTTACATTGATTTCGTTTATGGTGTTTAACGTCCCAATTCGACTCAGGCTATGAGAGACGCAGTAGTGAACAGCTGCGGAAATTTCGATTGCCTTGGGATCTTTAACATGCACTGACATTGCACCATATATCTTAGAATTTCGCCCCCATCAAAATACGCCTGCCGCGGCCGGGATCGAACCCGCGCCGTTGGCGTCAGCAGATGAGTACCATTACCACTGAGCCATCGCGGCAGCTAAAAAATACTCACGGTGCAAAGGAAATGTACGCGGGTAGTGCAACCAAGCTTAGTTCAGGACGACACCGCATCACGCACCGCAAAGGACACGCAGATCGTGCTAATTTGTGCGTTCTGCCGAACGCGGTGAGGTTGGCACTCACCCGGACAAGCTAGGCAGCGCTAGGCATTCGTCGTAAGAGGGGGGTGCAGAGGAAATGCGTACGCAAAAATGCGCCATCTTCGACATATGGTTCAAGGAGGCCCTACCAGAGGCCCGTGCAAGCTGTGAGGTTCTACTCGCCGGTGTTTCGTGCTCAGGTGGAGAGACGGACGGGATGCAGCGGTCGATGGAAGAAGACCTCGACCGTGGCACTATAGTTGTAAACTTGACCAAAATGTGAGAGAAAGGTGAAATGTGAACTACGAAAATGACTTAATTTCGGGAAGGAATAAAAAATGAAAAAGGCTAAGAGGACTAATGTAGGAGAAGAGGTGCACATTCGACTATCTTATCGCCGCTGAAGAACGGGTGCCGACCTGCCCCATCGATGTCCAAGTTGGTTTTTCTTAGTTTGTGCAGCCTGCACATCTTGTTCTGTTCTCGAATTCCTCGTTGATCAGCAGAATGAGTTCTGTTGGATGGGCCATGCTCGGAAAACCTTTATCAGTTTCTTTCCTTAACATATGGCTTAGATGGCTGTGTTCCCTTCGTTATGGTCATCACTGTATTATTCCATATGTAAATCATCATATACGGTCACCCTTAAAGGTGCACTGAAGAGGATTCTGAACTTGTCTTTTTGCCGCGGGAACTCGATCTACACGTTCCTAGCATTCTTAGAAACTGCAACTTATTGCCCTGTGTGGCCGATTTCCCTAATTAAATCGAATTAACGTCCGGCTCCCGCCCTTTTTTTTTAATTCTGCCTCATACGATGGGCGGAGTCGACCAACGCGTGAAGTTCCTTTCAGCCAGCTCCGTGGAGGCTTTGCTTTCGCTTTATTTTGTTTTTTAGGTTTCCGTGAATAAATAGTTTCATTCGCAGATAATATAGCCGCAAAATAACCCCGCAGAAATAAAAATACGCGCGGACTATTTGCTGCTACGGACTACTACGTATTACTCCGCCGATGGCAGAGCGGCTAGCCGCCACGGGACTGGGTGAAAGGCACTCCACGCGTTGGTCGACTCCGCCCACCGTAGGAGGCAGAATTAAAAAAAAAAGGGCGGGAGCCGGCCGTTAATTCGATTTAATTTGGGAAATCGGCCATACATGGCAATAAGTCGCACTTTCTAAGAATGCTAGGAACGTGTAGATCGAGTTCCCGCGGCAAAAAGACAAGTTCAGATTCCTCTTCAGTGCACCTTTAACTGACTAAGTTTCCAGCTTATGAAGCGATTTCCTCCATTTTTTATCCCGGATTATTCGATGTGCACACTTCTGCTTGCTTGTCTTAAATCTGTGGTGTGCGCTGTGCCTAAACATACAAAATGTAAGGAAGTTATCTTCCTTAGAGTTATTTTTCTCTCAAATGTTTTTACTAGTTCTGAGAGTTCTCCCTTCCAAAGGCGCAGAGTCGGGAGAAGCGTCTCTAGTTATCGTGTCACTTATATTATTTTGTCGCTCTTCACTTTGTTTGCTCTTGGGCTAGTTAGCGAATAGTAAACATGGCTATGAACTGCCCTCTGCAAGCGCTGTGTTCTGCCCTTTTCTCTTCAAAACCAACACATGCATCCGCCATTTTCCTTTTGACCTAAGTTAATTTATTTCATTTTTCAAACCCCAGAAGCCTAATATAACAACAGGGAGTAATCAAAGATTATTAACGACGGTTTATGTACAGGTGATTGTAGCAACGTATTGTAGAAGCGGATTATGAATTTGAATGCTGTTATTGAGGGAGATTCCCGCCGCAGAATTCTCAGAGAACACTACAAAAACAATCAAGAATTTGTCCACAATTTCTGTGCGGGGATTTGGAGGACAAAAATTTTGCATTCGTTCAGGCTGAGTAGCCCATCCTCCATAGAGCTCTGGATGAAAATTATAAAGGAAATTGCAGAACTGTAGCTTGCGTTGGCAGTCACGCACATTCACTTTGGACGCCTTTACAATAACTACCGTCAAAGCTTCCAGTAGAATATCATCGGACGTGCAATACACAGTCTTTGCACATCCCTTAGGTTATCGTGAAACGGTCAGTCCTTGCCAATTAAAACAGAGTGGTCAGTACGCGTCATGAGGAAAACCGCAACTTTTTTTTTTACTTAGCACCGCCTGTCAGTTGAGGTTGCAATGCACTGAGTAAATATTAATGCGAAAATGTTTAATGTCTCATACTCTCGCTCATGCCTCTGTCCGTCCTTCCGTCCGTCAGTTACATCCGAGGTGAAAGTCGTAACCAGTCAATACTGCACGCAAGTCGTGACTAAGTAGTGAATAAGCAGAAAAAAATCTTATGAACAGCGAAAATTGAACCACAATCCTTCGTTTCCTTAGCCGACCATGCTAACCACTATGCCACGCTGATTTCCTGGCAACGCACAGGCAGTTCTCCTTATCAAGCGTAAGGACGCTGAAGAGCGTTGGGGGAAAGACTTTCGCCTCATCGCACTTTAGATCACCAAAGTGCCCGCTCTAAATTTTTCATATAAATTTAACTTAGCCGAGATACGTGCACTGCAACTCAGCTGGAGGGTGACGAGATCTCTTTCGAAATGCAAAGAAAAAAATTCGAAGAGAGCCTTCATGGACAAGAAAGCGCTAGAAAAGGAGGAAAATTTTATAAATTGCCGTCCCTTCTAGGGGTCATGTGAGGTGTAGCATCGGCCAGAACGGGAAAACCAACCTAAACGCTCGGCATAGAATGCGATGCCCTCCCGATTCACGTTCATTCTGTAAATATTTTTGTTACCGACATTTTCTGATGAAAAATGCGGGTCTGTCTCCTTCGTATTGTAGATGGCCATCCAAAAAATTACCGCTGCCTCGTGGATGGACAACCAGACCATCGGCGTCGCTGTCGAGAAGCTGAAGAACGTGCGCACCCTGCTGTGGCCGACCGAAAAGTATATTACAGTGGAAGGCATCGAGGAGGCCTACGCCAACTTCAGCGAGAATGCCTCCTCATTCGCGCACCTCTGGATTGACGCCCGACGAAACATCCATAGCCTCTTCGGCTCCGAGGCGGGAGTCGAGGAGCAGCGGCTGCGTCTGAGCAGCGCTCAGCCGTACATCGAATACGTGCCGGTGCTGAATCAGCTGGCTTTGTCGCTGGGCGCCCTGGCACCGCCCCTTTTCTACCCGGATGGCACCAACGCCATGAGACACGGCGGTCTCGGCTACTTCTACGCCCGGGAACTGGTCGGGGCGGTGGACCGCGAGGGTGTCAAAGTAAGGACGCGAAGAAGTGGCGCTCGAGCGAAGAGCGCCTTATGAGTAGAGGAAAATACAGATAAGAGGTTTTATCGCATAACCAGCGACACGAGAAGGAGGCACTAGATAGACTATAGGATGTACAGCCCGCCTTGAGCAAGTAAATGACACTCTGCCTTTTACTTCAGCATTATCAGTATGTCACTAACGTTTCGGGCGATCCACACAGAACAGAAAAAAACCGTTGCAATACCTGGGTAGTGCATCGGAATTATAGTTTGCTCTTGTCGTTACTGTGTGAATGCGCAGTGATTCACAGTAACGTATCTTGTAGAAGACGTGTGGTGTTTGTTGTGGACGACTGGAAAGATGAATAGTTGTCCAACTGGCTATGCGCAAAAAAACTGTGCAATGTCAGTGCAATATTGTTGTCGTGACATTACTGAGAGATCTTAGTGCAATCAGACATAGAACACCGATATTTTTATTCCGTTCAGCTTTTGTTGCGTTCAGCAGTAAACCAGGGGTCTGAAATATGAGGTTAGAAGGTAAAGAAATAAAAAATTCATGCAATTCTCTCTTATACTCCTGTTCCTAACCTTGGCGCATGTGCACAGCCAGGGCAAGAAAGGGCTAAAGATTTGTTTTTCACTTTATGCTTTGGCAACAGTAGCTGCCGTGGTGGCTCAGTCGTTATGTTGTTTGGCTGCTGACCCGAAAGACGCAGGTTCAATCCCGACCGCGGCGGTGGCATTGCCTGTGATCCCAGGGTTCTTAGATTTGAAGTAACTTAGATTGCTGCTACCATTATCAAAGGCGGGGCATACCAAATGCCAGCGAGAAAACTAGGAATCATGTGAAAAGTGCTAGCAAAACGGTGACTGTGCTTACCACCCCAGCCAAATACCGGTTAATAAAGTTGGCTGGAATCACATCCTTGCTCTCACTTGTGCATTCTCCGCATGGTGTACCTCACTGCTTTCTGTAGTGAGCTCACATAGATCCTCAGTTTCTCATATTAAACTGCCTCCTACATGCATATTGTACTTTGTAGCACTTGTTGGTTGCCCCAATCGAATGAGATTAAGCTTTATTTATTTGGAGTTTGTGCTGTGTTCCTTCGGCACGCGTGTAGGCGTTTGACGTGCAGCCCCCTTCAAAAGTATATGGCCCAAATGGTTTGCTTCTGAGGCCTGCTGCATGCAACGTTATGCATTCTCAACGACCGCAGCCTCTCGAAAGAGGAATGGCATTGCGTCCTCAATCCCGATAGATTTGGACGGCTAGATATGCTAGGGAGCCCCGCTAAACAGCTTAGAAGCAGAACCCTGGGCTGTACACTTTTGACGGAGACAGTGCCTCTATAACCAGCAAAATTATTGGAGGGCGCCATGGCCTTTTGTTCATGTGCATTGCATGTAAGCTACAAAACTAACGGTAACTGACAACTATGCTTGAGGACTACCGCACACGCCCTGCATAAACACATCGCCCATCTGCAAATAATCAGATGCACTACTTTGCATGTGTTGCAATTGAAACGGCTTCTTAGGCATTGTTGTGGCGTTGTGTTGAATGTCATTGCAAGTGTATAGTTACTGTCCATACACACTTCAATTTCTTTTTTAACCAACTGCATGAATTACACTACATTTCGCAAGTAAAAATGACATCTTCTAGTGTTCAATTCATTATGTCTTTCATAGTGTTGCACCAAATGAGCGAAGTGGTGCAGCTTAATGGTAATTTTCCAGGTGAACCCACTGGGCCACATTGTGCCCTCCTGGCTGAGCGATGCCGTGAAACCAAGATTCCGCCAGCGCGAACGGGGCTGTCTCCGCTATAACGCCAGCGTATTCCCTGAAGTGCCGGCGATGGAGGTTGCATTCGCAGCCTTTCAGCAACACGCCGAAAAGAATCAAGTCCAGCTCAGTGACGTAAGTGGCCGAAGAAACCTTTCAGTGCATTCACTGTTAATTGTCTCGCATTTTTACTTTGCTAAACAGGTGCGTGAAAACTAGCTGAAGACTCATTTGAAAGAGCTAGGCAAACATCCGCCTTTAGAAGCCGCATAAACCTGAAATCTAATTAGCTCTGCGTTACACAGTGTCAGATCTGTAACCTGGCCGCAGTTTTGGCGCCGATGAAGTCACCTGAGCTTGCTCCTCCATAGGGACGAGGCCTCTCGTCATGACGCCTATGTAAGGCCTCTTGACTCGAAACCGATAATGGAATTCTTCGCTATGCGTAAGTAGGTGGCAATATAGCCATCGCTATCATTGTTTGAGGAACAATGTAGTCATAAAATGGCGTAAACGAGACAAAAGCACTCACGCGAGCTTAGGTAGGAAGTTTATAATGCGTCACCTTGTGGCCACAGAAAAAACGACCTTGGAACCTTTCTTGGATATATACACCTTCCATACGCACTTTCTCTTATCACGTAGCTTCCAGCCGCCACGTATGAGACTCATTCAAAACATTCCAATGCTTTGGCTTACTTGCTCGGAAGAATTTTTTTTTATGATTGAGTTGCGGAACTGTAACCATCGAAATTGTCCTTTTACACGTTAGTAAACCAATTCCAGCTCTGTTTCCTTTCAGATTTCTTGGTGTAAGTTCTTTAAAAGCATTGTATGAAGCTTCAGTGACTCAACGTCGATTTGCACTCATCGCGATGGCATTCATTAAAGCGGACATCTCAGTGGTTATGGCGCTCGGCTGCTGACCTGAAAGACGCGCTTTCGATCCCGGCCACGGCGGTCAAATTTCGATGGAGGCGAAGTTCTAGAGGCCCGAGCACTGTGCAATGTCAGTCCATGTTCAAGAATCCCAGGTGGTCGAAATTTCAGGAGTATGTCCCTACGGCGTCCCTCATAACCTGAGGTGCTTTGGACGTTAAGCCGCATAAACACCAAAACCTAATTAGCTCTGCGTTACACAGTGTCAGATCTTGAGCAGGGTAGTAGTTTTGGTGCCGATAAAGTCCTCTCAGCTTGTTCCTCCATGGGGACAAGAAGTCTCGCCATGACGCGTTTGTAAGGCCTTTTGACTCGAATGCCATCACAGAGGCTGCTGTAGACACTGCAGTTAAACTCAGGTCATAGCCTCGTCTTTGGTTAGTAATTCAATTCATGGTGCTAACGAGACGCATTCATGAACATAGAAAGCAGAAGGCACGACATCTCTCCTGAGCTTCTTCACCATGTCTATCTTGAAGAAACGATATTCTGGTCTCCACAGAAGAGAATCTCCTGGTCACGACTGCCTGCATGCTTAGTTTTGCCACCAGCAATCGCATTCAGTGTGTCAGTTGGACGATATCTTTTCACAGTACATTGGCGCAAACTATGGCCGTCGTTTTTAATGCGCAAAAGATGTCTGCTAGAAACTTTGAAACTGTTCACTGCCTGTACGCGACGCCGGTAATTGCGTGACTGTCCCTTATGTCAACATACAGCGTATTTTGATTGATTCAATCCTTGTACTAAAGATGTACAAATGAAGGGCGCTCGCCTTTCATCTTCACTCCTTCTGCTGGTGTTTACAGATCTAGACAATCATTAAATTACAAAAATAAATACAAGGAAAGTTTTATTATTTTCTTGGTTAAAAATTTTACTACAAAAAAGCAGAACTTGTGAAACATGTCAACAGACATCTATTTCAGCTGTTTCCATCAATTTAGACCTCAGCGTCCGTTCCATGAGTGTAAATTAGTCTCGACGGTTTCAAAACGGTCGTGTGACTACGCGCTCTATCACTGCATTATCCGCCGCGTGAGTCAACCTGATGCGCACTAAACTGTTCCACAAATCAGAAACTTAGAAAGTGCCTCATCTCCCAACCCTGGGTATGCGCTGAGACTATAAGTAAGTTATTCTAAGATACCGCGTTTTTGTGGAATTGATTGAAGTAGAAAACTCAATTGAAGTAGAAAACTCTTGCTTTTCCTCGCAGCAATAGCTCCGGTGTTTGTAAGCTCCTAAGGTAACTTCAAGCATGTATTTGTGTAATGTTTGCCTCGTAGTTGACTGGAGTTGTTGAATATTCAGTTCATGGCCGTTCACCTCAATGTCTGCCCTTGTTTCCTCCGAGCTGAGTTTCACTCGTTTAGCAACTTGCAACTGCCGCGCGTTGTCACTCGCAGGAGCTGAGCGAAGCCAAGGTGTTCTTCATCACTGCCTGCCTTGCTAGCTGCGCCACGGAAGCCAAGAACAACCTTTACGGCGGCGACTGCAATAAGGCGGTGATGAACTTTGCGCCCTTCGCTCAAGTCTTCCAGTGCCCCGCGGGCTCCAGGATGAACCCTCTGAAACAGTGCACTTTTTTCGACTGACTGCCGCCTGCAGCCCATCAGTACACGGATGGTTCTAATGAACTGCCCATAGACTGCGCAGTGTATTTTGCTATTTTTGAGTTTTGCGCGTCTGAAGTTTTTTTTTTTGTTTGCAATGTCATTTGTAAAATTCGTCCATCACCGATGTTAGAGTGGTGCATATAATTCCATTCCAATCGACCTGAAAGCATAATTAGTTACTTAGAATGGACTCCCCCATTATAAGCAAAACGGAAAACGTTTAACTAAAAAAATTTGAAAATGAACGTTACATTGTTTAAAGCTCGCAATGTAGTGCTAAATGAGCTTATACTGAGTATTTTTCTGCATAACTGTTCGGTAGCTCGCAAACAACGTTACAGTACATATGCGGACCATAGGTGTCAATAGGCTTTTTATGTTCTTGATTCCTTTGAAGAGGTTGAATCCACGTTGTTGTTTAACGACTGCCATAGTAAATGTCAATATCGGTACGGAACTCTGAACCTGCACATACCAGCGGTAAGGACACACTCATTGACGGAACTCTCTCGGGAGGAGCAAAAATCGTGGTCGAAGCGTAAATTAAGTGCAAGCTTTTTTATAGATGCCTTACGTGTGCAGCAGGAGATTCCCCATAACTGTGTCCAGTAGAAGAATCTTGCGGGTTACATTACACTGTGCGATTGCCCGTCCTCTTTCGTAACAATGGGGATCATGTGGAAAGACCTTCGAAACCTAAAGCTCTTGACCACAATGCATGAGTAAATGAACTGTTCCCTGTGCTGCGTAAAGCTGAAGAATTAAAAACGAACAATGTGAATAGTGTACCGACTTTTCAAAACTGAACTGTGGCCATTGTGAATTTTTTTCGATCTGCTGTGCTTAGCTGCGTGACTTACTGACACGCTTATATCCTAAGCTGTAAGATAAATGGATGTATATATCCCCGATTTCAACCAGAAAGAAAACTTCCTTTGAAAAAAAATTTTCGTTGACCTACTCTGAAGCCATGGTGATGCGATATTTGTATTGCACACCCGCAGTGGATAAAGCCCAAAGCGTATCATGCGGTTCGATGAAGGCAAAAATAATATTAAGCACTCTTTTTCCATCTCCTGTATTGAGGAGGTTGCCATATAAAAAAATACATCCAGCTGCGTGCTGTTTCCTGAGAGTTTCTTCTATTTATTCGCAGAGTTTTTTTACTAGGAGCACAAAAAGTGACGGAAACACTTCCTACATATCACTTGCACGCCGCTTTGACATGAGACATTTCCACTCAGGAGATGAACAACAAAGCATGCTCAGTGAGATACAGGCAGAGCAGAAACATGCGTCGAAAGATTAAAATACAGAAAAACAAAGCAATATTGAAGCGTATCGCAACGGAACAGCAGTTCACAATTGGTAGGCAGCTGCTGGAAGTGGTAAGGTAATGCGTCTACTTAGGGCAGGTAGAGAGCGCTGCTGCGGATCATTGAAGAGAAACAACTAGAATAAAAATGGGGTGGAGCACATACGAAAGGTTCTTTCAGATCATGATAGGCGGTTTGCTCATATGCGTCAAGCGAAAAGGATACTACAGCTGTATCTTACAGGTACTCACGTATGGTGAGAAAATATTGTAGCGTGCAACGCCAAAAAACACCAGCGCAGAGACGCAAAAACCTGCGGCGGTCCCTCAGAGGTTCGAGCGCGCGCGCGAGAGCCAACTAACTTCTTCCTCTTCTCGTGCATGCACTACTTCTGTCTCTTCGAATGCATGTATCACTGCCCCCCTCTTCTGCAGCATCGACACGATGCGGCTAAGAGAGAAAAGTCAGCGAAAGGGTAGAACACAGCTGCAGTGGACCGCAGTTCAGTCAGGTAGCCGGTCGTGGTAAGGCTTCATGCGAACAACGTGTACGACTTCAGTTCGGTGCGACCGGCGCGATGAACAAGCTGTCGGGGCGGGAGCAACTGCATAACTCACATCACTGATGCGGCGCACTACTTCGTAAGGGCCGAAGTATTGGCGCAGCAGCTTTTCACAGAGCCCGCGGCGACGAACAGGTATCCAAATCCACACAAGGTCGCCGGGCGCATAACTGACGAAACGGCGCCCATAGTTGTACCTAGCGGCTCAGATTTTGTTGACGGTGGATGCGCAGGCGGGCCAGTTGACGCGCTTCCTCAGCACGCTGAACGAAGGTATCTACGTCCAGGTCAGCGTCAGAGTTGCAGTAAGGGTCGACGGGCAACATAGCATCCAACGGAGTGGTCACCTGGCGACCGAAGACAAGCTGAAAGGGGGTCAGCCGGGTTGTTTCCTGCAGGGCGGTGTTGTACGCAAACGTTACGTACGGCAGAATGGTGTCCCAAGTTCGATGCTCGACGTCAACGTACATTGATAGCATGTCGGCTAGTGTGCGGTTGAGTCGCTCTACCAACCCGTTTGTCTGCGGGTGATACGCCGTAGCACGTCTATGGCTCGTGTGCGTGAGAGTCATCACGGACTGGGTAAAGCGGGCCGTGAAAGCAGTTCCGCGGTCAGTAACAACAACGGCGGGTGCGCCATGACGCAAGACAATGTTGTGGACGAAGAACTGCGCCACTTCAGCAGCAGTGCCTTTGGCAAGAGACGTGGTCTCAGCGTACCGTGTGAGGTAGTCAGTCGCAACGACTATTCAACGCTTTCCAGACGAAGACTTCGGAAATGGACCAAGGAGGTCCATGGCCACTTGTTGGAAAGGGGTCCTCGGTGGATCGACGGGGTGAAGAAATCCGGCTGGTTTCAATGGAGTAGTCTTCCGACGTTGGCATTCACGGCACGTTTTTGCGTAGGCCCGCACCGATGGGAGTAACCTGGGCCAATAATACTTTTGTCGAATCCGCGCGAGTGTACGGCTGACTCCAAGGTGGCCGGCGGATGGTGCATCATGACAGGCACTCAAGATCCCAGACCGCAGCTGTGATGGTACAACAAGTAGAAACACTTCTTCGCTGTTGGCAAAGTTGCGCTTGTAGAGGACACCAGACCGTAAAGTGAAGGTGTGAAGCCCTCGAAGAAAAACGCGCGGAATGGGAGCTTCACTTCCTTCGAGGTAATCGATGAGCGGCGCCAACTCCGAGTCCGCCCTCTGAAGCTGTGCCATTTTGGTGGCACTAACAGAGCCCAGGAAAGGAAAATCATCGGTGGTTTCTTCGGTATTGATTGGGATAGGCGCGCGCGACAGACAATCCGCATCCTGATGCTTACGGCCAGACTTGTAAACTACTGTTAAGTCGTATTCTTGCATGCGTAAGCTCCATCTAGCCAAGCGTCCTGAGGGGTCTTTGCAATATTCCTTTTTTCTGTTTGTTGTTCTTCCATCCAAACTCTCATCCCTTCCTCAGCCCATTCTCTACTTGAGGCAGAATTCACCGGTAATGCTCGCCCACGTCCTTTTCTTTTTCCTTTATTATGTACAAGTGAATAGCAACCTCTGCCTCTCTTGGCCGATCCCCCGGTATGGGTATGTGCCATCATTTGAAAGCCTGGTAACAAAAACATGAGGTTTCCGGGCTCATTTCGCTCGTCGCCCCGAATTTCCGGACGCCGTAGCAGTGGACCAGAGCCTCTACCGCGGCTGCTGTTCTAGGCTGGGCTTCTTTTGTTGCAGTGCGGTCGTATTACTGTCATGTCCTGCTTTCGTGCTGTTTTTTTTCCTTTCCCATCTCAAGCAGCTCCGAAAGCCAAGAAGCGAAGGATATGCGTCAGACACCTCATTGCCCACAAGGACCCCGTTTGAAGTGGACGATCTGTGCCGCCTGTTGAGATTCTGTCTCGACATCACGTATTTTGCATTCAGCCTGACCTTCTACAGACAGCGCTTCGGCACAGAAATAGGCGCATCTATATACGTCATCTGCGCGATGTAGCCAAAAATTCAGACACAGTACGCCACCAGTTAAGCGGCCAATCACCGCTTTATTCCAGCAGCACTACAAATAAGTTCACAACTGAGACGGCTACGTGTGAAAAAGCGTTTCACAATTCATCGCAGCCAGCTTTAAAAAATTCGAGACAACTCAGCATAGCTGGTTGGAAATGGCTACCTGCACATGCAATCACTGAGGGCTAGTTTTTGAAAGATTATAAGTATTTTCCCAAATGAACAACAACGGTGTACTGAAATACAAAATGGACGCCTTTCGGGGTGTCAAATTGTGCAACTACTGAAGCTGCAGCCGAGGAGAGTCCACGTACTGTCTGGGAACATTGAAACTCCCGCATCGACTGGTGCATACATCTATATGTCTTCATGAATAGAGATAATTTAAGTTTTATGGAGCGACAATAAACAACGGGTCAATCTATCTCTCCAAGCTCTATATAAACCACTTCACAGTAATAGAAGTGAACTGAGCAGGTAGCAGAGGTTGCATCACTTAAAATTCTCAACATTGCCAGCATAGTTTTGAATTTTATAAATTATTCAATATCACCTATGCCGCACTGACATCATGTCTGAGCTGCTGACCCACGGCTTCGTTTTTTTGAGCAGTTCCCTGGCGGCGCCTGCGTAAGTCACTAGTAACAGGGCTCCCTTCCCCCCATAGACGATGAGTCGATGAGTTCCAAGTTGCTGGAGTTGTTCAGGGCGTCCGGGGCCTGAAGGCGAGGTTCAGGTGGGCGATTGCAGCTGTTGCGCAGCAGCCGAGCTTTCGGTGCATATCGTGGTACGGATGCGGCAGATAAGGGCTGTGAGTAAGCCTGCTATGTGCGCCGAGCAGCGGCGGGTCTGGTACTACAGCAGGCGATTGGTGCATGAGGGGAACGAACGCATATATCCACAGAGCTCTTGCGAAGGAGAGCAGGGACTAGGCGAATGCAAAGCTCGAGGGTAAGAACGGGAAGGGCCCACATCACAGTGTGCCTAGACTAGGCAGCAGCAGCGTGACGCAGTGCGTGCGGCAGAAAACACTGGGAAGGCGCCGTCGCTGACAATGTGAAGGGTGGACAGCGAATCGACGTCCGTTGATGCGACGAACGGATGATTGAGCAGCCTAGCATGCCGGCTTGCTGGATAGGTCAGAGGTCGGCTTGGCATGGGAGCTTCTGCCGATGAGGCGCAAGCCTCCATGGGGAGGACGCCGCGTGTGCCTTGGCAAGGATGGTAGCAGGGTTCTCAAGTGGGTAGCGAGCTACTCTTGCAAAGAAAAGTGTGCCGGGTACGTTGATGAGCGTGGGCATCAATGAGCACTCTCTCAGACTCGACTTGGTTCGAGGCAGTCGGTAGCGGAGAGGAGCAAGCGCAAGCAAGCAGCTCTCTGTGGTTTTGGCGCTTAGAATTGAGGAGGCACGCAGGTGGGAGTTGCGTTTTGCTCAGCTTCATTGGAGCGAGATGTCTTAGGTGGTGGAGTGCAGGCGGGCTTGACCCGAATATTGTCTTGATGCACCAGTGGCTCCGGTAAGTACCGAGGCGCACCCAGGAGCAAAGGCGTGCAGAGGGCAGTTTATAGAGCCGCATGAGTGGCAAAGCTCGTGTCGAACCTACTTGGGACGTCGTGACATGGGACAGCCGGGTCGGAGGCGCTAATCAAAAGTGGCAGGCAGGCGGCCAGGAGCTGCTGGGAAGGCCTGCGTTCCGACGAATTCCGTGTGGTAGAGAGCGAGGCTGGTGCGAGGACCAGCGGCAGGGTGAAGTAGTAGGCGTCGAAATCCGTCACAGGACGGCCGCGCACAGCTCATTGTACGGCCGGCACCCCAAAGCAGGGCAAGCGCAGCAGGTCGCGCGGGAGGATGTCACAGAGGATTGCATGTTTGAACAGCTGGTCGGTGGTGGTGGTGGTGGTGAAAACCTTTAATATTCAAAGAGAGCTTGAGGTTTAAAAAACCCTGCTGCATGGTCGGTATCCTTAGTCCGGGACACCGCACGACGAGGCCCCGTCTCGCGCCCGCTTGACCAGAGCCCTTTGGGACTCCAGCGTGGAGCAGTTGAGGAGGGCAGTCTCCCATGCCTCTCGGGTGGGGGTGGGGGAAGGTGAGGATTCTGAGTACATGCCCATACCATGTGAAAGATATCGCAGATCTCTCCACAGTGCGGGCAGCGCCCATCTGTGTTCGGATCGAAGTGTTTTGCTATGGCAGGACAGAGAAGGGTTCCTGTCTGCAGGCGCCGCAGAATTCGCTCCTCCGCCTTACTCAGCCCCTTGGCAGGTGCCGGGTAGAGACGGTGGCTGTCGCAATAATGAATTAGGATTTCGCGGAACCGCAGACGCGGTTTATAAACTTCTGAGCCAGGAGAGCTAGGATGAGGAGCCCGGTCTTCATGTTTCGTTTGTGTGCGCTAACAATGCGGTGGCGTCACAGAAGCAGAGCGAACAGCTGTTGTATGCGGTGATAAATGAGAAAACGCAGGCTATGCTTTAGGTTATTCTGTACGTCCCGCCAACGTACATCGCCGCCCGCATGCTTAATATGAACGCTCGAGGAGGGAATGTTCTTTTGCGTTTGTACTGAGAACAAAATAAACCTAAAAACCAGCGCAAGTGCATGGCGCAGCAGCTGTCATATTATTACCTGTTATTAGTCCTCTACGGAGACAGATACAAAAATATATAAAAGAGTGATAGAGGGAGCCTAGACCAGCATTCTTTGGCGGCCTGAATACAAAATAAACGAAAAGGCCTCTCCGCACACGTGCTCGTGAGGCTCCCCGTCGAGAGGAGCCGCAGCTGAACGAGAAGCCGTTCGGCGGCTTTGCGAGCCAGAGGAACGACTTGCGACGAATACCTCGCAGCACCGGCGACAACGCGTAGAAGGTGGAACCTTCTACTTCAGGAACTGCCGTACCGGACGAGGCTCGTTCCAGGAGGACCGCGCTGTTGCAAGAAGCGAAGGAAGCTGTAGCGCGAAACAGCCGCCGCCGCCCAGCCACCGACTCACGCCGATTGTTTAACTAGGCCGCTGCCTAGTTTAGCGAATTGTTTTTTTCGAATAATTATCCGACCTTTGCCACATGCCCCCTCAAGCACTAAGCTATTCCTTACATAGCTAAAGACACGCAACTCAGTTTGATAGAGGTTGTGGAAGACTGCTTTTGTGTGACTTTTCTCAACCACATTTTAAGAAAATCCGACTGTATAAGTCCACAGGCATGCCTTTTTGTGTTTTCTTTATTCTCTAACAATTGATAATTTTCGGCCGGATATTTATTCTTTCCGTCCTGCTATCTGTCGCTCCGCGACAATCCTGTTTTTAAGTTTACTGCACATGCCCAACCACAGTCTGTAGATGTATCGGTGCCTTTCGGATTTTTGCGACCAAGTCGTCAGATGTTCCGTGAGCAGTGACGCCTACAGCACACAACACGGTAGAGCTGAGTAGTAATCTTGACTCCGTATAAAATTGATGCCAGAAGTTCGAGGTTCGATCTCCAGTGCCGCTGGGTACCCAACGGTTATTGCATGAGTAAAACAAATTGTTTGAAAATGGGTCTTCGTCCAAGCCTTGTCTACACCAAAAATACAGCGTACCACAATGCTCTTTGCACAAAGCTTCCCTTCCGCATTCAAAATCTGCTATCATCATTGAGTACATATCAAAGCTACATGCCGAAAATCATTGCTTAAATTTATGCTTGTACGTAGCGCCTGATGTTATTAGTTTAGATTAATATCTTTACTCACACGAAATGTTTCGTACTTTAGCCTCAGCTGGCAATAAACATTATTCTTATGATATTATTAATACTAGTTAATTAGTGTTGGTTAAAAACACCGGATGTCAGCAAGAACTCTAATATTGCCTAAAATACTAGTGTTTAAATAGGAACGACTTGTTAGCAGAGGCATGCTATCAACTGAGGCGCGCGTATGATAAAAAGTTAAATCAGTTACCTAACTCTTTATGAAAAGATTACTGCGCTTTCTTTTATATACCAGAACCTCGAGCTTAGCGCTATTAGAGAGCTTATTCCAACGGAAAGTACAAGGCGATATGTCTTTTTGAAACGAAACGAAAATCCCTCTACCAGAAGGCGCCAGGCGTGGAATGCGGTTGCGTGTTTCCGCTATAAAACCAGACTGAATGCAGATAACGAAGTGCAGATGTTTGATTCGCTGGACACGCATTGTAATGACTGCATCGCCACATTGGAATCGCTACCTTGGCGGCCGCGGTGGCTCAGTGGTTGTGGTGCCCGGCTGCTGAACCGAAAGACGCATCGCCGAAAGGGGCATCGCCGGTTTCAATGCGGTGCCTGACGGCGAGAGCTTGGCCCAGCGCCGTGTTGTTGACATCAAAAATACCCGAAGAAGAATCGAGAAGGGCACGAAGCTGGGCAGTTTGGTCGGGACAGAGGTCGGTGGCCATCATTGTCGCGAAGGTGTCGGTCGACTGTGGAGACTTGAATAGGGGTGGTGGCCAACTGAGCGGCGTGGCAAGGAGCGTGAGGAGATAGTGTAGCAACGCAGATGCCAGATGGGAGCACTTGAGAAGAGACCCCGAAGTTGAGGAAAGGCAGAGAGAGGGCGTTTGCTTGGATTGTGGCGATGGTATGAGGTAGGGCAACGTTACGGGTCAGCAGGAGGTCAAGGTTGGGCGTAACGAGATAGTCGCAATCAGAAACTGGGCGAGATGGGGTCAGTGGCACGAAAGAGGCGGTTCGGGATGACAGGCGAACATATTCAGTACTGAAGAGTCGCAGTCACACATCGACTGGTTCTGAATCCAGCAATGGAAGTTCAAGGTGTAGGACGCCATCCGAGCAGTAAATGAGGGCGGAATGTTTAATCAAGAAAAATAAGCCAAGGATGAGGTCATGTTCAAGAAGAACAGCGCGAAAAGACAAGGACCACAGGAAGATACACAAAGACAAGCGCTGACTTTCAACTAAAGATTTATTGCTCGGAACGTGGAAATAAATACATCAGGCTCTAAGCAACAAAAAGAACACGTAGGGTTGATACACACTTGTCCACGCACCCAAAAAATATCAAACAGATACAGCAGCATTACTTCCTTGCAGATAGAAATTCTAATTCTTTCTTTTACAACGATAAGGAGGGACTACTGATACATGCGTCATTTAGCCAAGTGTGTATCAAGGACAACTGTGTATCAACCCTACGTGTTCTTTTTGTTGCTTAGGGCCTGATGTATTTATTTCCACGTTCCGAGCAATAAATCTTTAGTTGAAAGTCAGCGCTTGTCTTTTGTGTATCTTCCTGTGGTCCTTGTCTTTTCGCGCTGTTCTTCTTGAACATGGCATACCAACTCGCCCAAGCATCAGTCCTAATGAGGTCATGGACACAGGTGTCAGCACGGTGAACTGAACCGGTATACTGTGGCCGGCAGTAGTAACGCGCGCTGTACACGTACCGTCGACAGCAGGCGTGCCACCATCCGCGACACGCACACGGGACATTGCAGGCGTTAGGACTTTGCGGAAGCTAGGGCTGAGGGCAGCACTCATCACTGATATTTGAGCACCGGTGTCAATCGCGCGTACAGGAACACGGTCGATAGTGACGCCCAGGAGATTTGGTCGAGAGGTCGAGAGAGGATTTGTTGGTTTGGTTTTGTGGGGTTTAACGTCCCAAAGCGACTAAGGCTATGAGAGACGCCGTAGTGAAGGGCTCCGGAAATTTCGACCACCTGGGGATCTTTAACGTGCACTGACATCGCACAGTACACGGGCCTCCAGAATTTCTCCTCCAAAGAAATTCTAGCCGCCGCGGCCGGGATCGAACCCGCGTCTTTTGGGACAGCAGCCGAGCACCATAGCCACTGAGCCACCGCGGCGGCAGAGAGGATTTGTGGTCCGGGTCGTTGATGCAGCGTCACCTCCGGGAGCTGCATCATTTAGTTTTCCAAATGGGAGCGGCTGGTGGAAGGCGACTGTGGGGAACGAGAGCGGCGGCCCTGCGGCAACGGAGAGCGGAAGAATCGGCCTGGAGGGGGAACGGGTGCTTTAGACAGTTCGGACGGGGCTCGGAGCGAGAAGGTGCGGGTCGAGGTGGGACTATAGAAGGAGGGGCAGACGTTGCAGGCTGGTGAAGACCATGGACTATGGCAATGTCGGGCGATGTGGCCAATGCGAGGACACCGGAAGCAGATGGGGCGGTCGTCTGCCGTACGCCACTCATTGGGATTGCGATAGCGCTGCGGAGAATAATAGGTGCGACGAAAAACAGAGAGAGGTGGCTGGGGGGTGTCCGGGCTTCGGATGGTGCACGCAGCCGGAGGAACGTTCAGGTCAGCAAGTTCCTGCCGCACGACAGCCTGGATCAGCGACACGGCGGGTAGAGAGTTATTAGGTGCGGTCGGACTGGGCAGCACAGGTGCAATGGCTTCCAGTTCGCAGCGAACGATCCGGGTGACAGTGCCGGCGACGGTGTCATCATCGGAAGAGGCGCAGGACGGTAATCGCTGTTGCCTGCAGGAAGAGGTGGCGGCCATATTAGGGAGCCGAGAGAACTGCTATGGATTGCGATAGCGCTCGGTGGCTTTCAGTGGCTTTTAACCTGCTCGAAACGACGGCATTCTTTTATAATTGTGTCCACGGTGGTGCAGTCTTTGCAAACCAGTAAGTTAAAAGCATCATCCGCAATCCCTTTCAGAATATGGCTCACTTTGTCGGACCAGGTCATGGCGGCGTCGACCTTGTGACAAAGCGCGAAGACATTTTGGAGATTTGCCACATAGCTTTCTGTTCACGACTGGGCGCGCGACGAGAGCTGCTTCTTCGCGGAGAGCTTCCGGTCATCGGGTGTGTCGAACAAAGTACGGAGCTTTTCTTTAAAAGTGTCCCAGCTCGTCAGTTCGTATTCGCGGATTTCGTACCAGACCCGGGCCATGCCACTGAGGTAGAAGATAGCATTCGCCAGCATCACGGCGGTATCCCACCGGTTATAGTGCTCAGTCGTTCATATAGGCTGAGCCAGTCGTCGACATCGGTGCCGTCGTTCCCAGAAAAGGGTACCGGGGTCACGGAGAGGAGCCATGACCACGAAGGGAGCAGCAGGAGTGGTTCGTGACTCTCCGGGTGAAGCCATGATGGTAGTAGCCCCAGCGTGATGACCGCTGATATATTTGTCGATGCTAGAAGCGTGTCCCACCAGGCAACGGGTCCAGGAGCACCGCCGCAATGCCGAAGGAGGAAGGAAACGTGGGCCGGAGACGGGGAGTAGGGGAAGTGAAGGAAAAACTGTATTCACATATTTACAATATTTACAAGAGCGGGACTGAGAATGGCTCTCAGTGGAAGGGCAACTTCTTCGTCAACCGTAGTCGACTGGAGCTAGCAGGCTTCTCTCGGCCACACTCACGGCCGAGTTAAATATCGTTCGGTTTCCCCAGATCCCTGGCTGGGGAAATAATGGTCGACGAACACTGTCCAATCGGATGGACCGAAGGGGACGTTCTTGTTACCGCCCACGGCTGGGCAGGTGCGGGTTTTTCCACTCTCTCGCAGCTGGTTGATGAGAGGAGGAGATGCTGACTCATCCAGCGCTGCGGGATAGGAATCTCCCGAAGTCCTCCAGCAGGTGAATAAACTTGCTTCCCCGCCGAATGCCCAGAACGCGAGTCGGGGCCACGGAATTCTTCAATTATCCGCCAGCGTGACCGGCGCCGGCCCGTCGCCTCCTCTGTGGTCGCTCGGACAATACCTCCGGCATAGGAATTTCGCTGGGGTCATTGCCGACAATGGCCCCTGGCATTCTTGCTACACTAATCCGCTGAGGATCGGAGGGCATTCCAAGCATCCCACTTCCCATGGTCGTCGCGAGGTTGTCGACCTTGGTGAATGTTCACGGTAGCTGCATGATCGGGCCCACGTGGTCCGAGTGGACACAGGTGTGACGGGAACACACAAAGAGAGTTAAGGGGGGGGGGGGGGTAGAAACACAACACCGCTTCGGAGATGCGTGGCATGGAGATGGTGTACGCGGCACGTCCACCAGAGATGTCACGTGGCCCGAACTCTATGTCGGAACAAGGACGACAGGAGCACAGGGCACAGATCACAGCGAGCCTCGCACGGAAAGCGCGCACACACCGGACACTTCCTCTACGTCGTCTATACGGACATTATCCGTTGCAATATTTATTCGACTCGACGTTTCGATCGGAAGACCGATCTTCAAGAGAAGAGTGACCTCTTGAAGAAGATCGGTCTTCCGATCGAAACGTCGAGTCGAATAATTATGTTTCCTTTAACGAAGCGTATACTTCCCTACATACTCCTTTAAGCGGTCATGTACTTCATGCTTTCGCAATATATATATATATATATATATATATATATATATATATATATATATATATATATATACAGAGTGCCCCAGCTAACTTAGACCAAGGTTTATAAAAAAACTAAGCGTTCTTCAGAACTGAAATCGAGTGGATGTTGTTGAGGCTTATCTAAACTTACAGTACCATTTTTTCGCTTCTCCTATTTGAATAATTAGTCGAGATAAATAAATTAACTTTTTAAATATAGCTTGAAACGTTCAGGCGTCAATAGGAAAGTTGTGGAGCTCCACAAATATTGTCCAACCCAGGCACTTCCAACAAGATAGACTTAGCGTGGCCGCTTTATTCGGGAGAAACGAAAGCCCGCGGAGTTAAAAAAATACCACGTGACAGAGCGCTCCGTGCGTCCGGATGAGCCGCGATTACAGCGCTCTCATCCGTGCTTTATAAGAAACATCACCCGCTTCGGGCCTTTCGTGGTGCCGAAGACAGGGCTTCGCGATGTGCTTGGTTCCAAGATAAGCGCCGGTGGGTTCGGGCGGGAGTTGAAAGAAAGCGCGGCTCCCGTTTCTGAGGGCAATAACTGCACACTCACGTTAGCAGAATGCATGCAGAGGAACGATGACAATCTCTTGAGTTTGAATTTGGGAGCAAGATCCCAGCAAGAAAAGACGCATATAACAAGCCCGATAACGTCGTGTGAATTACGCTGAAGAACAGGAGCCGCGCTTTCTTTCAACTCCCGCCCGAACCCACTGGCGCTTATCTTGGAACCAAGCACATCGCGAAGCCCTGTCTTGGGCAGCACGAAAGGCCCGAAGCGGGTGATGTTTCTAACGAAGCACGGATGAGAGCGCTGTAATCGCGGCGCATCTAAAGCCCCTCGATAATTTGAAAGTAGCGACACTCTCCTCCACTCCGGTGTTTTCCTCCTCGAATATCCTCGCCCACCGGCTGCGCGCGCTGCACACGGCACGCTTTTTTGGCCATCGCTCGCTCGCTGTCCGGGCAGTTGGCTGGCACATGCGCGCGCTCTGAAGTTCGCGCTTTTTCCACGCTCTGTTATTGGATAAAAACACAAGAAAAACATGCGAAACGCGTGACTACCACGAGGCACATAAATTAGCGTCTCGTACGAGCAATGAAAGTGCCAATTACGAGCGCTTGCGGCTCGAACAAAACCACGTGCTGCATACATCTCACATTCTTTTTGACTTTTCAATACCGTCTGTCTCAACACGGCATAGTATATGAAGCATAATATTTACAATATATTTGAACATTCCTGAATATTTTCAGTATACCAATGTTTAGTTAAATGTAGATTCACTTCGAACTAATTATCGCGAAAGTACAGCTTATGAAGTTGTTCACGAGTGGAGTTTCAGAAGTGGGATGGTTGCTGGGTACAAGCTGGGGCATTTGCTTCGATGGCCGTTTTAAAATTTTTCATTAAGGTTCAGTCTGAGTTTGGCACCGCGCAGTGCACATGCAACGGCTTAATCGTTTTTGTAGTTGAGAATTTTCGCGGCGGCTTGAAAACGGATGTGAACTTTTTTTCTGTTAAGCATGAAACGACTTCAGCTCCCGCTGTCGGCGACCTTGAGGTGATATCGAGCCGAAGCCGAGAGCCAAAGATCCGCGCACCGATTTTCCGTCATCTAAGGAAAGTGTCCGCACCACAAAATTTGGGCCTCTCAACCACCGAAATTTGACCTTGTCCGAATTCATCAAAATTCGTGTCAAGCCTAATTTTAATATGACCAATTCAATGGTGAGCTCCAAAATTAGGTGGGCTATCCCCAAAATTTGTCTCTCTGGAACCCATAAATTTGACGTCGTCCATAGTTGACCAACATTGGGGTCCAACCTAATTTGACTATGGGAAACTCAGTGTTGGCTTCCAAATTTATGTAGACCACCGCCAAAGTTTGGCACACTTGGGCATTTTCCGCCCACATTCTATTTCTTTTTAAATCCGCTTAAAGAGATGTTACGTTAGGAAAGAAAAAAACGGATAGCAACGACCATGACAAAACCAAACTCAAGAGAAAGTTATACGGTCTTAGCAATTTGGTCAGCCACAGTCAAGGCTATCCTAAAGCAAGTGCCTGACTAATATATGTCTTGAGTATAGATACAGTCACAATATGACGTACAGTTTTTCAGATGCAATATTTATTACTGATGAGTCGTGTAGTTTTACGCCGAAAATATACATAAAAACCACGAATAAGCCAGCTGTGGACATCTGTCACCCGTTGGGTGTAGTCCTCAGAACAAAACACAGAAAACAAAAACATATTTAGGGAAATGAAACAGCTCAGATGTAGGCCTATAGTTTTTGAGCGGATGATGTATTCAACAAAAGGCTACGTGACCATGCTCAACTAAAGCAAATGATCACAAACTGTAGCAATGAATATACAAAAATGACATGCATTGGATATTTACAATACTTGAGTACATTCAGGCAACAATGGAAAGCACTGAAGTGATTAAAAAATGAATTATTTATGTGAATGCAATATGAGGTCTTTTCCGAGAATATGGCATTGATAATCTCACCTGGTAGAAGCGTAACGGTTAAGCAAAATAACATATAAGCGTAGATCGTTAGACAAGTTGCATTCATAAAAACAAATCTAGGTTAAATCTCGCTCGGGACATGCGCCGCATTACTGCGATGTGCACCATTACCAGAGGTTCGAAAAATTTACCGCACCGCGGATACCGCTGCACGCGTACCAACACTTCTGCTTCCACACTTGCTAACACATGCACACACATTGTATGCATCAGCCGCCGCTATTATAGCACGTTGAGCGGAACCATGAAGTGACAACAACAACACGCATAACGACGCAAAATGATCAGTGAATTAAGTGAGGTTGTTGGCTTTGTGATGCGCATGCATGCAGTTTCAGTATACACAGTCGCTTGGAAGAAATGCACAGTTGCTCGCAGAGGTGGGCGGTCTTCGTCGGGGTAAAGTTCTTGCGGCCGATGTTGTGCAGCCACTTTTTTCTTCTAATGCTGTCTTTCTTGCCGCTCGGAATCGCGAAAAGAACAGGCTTTTTCACGCCGGCTTGTGCACTGAAATGCGCAGCAACTGCGCATAGTGCTGCACTAAAAGAGCGCGAAGAACGCGAAGTGCAAGCGCGCAATGCAAGGGAGCTCGGTCGTAGCAGCGGCGGCTGGCTAAAAAATGGCGCCGACAAAAAATGAAACACAAAAAGAGCGCGCTTTCCGCGCGCTTTTCCAGGAGACCGCCCGCGGAGCCAATCACCGTTGAGAAAAGAGCCGACGGGAGAGGTGAGAGAGGAGATCGGCGAGGGTGCGCGGCGCGGCGGCATAGTTCACAGAAAGACGCTACTTTCAAATTATCGAGGGGCTTTAGGCGCATCCGGGCGCACAGAGCGCTCTGTCACGTGGTATTATGCGAAGCATATTAACGTAGGTTTCGGGCCTTCGCGCGACGCCCGGCGGTGGCCACCATTCACCCTGAAGTGGGGTCACGTGATGACGTCACACCGGCTGCAGATGGGGCCTCATATCGCGCCGTCGGTCGGCTCCCGGCGGTGGCCACCATTGACCTTGAAGTGAGATCACATGATGTGACGTCACGTGATGACGTCACACCGGCTGCAGATGGGGCCTCATATCGCGCCGTCGGTCGTCGCCCGGCGGAGGCCTCCACGCTTCGGTTCGCGTCGTCGCGCGCGACGCGGCGGCGGCGCCACCATCGCTGCATCACGTGATATGTAACGACACGCCTAGTACACTGTAGCCAGGGATGAAGCGGCACGCGCCCGTCGTTGCGTCAATCTCTGCGCCCGCAACTGCGCCAGCGTCTTTGCGCCGGGCGTGTATGCGGTCAAGATGCCATGCTTCGCATACACTTTGCTTAACCTTGATAAGCCTCCAATTTTTTTTTTAAACTCCGCGGGCTTTCGTTTACCCGAATTAAAATGGCCACGCTAGGTCTATCTCTTTGGAAGTGCCTGGGTTGGACAATATTTGCGGAGCTCCACAACCTTCCTATTGACGCCTGAACGTTTCAAGCTATATTTAAAAAGTTAATTTATTTATCTCGACTAATTATTCAAATAGGAGGAGCGAAAAAATGCTGCTGTAACTTTAGATAAAACTCAACAACATCCACGCGATTTCAGTTCTGAAGAGCGCTCAGTTTTTTTATAAATCTTGGTCCAAGTTAGCTGCGACACCCTGTATATATACACATGCGAAAGCAGAAGTACAAGACCGCTTAAAGGAGTATGTAGCGATGTATACGCGTCGTTAAAGGAAACAATTATTTGACTTGACGCTTCGATCGGAAGACCGATCTTTTTCAAGAGACTTCCGATCGAAACGTCGAGTCAAATAAATATGGTTCCTTTAACGAAGCGTGTAGTTTGCTATATATATAAATTGAGAAACGCTTCAGTTAGGTAGACATTTATTGCTAGCAGCGATGCAACAGGTTACAGCGATGGCGTAGAGGTAGAACATCCGCCTCGCGTGCAAGAGGACCGGGGTTCGAATCCCGGTGCCACGCAATTCCCCACCGGATTAAAAAAAAAACTCCGCGTGTCCATGGAATTGCATAACCAGGCTTGGAGTGCGGCCTGATTTCGGTGACCTAAACCGACAACGCACTTCCTCACCAGAACAGGATTTGGCGACACTGATGTAGTACTTGGCCACAACTTTCTATGAACAAACCAATTAACCCTCGGCCCTCAGTCCGCAGCGACTGCGGAGCAACTGACCAAGGCGGCGGTCAGATCTGTGACGCAGCGGAGGGTGCTAAGAATCTCTGGCTCCGGACAGGCCGCCATTGGAAACTGAACCTGGCAACGTTTAACGCAAGAACCTTATCAAGTGAGGCTAGCTTAGCTGTGCTGTTGGAGGAATTAGCCGGCATTAAATGGGATGCCATAGGGCTTAGTGAAGTTAGGAGGACAGATGAGGCGCATACACACTAAAGGGCGGGCATGTACTGTGCTATCGTGGATTAGCAGATAGACGAGAACTAGGTGTGGGATTTCTGATAAATCAGGATATAGCTGGCAGCATCGAGGAGTTTTACAGTATTAACGAGAGAGTGCCAGCTATCGTAATTAGGCTTAATAAGAGGTACAAGCTGAAGGTGGTTCAGGCCTACGCGCTTACATCAAGCCATGATGACCAGATCGTTTAAAGGTTCTATGAGAATGTGGAATCCGCAATGACCAAAGTAAAATGACAGTACACTGTACTGATGGGTGACTTTAATGCAAAGGTAGATAAAACGCAGACTGGAGACAAGGCGGTAGGTGACTATGGCATAGGTTCTAGGAACAGTAGGGGAGGGCTATTAGTAGAGTTCGCAGATAGAAATAATTTACGGATTATGAATACCTTCTTCCGCAAACGAGCAAACAGGAAGTGGACGTGGAAGAGCCCCAATGATGAGACTAAATATGAAATAGACTTCATACTGTGTGCACACCCTGGCATCGTAGAGGATGAGGAGGTCCTCGGCAAGGTCCGTTGTAGCGACCAAAGAATGGTAAGGTCTGGTATTAGCTTAGATTTGAAGAGGGAACGGAAGAAATTGGTGAACCTAAGGGCTATTAACGAGTTTAAAAGAGTACACTGTGGGGCCAGTTGGTCATACATAATCTGAACGAACAAACGTAGCGTTTAAACAGGACACAGAAAGATGAGGACAGGACGGGGCTCCTGTCCTCATCTTTCTGTGTCCTGTTTAAACGCTACGTTTGTTCGTTCAGATTATTAACGAGTTAGCATTAAGAGGGAAGGTAGAGGAATTCAGAATGTCGCTGCAGAACAGATTTTCCGCTTTAACTGAAGAAGACGACCGTAGTGTTGAAACAATGAATGATAATCTCACAGATATCGTTACAGAATGCGCCGCAGAACTAGGTGCTAGGATAGTTCGACAGGATATCAGCAATCTATCTCAGGAGACTAAAGATCTGATTAAGAAACGCCAAAGCATGAAAACGTCTAACTCCACAGACAGGATAGAACTAGCAGAGCTAACGATGTTAACAAATAAGCGCAAGGTATCCGAGATAAGAAAGTTGAACATGGAGAAAATCGAGCATGCTCTAGGGAACGGAGGTAGCCTAAATTCAGTGAGGAGAAAACTGGGCATAGGTAAAAACCAGATGTATGCGCTAAAAGACAAACAGGACAATGTCATCAGCAATATAGAAAAGATAGTTGAATAGGCCGAAGAGTTCTACACAAATCTATACAGTAGCGAATGTAATCATCAAGTTACTGAGGGAGGCAGTCGAGCACAGCAATGGGACAGATGGTCAAATGTACGCCGCGATTCGGCAGTACAGTTTCACAAATTGCAAACATGGAGCAGACAAGTAGAAGGCACACTTTCGCCTATTCTTCCACGTTTAGCCTATACAGCGGGCTCGGAACAGCATTGTTTCCTTCAATATTTCAGTCACGCTTTTAATTCTCTTTCTTACGCGACTCTGTGTTTTTTTCCTGTCTCGCGTTCTAGTCTTCTTCAGCCTCATGCTGAGGCTTCTCTTGCGAACGCTGTTGTGGCCTAGCTTCCTATTCGTACTGCTCTCTGTGTATCGGTTCATACTTCAAACCCTTCCTCTTTTCCTGTGGCTAGCGCGTCCGTTGCGAATAAATTTAACGCCACTACGCTCATGACGGCTCCACTTCTTGTGTTCTCCTTCTCGGCGCGCGCCTTCCTGCTTTCGTTTGCGCCTCCAGACGGAGTCCTTGCTGAACACTGGGCTCGTTCGTCTGCTTCTTTCTCACTTTGCTGCGATGTTCGTGCAGCTCGCTTGCAATCGACGCGGCTGTCTTCAGCTTGGTTCTGTTTCTTCCCGTTTTCTTGTTGTATTTTGTCCAGGGCTTCTACTTTTCGGCTTCACCTGCTTTGGTGGCGTCCGACTCATTTCTCTTTCTTTTTACTTTCTTCCAAGCTCTTCCACGGAGCGCACCCGGTTCGTTTTCACTTGCATCATCCGAGACGGCATCTAGCGATGAAACCACTGGTTCAGTCTCTTTCTGTTCTTCATGGGCTGAGGTTTCTTCTCGGTTACGCGTTTTCTTCTTTTTCCTCTTCCTGACCTTGTTTCGTGCACAGTGCTCGAAACACGGCTCAGAATTTTTTGGAGAATTGTTCTCCTCACTGATTCCTTCAATCAGTTGGTCACTTACTGTGCAGCCGTAAAAAGGCTTTCTTCGACTGCACCCACTCCTTCCTCATAAGCAAAAATTCCCATGCCTTCTTCATAGGCACATATTCCCTCGCCTTCCTCATAGGCAAAGGCCTTCTCGCTGCTCGAGGGTTTTCTCGGAACGGTTTCCGTGTTTTCTTTGAGTGCGCTCTCCTCAACTCGTGGTGGGCACTGCAAGACTCACACGTGTTGCACTCTGACTCCTCCATAGAGATCCGAACTGCTTCTTCGTCCTCGGGCGGCTGCCCTAGGGATCCCTCTCACTGAAGCGTCAGGTTGGCCTTTTCCACAGTGCTTACTACCTCAGCAGTAGCTACACTTTCAACTTCCTGAGGAAGCGACACTCCGGTCTATTCTGCACTCTCGGTGGTTTCAGTTGCAGGAGCAGGCTCCTCCACAACCTCACTCTCACTAGTGGAGCTAGTTACAACTTCTTCCGTGGTTGTCAACAAAGCAGACTCATTAGTCTTCCACCCGGCCACTCTGGGAGTAAGCTCCACAGGCTTCCTGGCGTCGTTTAAACGCCGAATTTCAGCAAGCTTCCTCTGAAGGATTGCCATCTCTCTTTCTAAAGCCCTTTCGGCTTCTTCACGTTTCATTTGCCTCTCTTTCTCAGCGGCTTCTCTAGCGCTCTGTCTTTCTTTTTCTCTCTCTTCTCGAGCCCTGTCTCTCTCCTGGTCCGCCCATATTCGCAGTTCGGCTCCGGTCATCCCCATCTGGAGGCCGCCCTCTATTAGCTCCTTTAGTTCCTTAAAGCTCATATTTGGAGACCGAACTCTACATTCAAGGCAATGAATACCTCTACACGATGAACCTCACTAACCGCTTCAGCGCGGCACCTCACGATATCGCTCTGCTGCTAAGCACTCGTTTACGACCTCTTCGTGAACTCCTTCTGACTCTTTCTCCGTTCTCTGTGCTTACAAACACCAAACGTCCTGTCGCGGACGCCAGAATATATTGTCACCCAACTCCGCGCACTTTTAAGCGCGATGCTCCCAGACACCCTTAGGACGTGTGGGGGTAGCGGGGGTAAAAGGAGACGCCCTCGACTCAGCGTGGCAAGCTCAGCGGAGAACAGCTACCAAGTGACAAGAGGTTCTTGGTAGTTTGGTGACCATCTTTCGCCGGTCGCAAGCCATAGAATGGGTCGGACCCAAAGGTTCAGAAAGAAAATGTTTATACAGGGATGAGACGATAAAGAGGATTTCACAATCACTAGTACAAATGCATACAAATTCATTAACCAAACAATGTAACTCGTGCAAATTTAAACTCGAGAAAGAATACAATACAAAGACAATAAATATTGCACCTAAAGTGCACTAACACAAGAGAGAGGAGTAAACAATCAAAACACAATTTGTTCACTGGGCACTGCGACAGTCCGACGACCAAGGTCCACGTTGATGCCGTCCCGCAGACTGGCGCACGTTGCCTCGTTGGTCCGCTGCTGGCCGAGTGGTGTTGTCCCGGGAGTCAAGCGGGCGCGCTTCGATCAAGCTTAAACGGCGGTACGGACTAATCTGACAGCGGTCAACGCCATTCTTTATAAGCTTGGTCCGCGTCTCTTTGTTCTACGCGCCAATGAAGGCGCGCACATACAATCAGTGTCGGCAGTGCAGTCCCCCTTCCTTCCTCGCGCCGGCGGCGCGTCTTCATTGGTCAGAGGTCGGGGGTCCCATCTCGAAGATTCGGGCTAGTTCTGGCATGGCGCCGCCACCGACGTCCGAGTGCAGAGGAGGGGTACATGTCTTAGCGCACGCAAGGCTACCCCCTTTTCCCCTGTTTAGCAGTAGAAGCGACTCGTACGTTCGAGAGAAATCGGCCGCATGGATGACTCATTCCCTCTGCGCCCGCCGTGTTGGTGAGCAGTGGTAGTGGGGGCAACCACACACACTGGCTAGACGGTCCCCCGGGGGTTCCCTCTCCCCCGTTTTGCCACCGCGCTAGCGAGATGTCCTACACGCGGCGCTGTTTTGTTTCTTTGATTAAAAAATGCGCCGAATTTTGTGACAGTATACGAAGATGCGAACCTATGACCTTTGGATTGGGAATCAAGCGCAGATATGACCAGGCTGCCATAGCAGACCAGCACATAAAGCGCGCCAGCACATCCACAGCTATTTCAGAGGTGCACCCCGTTTGACAGCGAAGCCCTTCCGAAATATGACCTTCTGCTCTCCGCAGACGGAGCACTAGTTTCATTTTCAAAAATTGCTGTTTACTCGGCAGTTGCTCTCATCGGCATAGTCCTTCGCTCGGCGTTCTTCTACAAGCCTCTTCTACACCCTGTTTGCGCAATACCTGCGTGGCTGCTGAGATTTCGACTGAGTAAAATGCTTTCTCCCAATGTAAGGAGGCTATATTTAGGGCTTAGAAGGCTATATTAGAAGCCAGCCTAATCATGTGGTTCATCAAACCTAAGGTTGTCCTGGCACTATGAGCGATTACTTAAGTACCTTCTATACAATCGACAGTAAACAGATCGGTGTGAAATTTTTCAAGCACTTTACGTCTCCTTTACTTGAATTAACATTATGGCGATCTTGCAACCTGCTGGTACGCTCCAGGTCATAAGGGACTGCGTAAACAGGGAGGCTAGTTTTCTAGCACGATCTCCCTTCTCATCCTGAACGGATCAGCTGTTACCTGATCCTCAAAACATGCTTTCCCCCTTTCTACTACTCCTAAGTCTTTCTTTACCCCCTCTTTCGTTCCTATCGGGATGTCCCATTCCGTGCTTTACTGCCTTACTCATTTGCGTCCTGATTACGTTAGCTCTTGCATAGGTGTGTGCAGAGCTCTTTGACCACAATAACCATCTTACCTGTATTTTAATGTTATTACTCACCTCGTCCTTTCAACGCATACGTCTGGTTTTTGCCTATGCCTACTTTCCCTCTCAGCGCCCTTAGCCTACCTCTGTTATGTACAGAATGTTCCTTTCCGCCTATATTAAGCTCCTTATGTCGGTTACCTTCCGCTTATTGATTAACTTTAGGTGAAAAAATCTGTCTGTGCTGCACAAGAAGTTGGTTCCTTTCGCCCCTTAGCCAACGCATACGATAATTCATCCCCTACAGTCGCAGACCAACAGGACGTGGCTTATCGTGAAAGAGCAGAGGGAGCGTTCAGAAAGAGCAGCAACAGGTTCGTAGCGCAGCTGTTGTTTGGGTTAATTAATAGACTAGCTCATAAAACTACGACGAAATATAGAAGGAGACAGGACGAGCGCTAAACATCAACTGAAGATTTACTACGACAAACAGGTAATTAAGAACACTTCAATGGCACATGCGCATACTGGGTTAAAACGAGCAGAAACAAATCAAATGTCGCAAACTGCTACTGAGATACCTTTCTTTAATTCTGGTCTGAGCAAGTGATGTCGCGCTGACACAGTTGTCACCCTCCCTGTTAATGTGGTAAGCCTCCCAAACCTCACGGCCTAGCCTTGTGCCTCCCCTACCAAGCACACACGTGGCATCAAACGCCGGCACGCACCCGCACCGCTTACAATGCGTTGCCAAGTGGCCTCGCCCTGCCAATGAATCCATCAGCGTCCGGTGCTCTCGTAGCCGGTCATTTAGGCAGCGCCCAGACTGCCCCACGTAGCATCTACCGCAGGAGAGGGGCATGCGGTATACAAAGCTAGCAGTGCAAGGAACGAAGTTGCACTCGTGGTTTATGGTGCAGACCGGTTTCTTCTTCGCATTGACGGCTTTGCACATGCCCACCAGCTTTTCGGGGGCAGTGAACATCACGTCCACACCGCACTTCCCTCCAACTTTCCCCAACCGGTGAGATAACGGGTGCACGTACGGTATGGACGTACGCCTGAGCTTTTTGCAACTTTCTCCGGCTGCCACGCCAGAGCGGCCACCTGCCCTGACTTCTTTCAAGAGGCATTCCGCCACAACCATCACTGTCCTTAGGCAAACCGGTGTTAAATATGAGGTAGCATGGTCGGGCGCCGGAGAGGGAGTGAAGGAGATCGGAGACGAGAATGCGGGAAGAGACAAGGATAGAAAACCTTATAGAGCAAAATTTATATTATTTACAACTGAGCTCGGTAACGAGACGCTCACTGCTGGAACGCTGCATGAGGACAGCACATGAGACCGTCAGATGAACAGGCCCCTCGGCCGTACCGCTGCCGAGGTTTTAAAGAGTTCCCTTCCCCTAGGTTCCCTAGATGGGGGCCGGCCCTGCCGAGGAAGGAAGTTCTCTGCGGCACCAATCACAAACACACACACTATCCCGAGGGATCACACCGCCGTCACGCGCTGGGAGCGGGAGAACCATGCCATCCACGTAGCGCAGACGCCGGAATGTCCATGAGCGGTGTTCCCGCGCATTTCATGCGTTCGAACGTGCGTTCGCACTCGGTGTAGAGGAAACGCTCGCTCAAGCGAGCAGACGGACGCGGCTTCCGTGGCAATCCAGGCGCTCACCCAACGCGCGTCTCGGGGTTAGTCGGCGTTCCGCTGCAGCCATGCCGTTTTCTTCCCCACGACGAAGGCGAAACGTAACAGACTGCCCCGCCGGGGGAAGGAGATCCCGTTCGACAGGGGACAGCATCCGCTGTCCGGAGGGATGTCGCCTGAGGCTGGTCTTAACCGGAGTCGGTTGCCTCTAGGCGGTTCTGGAGCTCAGCGCACCCCGAAGGCTTCCTTTGCACGTGCAGGTTCACGAAGGGCACTGCAAAGTGACTCGTGCTCCGCTAGCGTTAGAACCTCGCCGAGAACCCAACCCTTCAGTCAGCAAGCACGACACAATCCCCACTAAGCAATGCCAGGCTCTTTCCCTCTTACATAGCCAATTAATACCTGCGAGTAGTCCAGCAGCGCTTAGAAAATTCCCACAAACCGGCACATTACACTACAAAGCGTATCTCAATTTAAAAGAAACAAAACCAATAGGTTGAAAGTCCTACATCAAGAAAAAAAAACCAGCAGCAAACAGCAACTTTGATGCTGATTCTTGTGCTAGGGACCTCGACTTGAGCGATCGGCGTTGCCGTTGAGACTTCCCCTTTTTGTAAACCTTGCGTAACCCCGCAAGGCTTCGCTCAAAATCAGACAATGCCATAAAATCAAGCGACTCCAGCCGCTTATGCAAGTGGCCTACAATAGACCGTCTGGCTAGCACTTCGCGTTTTAGCGTACGCTGCTAAACATGGGCACCACTAGTGCATGTTTCAAAACAATTTTTATCAAAAGAAACGTTTCCAATGTGAACAACGCGTCCGAAACCTATTCCTGCTCAAAACTTTTTTTCCGCAGGAAAGCAAAAAAAAAAGAAAAAGCAAAGAGCCGAGAGCAGTGACATTCTCGGAATCTGCTGCTAACGATCCGCGCCGCGGCTCAAAGGGGTTGCCTATTCTTCAACCGCGCCCTGCGCGGTCGCATATCAACAGTGGCTTTAGCAGCCGACAATCGACAAAATTGGAAGGGCTTAACTGCGCTTCGACACCTGCGAGCCCCAGACGCCATGCAACGACGATTCATTCCGCACTCCGGCCGCTCGCCTTCAACACCCCAGCAGCGTCTAAACAGTTGAATGCGAGGGGTTGACGGTCGCGCATGAAAGAAACGCCTGCGTGTACTCTCTCTATTCATGAGTACCCTTCGCTCCTTTTTCTGACTTGAGCGCGCTCTGCTGCGTTCGCTCGTGAGGTAGCAGAGCGTGCTTCTATAAGGGCCGCTGCAAGTATCACGCGTCCTGCTACCGCTGCGTCGCCACAATGGGCCAGGTGGCTTTCGCGCTGTCTGTACACGCCTAGCCAGTCTGGCCCTAGTGCGGTGCCTGTCGCATCTGGACTGCCGCGGTGACCGTCTCGGACGAGTACACTGCTGGCCGGCCTTTAACCTTACAATGCCCTCGGCCGGTATTTTGTCTGTTCTCTCGACAGCACCTCTTGGTCTGGCTCTCCCTTCGCACGGCCGCCTTCTGGAAACTTCCTTAGCAGATTGGCGCTGCGCGCCTCCCTTTCTCGCGCTGTCCTCACCCTCCGCATCTTCTCTCTGACGCAGCACCGAGCGTATTTCCCGCTTAAGTTCGAATTATCGGCTCGTGCTTTCGGTGAGTCACCGCATGTCGCAGTAGCCAGCTGTCCCGACAGCACTTAACCTCCTGCTGTGCATAACTTGCTCTCCTGAGGCTTGCTATTCGATCCTACTACCCTAACCCTCTTGCTCGAACTTGAACTATGCGACGCTGTTCGGCTAACGTAGCGTTATTGTCCTGGGCACTACCTTCTCGATCGCAGCAATCAGCCTCCTTCCCGGAAAGTGCATGCTTCTCTGGGCTCAAAACCAACGCATTGCCCCTTTCCTTATTCCTAGCAGTGCCTACATTATCCCCCGAGCCCTCACGGTTTACGGATCTGCACTGTTCGCTAGCTTCGTGACCGAAATCATCGTCCCTCGCTCCCGAAGTGGCCTTTCTTTCCTGGACCAAACCTGTCCTACGCCGCCACTTCTGAGCAGCAGCCGTGTCATCTGGCGACTGAGCTGACCTCCTAACTGGGTCTCTGACACTCTTGCGGTGTAGCTTACCACCGTCAATTTGGCTTTCGAAATCTGCCTCCGCGGGAATTGGAAAGTACCGGAAAAGCGCACTTTAAGCTATCGCATAGTTTTGGGCATCCTCGTCAGACAACCGCGCTAATGCAGTGGCGGCTTCACACGGTAAAGTTCTCATCAACACAATTGGCCAATCACCCTGGTCTAGCTGCTCCTCCATGCAAATTCTCTCAAAATTTTCTAGAAAATTTCTGAGATTTTCGCCTTTTCTGAAAAAACTTAAACGAGATCGCGCTCTCGTTCCTCTGATCGCGTTAAGTTCACGCGTGAGTTCCCGCAGCTGTCTTTCGTGTTCCTGTTGCCGCTTCTCTCTTTCGCGTTCCTATTCCAACAGCTCTCTTTCGCGTTCCTCTCTCTCTTGTTTTTCTTTACTTCAAGTTCCTCCTCCTTTTTCTTTCCCGATTCCCTGTCCTCAATGGCCTCAAGGCATTCCCCAAGCTCGTCATCTTAAGCCTCCAACGCAAGAATAGCCTTCAGCAGTTCTGGTTTCCTGAGTTTTGTCTGAGACATCCAGACCGAACTCTTTCGCAACCTCCAGTAACTTCGGTTTGCGCAGCGTCTTCAAATCCATGGCTGCTCCGAGTGCTGCTTTCTCTACTGACCACTATTGTCTTGCCGCACTAACCCGGCAGCAACGAGAGCTCCAATTACCAGCTCTGTTTCTGACCCTAACAAAACCTGGCAAAACTCAGCACAAGAAAGTCCCGCACTCACCAAACCTCGCAGCCAAGAATCCAGCGCAGTCGTTCCGTTGCAGGGAACCAGTCAACAAACAGGGCTCGTTGCATTGCCCCCGACTCGCCGTTCAGCTGCTCAGCGTCCCTTTGACCAGATCCCTCCATGGCGTCCGTTGTTTCGCATCCCACCGCTGCCACCAGTTTGTTAAAGATGAGGTAGCATGGTCAGGCGCCGGAGATTGAATGAAGGAAGTCGGAGACGAGGATGCGGGAAGAGACAAGGAGAGAAAACTTTATACACCAAAATTTACATTATTTACAAGTGAGCTCGGTAACGAGACGCTCACTGCTGGAACGCTGCACGAGGACAGCACATAATGAGACCATCAGATGAAGAGGCCCCTCGGCCGTACCGCTGCCGGGGTTTTAAAGAGTTCCCTTTCCCTAGTTTCCCTAGATGGGGGCCGGGCCTGCCGAGGAAGGAAGTTCTCTGTGGCACCAATCACAAACACACACACACTCCCGAGGTATCACGCCGCCGTCACGCGCTGGGAGAGGGAGAACGATGCTATCCACGTAGCGCAGACGCCGATATATCCATGAGCGGCGTTCCCGCGCATTTCATGCGTTCGAACGTGCGTTCGCACTCGGTGTAGGGGAAACGCTCTCTCAACCAGGCAGACGGACGCGGCTTCCGTGGCTTCCAGGCGCTCACCCAACTCGCGTCTCGGGGTTAGTCGGCGTTCCGCTGCAGCCATGTCGTTTTCTTCCCCAGGACGAAGGCGAAACGTAACACCGGCCTTCTTCAACCGGTGCACTTTCGTTTGCAAACTGTCCTCAATCTTATGCTGGCAAGACCTCTCGAGAGCACCTCGCAGGTAACTTTTTGCAGTCCCCCGTTTGACTAATTTAGACTGGGCCGAATTATGCGCTAAAATTTCCTTTTTTGTGCGTGGCTGGTACCACCAACAGATGTGCGTGAAGGGTCCGTCAAGGTATCTCTCGGAGCTCGGCCATCGGCGAACGAAGCCTACACGGGAGTTCCAGGAAGCGTGGCAAGTTCGAAGGTGGTGGTGGTGGTGAAAACATTTATTAAGTCATAGGGAGAGGTGTTGGGGGTTGTGACCTGAAGGGTCACGCCCTTACAACCACTAGGTGGGATGCCTAGACAGGCACCCCATTGGCGTTTGCCGCAGCCCGGGCGCGCTGCGTTAAGGCCCTTTGGGCCTCGAGGGTGCAGCAACCGGGCAGGGTCGCCTCCCAGTCCTCTCGGGTGGGGTTTGGGATAGGGGGTAGGGATGGGTTCTGCTGGCAGGCCCACACCATGTGGTAAGTGTCAGACACCTCCCCACAGTGTGAGCACCGCCCGTCGAATTGAGGATCGAAATGTTGCAGAGTTGCCGGGCACAACATCCTGTTGGTGAGCAGGCGCAGGAGTACCCGCTCGTTGACCTTCCCCAGCCCTTTGCACGGGGTGGGAAGAGTTTGGTGCATGGATTTGTAATACTCGCATATTTCTTTAAAAGTATAAATCGGATTCAAATCAGTGTCCTGGTCGGCGTCGGGTCCCGTGGGAAATGCCCGGAGAGAGAGCGCGCGGGCGGCGTCGTCGGCTGCCTCATTTCTGTGGACGCCTTGGTGACCTGGAGCCCAAACGAGAGATCGGTGCGCGGGATCCGAGTCTCGGCTACAATTTTGGTAAATGCGATAAGCTAGGGGAGTAACCCACCCTTGCGTGACGTTACGGCAAGCCCCTCGCGAGTCGGTGATTATGTATTTGGAGGAGGTGTGAGAGGCTGCCAAAGCGATGGCAACCTCTTCTGCGTGAATTGCTGACTGGGCCTTGAAAGTAAGGGCGTCTACTGTTTTACCCTCGTGGAACACCGCGGCCGTGTACCATCCCCTGGGGTCCGGGCCGGGCGCGTCCACGTAGAAGACTCCTGGTTTGCTCCGAAAATGGCGGTCCAAGGCTTCCGCCCGCGCCAGGCGCCTGCCATTATGATCCTCTTTGGACATATTGGTGGGGCCCGTCCTGCAGGTGCGGTGTTTTTTGAAAGTGGATAGTGCAGGCCTGGCCGTCTCGGCAACGGCTGTTACGGAACGGAAGACATAAGTCTTTTGTGCTCCCTCCTACCCTCCAGTATCGTGCAGCGCTACGAGGGAGCTCCGCGGGTTAATGCGTCCCCTCTGCCCCTTCTTCACCGCGCTGAGAAAAGCGTCCCGATGATGGGGGAAGGCAAGAAGTGTGCTGGCTGCTGGCCCGTCCAGGTTGCAGGGAGGTGAGGACAGTCTAGAGTAGTTAGGAAGCTAATGAGGTTGGGTGGCGTGTCTGCGGCCGTTTCTGCTAGTCCCTCTGTTCGTTTTTACCTTTTCGTGTTTCTCCCTGCCTCTAAGTAGACTTGTTTTAAACCGTCAATCTCTTGAGTTCCTTCTCGATGACCGACGCACCTACACACGGGCAATACGGTCGGGCTGACCGATATTAACAAATAAATGCTGTTCACAGGCAAGCGTAAATCTGCCCCTGAGTCTCAACGGCTTGCGCCAGGCAGCCGGTCTGCAATCGATAGTTTTGACACCTACGCATAGCCGTCAGTATGGAACACCTGCTGCTTTAGTGAATGGAGCGCAAAATCACAAGAAAGGCGAGCAGGCCCTGTGGTTTCTCTTTTCAGTTTGTGCTTTTATTTTGCGGCCCTTTCATTAATTCGTCCGGACAAGTTTCTGGAAATTTTCTTTTGATTTCCACCAGTAAGTAGGTTCGTAAAGCTGAGATACATTTTTAAGATATTACAAATTTTAACATCACATCCATTACAATACAATATTTTATATAACGACGATCAAAAATATTTCAGAAACCACTATGGTGGTTGCCTGTGAAGGGTGAGAGCATTTCGCATGATACTCATGACGCCTCCCAGCATGAACACAACGTGGCGATTTCTTCATATTTAAGATTTTTTTATTCATTCGTACTGTACTCCATCTCCGTACTGCTTGCTAACGCTCAAAGCCGCCCGCACGCGGTGTTTTCGTTTCGTTCGTGACACGAAGCGCATCGCGACTTATGTCGATCGATCACCGCGTAGGGCAACTGCATCCGCATTGTTCGAGACTGCTGTAGTTGCTTATGGCTCCTTATGCCGACGGTTCCTTGAGAGCTTTGAATTGAGCGCAGCCAGGAGCTAGAGGGAATCTTTTTTATACCCGCGTAGCATGCTTGTTGCTATCGCCGCAGCCGAGTCATTCGGTTCTCTAAGATCACAAGCCAGCTCAATAAAGTGCTTAATTTTGAGGCTCTTATCGCAGTCTTCTAGACTGGCCACACAGGCACTTTCATTGGCCTTTTCACTGGCCATAAACGACATACTGCGCTTTATAAAATCGAGTACCGTATAATTCGACCTCTTCTTGCACGGTGTTTGTACGCTTCTTTGCTGCGGCTCTTCCCCCCGTTACCCTCTCAGCGGTTAGTTCATTGAGTTTCCACGCGGCACGCATTTGTTGAAAGAAGCTTGCCGTGAGCAAACTTAGGGACTAACGGCGGGTTTTGAATACTAAAGTTCTGCTTGGTGCCCTCCAAGGCTGGTTTTTCTATTCGTTTATGGGTAGCAGGAAACTGTCATTTAAACATTCACGCCTTTCTGATCGCACTAATGCGCTTGATTTGTGGGGCAATCCTTTCAGTGCCCGTTATTCAGGACGATTAGGCGAGCGCTTACAGCGTTATTAATACAGCGTTAATTTTAAGCTGGCATTATTCTATGGACACTGAAGCTGTCTGTTTTACAGCAAAATTGCTTTACAGTAAGCTAATAAATGTTTGAAGAATTCCACAAATGATAACGACCCCTAGAAATATCGGCAACATGCTTTGAATAGAGCATCCCATTCATAGTTTGCACAGCAATATACAACCGATATGCATTATCAACTTTCGTTCTGTCAGGGTTAGCTGCACCGATTAGTTGCCCCCGTTTGGAACAAAATCACGGAGAACAATGAAAACATGGCGGAGATTTATCGTCACTTCATTGCAAGCTCCGGCAAGCGGCTTCAAAACTTCTGCAAGAACGTTTAATGCATTCATACAGCACGACAACAAAAACCAACCAACAATAGGGATACACCACTAAGCACTGCTTTGGGTATATATCATAAACTTTTTTTCAATTTTCAGAAAGTCATACATGCTCGAAAATATGCAAATTAATCCTAGCTAAACTCTTCAATAAAATTGCTTATATTTTTCCTAAGCGACCGAGAAGCAGGAATCAAAGTAATGTCGGAGCGTCTCTGCTGTAGTGTGGACCTTCAGGATGAAGTGAAAAGAACAAACACAAAGGGAATTTTGAGTGCCCTCTAACCTGAGCTCTGTAATTTTCGCTGGTTTTTCTGTATTTGGGTCATTTGGAGAAAGGAATATATCATTCCTCGATTCATGGCGTTCTGCGTTCTTCCTTTATTCTTGGTATCTTTAGAATGAAAGTTTCCTTGGAAAAGATGCGGGCTGCTGTAGAATCTGAGCAACCATTCAGATGATCCTTTGGGCTTGTACACTTATGGTGACAAACGGAAAACCTTAGCATTTTTCCTGTCCCGCCTTTCTGAATTGCAGCTTCGCTATATATCGAACAGGCCCATATCACAATTTGCGGTCATCTCCTGTACCAGTGCAACGCGGCGAACGCAACGACTTTTACACAGCAATTTTGCATGAACAACAATATGTATTTTTTTCCTTCTAGGACACTGCACAGAATCTCAGAAATGAGACCCCCTGGACAAATCCAGGCGTTAAATCTTGATAAAAGTATCTAAAGCATAAACAGGACACAATGTTCTGCCAGAAACTGTTCCCTTACATACGAGTAGCTGATAACGAAGAAGCTAATTTTCTGCACAAATCCTTGCGTAACTTATGAATCAGTGCGGCTTACAGAGAACAGTAATTCTATAAATCAGTATATAGCATGCCCCTTAGCCCCTTATCAGAGCCTATTCCGCTAGAAAGACTCTCATTATAGCGATTCGAACAGCATATTTGTCTACACGCAGCCATGTCCTTGTAAAAATTAGTTGCGCTAAGCTCCAGTACTACTTCAGTTGTGCTTTTCTTGGTGACGTAAAACATATCTTTCTTTGGTACAAATGATATTATAATCGGTGCGCAACGGTGCTACGCAGCCTTTAAAGAGATTTTGACAGTAAGGCGGCTACATCGCGCAAGTAGTTTTCTGTGAAGGCCCGGGATGTAATATTTGCAAAGAAGAGAGGTAGGGAAAATCTTGCGTTACACTGCGGTCACACGACACCGTCACTCCCCCGTTTTTGCTAGGAGATTGAGACACTTAGACTTGCAGAGCATCAATTCTCTTAACATAAAAGGTCACACGGCGCTTCTGTGCCAACTGAAGAATGCATGCAGAATGTATGAGAGCAGTAAACTCTATGATTTATATTGATTGCTTGCATACTGCAGTACAATGCATGGCCGGATAATAACAAGCACGCATCGGAAATCGACATGCTCTCGTGCTTTATGTAGCTAGCGTTAGGAGTTTCAAAATATTTAAGCGGACAAATCTGGCGGCTGCACTTGCATATAAATTCCAAGAATCGTCCGACAGGCATTTCGTAACACGTGAGGAAAGACCGACCGCTTTAGCCTGCTTCATAATGTTCAGTCCGCGCCAGTACATCCACAGTTATTTCAGAGATGCACCCCCTTTGACAGAGAAGCTCTTCCCAAATATGACCCTCTGCTTTCCGCAATCAGAGCACTAGTTTCGTTTTGAAGAAGTACTGCTTGCACGGGCGTTGCTCTGATCGACGTACTCCTTCGCTCGGCGTTCTTCTTCTACAAGCCTCTTCTACACCCTGATTGCGCAATACATGCGTGGCTTCTGAGGTTTCGACTGAGTAAAATGCGTTGTCCCAATGTAAAAAGGCTATATTTAAGGCTTAGAAGGCTATATTAGAAGCCAGCCTAATCATGTGGTTCATCAAACCTAAGGTGGTCCTGGCACTATGAGCGATTACTTAAGTACCTTCTATACAGTTGACAGTAAACAGATCGGTGTGAAATTTTTCAAGCACTTTACATCTCCTTTGCTTGAATTAACATTACGGCGATCTTGCAAGCTGCTGGTACGCTCCAGGTCATAAGGGACTGCGTAAACAGGGAGGCTAATTTTCTAGCATAATCTCCCCTCTGATCCTGAATGGATCAACTTTTAACTGATCCTCACAACATGCTTTCCCCCTTTCTACTACTCCTAATTCTTTCTTTACCCCCTGTTTCGTTCCTGTCGGGATGTCCCATTCCGTGCTTTACTGCCTTACTCATTTGCGTCCTGATTACGTTAGCTGTTGTATAGGTGTGTGTTGAGCTCTTTGACCACAATAACCATCTTACCTGTATTTTAATGTTCTTACTCACCTCGTCCTTTCAACGCATACGTCTGGTTTTTGCCTATGCCTACTTTCCCTCTCAGCGCCCTTAGCCTACCTCCGTTCTGTACAGAATGTTCCTTTCCGTCTATATGAAACTCCTTATGTCGGTAACCTTCCGCTTATTGTTTAACTTTAGGTGAAAAAATCCGTCTGTGCTGCACAATAAGTTCGTTACTTTGTCTCCTTAGCCAACGCATACGATAGGTCACCCCCTATAGCCGCAGACCAACAGGACCTGGCTCATCGTGAGAGAGCAGAGGGAGCGTTCAGACAGAGCAGTAACAGGTTCGTAGCACAGCTGTTGTTGGGGTTAATTAATAGACTAGCTCATAAAACTATGACGAAATATAGAAGGAGACAGGACGAGCGCTAAAGAACAACTGAAGATTTACTACGACAAACAGGTAATTAAAAACACTTCAATGGCACATGCGCATACTGGGTTAAAACGAGCAGAAACAAATCAAATGTGGCAAACTGCTACTGAGATACATTTCTTTACTTTTGGTCAGGGCAAGTGATGTCGCGCTGACACAGTTGTCACCCTCCCTGTTAATGTGGTAACCCTGCCAAACCTCACGGCCTAGCCTTGTGCCTCCGCTACCGAGCACACACGTGGCATCAAACGCCGGCACGCAACCCGCACCGCTTACAATGCGTTGCCAAGTGGCCTCGCCCTGCCAATAAATCCACCAGCAAGCGGTGCTCTCGTAGCCGGTCATTTAGGCAGCGTCCAGACTGCCCCACGTAGCATCTACCGCAGGAGAGGGGCATGCGGTATAAAAAGCCAGTAGTGCAAGGAACGAACTTGCACTCGTGGTTTATGGTGCAGACCGGTTTCTCCTTCGCATTGACGGCTTTGCACATGCCCACCAGCTTTTCGGCGGCAGTGAATATGACGTCCACACAGCACTTCCCTCCAACTTTCCTCATCCGGTGCGATAACTGGTGCACGTACGGAATGGACGTACGCCTGAGCTTTTTGCAGCTTTCTCCGGCTGCCACGCCAGAGCGGCCACCTGCCCTGACTTCTTTCAAGAGGCATTCCGCCACAGCCATCACTGTGTCCTTAGGCAAACCGGTGTTAAATATGAGGTAGCATGGTCGGGCGCCGGAGAGGGAATGAAGGAGGTCGGAGACGAGAATGCGGGAAGAGACAAGGAGAGAAAACTTTATACAGCAAAATTTAAATTGTTTACAAGTGAGCTCGGTAACGAGACGCTCACTGCTGGAACGCTGCATGAGGACAGCACATGAGACCATCAGATGAAAAGGCCCCTCGGCTGTACGGCTGCCGAGGTAATAAAGAGTTCCCTTTCCCTAGGTTCCCTAGATGGGGGCCGGGCCTGCCGAGGAAGGAAGTTCTCTTTGTCACCAATCACAAACACACACACACTCCCGAGGGATCACACCTCCGTCACGCGCTGGGAGAGGGAGAACCATGCCATCCACGTAGCGCAGACGCCGGAATGTTCATGAGCGGCGTTCCCGCGCATTTCATGCGTTCGAACGTGCGTTCGCACTCGGTGTAGGGGAAACGCTCGCTCAACCGGGCAGACGGACGCGGCTTCCGTGGCAATCCAGGCGCTCACCCAACGCGCGTCTCGGGGTTAGTCGGCGTTCCGCTGCTGCCATGCCGTTTTCTTCCACACGACGAAGGCGAAACGTAACAGACCACCCCTCCGGGGGAAGGAGATCCCGATGGACAGGGGAAAGAATCCGCTGTCCGCAGGAATGTCCCCTGAGCATGGTCTCAACCGGAGTCGGTTGCCTCTAGGCGGTTCTGGAGCTCAGCGCACCCCGAAGGCTTCTTTTGCACGTGCAGGTTCACAAAGGGCACTGCAAAGTGACTCGTGCTCCGCTAGCGTTAGAACCTCGACGAAAACCCAACCCCTCAGTCAGCAAGCACGACACAATCCCCACTAAGCAATGCCAGTCTCTTTCCCTCTTACATAGCCAATTAATATCTGGGAGTAGTCCAGCAGCACTTAGAAAATGCCCACAAACCGGCACATTACACTACAAAGCGTATCTCAATTTAAAACAAACAAAACCAATAGGTTCAAAGTGCTACATAAAGAAAAAAAACCACCAGCAAACAGCAACTTTGATGCTGATTCTTGTGCTAGGGACCACGGCTTGAGCCATCGGCGTTGCCGTTGAGACTTCCCCTTTTTGTAAACCTTGCATTTACCCCGCAAGGCTTCGCTCAAAATCAGACAATGCCATAAAATCAAGCGACTCCAGCCGCACTTCGTGTTTTAGCGGACGCTGCTACACATGGGCACCACTAGTGTATGTTTCAAAACAATTTTGATCAAAAGAAACGTTTCCGATGTGAACAACACGTCCGAAACTTATCCCTGCTCAAAACGTTTTGAAAGCAAAAAAAAAGAAAAAAATTACCGACGATTACGTTACTTCCTAATGCGAAATTTGAGCGCAGCAAATAAGCTGTTTCACCTTTTCGATAGATTGAGGCAAAGAAATCGAGCAACACATGTATGCGCTATCACAGAATTTTTTTTTTATTTTTCACACGTACTCGCAATTTCAGCTCGGGCTGTGCACATATACAGATCCGCCGCCACCGATCTGGCTCTCTGATTGCCACCGCACAGGGGTTGCATTGGAGGAGGAGCGAAGAAAGGAATTAAGTTCGAGCCGGCGCTTTGACAACCGGAGACTCGCAGGAAGAGGGGGGAGGGGGGCGGCGTGTACACCCAGCGGCAAACGATGGGGGCAGAAGCGCGCGCAGCAAGCGGACAACACGATAAAGGGAGGAGGGAAGAGATAGCAGCGACTGACTGATGCCGCTGACGCCGATAGCGCTGGGGGGATGAAAGGGGGGCGGAGCTGGTTACGAGGCCGACGCCGACGACGACGCGAAACCCAGGAACGGACGCCAAAGAGCTGCGCTCTAAAAGCAAAGAGCAGAGACATTCTCGGAATCTGTGGCTAACGAGCCGCGCCGCGGCTCAAAGGGGTTGCCCCGCGCGGTCGCACACCAACAGTGGCTTTAGCAGCCGACAATCGACAAAATTCGAAGGGCTTAACTGCGTTTCGACACCTGCGAGCCCCAGACGCCATGCAACGACGATTCATTCCGCACCCCGGCCGCGCGTCTTGAACACCCGAGCAGCGTCTGAACAGTTGAATGCGAGGGTTGACGGTCACGCATGAAAGAAACGCCTGCGTGTACTCTATCGATTCATGAGTACCCTTCGCTCCTTTTTTTTACTTGAGCGCGCTCTGCTGCGTTTCCTCGTGAGGTAGCAGAGTGTGCTTCTCTGTGGGCCGCTGCAAGTTTCACGCGTCTTGCTAGCGCAGCGTCGCCACAATGGGCCAGGTGGCTTTCGCTCTGTCTGTACACGCCTAGTCAGTCTGGCCCTAGTGCGGTGCCTGTCGCATCTGGAGTGGCGCGGTGACCGTCTCGGACGAGTACACTGCTGGCCGGAATTCAACCTTACAGTGCCTTCGGCCGGTAATTTGTCTGTTTTCTCGACAGCACCCCTTGGTCTGGCTCTCCCTTCGCACGGCCCCCTTCTGGAAACTTCCTTAGCAGATCGGCCCTGCGCGCCACCCTTTATCGCGGTGTCCTCACCCTCCGTATCTTCTCTCTGACGCAGCACCGAGCCGTATTTCCCGCTTAAGTTCGAATTATCGGCTCGTGCTTTCGGTGAGTCACCGCATGTCGCAGTAGCCAGCTGTCCCGACAGCAATTTACCTCCTGCTGTGCATAACTTGCTCTCCTGAGGCTTGCTATTCGATCCTACTACCCTAACGCTCTTGCTCGGAACTTGAACTATGCGACGCTGTTCGGCTAACGTCGTGTTATTGTCCTGGGTACTACCTTCCCGATCGCAGCAATCAGCATCCTTCCCGGAAAGTGCATGCTTCTCTGGGCTCAAACCCAACGCATTGCCCCTTTCCTTATTCCTAGCAGTGCCTACATTATCCCCCTAGCCCTCACGGTTTGCTGATCTGCACTGTTCGCTAGCGTCTTGACCGAAATCATCGGCCCTCGCTCCCGGACCAAACCTGTCCTATGCCGCCACTTCTGAGCAGCAGCCGTGTCATCCGGCGACTGAGCTGAGTTCCAAACTCGGTCCCTGACACTCTCGCGGTGTAGCTTACCACCGTCAATTTGGCTTTCGAAATCTGCTTCCGCGGGAATTCGGAAGTATCGGAAAAGCGCACTTTCAGCTATCGCATAGTTGTGGGCATCCTCGTCAGACAACCGCACTAATGCATTGACAGCTTCACACGGTAAAGTTCTCATCAACACGATTGGCCAATCACCCTGGTCTAGCTGGTCCTCCATGCAAATTCTCTCAAAATTTTCTAGAAAATTTCTGAAATTTTCGCCTTTTCTGAAAAAACTTAAACGAGATCGCGCTCTCATTCCTCTGATCGCGTTAAGTTCACGCGTGACATCCGCCGCTGTCTTTCGTGTTCCTGTTGCCGCTGCTCTCTTTCGCGTTCCTGTTCCCGCAGCTCTCTTTCGCGTTCCTCTCTCTCTTGTTTTTCTTTACGCTCAAGTTCCTCCTCCTTTTTCTTTGCCGATTCCCTCTCCTCAATGGCCTCTAGGCATTCCGCAAGCTCGTCATCTTCAGCCTCGAACGCAAGAATAGCCTTCAGCAATTCTGGTTTTCTGAGTTTTGTCTCAGACATCCAGACCGAACTCTTTCGCAAACTCCAGTAACTTCGGTTTGCACAGCGTCTTCAAATCCATGGCTACTCCGAGTACTGCTTTCTCTACTGCCCGCTATTGTCTTGCCGCACTAACCCGGCCGCAACGACCGCCCCAATTACCAGCTCTGATTCTGACCCTAACAAAGCCTGGAAAAACTCAGCACAAGCAAGTCCCACATTCACCAAACCTCGCAGCCAAGAATCCAGCGCAGTCGTTCCGCTGCAGGGAACCAGTCAACACACAGGGCTCGTTGCACTGCCTCCGACTCACCGTTCAGCTGCTCAGCGTCCCTTTGGCCAGATCCCTCCGCTGGCGTCCGTTGTTTCACATCCCACCGCTGCCACCAGTTTGTTAAATATGAGGTAGCATGGTCGGGCGCCGGCGATTGAATGCAGGAATTCGGAGACGAGGATGAGGGAAGAGACAAGGAGAGAAAACTTTATACAGCAAAATTTACTTTATTTATACGTGAGCTCGGTAACGAGAAGCTCACTGCTGGAGCGCTGCATGAGGACAGCACATGATGAGACCAGCAGATGGAAAGGCCCCTCGGCCGTACCGCTGCCGGGGTTTTAAAGAGTTCCCTTTCCCTAGGTTCCCTAGATGGGGGCCGGGCCTGCCGAGGAAGGAAGTTCTCTGTGGCACCAATCACACACACACACACACACTCTCCCGAGGTATCACGCCGCCGTCACGCGCTGGGAGAGGGAGAACGATGCCATCCACGTAGCGCAGACGCCGGAATGTCCATGAGCGGCGTTCCCGCGCATTTCATGCGTTCGAACGTGCGTTCGCACTCGGTGTAGGGGGAAACGCTCGGTCAACCGGGCAGACGGACGCGGCTTCCGTGGCAGTCCAGGCACTCACCCAACTTGCGTCTCAGGGTTAGTCGGCGTTCCGCTGCAGCCATGTCGTTTTCTTCCCCAGGACGAAGGCGAAACGTAACACCCGCCTTCTTGAACCGGTGAACTTTCGTTTGAAAACTGTCCTCAATCTTATGCTGGTAACACCTCTCAAGAGCACCTCCCAGGCAAGTTCTTGCAATCCCCCGTATCACTAATTCAGAATAGGCCGAATTATCCGATAAAGTTTTCTTTTTTGTGCGTGGCTTGTACGACCAACAGATGTGCGTCAAGGGTCCGTCAAGGTATCTCTCGGAGCTCGGCCATCAGCGAACGAAGCCACCACTGGAGTTCCAGGAAGCGTGGCCAGTTCGAAGGCCGTGCTGCAGGTGCGCTGTTTTAAGCATGAAATGCTTTTAGCTCCCGTTGTCGGCATTGTGGTGACGTCACGCCGAGACCGAGAGCCATCATCCGGGCACTGAAATCCACTCATCCGGGCACTGAATTCCATTCATCCGGGCTCTGAAACGAGAACATCCGGGCACCGTACGAGACTTACCGAGATTCAACGAGACTCTCTAAGCCCTCCTACGGGACCGGCATACAAGCGCCGGTTGCTCTCCAAACGAGTGACAAAAAATAACTGCTGCCAGTGTCTTCTCAATGTTTATCCAGATATCAGTCGAGCTGTGCATTTGATAATGCACGGAATTATAATTTACAATTTCTAATAACGCGTGGAAAAAGCACATACATGCCACAATACACTTCGTTGTCATACGTGATCTGTTAGGGGCTTTGAGAGAAGGCCGCTTAGAGAAAGAGGGGAGCTCCAGGGAGCGAATGGCTTTCGGCTCAAAACTTTCGCTCCCTCCCCAAGGACGGCGCTGCGGTCCCACACTCACGCATGTAAAAGACCGGCCGCTAGGCCTTCAAGCCCTTTCCCCCTCTGGCAGGCAGATGTATACACGCTCGCGGAGTATTGGAACGCGCTGCATATACATTCTTGTCCGGCCTGCGTCTCGTCGTGTCCGCGTACGCTTCTGCATCGTCCTGGATTTCAATGCCGCCACCGTCACAGCTGCTTAAGCCGAGCAATGGAGCTTGTGTTAGGCCCTTAAACATTTCATGCTTACTCTACTCTCGGCAATGGGAGAGGCGCAATTTTTTTTGAAAGTGAATAGTGCAGGCCTGGCCGTCTCGGCAACGGCTGTTACGGAACGGAAGACATAAGTCTTTTGTGCTCCCTCCTACCCTCCAGTATCGTGCAGCGCTACGAGGGAGCTCCGCGGGTTAATGCGTCCCCTCTGCCCCTTCTTCACCGCGCTGAGAAAAGCGTCCCGATGATGGGGGAAGGCAAGAAGTGTGCTGGCTGCTGGCCCGTCTCGGTTGCAGGGAGGTGAGGACAGTCTAGAGTAGTTAGGAAGCTAATGAGGTTGGGTGGCGTGTCTGCGGGCGTTTCTGCTAGTCCCTCTGTTCCTTTTTACGTTTTCGTGTTTCTCCCTGCCTCTAAGTAACGACTTCTTTTAAACCGTCAATACCTTGAGTTCCTTCTCAATGACCGACGCACCTACACACGGGCAACACGGTCGGCCTGACCGACACTAACAAATAAATGCTGTCCACAGGCAAGCGTAAAGCTGCCCCTGTCTCTCAACGGCTTGCGCCAGGCAGCCGGTCTACAATTGATAGTTTTGAAACCCACGAATAGCCGTGAGTATAGAACACCTGATGCTTTAGTGAATGGAGCGCAAAATCATAAGAAAGACGAGCAGGGCCTTTGGATCTCTTTTCAGTTTCTGCTTATATTTGCGACCCTTTCATTAATTCGTCCGGACAAGTTTCTAGAACTTTTTTTTAGGTTCCACCAGTAAGTAGGTTCGTAAAGCTGAGATCCATTCTTAAGACAATAAAAATTTTAACAACACATCCATTACAATACAATATTTTATATAACGACGATCAAAAATATTTCAGAAACCACCACAGTGGTTGCCTGTGAAGGGTGAGAGCATTTCGCATGATACTCATGACGCCTCCCAGCATGAACACAACGTGGCGATTTCATCATATTTGAGATTTTTTTATTCATCCGTACTGTACTCCATCCGCGTACTGCTTGCTAACGCTTAAAGCGGCCCGCACGCGGTGTTTTCGTTTAGGTCGTGACAGGAAGCGCAACGCGACTTATGTCGATCGATCACCGCGAAGGGCAACTGCATCCGCATTGTTCGAGATTGCTGTATTTGCTTATGGCTCCTTATGCCGACGGTTCCTTGTGAGCTTTGAATTGAGCGCAGCCAGGAGCTCGAGGGAATCTTTTTTATACCCGCGTGGCATGCTTGTTGCTATCGCCGCAGCCGAGTCATTCGGTTCTCTAAGATCACAAGCCAGCTCAATAAAGTGCTTAATTTTGAGGCTCTTATCGCAGTCTTCCAGACTGGCCATACACGTACTTTCATTGGCCTTTTCACTGGCCATAAACGACATACTGCGCTTTATAAAATCGAGTGCCGTATAATTCGACCTTTTCATGCACGGTGTTTGTACGCTTGTTTGCTGCGGCTCTTCCCCCCGTTAGCCTCTCAGCAGTTAGTTCATTGAGTTTCCACGCGCCACGCGTTTGTTGAAAGAGGCATGCCTTGAGCAAACTTTGGGACTAACAGCGGGTTTTGGATACTAAAGTTCTGCTTGCTCCCCTCCAAGGTTGGTTTTCCTCTTCGTTATGGGTAGCAGGAAACTATCATTTAAACATTCACGCCTTTCTGATCGCACTAATGCGCTTGATTTGGGGGGAAATGCTTTCAGTGCCCGTTATTCAGGACGATTAGGCGAGCGCTTACTGCGTTATTAATGCAGCGTTAATTTTAGGCTGGCATTATTCCATGGACACCGAAGCTGTCTGATTTACAGCAAAATTGCTTTACAGGAAGCTAATAAATGTTTGAAGAATTCCACAAATGATAACGATCCCTAGAAATATCGGTAACATGCTTTGAATAGAGCATCCCATTCATATTTTGCACAGCAATATACACCAGACATCCATTATCAACCTTCATTCTCCCAGGTTTAGCTGCACCGATTAGTTGCCCCCGTTTGGAACAAAATCACGGAGAACAATGAAAACATGGCGGAGATTTATCGTCACTTCATTGCAAGCTCCGGCAAGCGGCTTCAAAACTTCTGCAAGAACGTTTATTTGCATTCATACAGCGCGACAACAAAAACCAACCATCAATAGGGATACACCACTAAGCACTGCTTTGGGTATATATCATACTTTTTTTTTTCAATTTTCAGGAGGACATACATGCTCGAAAATATGCAAATTAATCCTAGTTAAACTCTTCAATAAAATTGGTTATATTTTTCCTAAGCGACCAAGAAGCAGGAATCAAAATAATGCCGGAGCGTCTCTGCTGTAGTGTGGACCTTAAGGATGAAGTGAACAGAAAAATTTTGAGTGCCCTCTAACCTGAGGTCTTTAACTTTTCGCTGGTTTTTCTGCATTTGGCTCATTTGGAGGAATGAATATATCATTTCTCGATTCATGGCGTTCTGCGTTCTTCCTATATTCTTGGTACCTTTAGAATGAAAGTTTCCTTGGAAAAGATGCGGGCTGCTGTAGAATATGAGGTACCATTCGGATGATCCCTTGGATTTGTGCAATTATGGCGACAACAGCAAATCTTACCATTTTTCCTGTCCCGCATTTCTGAATTGCAGCTTCGCTATATATTGAACAGGCCCATATCACAATTTGCGGTCATCTCCTGTACCAGTGCAATGCGGCGAACGCAGCGACTTTTACACAGCAATTTTGCATAAACAACAATATGTAATTTTTTCCTTCTAGGACACACCACAGAATCACAGAAATGAGACCCCCTGGACAAATCCAGGCGTTAAATGCTGATAAAAGTATCTAAAGCATAAACAAGACAATGTTCTGCCAGAAACTGTTCCGTTACATGGGAGTAGCTGATAAGAAAGCAGCTAATGTTCTGCACAAATCCTTGCGTAACTTATGAATCAGTGCGGCTTACAGAGAACAGTAACACTAGGAATGAGAATATAGCCTGCCTCTTAGCCAATTAGCAGAGCTTATTCCGGTAGAAAGACACTCATTATATCGATTTGAACAGCATCTTTGTCTAAACGCAGCCGTGTCCTTAAGCTGTTCTTTTCTTGGTAACGTAAAACATATCTTCCTTTTGTACAAATGATATTATAATCGGTGCGCAACGATGCTACGCAACCTTTAAAGAGATTTTGACAGTAAGGCGGCTACATCGCGCAAGTAGTGTTCTGTGAAGGCCCGGGATGTAATTTTTGCAAAGCAGAGAGGTAGGGAAAATCTTGCGTTACACTGCGGTCACACGACAGCGTCACTCCCCCGTTTTTCCTAGGAGATTGAGACACTTAGACTTGCAGAGCATCAATTCTCTTAACATAAAAGGTCACACGGCGCTTCTGTGCCAACTTAAGAATGCATGCAGAATTTATGCAAGCAGTAAACTCTACCATTTATCTCGATGGCTCGCATTCTGCAGTACAATGCATCGCCGGATAATAACAAGCACGCATCGGAAGTCGACATGCTCTCGTGCCTTATCTAGCTAGCGTTAGGAGTTTCAAAATATTTAATGGGGCAAATCTGGCCGCTGCACTTGTATATAAATTCCAAGAGCCGTCCGACAGGCATTTTGTAACACGTGAGGAAAGACCGACCGCTGAATCGTGCTTCATAATGTTCTGTCCACGCCAGTACATCCACAGTTATTTCAGAGATGCACCCCGTTTGACAGAGAAGCCCTTCCGAAACATGACCCTCTGCTTTCCGCAATCAGAGCACTAGTTTTGTTTTGAAGATGTACTGCTTGCTCGGCAGTTGCTCTGATCGGCGTGCTCCTTCGCTCGGCGTTCTTCTTCTACAAGCCTCTTCTACACCCTGATTGCGCAATACATGCGTGGCTTCTGAGGTTTCGACTGAGTAAAATGCGTTGTCCCAATGTAAAAAGGCTATATTTAGGCTTAGAAGGCTATATTAGAAGCAAGCCCAATCATTTCGTTCATCGAAACTAAGCTTGTCCTGACACTAAGAGCGATTACTTAAGCACCTTCTAGGCAAAGGACAGCAAACAGATCGGTCTGTTATTTTTCAAGCACTGTACTTATCCTTTCCTTGAATTAACATGATGGCGTTCTTGCAAGCTGCTGGTACGCTAGAGGTAATAAGGGAATGCGTAAACAGGGAGGCTAATTTTTCTAGCATAATCTCCCCTCTGATCCTGAATGGATGAACTGTTAACTGATCCTCACAACATGCTTTCCCCCTTTGTACTACTCCTAATTCTTTCTTTACCCCCTGTTTCGTTCCTGTCCGGATGTCCCATTCCGTGCTTTACTGCCTTACTCATTTGTGTCCTGATTACGTTAGCTGTTGTATAGGTGTGTGTAGAGCTCTTTGACCACAATAACCATCTTACCTGTATTTTAATGTTATTACTCACCTCGTCCTTTCAACGCATACGTGGGGTTTTTGCCTATGCCTACTTTCCCTCTCAGCGCCCTTAGCCTACCTCCGTTCTGTACACAATGTTCCTTTCCGCCTATATGAAACTCCTTATGTCGGTTACCTTCCGCTTATTGTTTAACTTTAGGTGAAAAAAATCCGTCTGTGCTGCACAAGAAGTTGGTTACTTTGTCTCCTTAGCCAACGCATACGATAATTCATCCCCTACAGTCGCACACCAACAGGACGTGGCTCATCGCGAGAGAGCAGAGGGAGCGTTCAGACAGAGCAGTAACATGTTCGTAGCACAGCTGTTGTTGGGGTTAATTAAAAGACTAGCTCATAAAACTACGACGAAATATAGAAGGAGACAGGACGAGCGCTAAACATCAACTGAAGATTTACTACGACAAACAGGTAATTAAAAACACTTGAATGGCACATGCGCATACTGGGTTAAAACAAGCAGAAACAAATCAAATGTAGCAAACTGCTACTAAGATACATTTCTTTACTTCTTGTCAGGGCAAGTGATGTCGCGCTGACACAGTTGTCACCCTCCCTGTTAATGTGGTAAGCCTCCCAAACCTCACGGCCTAGCCTTGTGCCTCCCCTACCGAGCACACACGTGGCATCAAACACCGGCACGCGCCCGCACCGCTTACAATGCGTTGCCAAGTGGCCTCGCCCTGCCAATGAATCCATCAGCGTCCGGTGCTCTCGTAGCTGGTCATTTAGGCAGAGTCCAGACTGCCCCACGTAGCATCTACCGCAGGAGAGGGGCATGCGGTATACAAAGCCAGTAGTGCAAGGAACGAAGTTGCACTCGTGGTTTATGGTGCAAACCGGTTATTTCATCGCATTGACGGCTTTGCACACGCCCACCAGCTTTTCGGGGGCAGTGAACATGACGTCCACACAGCACTTCCCTCCAACTTTCCTCATCCGGTGCGATAACGGGTGCACGTACGTTATGGACGTACGCCTGAGCTTTTTGCAACTTTCTCCGGCTGCCACGTCAGAGCGGCCACCTGCCCTGACTTCTTTCAAGAGGCATTCCACCACAGCCATCACTGTGTCCTTAGGGAAACCGGTGTTAAATATGAGGTAGCACGGTCGGGCGCCGGAGAGGGAATGAAGGAGGTCGGAGACGAGAATGCGGGAAGAGACAAGGAGAGAAAACTTTATACAGCAAAATTTAAATTGTTTACAAGTTAGCTCGGTAACGAGACGCTCACTGCTGGAACGCTGCATGAGGACAGCACATGAGACCATCAGATAAAAAGGCCCCTCGGCTGTACGGCTGCCGAGGTAATAAAGAGTTCCCTTTAACTAGGTTCCCTAGATGGGGGCCGGGCCTGCCGAGGTAGGGAGTTCTCTGTGGCACCAATCACAAACACAAACACACTCCCGAGGGATCACACCTCCGTCACGCGCTGGGAGAGGGAGAACCATGCCATCCACGTAGCGCAGACGCCGGAGTGTTCATGAGCGGCGTTCCCGCGCATTTCATCCGTTCGAACGTGCGTTCGCACTCGGTGTAGGGGAAACGCTCGCTCAACCGGGTAGACGGACGCGGCTTCCGTGGCAATCCAGGCGCTCACCCAACGCGCGTCTCGGGGTTAGTCGGCGTTCCGCTGCAGCCATGCCGTTTTCTTCCCCACGACGAAGGCGAAACGTAACAGACTGCCCCGCCGGGGGAAGGAGATCCCGATGGACAGGGGACAGCATCCGCTGTCCGCAGGAATGTATCGTGAGGCTGGTCTTAACCGGAGTCGGTTGCCTCTAGGCGGTTCTGGAGCTCAGCGCACCCCGAAGGCTTCTTTTGCACGTGCAGGTTCACGAAGGGCACTGCAAAGTGACTCGTGCTCCGCTAGCGTTAGAACCTCGCCGAAAACCCAACCCCTCAGTCAGCAAGCACGACACAATCCCCACTAAGCAATGCCAGGCTCTTTCCCTCTTACATAGCCAATTAATACCTGCGAGTAGTCCAGCAGCGCTTAGAAAATGCCCACAAACCGGCACATTACACTACAAAGCGTATCTCAATTTAAAAGAAACAAAACCATTAGGTTGAAAGTCCTACATCAAGAAAAAAAAACCACCAGCAAACAGCAACTTTGATGCTGATTGTTGTGCCAGGGTCCTCGACTTGAGCCATCGGCGTTGCCGTTGAGACTTCCCCTTTTTGTAAACCTTGCATACCCCCCAAGGCTTCGCTCAAAATCAGAAAATGCCATAAAATCAAGCGCCTCCAGCCGCTTATGCTAGACGCCTACAATAGCCCGTCTGGCTAGCACTTCGCGTTTTAGCGGACGCTGCTACGCATGGGCACCAGTAGTGCATGTTTCAAAACAATTTTATCAAAAGAAACGTTTCCAATGTGAACAACACGTCCGAAACCGATCCCTGCTCAAAACTTTTTGAAAGCAAAAAGAAAGAAAAAGCAAAGAGCAGAGACATTCTCGGAATCTGCTGCTAACGCGCCGCGCCCCGGCTCAAAGGGGTTGCCCTGCGCGGTCGCACATCAACAGTGGCTTTAGCAGCCGACAATCGACAAAATTGGAAGGGCTTAACTGCCCTTCGACACCTGCGAGCCCCAGACGCCATGCAACGACGATTCATTCCGCACTCCGGCCGCTCGCCTTCAACACCCGAGCAGCGTCTAAAGAGTTGAATGCGAGGGTTGACGATCGCGCATGAAAGAAACGCTTGCGTGTACTCTCTATATTCATGAGTACCCTTCGCTCCTTTTTTTTTACTTGAGCGCGCTCTGCTGCGTTTCCTCGTGAGGTAGCAGAGCGTGCTTCTCTGTGGGCCGCTGCAAGTTTCACGCGTCCTGCTAGCGCAGTGTCGCCACAATGGGCCAGGTGGCTTTCGCGCTGTCTGTACACGCCTAGCTAGTCTGGCCCTATTGCGGTGCATGTCGCATCTGGAGTGCCGCGCTGACCGTCTCGGACGAGTACACTGCTGGCCGGCCTTTAACCTTACAGTGCCCTCGGCCGGTAATTTGTCTGTTCTCTCGACAGCACCCCTTGGTCTGGCTCACCCTTCGCACGGCCGCCTTCTGGAAACTTCCTTAGCAGATCGGCCCTGCGCGCCTCTCTTTATCGCGGTGTCCTCACCCTCCGCATCTTCTCGCTGACGCAGCACCGAGCCTTATTTCCTGCTTAAGTTCGAATTATCGGCTCGTGCTTTCGGCGAGTCACCGCATGTCGCAGTAGCCAGCTGTCCCGACAGCACTTTACCTCCTGCTGTGCATAACTTGCTCTCCTGAGGCTTGCTATTCGATCCTACTACCCTAACGCTCTTGCTCGGAACTTGAACTCTGCGACGCTGTTCGGCTAACGTAGCGTTATTGTCCTGGGCACTACCTTCTCGATCGCAGCAATCAGCCTCCTTTATGGAAAGTGCATGCTTCTCTGGGCTCAAACCCAACGCATTGCCCCTTTCCTTATTCATAGCAGTGCCTACATTATCCCCCGAGCCCTCAAGGTTTGCGGATCTGCACTGTTCGCTAGCGTCTTGACCGAAATCATCGGCCCTCGCTCCCGGACCAAATCTGTCCTATGCAGCAACTTCTGAGCAGCAGCCGTGTCATCCGGCGACTGAGCTGAGCTCCTAACTCGGACCCTGACACTCTCGCGGTGTAGCTTACCACCGTCAATTTGGCTTTCGAAATCTGCCTCCGCGGGAATTCGAAAGTATCGGAAAAGCGCACTTTAAGCTATCGCATAGTTGTGGGCATCCTCGTCAGACTACTGCACTAATGCATTGACGGCTTCACACGGTAAAGTTCTCATCAACACAATTGGCCAATCACCCTGGTCTAGCTGGTCCTCCATGCAAATTCCCTCAAAATCAGTCAACACACAGGGCTCGTTGCACTGCCCCCGACTCACCGTTCAGCTGCTCAGCGTCCCTTTGACCAGATCTCTCCGCTGGCGTCCGTTGTTTCGCACCCCACCGCTGCCACCAGTTTGTTAAAGATGAGGTAGCATGGTCGGGCAACGGAGATTGAATGAAGGAATTCGGAGACGACGATGCGGGAAGAGACAAGGAGAGAAAACTTTATACAGCAAAATTTACTTTATTTACAAGTGAGCTCGGTAACGAGACGCTCACTGGTGGAGCGCTGCATGAGGACAGCACATGATGAGACCAGCAGATGAATAGGCCCCTCGGCCGTACCGCTGCCGGGGTTTTAAAGAGTTCCCTTTCCCTAGGTTCCCTAGATGGGGGCCGGGCCTGCCGAGGAAGGAAGTTCTCTGTGGCACCAATCACAAACAAACACACACTCCCGAGGTATCACGCCGCCGTCAGGCGCTGGGAGAGGGAGAACGATGCCATCCACGTAGCGCAGACGCCGGAATGCCCATGAGCGGCGTTCCCGCGCATATCATGCATTCGAACCTGCGTTCGCAATCGGTGTAGGGGAAACGATCGCTCAACCGGGCAGACGAACGCGGCTTCCGTGGCAATCAAGCCGCTCGGCCAACTCTCGTCTCGGGGTTAGTCGGCGTTCCGCTGCAGCCATGTCGTTTTCTTCCCCAGGACGAAGGCGAAACGTAACACCGGCCTTCTTCAACCGGTGCACTTTCGTTTGCAAACTGTCCTCAATCTTATGCTGGCAAGACCTCTCGAGAGCACCTCGCAGGTAACTTTTTGCAATCCCCCGTTTGACTAATTCAGAATGGGCCGAATTATGCGCTAAAATTTCCTTTTTTTGTGCGTGGCTGGTACGACCAACAGATGTGCGTCAAGGATCCGTCAACGTATCTCTCGGAGCTCGGCCATCGGCGAACGAAGCCGACACTGGAGTTCCAGGAAGCGTGGCAAGTTCGCAGCCCGTGCTGCAGGTGCGGTGTTTTTTGAAAGTGGATAGTGCAGGCCTGGCCGCCTCGGCAACGGCTGTTATGGAACGGAAGACATAAGTCTTTTGTGTTCCTTCCTGCCCTCCAATACCGTGCAGCGCTAGGAGGGAGCTCCGCGGGTTAATGCGTCCCCTCTGCCCCTTCGTCACCGCGCTGAGAAAAGCGTCCCGATGATGGGGGAAGGCAAGAAGTGTGCTGGCTGCTGGCCCGCCTGCGTTGCAGGGCGGTGAGGACCGTCTAGAGTAGTCAGGAAGCTAATGAGGTTGGGTGGCGTGTTCTGCATAGTTTCTTCTAGTCCTTCTGTTCGTTTTTACCTTTTCGTGTTTGCCCCTGCCTCTAAGTAAAGACTTGTTTTAAACCGTCAATCCCTTGAGTTCCTTCTCGATGACCGACGCACCTACACACGGGCAACACGGTCGGGCTGACCGATATGAACAAATAAATGCTGCCCACAGGCAAGCGTAAAGCTGCGTCTGTGTCTCAACGGCTTGCGCCAGGCAGCCGGTCTGCAATCGATAGTTTTGACACCTACGCATAGCCGTCAGTATGGAACACCTGATGCTTTAGTGAATGGAGCGCAAAACCACAAGAAAGACGAGCAGGGCCTGTGGTTCTCTTTTCAGTTCGTGCTTTTATTTGCGGCCCTTTCATTAATTCGTCCGGACAAGTTTCTGGAAATTTCTTTTGATTTCCACCAGTAAGTAGGTTCGTAAAGCTGAGATCCATTTTTAAGACATTACAAATTTTAACATCACATCCATTACAATACAATATTTTATATAACGACGATCAAAAATATTTCAGAAACCACTATGGTGGTTGCCTGTGAAGGGTGAGAGCATTTCGCAGGATACTCATGACGCCTCCCAGCATGAACACAACGTGGCGATTTCTTCATATTTGAGTTTTTTTTATTCATCCGTACTGTACTCCATCTCCGTACTGCTTGCTAACGCTCAAAGCCGCCCGCACGCGGTGTTTTCGTTTCGTTCGTGACAGGAAGCGCATCGCGACTTATGTCGATCGATCACCGCGAAGGGCAACTGCATCCGCATTGTTCGAGATTGCTGTAGTTGCTTATGGCTCCTTATGCCGACGGTTCCTTGTGAGCTTTGAATTGAGCGCAGCCAGGAGCTAGAGGGAATCTTTTTTATACCCGCGTAGCATGCTTGTTGCTATCGCCGCAGCCGAGTCATTCGGTTCTCTAAGGGCACAAGCCAGCTCAATAAAGTGCTTAATTTTGAGGCTCTTATCGCAGTCTTCCAGACTGGCCATACACGCACTTTCATTGGCCTTTTCACTGGCCATAAAGGACATACTGCGCTTTATAAAATCGAGTGCCGTATAATTCGATCTCTTCTTGCACGGTGTTTGTGCGCTTCTTTGCTGCGGCTCTTCCCCCCGTTACCCTCTCAGCAGTTAGTTCATTGAGTTTCCACGCGGCACGCATTTGTTGAAAGAACCTTGCCGTGAGCAAACTTAGGGACTAACGGCGGGTTTTGAATACTAAAGTTCTGCTTGGTGCCCTCCAAGGCTGGTTTTTCTATTCGTGTATGGGTAGCAGGAAACTGTCATTTAAACATTCACGCCTTTCTGATCGCACTAATGCGCTTGATTTGGGGGGCAATGCTTTCAGTGCCCGTTATTCAGGACGATTAGGCGAGCACTTACAGCGTTATTAATACAGCGTTAATTTTAGGCTGGCATTATTCCATGGACACCGAAGCTGTCTGTTTTACAGCAAAATTGCTTTACAGGAAGCTAATAAATGTTTGAAGTGTTCCACAAATGATAACGATCCCTAGAAATATCGGCAACATGCTTTGAATAGAGCATCCCATTGATATTTTTCACAGCAATATAGAACCGATATTCATTATCAACTTTCATTCTGTCAGCTTTGGCTGCACTGAGTAGTTTATTCCAGTTTGGCAGAAAAACACGGAAAACAATGAAAACATAGTCACTTCATTGACAGCTCCACAAGAGGGTTCAAAACTTCTGCAAGAACTTTTATTTGTACTCATACAGCGCGACAACAATTCCCGATGAACCAGCGGAAGTAAAAACACAAGCCTATAAAACTGCGAAGTTCGTTTAAGATGGCCGGTGTGGAAAAATCAGCGACGGCGTGAAGTTTGGCACAGTCAGGAAGAACGCCATCCTTGGAGACGACATGGCCTAATATCGTCAGCTTCCTGGCACCGAAGTAACATTTCTTCAGTTTTAGTTGTAGCCCGGTTTCAGTAAGGCACGTGAGGACATGCTGGAGGTGCATTAAGTGGGAATAAACATATTTGGAAAAAACGACAATGTCATCCAGATAGCATCGGCATGTGTCGCATTTAAGCCCGCTGAGAATATTATCCATCATTGTTTGTATTGTGGATTGGTCATTGCATAGTCAGATTGGCATGACATTGAATTCACACATGCCGTCTGGGGTGACGAAAGCGGTTTTCGGCCGGTCAGCGGCAGCCATCGGGACTTCCCAGCAGCCAGAGCGTAAGTCTAAGGACGAAAAATGCTCCGCTCACTGCGAGCAATCCAGTGCGTCGTCGATTCGTCGTAGAGGATAAACATCATTGCGTGTAATCTGGTTGAGAAAGCGTTAGTCCACAGAGAACCGGATGGAGCCATCTTTTTTCGTCACCAGCACAACAGGCGAGGCCAAAGGGCTGTGAGAGGGCTGTATGATGCCGCGCTGTAGCATATCGTTGACATTGTCAGTGATGACACTGCGTTCTGTGGGCAAGACGCGGTACGGTCGTTGGCGCAAGGGGGCGTACGTACCTGTGTGAATTTCGTGAGAGACGGCCTACGCACGGCCCAAGGAAGATTGGGAAAGGTCAAAAGACGCTCCGAAGCGTTTGAGAAGTGTCAGTAGCTGGTCACGTTGAGCGGGCGGAAGGTCAACAGCGATGGCGGTATGAAAAACATCGACGGGAAGTGGATCGGGCGTGGCCGCACAACAGTCCTGAGCACCAACCTCGGGACAGGAACGGGGATCGGAGTGTTGTAATTGAAAAGCGTGAACATGTTATCCTATTGCAACCGCGTACATGCTTAAATTCAGAAAATGTGTGTCTGCTGCTGCTGCAGGCTGTAACTGATGTGAGGGGGCTAAGGCCTCGTCAGGCTTCCAAGCCATTAGCCTTACGCCACCCGCAGGGATTCATCTGTATTGTTTCCTGCAAATAAAAAGCCAATTAAAAAAAAGCCAATTCAAAAAATAGCAGGGTCCAGTTCTTTGATACGGGCGAGGCATTCGCTGCGAAGGACAGAGGAAAGACAAGCAAAAGGGTTGCAGACATAGATGGTACCGTTACCATCAGAAATCGCGAGAACGGCAAAAGGATTCAGAAGACGGTCGTGGCGGGTGGCAGCTTGGGTGGGTGTGAAGAGAACACGGCTACTGAAGGCAGAGTCAGGTCAGAGCGGAACGAGGGGAGAAGAGAAGTGAGGTATGGCGGTATCAGCAGCTGCGAGAAGCTTAGCGGAGCGCACAGGGAGGTCACACAAGGAGATCTTACACACGGAAGATAGCGCAAGTTCAGCACGAGCTCAATCAATCACTTCACGGTGGGCTGAGAGGAAGTCGTCGCCTAGGAGAACATCGTGAGAGCAATCACTCAGCACAGCAAACTCGATGGGATATGCTACGTCGTTGGTAGGAAGGCGTACTGTGCAGGCTGCGATGGGGTGGATGCGCTGCGAGCTGGCCGTACGGAGCGAAACTTCAGAGAGGGGCGTCATCACCTTGCGAATTTTCCGGTGAAGAGAGTCGCTAATCGCAGAGACGGCAGCAGCCGTGGCAGCGAGCTCGAGAGCAGGAATACCTTCGACAAACGCCTGAATCATGTTAGCAGAAGGAAGCTGAGTACTTCACGAGTTCGCGGAAGACGCAGTTCTTGCCTCCGGAACTGCGGCATTTGGTTTTCCTCCCGAAGGGGTTCCGGTAGCCGGAGCATTGGGGAAATTGAGCGGCGGCGAGGTGAAGACGTGCGGCGAGTCGGATACTGGGGGGCGAGCCATAGGCGAGCCAGAAGAACCACTGTGCCAGGGCGGCTCGTGGTCGCATCCGTACGGGCCCACTTCATACCCAAAACGAGGCAAGCGCTGAAAGCAGAGACGTGTGACCTGGCCTGGAAGCCCACAAGCTTATCAGATGGGCGGATTATCGGCGGTGCGCCAAGGGCTCGTAGAGTGTCGTCGGGCGCGAAGAAAAGAGGCTGGCGGAGGTGGCATGGACGAGGGCGGGGAATAATAGAAAGGGCTGCTGTGGTAAGTGCGAGGGGCAAGAGAGCGCAGTGTTCGGGTGACGGCTTCAGCATAGCTGAGCAGTGTTGCTACAAGAGGAAGCGGGGGGCTGGTTGGCAGGAGTGCAGCAACCTGCTCCTGAAAAACTTAGTCGGAGCAAGGGAGGGCGCTATGTCGGGAGTAGGGTAGACAGGGTCTTGATCTTGATGGAGAAGAGAAAGCTGGCGGGCGACTTCCTCGCGTATGAAATCTTTGACGCGCTCCATGAACAAGGATTGCTCCGAAGACAAGGGAGCAAGGGCCAAGCCAGCAAGACTCTCGGTAGGCGCAATAGACTGCCGCGTAGAAGCGCGTTGCTTGCGTAGCTCGCCAGAGCTTTGGCACAGCTCGATGTCGGTACTGGCGGAGGTGGGGTTCTTTGCCAGGATTATTTGGAATGCGTAATCGGCGATCTCTTTAAGAATGTTATTTACTTTCTCTGTCTCGGACACCGAACGATTGAACCGCTTTAATAAATCAACAATGCCTTCAATATAGCTCGTGAAAGTTTCGGCCGGTAGCTGAGTGCGAGCACGGAGTCGTTGCTCGGCGCGGAGTTTCCCCCGGCGGGACGGCCGGAAACGTCTGCGGAGCTCATCTTAAATGAGAACCAGGTGGGAAGGTCGGCTTCATGGTTACGAAACCATAGGCTGGCAATGTCTGTGAGGTAGAAGAGGACGTTGTTCAACTTGACGTAATCGTTCCACCGAGTGTAAGTGCTGACGCGCTCGTATGAGGCCAGCCAGTCATTGACGTCATTGTTGTCCATGCCATTGAATGGAGAAGGATCGCGCTGGCGTTGCACCACGGAACAGAGCACGGTGACAGGCGTGGGCGGTGATGGCTGAGTCGGTGCGCCGGGCATTGTGGCCGGGGCGTGTAACATTCCGCTCGGAAGTTCCAGGCTGAGGACCAAGACGGGGATCGAGGCACCTCCACCAAGTGTAAAGGTGCGTCTTCGAAGCGCAGGTCGGTGGTCGTTGATCGAATAGCATCAAGACTAGCACACTCCCAAGAGTCATTAAGGAACCAGCACTGCCCTCGTCGACCTGTTCGTCTCACCGCTTCAACGGCTGCCGGTCGTTTCCATTACAATATGTAAGAATTTCAAATAAATTTAAAAGGTCGGCTAGCCACCCTTTCTTCAATATTACGTGAAACCACCCTATTGCAACTGGTTATTCACATTATATTGCCACGCGCCTAACACGCCGCGCAGCCTCCGCGCTGAGTCGAAAACAACGACGAAGTGGCGGTAGTCTCCCGAGGCGCGCTGGCTCGGTTCTGTGTCCTGGGACCAGGCTCTCTAATTAAAAGAAGGCTTGGGTTCTTGGGTTCTTCCCGACGCCTACCTTCACGGCTCCTCTGGTAGTGATGCTATTCAAACACAGGCCAAAGAGATGCTCACAGGCGGCGTCATCCAACCATCAAGCAGTCCGTGGTAGTCTCTTGTCGTCCTCGTGAAAAAGGAAGACGGGACACTACGATTCCCTGTCGACTACAGGAAGCTTAACAGTGTGACCAAGAAAGGCGTGTATCCGCACCCGCGTATCGACGACTGCCTCGACCGAATTCGTCAAGCCAAGTACTTCTCTTCGGTCGACCTCAGGATTGGTTATTGGGAGATAGAAGTTGATGAGATTTACCATGAGAAAACCGCCTTCATAATACCGGATGGGTTGTACATTTTTCGCCTCCTTCGCCCAGCTCGCGAGCCCTCTGGTGCTCCTAACCCGGGATGACGCGTCATTTTCGTGGGGCAACGAACAGCAGACTGCCTTTGACGAGTTACTACGCAGGCTCCAATCGCCGCCCATCCTGACAGATTTCGACGAATATGCCGACACAGAGGTTCACACGCATTTTATAAATGTCGGTCTTGGCGCCGGTCTAGTTCAGCATCAAAATGGTGTCAACAAAGTAATTGCATACGCCAGCCGCGCACTGTCGCCACTGACAACTTGACCCGCTACGCTGAAGCGAAGGCCCTTGCGCGAGATACTGCCGCCGAAGTTGCCCACTTCTTTATGCACGACATCGTGCTTAAACCGTATGATGTTAAACGATATGCTCTCATACGGCGACGCAGAGCTCCCCCCTGAAGCAGGCCACTTTGTGGAACAAGTAGAGCAGGCCCGTCAGCTGGCCCGCTTGCACATCAAGGCCCAGCAATCCGCCATGCCCGACACTATAACCTTCGGCACAGGGACGTGCACTACGAGCCGGGTCACAAGGTATGGGTGGGGACGCCGGTGTGCCGCAAGGGGTTGTGCGAAAAGCTTAGAGATAGGTATTTTAGCCCGTACAGAGTCCTGCGCCGCCTGAACAACGTCAGCTACAAAGTTGTCCCCCATGGAACTGTGATCGTTGGCCCTCAGCGTCTACGAGCTGAAATCGTGCATGTAGTGCGCTTAAAGCCGTACTTTTCGTGTGACCGAGCGCTGCGTTCATGCTCTTTCGTACCTTCATCCCCCTACTTCAGGTGCGAACTTGACCCTCCCCGCATCTCAACTAGCGCGAATTGTATAGGTCACCTCACCCCTATTCTTCTTTTTTTTTTTCTCCTCCTTCTCTCCCTGTACATAACCTATCCCACATCGCGACGATATTTGCTTTCGCGGGGGAGGGGGGGGGGACGCGCCAAACGAGTCGCGCGGCTTCCACGCTAAGTCGAAACCGACGACGAAGCGGCGGTGGGCTCTCGAGGCGCGCTGGCTCAGTCCTGTGTCCTGGCTGTTTAATTAAAAGAAGGCTCCCAGTCTTAGCTTCTTCCCGACGCCTACCTTCACGGCGAGTATGTTTTTGCAGGCTAGTTGGTGCCTAAGCATTGTGGGTTTTTTGCGCAAAAGACACGACACAAAGAAACGAGGTAGACAGGACAAGCGCTTACTAACAACTCAGGTGTTTATTGACATAACATTTGCTTAAATACAGCAGCTGCTCTTATCAAACACGAAAAGGGAAAGAAGAGACTTAGCATACATATGCTGATCTGTGCTGATCTGATATATGTATGCTAAGTCTCTTCTTTCCCTTTTCGTGTTTGATAAGAGCAGCTGCTGTATTTAAGCAAATGTTATGTCAATAAACACCTGAGTTGTTAGTAAGCGCTTGTCCTGTCTACCTCGTTTCTTTGTGTCGTGTCTTTTGCGCAAAAAACCCACAATACCTTCACGGCAGCTCTGGTCGTTACAATATTACGGAAACTTTAGCAATTTTCGCGTCTGTGACAATTAAGGAAAAGTTTCTCGCAGAACGCTACATGTGGGGCAAAGCGCGACGTTGTGATGTTCTAATTAAGCGCTCGTGTTGTATACAGCACTTCTCTAAACGATCACCTTTAAAATACCTGATCTTCACCCCGTTCTCGCTTCCCGAGAACACGTTCCTTCAAAATAACTAAGAGTACAATTATAACACACCATGATTGCCACCAGAATCTCGAGCACTGGTTCTTTTAGGTAAACACTTGAAGCTACAACTTCATTGTTGAAAAACGCAATGCGGCTTGAGCAAATGGCTACGCAGTACGTCGTAACGTCTGTGCTTAACTTACTACTATGTTTGATTCAGCGCTGCGTTCAATTGTGTTCGCGCACTAAGAAAATTTTTCCACTGCCTCGACGGTGAACACTAGATTATCTTCACTATGCATTGGACATGAAAGGGTGACGAACGATCTAATGACCCTCTGTGAGAGCCCTCCTAGCCGCATTTCAGTCTTTGCTCCACAGAAGAGATCGTGTGCACACTTCCGACCTAACTTTTACTCTTGCCTCCATGGCTTAAGTACAAGAGAGAAAAGCTCATGATAACGATTAATCCAACTGCCTGACTGGCACGTTTGCTGCCGAAGCATGCTCGTTCTCGATAAAGTTACTTTATCGACAGAGGCATGTTCTCCGCTAGCGCAGGGAACTTTATGATGAGCCGGACCGGGTTTCACATTAGACAGCGGTACGACAACGCACTTCTAATGCTGCATCCGGCTACCTGTTTGATAAGGTATGTTGTGATGTTGCAGTATTCGTCTTGCGTTACATGCACTCTTTCGGAGCACGGTGATCACACTTTAAAATACGCAGCGATCACTTCATCTCAGTATAATTGCAGGCTAAGGGTTCCTTTTCAGAGTTTTCTTCTGTTTCTAAACTCTGCTTTTCTATCGCTTTATGGCGCCTAAAATCCAGGCAGTACTTCATCGAGACCATTTTTTTTCTTTTTCACAGAAATAGAATGCGACGCCCTCTAGTTACTTTGGATCTGAATGATGCCATTGTGCCGCATTTGATCAACTTTCTCTGTAAAACTATCACACGATCAAAGAGCTCATTTTAAGCTACATCAATGCCAACAGACAAGGGGTAAAGCGGATTGCTTCACCACATTCTTCTGTGAAGAATGCCAAAAATACTTAGGTAATACTTGCACTAGCCGGAGGTGATTCTGCAAAACAAAAATCGAGCGGGGTCAATTTCTTCCTTGTGAACCGTATTTGCGGCTTTTGACTTCGAAATAGAATGTTGAGTGCATCTAGAAGTTGGAAAAATATATTAGAGTCCGGTGCCCTGCTGAGCTATCGAGTACTGTGGCCTTTGCCGTGAGCATAATACCGCGAATATTAGTAGTATTTGTTTCTTCATTCCTCAAAGCAGCCGACACGGAGTTTTATCGCTTGGTTTCTCATCAAGACGCGACCAGATGTATCTCGATTGTTCGCATCCAGGCGGAGCCAATTCTATGTTGTTCCAGAATGCTCTAGTAAATTTGCACGCTTCATCTCGAAAGTTCGCTATAAGCTTTAAATATAGCCGGCCGAGAGCTGCGGACATACGGTTCGGCGACCGCCGAGCACGCCGGTTGCTACGCCGCCTCCGAGTCGTTCAGTTCATTACGGGCGCAAGTCAGCCCAAATAAAGAGTTTCGTTTGGAAGCCATTCTCGCAGTTTCCCAGCTCGCCTCACTGCAGTCATCACTACCTGACATTATTTTGGATTTCTTTCACCACACGCCAAAGTGGCTCAGTGGTTATGGTGCTCGGCTGCTGACCCGAAAGACGCGGGTTCGATCCGGGCCGCGGCGGCTGGAATTTCTTTGGAGGAGAAATTCTAGAGGCCCGTGTACTGTGCGATGTCAGTGCACGTTAAAGAACCCCAGGTGGTCGAAATTTCCGGAGCCCTCCACTACGGCGTCTCTCATAGCCTCAGTCGCTTTGGGACGTTAAATCCCATAAACCAAACCAAACCATATATCATCGCAATTCTGAAAAGCTTTTCTTTTTTGCTGTATTTGCCTTCCGCACTTTATATCTGAAATATATCGCATCATAAAGAAACCGCACTACAAAACCGGACTCATAAAGATTACAAAAGTAAAATGACCCCAGTATATCGGCATTGTTAGTGTTGAAGCAATATTCTCATTTCGTAGTTGTTGGTCACTGGAATGATCTTGACACTAACCACAAAGAAAATTAATTTTAGAGCTGCGGAGGCCACGGGAACGTTTATTTGGAGCACATTAGATCCTCTGCAGGCCGTACAAAGAGGTTTTATTTGTAGAGCTCTTTTCTGAACCTCGCTTTTTTGTCTTCAGACACAGCGTCCAAAACAATACATGTGACATGCTAGACTTTCTCGCTAGACCGATTTCGCGCTGAAGTGAACACTTCAGCATTCTCTGTCTCCACGTAGCAGGCTGCGACAGTATTATCCCGAGCGATGCTTTGCAGGAAGCCGATCATTTCTGGTGCGCGGAGATGTTTTCTCTCTTTTCTGGAAAAATAAATAACCTCATCTTTAATGCATTCTTTTCTGATACGGATTGTGTGTTGCCAAAATTTAACGACATTTTCTTTTAAGTCCCTATTTTTACCTATTATTAGCGCATCAAAACATCATAAACATAATTTTTGCTTCTGAATACTTCCAAAGAGGCTCCTCCAAAACCAGTGCATCGGTCTCTGAAGTAGAGCATTTCAGTGCATTCGTACAATTCACTTTCGTACAAAACTTGAGACGATGAAGAAAGAAGAAGACGCGACGACTAGTGAAAACTGAGCTGCTAAAATTCATCATGTCTTCCCTTGCCCTCGTCTGGTGAGCGGTGCTGAATGTAAAACTTTTCGGAGACGCCTTTTTTAGCGCCACAGAAAAGCATTCCCCTCTTTTATACTTACCGTCTTATCAGCTGGGGGCTCGCACAACAAAGCAATACCACCTAGCAGCAAGAGCTATGCTGTTTTACAAATGTTGGACAGCATTTAAGGTTTTCAGCCAAATATACATGCAACTGCTTAAGAATGCCGAAATGTGTCCCTACGGCCGCGACTGTACAAATCGTTCAGGAGAATCCTTTCCTTACCTACCTAACAGAGGACACCCTTAGGGCAAATTTTCGACACCTATCTTGGGTTCCTTCTTACCATCTTGCCAGCCTTCAAATTACCAGGCCGCGTACGGTGCTCACAAATAGAACTGATGTGCATGACGTCATCATTCCGTTCAAGTTTACACCCGCCTCTCGACTGTCCTCTCCCCTTTGGAGCCAGCACCACCCTCGTGTGCTTTTTTCAATGTACTGCATGAGGAAGAAGGTCAATTTATCGCCTGCAAAACTAGAACAAAGCACAATTAAACATTTTCATCAGCACCATGCGAACGGGCTTCACAGCTACACCGACGGCTCAGTGAACCCATCAGTTCTTCGAGCTGCGTGGTCATCCTCACAAGAACTGCAAAAATCAATATTAGGACATTTCACAAAACTTCACCACAATACGCACCGCGAAGATGAGCCGCGTGTTTTATTTACAACACATTCACAAGCACTTCCATTACAGAACTTTTAAAGGGCACTAACCTTTCTTCTCTGGCACAGAGAAATCGCTGTGCGCGATTGGACTTCTTATGTAAACTAATTGAGGGGCATTGTAAAATTGGCGTATCAGAAATCATATCTTTCTCATTCGGGTAGGCTACTAGGAAGGAATAATACTATTAAAACTTCCTTTTTCCTCGGTTAATGGCTCTTTCAGAAATTCGTTATTTCCGCGAAGAATAGCAGACTGGAATCTGTGAAAAAATAAAGTCGTCTTGACACTGATATTCAGTTCTTTGTTGTCATATTTACAGCGACATTATTTTCTTTGTATCGTGTTCCCGGTGACAATGTTTTTTGTTTATTTTGTCTAAACTTACTCCTAATATTTTCGGGTTTTTTGTTGTTAAACGCATCCTGTAGCTTTGTTTTGTGCAATATAGGTTCACTCACCTAGGCATTTTTTGTACATACTGTTGTACGAGCATGCATTACGTTTGTGACACCAACCTGCTAATATCACCGCTTGGTGATTGTAGCATTTTTAAAGTTAAGAAACAAAAATTTGTTCGGCAATCTATTCTAAAAAGAAAATCAAATAAAATATGAAAAATTTAACACATTGAGACAATCGGTAGAATGAGCAAATCCGAAAAAGTAATCATGACTGAAGCTTGAAAACTTTCGCAACAATCTGCGAACATGAACAGAAGTTTACCGAAATCTAATGCTGCTTGCAGCTCAGGCAGCCAAGCAACAATGGAGTCCACTGTCTTGTAATGTCGTTAAATTAAGAAACCAGAATGCGGTTCCCTCTGACGTCAGTCTTAGCGCCCGTGAAAGATGCCAGGTTATTCATCTCTGCAGGAGTTCAATTTTACCCGTGCTGCGTCAGAAAGAGCCATCTGCTCCTCTACAATACGAAAGAGTTGCTCTTTTGCACGAACTAAAAGAATAGTGCGCCTGCACAGACCTCCTTATACAGTGCTTGAAAGGATGCTCTTGAACAATGCCTCTTCCGTTAAGTAGTTCATGAAATTATTTCTCTGAGGCTGTTATCATGGAGGAGTTTTATGTTACTGATTAGGTTGAGTGACTTTTATTTTTTTGGTTTTCATGCACTCTTACCTGAATAAATTATTGGTGACGTATTGCATTTACTGCAGCTATAAAACACCATTGCGGAGGGCTGATGTTTATTAGGAACTGTTTTCAATGCTCCCTTTGAGTGGAATCATGCGATGCCTCCAGATTCTTCTTATGATTGGGCTCACTATAGAAATTCACGGTACGACGCTGGAAGACTTTAAAGCGGTAAGAAAACGAGTAATGCGCTTGCAGATATTGCAGTTCAAAGCAAATATTTGACGCAATGTCCCATGTAACTCTTGCCATGCATGCGTTTTGAACACTGGTGGTTTCACGGCAGCAGTATGCCGGGTGTTTCACTGCTTCAGCAGCTTTTCACTTCCTTAGAGCAGTTCTTCGCTATAACAGAACTGCCAAATTAGCGAAACGCGTTGCTCACTCTTTCATCTTCAGGACAACTTATGCACCTTTTATATAAACAAAAGAACATGCAAAATGATTTTACTCCCTAGACATATGTAATTCACTAAATATAAGGTCTTTTGTGGCATGATACCATTCAAAATTCCTCCGTTGCTACTACCGCTGATTTTAAATACAGAAATAGCAACCTTCTTGTGAGACATGACGAGTGATCTACGTCAGCAAAAGGTGTTAAGAAATGAAATCTCGCAAAGGCTTCCAGCTTTTTCCATCAGTCTGAAAAGAACGTGCGTACTAGTTCCCCCTTCGGCGCAAAAAATCGCAGCTGACAACTGAGTGTAAAAAATGTAAATCCATAAAACACATCATTAACAGTTTCCTAGATGTGTTACGATGTAAAAAACTTGTGAATAAAGGTTCAAACAAGTCAAATGATCTCTGCTGTGGGCCAAACAACAGCACTTTCTATAAATGCCGGTAATTCTTACTGATTCCCAAACTCCCTTATTATTACGTCATAGTGAGTCCAATTTCAATATCAGTGCTTGAGTTAAAAGCAATAACACCATTCGACTTTATTATCATAAGAATTATGTACTGAACATCAATGCTTTCCTTTGCTTAGCAGTAATTCTTACTCCTAAACAATGTCGCCGCTTATAAATTGGATTTTATAGCATGCGAAATTTTTTTCGCGTTTGTATGTACATTTATGTAGTTTGCGCGCTGCTAACGCTCAAACTATCCCTTAATTGCCGTCCATTTAGATGGCTTCATTTTTCAAAATATGCCCAGGCAAAGGCTCCTTGAGTGACTACAAAATGGATATTGTTGGCGAGCTTTACTGAATATAGAAAGTGTCCCGCCAATCTGACAATGCGTCGTGCTCGTCGATCCTTCAGAAATTCTGGGTGCTATCAAGCTCCCGAAAATGAATTTTTTTTCATCATGAACACTCGTGCTGCGGTGGACTGATTTGTGAGACCACTAGTTTTTTTCCTCTACCATGAATGCGCAAACTACAATTCAGTGGCTTGGGAAAAACATCCGCGCAAAGATAGGGTGCCCTGTATGCTTGAAATGCTCCGCCCTTCTCATCAAATCAAGAAATACTTAGTTTTCGAGTTTCTTCAAGATAACAACTTTCTGTTTCTGAAGCTTTCCTCTCCTGCTTGTTACAACCTTCACCCTAAGGTACAGTCATGGATATGGCATAATCACGCAACATCAGCAAATTACTCTCACATTTTTGTTATAGAACATTGGGGCCACTTGCTCTCAGTGCTGTAAAAATGGCACTGGCAGAGCAGTATTTGTCCGTGTGTAAGCCGCTCACTCTCCATCAAATTTTCTCATGTGCGGCTTATATACGAATCAGGGCTATAGCTACACATTAATTTAACGTTGTGCCACTACGACTATTCTTTCAGATAATAAAAAGCTGGCGACAGATACCAACATTTTATTTCACCATTCATCGCCGCTTTCGCGCTAATCGCCGTCAGACGAGCTCCGCTCATCGGAATTATCACCGCTGTCACGAACTACCACGAGCTCGCTTCACTGGCGTGCTCCCAAAACTGGTCTGTGCCGTCCATGGCATTTGAGAGCCCCGTGACTCTAAAACTCTTTGAGATGGTGTCCGCTGACAACGAACGCCACGCGTGCGGAGTCCAAGCTCACGCTTTCTGTCCGGACGCTCGCTTCAGCAGCCCTTTCGGAGCTGCGTGGTTGCCCGCGCCCGTCTTCAACACCCGGTTAACGCAAACATCGAGCGGCTGCAGCACGCTAGGTGTGCCACCAGGAATTACGGCCAAGTCTGCTCGGCAGTCTGCCAGCACAGTCTTCACTAGGTCTGTTAGGTTTTCTCTAAAGCTGTCGAGAACAAGGGCCTTGCGGCGTAGTAGTCCTCCCGGTTGATTCTGCCACACTGTTTTCACCCAGTCTATAACGAATCCGTGAGACATGCAATCATTTTCTTGCACCCGGACTACGATACTCTGGGAGAACCTCTCTCTTTGCAGAGTCTTTCTCTTACAGACAACGTATGGCGGAAGCTTCCTTCCATCAGCAGTGATTCAAAGCATCACCGTGCATCTTTGCTGTTCGGCGCCAGTAGCGTGTGCAGAGACACTTTTTGCCCCTTGGGCTTCCACCGTGCAATTTTCAGAGGCATCGAACCCGACATGAGTCCGATCAGCATTGCCTATCTCTGCGGGGTCGTACTCATGCTGCCTCCGAAATGCTGTTCCGAAGTTGACAAAGTGACAAAACCTTTCTAACTCTTTCACGCTAATCGTCAAATAAGAATCAAAGCGTGCTTTATATTATTCTTGATAGAATTGCATCTGCAGTAAGTAAATAAATCAGTGATGTTATACGGCGATAAATATATCATGGAGATCTTCGGAGAAGTTCAGGAAAATTTATGGACTAAAATGCGGAGCACCAGAGATTTATATCGATTAACTTGGCATGCAGTGTAAATGGTAACAACAATCCTGCACGATACAGGAGCGGCCGATTTTAATCTCCTACATATTGTAGCGTGCAACGCGGAATAGAACACCGGAGCAGAGACGACAAAACTGCAGCGGTCCCTAACTGGTCCGAGCGCGCGAGCGAGAGCCAACTAACTTCTTCCTCTTCTAGTGCATGCCCTACTTCTTCTCTTCGAATGCATGTATCACTGCCCCCTATTCTGCAGCATCGACACGATGCGGCTATTAGAGAAAAGTCAGCGAAAGGGTAGAACACAGCTGCAATGAACCGCAGTTCAGTCAGGTAGCCGGTCGTGGTAAGGCTTCATGCGAACAACGTGTACGACTTCAGTTCGGTGCGACCGGCGCGATGAACAAGCTGTCGGGCGGGATCAACTGCATAAGTCACATCACTGATGCGGCGCACTACTTCATAAGGGCCTTAGTATCGGCGCAGCAGCTTTTCAGAGTGCCCGCGGCGACGAACAGGTATCCAAATCCACACTAGGTCGCCGGGCGCATAACTGACGAAACGGTGTCCAAAGTTGTACATAGCGGCGTCAGTCTCCTGTTGACGGTGGATTCGCAGGCGGGCCAGTTGACGCGCTTCCTCAGCACGCTGAACGAAGGTACCTACATCGAGGTAAGCGTCATAGTCGCAGTAAGGGTCGACGGGCAACATAGCATCCAACGGAGTGGTCACCTGGCGACCGAAGACAAGCTGAAAGGGGGTCATTCGGGTTGGGGTCAGTGCGCTTGAAAGGACGGGCCATGTCTTCGGTGTACATGCGCACGCTTTCGTTCGTGCGCTGATTTCGGGAGTGCAGCGCAGCTTCAGCCTTCTCCCGGCGGTCAGCGTTGGGGAACGTAGCCAGGAGACTCCGGCAGAACGTCTCCCAGGTGGCAAGGGTAGCCTCGTGGTCTTCAAACCACGTCCGAGCAGACTCTTCCAGGGCAAAGTAGACGTTATTTAGCTTGCGCTCGTCGCACCAGCCGTTGTAGCGTGCGACCCGCTGGAAGGTCTCCAGCCAGTCCTCAGCGTCTTCGAACACGTCACCGTGAAAAGATGGCGGTGTTCGCGGTGGGTGGCAAAGGATCGGCGCCAGGGGCCTGGTGTCAGCGGCCATGGCAGTTGGACTCGACGGTAGAGGCTGGATGGGCGGCGGGGGCCTGGTGTCAGTGGCCATGTCAGTCGGACTCGGCGGTCGAGGCTGCGTCGTCCTTGTTGGCGGGGGAAGGGGTCCAAATTCAGGCGACTCTCCGCGGAGATGGTGGCTGGGTCGCTGGTGAACCGGTGTGAGGTCCGCAGTGACGCTGTACAGAGTGCGCAGGTCGGGAAGCGTACCCAGCACTGCTCCACCAAACTGTAGCGTGCAACGCGGAATAGAACACCGGAGCAGAGACGACAAAACTGCGGCGGTCCCTCAGTGGTCCGAGCGCGCGAACGAGAGCCAACTAACTTCTTCCTCTTCTAGTGCATGCACTACTTCTGTCTCTTCCAATGCATGCATCAATGACGCTGCGCACGTCAAAACACGCAAACATTGCTTAATAAGCACCAATTTACTAGCGCAAAACTGAGTCCAGAGACCGCGTCTGATGGCAAGTTAGTGGCTGTTACGAATAAAATAGCTCCACAGCAATGAAGTAGAGGTAGACCATCCGCCTCGCGTGAAAGTGCACCGGGGTTCGAATCTCGGTGCCACGCAATTCTGCACCTGGTTGAAATGAAAAAAAAAAAACGCGCGTCGTTGTAATTGCAAAACCAGGCCTGCGGTGCAGCCTGCTGTCGGTGACCAGAACCGACAACGCCTTCTCTCACCAAAGCATGATTGGGCCACCCTGAAGTTGTACTTGGCCACAACCTTCTATTAACAAACCAATAGCGTCGCCAGGGAAGAGCAGTTCACAACTGGTAGCTAGGGGCTGAAAGTGGTAAGGGAATACGTCTACATAGGGCAGGTAGAGACCGCTGAACCGAATCATGAGAGCAAAATAACTATAAAAATTAGAATGGGGTGGAGTGTATATGCCAGGTACTCTCGATCATGAATGACAGTTTACCAATATCCCTCAAGAGAGAAGTATACAGCAGCTGTATCTTCCAGGTTCTCACTTAAGGGGCAGAAACGTGGATTCTAACGAAAAGGGTTCAGCTTAAGTTAAGAAAAACGCAGCGAGCTATTGAAAGAAAAATGATAGGTGTAACATTAAGAGATCCGAAGTGGGCAGAGTGGGTTAGAGAACAACCGCGGGTTAATGACATCCTAGTCGAACTAAAGAGAAAGAAATGGACTTGAGGCATGTAACGCGAAAGCAAGATAACCACTGGCCCTTAACGGAAACCGCGTTGATTCTAAAAGAAGGCAAGCGTAGCAGAGGTGCTAGAAAATTAGGTGTGCGGATGAGATTAAAAATTTGTGAGGCATACGGTGGCCGCAGCTTGCTAAGGACAGGATTAGTTGGAAAGACTTCGGACAGGCATTTGCCCTGCAGTGGACGTAGTCAGGCTGATGATGATGACCATCCTTGCGTACATGAGGCCTATGGTTCACATTCTCGTAGGCAGTGATTCTCCGCTAAAAGAATCTCTAGCTGACGAAATTGAAGCTTTATGCCTGTGGCTCCGTCTGATAGTCAAGAACTGGACCGAGTGCCAATAATGTAGCCAAAATTCAGTCGTGCGAGGAATCCTCAATGAAGACGCCACTAAAGTGGACGACCACGCCAGTAAAGCTTTTGTTTATCTTGGTGTGGAGCCTGGCAGCCTCCTTCTATATGCCCGCTGCAAATAATTGTAGCCCATTGTTCAAAGCAGCTGTGAGGCAAGAGGTCAAGGAAGCAGCAAGGCCTGGGTGAGCGAGGCTAAGTTGCTGGGCGAACTCGGGTGGAAGTCTTGCAGAGCTGGGTTGCGTCTTTGCTGCTTTCCTACATGTCGTCCGGTCAAAGTGCATGGATCTTCGTCGCACTTCCAGGAATTTTTCACAGGTGAAATATGGGACCAAAGCCAGCCGGCTATCCCTTAGTCGGCGCGCACACAAGGCTTCGTGTTCCTCGACTTGAAGCAAGGGAGCAACACCGATGCCACCGCCACAGTTCGCACAATGCATGTGCCAATACACAGCAAGGAGTTAAACAAATAGCACAACCGAAAGCGTGAGCGCTAGTACGAGATGATAGTGGCAGCTGGTTCCATTCGTTTATGCTGTGGTAAGAAAATAAAATGGAGTTTTGATTCTTCCAAAGTAGGACGTTAGTGATTCTAAGTGTCTATATATAGTTTACGTGGGAGTTCTAAGTCGCTATTTTTTTGTTGAACTGGAAGTTAGCGGTGTAGGATACAAGTGAGGAGCGACAGACAGCTTGTTATATCTCTGCAAAAAAACAAACTTCAGTTTATGTTTGTTCGCCGGATGGTACGTGATGATGAAGCAGCCGACTTGTGGGTGAGTCAGTGGCGCAATATTTAGAATATATGCACCTAACGGCTTTCGGTTGAATCCTTTCTATAGTCGGAGCGAATCGGCTTTTCCCTGTCCAAGGAGCCCCTTCCAGCCAATGGCTTTGAAAGCTTCTCGTGACCCTGCTAGCATGACAATGCAGAAGGGGAAGAGGTTCCTTTGACGGAGAAAAGCCGCTTCGTTCCTGAGTTGTATCTGGCTCTAGAGAGGATCCCAGACATTGCACTCGTACTCTAGTTTAGGCAAAATCGGGGTTGGATGTGCCATTAGACTAACGTTAGCAGGGGCTTGTTTTAGTTTGCACCAAAAACAAACATTGTGGAAGGAAGTAGAGCACATGGTATCAATATGTTTGGGTTCTAGCCAAGGTTATTCGTTAGTGTTAGTCCAAGGTTTTTCAGTGATGAACTTCCGAACGGTGTAACGGTGGGATGCTGTAGGAAGAAGGGTGAATGTTTAATTTCTGAGGGATTCGCTCAAGTACTGTCTTGTCATAATTAAGGTTCGTTTTCTAATTGTCGCACCACACATGATTTTATGTAGGTTAGACTTAACAAAAATCTGAACTCCTAGAGCCTTAATTTTATACACAAACACCATCATTAGCAAACAGCCTAATCTGAAAAGGGTTAGTGATGGTGTCAGTAATGTCGGTACAACAGATAAAGATAATATTGGCGCAAGGACATTCCCATTTGGGAGATCAGAAGTGACTGGAAGTTTCTTAGAACAGTTGCCAATGAAGCTTACACATTGACACATGTTTGGTAAATAAGCACGAACCCAGTTAACAATGAAAGAAGGGAGACCGATTGCTTGAAGTGTGTGAATGAGTTTGGACTGCTGAACTAAATCAAAGCATGGGACATAATCGAGGAAAATGACACTAGCTGCCCTGAATTCTCAAGGACGTCCGCAAATTATGAAGAACTCAAGTGAGCAGATTGTTAATAAACCCTTCCCCTACACCATGCAGGAATGCCGTTATTACACAGCTGTCATCAAAAAATGTTTCTATGTAATTCACTATAATATGTTCAAGATGTGTGCTCCAAGATGAGGCCAACGATATGGGATGAAAACTATGAAGCAATGTGGTATCTCCTTAGCTGTCGATGGGCGCACACGTGTCACTCTCCAATCGGAAGGTCGGGTTCGGATAAAAGAGAAAAATGAAAAATATTGGCAAGGAAGTAAGAAACAATTCCAGGATGGCGGTGTAAAATCGATGAGTATTTCGTCGGAACCAGAGCTCACTTTTGTTTTCAGATTCAAAAGCGTTGTAACTATATCAGGTTGTAATAGAAGGTCATGATCAGGCGGCGAACACAAAGCACGGGTTTGAATATTCGCCAGGGTGGAAATTTGGGCAAGTCGGTATTGATCCATAACGTAAGAGTAGCGCAAAACCAGGACGAAGGACACAAGGGGAGAGAACACACACCAACAACACAGGCGCCTGTGTTGTTGGTGTGTGTTCTCTCCCATTGTGTCCGTCGTCCTGGTTTTGCGCTACTCTTATGTTGTTGAATATTCGATGTTTGTGTAGAGAACACACTATGAAAATGAAACTTTTATTTCAGTGTAGTGTCGAATCCGTTACTAAGTCATGTGCCATTGGCAAGCCGGGATTGTTTCCTTTTAACCCAAAAATTCCTAAATTTTTCTGTTGGTAAAGAATAAAGTTAGACAAAATGCTTTGGGAGTAAAGTGGTTTAGCTGAGCCCAGAACTTTGCTCATGGAAGCCTGCGTCTTTCAATGGTGCTACGACGGGAAACGTGCTATATTTAAGTGCTTAAGATTTCTTGTCGGGTGCAAGACGTCTCGCTGGCTACAGCGAAATGATTTACAAATTTTCTGACGTCTCAATAATAAATGAGCAACATACTCATGAGCGTCCACCCCAATGAAGTAAAGGAAAGCTCAGCTTCCATGGAAACAGCGTAGCTAAAAGAAAATTCATACTTCTGCGTGGTTTGAAACCGGGACCATCGCTTCATCGAACCAGTCGCTCTACCAACTGAGCTGGCCGGGACAGCCTATTGTAAGATGAGAGCGCATTGATCAATAACTCGAAGTAGGAAAAGTGTTGGTCAGATGTTTGGAGGAATCCCCCATGCAGGAGTAAATTTGTAATAATGGATCACATTACTCAATTGCATCCTCCCAAGCACAGCCACAGCTGTGGCTCAGTGGTTGCAGCACTCGGATGCTGACCCGAAAGTCGCAGGTTCTATTATGGCCGCGGCGCTCTCACTTTGATGGAGGCGAAATTCAAGAGGCCCGCGTACTGTGCGGTGTAAGTGCGTGTTACAGAGTCCTAGGTAGTCAAAATTATCCACAGCCCTCCACTGCGGTGTCCCCATAGCCTGAGTCGCTTTAGGACGTTAAACCCCCTAAACCAAATCAGACTAAGCTCAGCCATACGGCTACAAAGGAAAACAATGCAGCTTCCACGGAAACTCCCCAGTTAAAGGAAAATTCGTTGGTCCGGGGTTCGAACCCGGTACCACCGCTTCACCGGAGCAATCGCTCTACCAACTGAGCTGACAGAGACGGCTACCATATGGTCGGGCGAGAGCGAATAAGTAATAATGGACAGTGTAGTAAAGTATCCCCACAAGCGCTTTAAACTCGGCCACAGCTGAGTGGTGGCAGGTTTATGAACGCTGTAAAGGCAGAGATCTAAATAATCTAATCCCTCATCCTCTCTCGGCCCTCTCGTTCACTGCTCGTGAGAAATGCTTTACAAGCATGGTTTTGAGCGACGCGGGGCATTTGTCAGCAACAAGAGGGATAAAAATTACTGTCTGATGTTCATACAGCTCTTCAAGAATTGAAATAAAAATTTCTCGAGAAAGCGGCTTACGAAACCCAAGCCAGGAAGAGTAGTGGGAGAACCATTATTACGTGTAGCTAGTCCCACCAGCTGTCTGAAATTTTGGCGTAACATAATAATAAATAAGTATTCAGCATACGCGTAATGTGTGCAGTGAGACGAGAAAATTACAGAATAATACTGGGTAATTACCCAGTGTTATTCTGTAATTTTCGGCGTCTTTAACTTAAGTTAAAGACCCCGAAAAGGTATATTTTTTCATGTCTGCAGGTTGCCATATGGCCTCAGTAATCGAATAGGAACTCAGAGGGAGAGAATAGAACCCGATGAACGGTGTGGCTTTATTGGACGAAAGCCACACCTTTTAAAAGCTGTGGCTTTCGACCAATAAAGAGACACCTTTTGTAGCCGTACCTGTAAAAGGTGTGGCTTTCGACTAATAAAGCTAGTTGACAGTTAGCGCTTGTGTGTGCGTTTCGTCTTTCTTGTCCGTGTCTTTGCGCTATAAGCCCTTCTACATCAAGATGAACAACGAAGTCGCCCAACAAGATGTTTTAGTGAAGTTGGCCATTAATGCACTAGTTTTCAATGAATAAGGTCACCTTCTTTCTATTACCTTTATCAAGTTTTGCTCTATCCCAGAGAAGTTTTCCTTCCTGAGGGTGGCTTTGAGTAGTCTACACTAACTAATACTTCTTTTCCATTAGGTATACGTGCGTTTTTAAGGTTCATTTGTTTTTCTTTTTAATCTTGGAAAAAAGTGCCATGGGCCTTCTGACGCCGCTTTTTTCGATACGGAGAATTCTACCGAGAGAAGTACAAGAAGCCTTCTGTGTAGACAATCTTTCAAGACTGCGGAAAACCGCGTATTCGGTGCTCACGATGAGATTTCTTACTCAGGTGAGATTCAGTTTCATCTGGCTCCTCATATTCGCCAAAAACAATTAGGTTGCAACGCCTACTGCGATCTTCAAAGCCTACGATTTTTATCGGCAAGGAATTAATTCTACATTCCAGGCTGTCGATACGTTCGGTTTTTTTTTTAAATCAGCAAACCGTGTACTAAAAACAAGATATATTTCTATACACCCCTAGTTTGCTCTGAGAGCCACTACTTTGGTTTTTAACTGATGAGCTGCAAGCAATTGTTTTAATAGGTCTTAAAACTCTGCAAATGTTGCATTAGGTGCGGGGTTCGATCCCACATCATCACATAAAAGCACCAAGCAAAAAATACTCATACTTCGTCATGTGAGCGAAGCACTATGGGCATGACAATCACTTCTGCGGGGAGATAATCACCAACGTGGGCGAAGCAGAACAACAATCCGTAAAACAACAAGCCTAAACAACTGTCCGCAGAGCCCTTTGAAGCTTCAGACTAGCGCAGGGCTTTTCAAAGACGTGTCCAGGAAGGTCACATGGAACGGGGGAGGCGCTACTAGATTCCAGTAGTCAAGCTGAGAGGCAACGCAGTGACGGTGCTGTGCCACCAGCAAATCTTGATGGCATGGGTACACCGCCGTGGCATTACATTGATGTGCTGAGTCAGACAGAACAAGCTGAAAGGCCTGCACTAGCAGAATTACGAAGCGTGAAGCAATACCTCTATACGCAGTATGCTGCCTCTCACCAAGAACTTCACTCCCGAGCTGCAGCCGCTCAAGACGAGCGAGAATCACAGAGCCTATTTGACCAGGGGCCCGATTCTCGATATTCGCCAACCCGCTCAGAGCGCGGCGCAACCGTGACGTGAGAATCAGGGTGGTGCGAAGGTGCGTAAACGCAGAATAGGATGACGAAAATGAAAAATAAAGAAAAAAGCACGAAAAATAGACAGTGTCGTCTGCTACTTGGCGCCAAGCACAAAAAACACCGATGCCATAAAGTCGTGCCTGAAGCCGAGCTGCGGCGCGTAGGTGCGCACGCGTCTCACAGTAGCGCCGTAGAGAAGGACGGTGGAATGCCGTCATTCCCTACATTCATTGCCTGTCCCATAATCTCAAGAAAATTGGGACGAAAACGAATGTTCGCATGTTTTTTTCATCCCCTGAAATACTAAGCGCGCTTCCCCAAAAAAAAAACTTTGCCCGCTGATAAACGTCTCCAAAAGCTCCAGTGCACCATTAATCATAAAAAAAGTTCGTAAAATGTATTGAAGGCATTGTTTATGACATCCCACTCTCCTCTGGCAAGCGGTATGTTGGTCATTCTGGTTGTTGCTTAAGTGATAGGCTTCGTAAACATAAAAACAACTTGAAAACTTTTACTGGCAGCAATCAGGCTTTACACTGTAAGGAGTGTGGTTTGTGTGCCATTTTTGAATAAGTGCTCAATCGTGGCCAGAGACCGGGATCAGTTAACAATCAAAATTATTGAAACAGCGCGTATCGCTGCCTTGGATGATATATATGTCAGCAAGCCGTCTATATCCCTGTCGAAAGTGAGCTGGCCTTCTTCAATAATCGCTGAGTCGTTCGTACTTTGCTCCTCGTTCACCTGTTTTTCATTATTTCTTCCAGGCGCATACGCCTGCTAGCCTCACGGTTAACGTTCGTCTTGGTCACCTAGGTTTCTGTCAGCCGGAAGTTAGCGCCTGTGCTGTGTATGTCTTTCTCTGTCCTTTGTCACGTTTTGCACTACCTCACATACCATGAATCACAGTTACCCACTCGCCCAAATTTGTACCCTTGTGAACTGCACATGTAACAGGTGAAGGCTGTCTAGTTGGGCTGTGACAATGGAGTGCATATTGCTACCGCGCTAAACGACGAAGGACGAAGAGAGGAAACCACAGGACAAATCCGCGTTTTGTCGTGCGGTTTCCTCTCTTCTCGGCGCAAACACACAAAAACAACCACCCTGTCGGCCCGGTGAAAAGGTAGCTCCCGAAAATTGTCGCCTGCGCAGACTATGGAACAGGGAGCCAGCCCAAACGAAGAATCTGCGACGACTGCTGTTGGTGCGATGACCCGCTGGGGACCGTGCTGACAGTAGGTTTCTGAAACCTCTTAGGATGTGAACAAATGCTCTTGCTGACATACTATTTTTTTATATTTTAGTTATAGCAGATGTATTGTACCAGCTTCGGGTGCTAAGGCATCAGTGTCTACGGCGTGTTTTGAGCGCGTTCATACATCTACCACGTCAAATAGCTGAGGTCTTTAAGCTGCGTTCGGAAACCCATGTCATCGGAAACAATTGCGACTATTTTACGACATTCTGTTCACATACCACTTGTAACGCGCTGGAGCTCTTTATTTTATAGCATGCAGGACCTTCTTCGCTCGAAATGCGAACTATGAGACCTATGCGCTGCACTGAAACTGCCGGTGTTCCAGGAAATTGAATTTGTCTCCCTTCTCGAGTGCATCGACGTCGTGCAACCGGTAGGATGAGCATTGTGTCGACTCTAAGCTGAAGCTGGCTGCTTTATATGGGGAACTGCTGCCAACTGTGCTGCCAGCTGCTGCCAACAGTAAAATCAAAGCTTAACGAAAGACCTGAAGGAGACCACTTCAACTGTAGACCGCTTTTGTAGGCAATAACAGATGGATTTACTCGCAAGTTCGCTCGTCTCTTGCCGCCCAAGCCTAGTGCATAGGGTGCAACTGTTGCTGCTGTTATTCATTCCTATTTCAAGTTTCGATAGCTTCCAATAGAAGTAGAAGACTTCGTACATTATGCTCAGGAGCTTGCAGAAAAGGCTGTTGTTGACTTCGTCAACTCGGCTAAGATTCACACTCTCTTCTACATACTTGCCAATAAGTTCAGCGTGAGCTGCCGGTCCAAATGCATCGGCTGATGGGTTGTTTACGTTTAGAGCAGCCAGCTCAACTACAAGCCTTAGCTCGCAAAATGCGCTACTGAAAGTTGAGTTTCACTCTAGTTTCACTCAGGTGCCTTCATCAAGTACAAGAAACCAACGAGTTTAGCTGCTTATGTAGAAAGTCCGTTTTCACTTGCTTCTCTAATAGTAAGGGCAATGTCGGGGCCCTTTCCGACCGGCGGTTTCGCAAATGTTTTAATTCTTTTACGTAAAGGCAACATAACTGCAGGCCTTAGAAAGATTTTTATTTTTGATTTTGGCTTTCGTTTCATGTCATTTGATTGTTTCCCCTTATAAATATGTCCAGGTCTTTCATTTTTGTTCTCTTGTTTGAAGCTTTATGCACAGAACATTCTATTTGAAACGTCTGCTAAACCCACTGCTGGAGAAATAACTTATCAGGATTACCAAGCGCGAAAGCTTCCACCTTTCATCGCAGAACAAAAGTATAGGCGAGCAGCTCGAGCTCGAAATCTGAAAATATATGTTCCCTTTAACTTAGCACACGCGGCTGTCACATATAGATAGCATGGGAAGTTATGAGCTTCTCGAGAATATTTTGGGAATATCTCGTGGAACTCACATACTGTCTATATTGTTCAAAACTCCCCTGAACTGTTGGCGCGATTTCAAGTATCCGCTTTGTTTTCCTTCAGTAAAAAATTGCCACTCTGTAATTCTTTTTCGTTATCACTTTAGGTTCTTAACTGTAATTCTGAGAACTTACACAAGCACTAACCAAAATATGTGCTTTGGACATTTACATGTAGTCATTTGATGCTCACAAAAGCCAGTGTTCAGTGGTTTAAATGTTCTACTGTCACAACTTTCTGCTCTTTCTTACTTACTTCACGAGCCCAGGAAGCAAAGCTCGCAACTATACATGGATCCAAAAACTTCTGTCACTGCCGTTGCGAACCAGTGAATGTAGAACCAAATGCAGGAACAACAAGTATCATCCGCCTAAATTATGAAGTTTGTGGCACCTCGCACTGTAGGGAGCATATGGACAATAAATTCTATATAACCTCTGCGGAGTGCCCTGAAGTAAAAGCAATGTTTTTTTTTAACATCAAAAGAGCTGGGTAATTTGTATTTTAGAGATTTCCTCTCTGTGTCCTTGGTAGGGAACCTTTCTTCACCGCAACTCTGTCACGCGCTCCGTAGACTGCACTAGCAGCAATTATCTACAAAATATTGTAATGCGAAAGCATTACTAGGCTATGTCGGCGGGTTTGTGTCCGCAAAATGTGTCGGCAGCAGTTGCGAGGAACTATAAAGACATATTGTCTAAGAGGTTATAATCAAAGTAGGGTGATGTGAGGATGCCGGGCGAAAAATTTCGTGCTAGTCGGATCATTAGTTAATTAATTAGAGCCCAAAAGCGACAAAAATAGGTGGTCGTGGTGCGAGTATCGTGAAATTTGGATCGCCGAAAGTGTCGTACCATGTGACCCCCCCCCACCCGTGGCTTACCACGTGCACACAAGGACGTGCGGAGCCAATGCGCGGCCCGAAATTTGGACATCCGAAATGAATACTGAAGTGAAACGATGGGGGCTTTGGAGTTAACCGAAATCTAATCAAAAGTGACAAATTATATATACCCACTAGTAAATTAAGATGAATTAAGGTGCATTACCCTTACAAAAATTGCTTTTGTGATTCTTTAGAAAGTCTTTCAAATTTACTCATTAAAATGTAATGAGTTTCTTTTAGATCTGTATGGAATTTTTGTCCAGAGTTTCAATAACTAATTGGCCACCGCATTGTTATAGGAACACGGCTAACGTCCTTTAAAAGAAAAACTGTAATGAGTTGCTTTAGAAACTCCTTGAGGGGAGTCTCTTTAGAAACCCTTTTGAGCGCACTCATTTCATTGTAATGTGCTGCTTTTGAATCTGTATAGAATTTGGCTACAGTGTTTCAATAACTAATTGGCCACCGCAGTGCTATAGAAATGCGGCTAATGTCCTTTAAAAGAAATTCTGTAATGACTTGCTTTAGAAACTCCTTGAGAAATTGTTTAGAAATTCTTTTGAGTGTACTCATTTCATTGTAATGTGCTGCTTTTGAATTTGTATAGAATTTGGGTACAGTGTTTCAATAACTAATTGGCCACCGCATTGTTATAGGAACACGGCTAACATCCTTTAAAAGAAATACTGTAACAACTTTCTTTTGAAACTAGTTATATGAATTTTACGTAAATCCATTGGAATGCATTTATTTCATTGCAATGTGATGCTTTTGACACTGTATAAGATCTGAGTAATGAGTTCCAATAACTAATTGGCCACCACATTCCTATAGAAGCCCAGCATGTACAATGTAACATATATGATGTAACCACTGATTGCTGTAAGCATGCAAAAAACCATACAGAGCAACAGCACACGACATACAATCAACTAACTTTATTTCACTTAGCAACTTTTACAGCAGCTTATGGAATTGAACGTTTGCAGCTCCTGGTGAGCCTTAGTTATGATGAAACTGATAGGAGACATGGCACACGAACAGTACGAGCACATTTTATTTTGAGACAATCAAGTAATTTTAGATTAATTTTCTGCGCCACATGTGCAACGAAGATCACACCTCAAAGAGTATGTTTTCACGAAAAAACAGTGGAGTAGCGACTCAAACAAATACTGCCTAGCCTTCTGCCTTCAACAGCTCTGAGTATATGCCTGCCTTAATTTTATTCACTTATGCCCTACATAAGGTACACAATGCTAGTCGGAGCCACAGCAAAAGGCTAGCTGCATGTTCATTCTGTGAGAATTAAAAGTTAGAAAGCACTGTATACCTTTATGTAGTATTCTGAAAGGATATCATTTACAGCTGCCCCAAGGATTGCGTGCACAGCAGAGTGAACATGATGAAGGAGTCACAATTGTTTTGAAGAGGACACGTAAGATCTACTTTCCAGAATTAAACTGCCTCTTGTTAAAACAGTACACGCACCTCATTTTGGTGGCATGCTTTCTTCTCCACAGTAATGTAGAAGACACTACTACGCATGGATCACCGGGTGGTATTCAGCTGCAAACTATAAATAATTTATAATTGAATTTTGCTCTCATGCTGTTACGGTTTCAAAATTTGAACAACGAATGTAACGTTAACGTGCCCTTATAGGTCACATGAGGCATGAAAAAACAGCAAATTGCTGCTTCTTCATTTGTTGTCATTCCGGCTGTTGAGGCTGCTTGGCTTTAGCATTGTAGCAAATTAAAAGGACAAAGCAGTGATTATATCAGTTTCTTCATGTCTCCTAGACCTGTAAGCACACTTTGATGTCACAGTGATCGTTCGGCTGTTGAAACCGAAACAGCATGAGAAAGAAATTGAACTGTAAATTATTTAGCGGGCATACTAGAATACCACATAATAATCCATGCCTTACGAATCATTACAAAGCAGAAAACATGCACCCAAAAGTTAGGTGTCTGTACTCCTTTGAGCAGGAATAAATTCTTAATTCAAGCAAGACGCAAAGTACAAGAATGACAAAACAAAGTACATTATTCATTTCTACTCTACATGACTAAAAATCGTCCCATGAGGGTGCAAATTTCAAGGAGTACTTTATGTCTGATACTGAGCAATAATGAACCAGATAGCCATCCTGCATATTACCGTTTGCTACAAGGACGCGCCTTTGTTGGCATTTTAATTCAGACTGGTTTGGACTACTCACTATTAACCACAAAAAAGCTGTACATCGAATCTCTGACTGTGCCAACAAAAGAACTGGTTTCTTTCATTACATATATGTAACTTGTGTTTTCCTACATTGCTTCACATGTACAAATTGATCCAACCATAGGGAATACAGGGCGGCCAGAATAGGATGCTTGACAGTTGGCTGCTCAATAATCCTTGTTAGGTGACAACATAAGCTGTGAATGTCATCTGTTACAGCCCCTTTCTTCACTCAACTGCTGGTGTCCACAAGCAGCTAATACTATACCTATGCATATGCTTTCCTGAGCTGAGTTTAAGTGTTGCCTGGATTCACAATGGTCAGCTTGCCCTACAATCTAAGAGACCATCATAAGCAGGCTGCAAAATTCACTGCTAAAGAAAGCTATGATATGCTGCAGTAATCAAGTGAACTGAACAAAAAGAAAAATGATAAGAAAAGCTATATTCGGTTTAGAGGAGAAACAAAACAAATATTTCGAAAACCAATCTATTTCATTCCTTTGTAGTAAATAGTAAGGAGGATAAATGTGCTGGGATATTAACAACCAACTCAAAGCACACATTTAAAATATTCAAATGCTTGATACAAGATCTGACTTCCTAACTATGCTGGTATAGACATATTTAGTTTAGAATTCATATCTTTTAATTGAGTGCATTATTCTGAAAATAAAAATTGGTCAAAAGGAGGCACTGTTGGTTCATATCGGCACTTCCATCTATTTTTTGGATGTGATCTTCATTGTGCATATCCCACAGTACAATAATTCAATTGCATAGATACCAGCATTTCCATTCATAAACTGTGCTGACCACTTGCAGTAAGCCAATGATGTGACATGGCCGGTAGATTATTAGGTGCATCATTGTTGTCTGTGCAGAGACGAGGAGGTGTCAGGTAGGCACCACCCATGCTTGCCAGTCTGAAGTACCCAGATGTCTGCGTATAGGCCAAAGAAAAAAAATCAGTCAGTGAGACCTAGCACACAACTGCTTTCACACTAATGCAAACAAAAGCATCAATCATATCAGAATCTACAAGCAGTAGTACTCTAGTGATCTAGCTTTGAAGAGTACTAACAGCACAATACAGAAAGTATATGATTTCAAAATAAATGGCATGTACACTTCGAAAAGAACTATAAACACCACCCAGCTGTGACTGATACTGCTGCCAGACTAGAACATTTCATAAGAATGAATAACTATTACATTAGCCTGTAACAGTATTCATCTAATACATATTTATTGCCACTATAATGCAGTGACAATCACAATCACTTTTTTTAGAGAACTAATTCACCTGTCTTCTGTGTTTTACAAGTGACTGATTAATTGCAGTAAGTAAATTAGGTGCAGTAAAAACTGAGAACAGCTGTCACTCAACCTCAGTAGTTCACAGGCAGCACAAAGCGTCTACATCTGAGTCTCTGGGAATGGCCACTCAAACACAGTAATTGCACTCACTAAACATCTGACAAGATGGTAATGCCGACGACCCCCTCGTTAAGCAAAGGGATGGATTCTGATCCTGCTGCATTTAGAAAACTTTTCACTTCCCTGCTCCACTAATGCTGGATTGACACTGCTGAAATAGTTGTAGAAAGATATTAAGTGCGTTAACAATGTCACATAACTATTTTAAACTGCTAGCCAGTATAATCCATTGCATCCATATAAATGACTCCATTCAGTTACATAAATTAAAAACACGATATCTCTAGCACTCTGGTAGCGAGATCAATAAAGCTATATTCCAGTTGCTGCAGAAAAGCAGTGAGATTACAGCCAGGCAAATGAATCAGCACCAATACCACAGACATAACAAAACACAATATAAAATAATAAGCTTTTTACGGCATGACACTACAGTGCAAGTGGGAACATCTCGGCCAAATCCAAGTCTCAGTACTTCTCTCTTTGATAAACTCTGGAGAAACCGCATGCGTCACCATAAATTCCTTCGAAATAAAATTATTTCAAAGCATAGTCGAAAACATCATGCGCAATTTGCGATGGTACAGCCGTAAGTGTGCAATTCATTTTTGCACCAGTACGAAGTATGCTTGAAATGCCAAAAAAAAAAAAACCAAAGCCAGTGCCCACAAACACTCTCTATGAGCGAATAACGCCGGAAAGAGATTAGCAAAAGTTATTTTCGCGGCGAAACTCATCCGCAACATTCCTCTTGCATTTGACGTGCGCAACTCTAGTCGGTTGTAGCTACATCGTCATTCCACTTCTAGGCACTGAACGGCCTGAGTACTGTGAGCATTTGTAACGTGGACTCGGCAGACCATGTTTTGTTCAGCTTGGAATTATACCATGTACACACGCACACATACAAGCACGAAAAAACTAAACGCCGGGAACTACTGCCACTGAGAAGCATACGTCGTTCCAACACAGTGCTTTCCGCTCGTTGGTCCCAATCATCGCAATAATGAGCACAACGATATCATGAGAGTAAAAACATGCAACTGTACTCCATGTCACAACTTCGTCGCTGCGGAGAGGAAGTTATAGGCGCGAAGCGACGGTTTCCGTGGCTGTGTGACAGGTTCGCGGTCACGTGCAAACAGCGCACATGCGGAAGCCGTTGCATCGAACTCAAACTTCTACTGCACTCCGAAGAAGTTGTCAGACAACACCCAGCAGCATTTACAGCACTTCACGCACCCCAGTACAACATTTTGGCAGATAATTTCAAGCACTGTACTCACATTCGTAAGCAATCACACAAGGTCGTTCGTTCTTCCACGTTGATGCCGGCATTGTCACGGCGTGGTGCAGGGCGCAATACGACGTCCAATATCTTGAGAAGAACTTCAGGTGCTTCAGAAGGTCTTTCGAAGCGCGCAGGTCACGCACCAGTTTTGTAGCACATTCGAAAACCACAGCACGAAAACACCACACAAGGCGCAACAGCAACAAAAAAAAACTACGCCCGAAACGCCACCCGGCCGGCCGGCAACAAAAGGAACATGGCGCCGCTGCTGACGACTTTCGGATTGGACTGGATTGGCTTCGGTGTGACTTTTGTTTTATTTTTTGCCGCTGCTCGTGGACGGAGTTTCGGTTTCTGTTTCCTTGGGAGAGCCGGTAACTCTGTGGTGCGAAATTCATTCTGTGTGGCAGGACTCATAATTAGAAGTGCTGGCATTTCTACCAACGTGGTTCTAGACGCTTCTCCCTCCCTTGAGAAGGCAACGCCTGGTTCAGCGTCCTTGAGTCGAGGATCGACTATCAGACTGCGCGGTAGGCGTCCGCATGAAGCGCGCGCACATCTGCTCGGACTAGAAAAGCCAGCATTGCACCTAACATAGAGTTAATACGCACCTAACGACTAAATACTCAAGGTGGGGCCATGCCAGCATGGTAAAGGAATTTTCGTCACACAGTGAAGTTGAATTGTAGGCCTGATAGCTGGTCTGTTGCAAAATGTGGGAAGCGCTTAAAACAAACAATATTTATTAATTTATGTCTACAGATACTAGCGAAGATAAAAAAAAGCACGTTAGGAACATAATCTTAATAATGGGCCTGTTTACTGTAGCGGCTGCCCGTCTCAACTACAGGTTTACTCTTTTGCAAAACTCACGAAGTCAGCCTCTCTTTACAGCGGAAGGGGTCTTTACCATTGAGGTCATTTTTTTTAAGAGGGAGGGGGGGCGGCAGAAATCGGGTGCAGCGCTGGAGAAATATATTGTCCGAAAAATGTCGCGCCTCTTGTGCACGCTTCTGCCTTGTGTTGTTGCGGCGATAAAGGAATTAGGCGCAACTCTGTCAAGCCGTCAAATGAACCGTCACCACGCTGCAGTCGCGACGGAACGGTGAAACGCAGCTTTGCCAGGCCTCAGTGCTGCACCCAACTCCCGACCCTCGCGAGCCGCAACGCCATGGTAAAAGTGTTTTTGCGATGCTGGAAAGGTGACTTACGAAGTTCTGGAGAGGTTCTGCTAATACTGCACCGAATTACTGTCGCACAGTGCGTCGTGTGCTTGGTCGGCAAACATTGCTCGTGGTACAGCACGTGCGCAGCGTTTATGCTATAGACAGGACGCTACGGGAAGAAGGCCCATTTTTTCGCCAAAAAAAAGGAAACAACTGGTGCAGACACAAATCAACAAGAACTCGAAAAAAGGCGAATGCAATGACAGCGATGTACAAGGCTACTCCTATTCATGCTCATTAGTCAGTAGTGAGAGCTGATCGTATTTTGTCTTTCAATGAGGAAAAATATATTCGTTACAGGTATTTGTACGCTTTGTTGATCCAGTTTCTGGAGATTTCAAGTGATCGTAACGGCGGTGAGGTTGTTTTTTTACTCAAGAAAGCAAACGAATACATTGCCGCTGTGTTCTGCCAAATTTTTCTTGAGATCGGTCGTCGATTCAGAGGTGCCTTTCGAAAATTTAATGTTATATGCTTGCGTTGAATTATTTCTAGCTTGCTGATGTGCAGTTTGATTTAAAATTTTACCGGCTTTTAGAGCGAATTGATATAAGGTAGTGAAAACTGCGAACAATATCTATAAAATTTGGCTTAAGAAGTCTTACGAAGAGAATGCAACAGATTCTGTTTTGACTGCGAAAGGAACGAATTCATTTAGCGAAGGCACGAAACAAGCTCTAAAAAATTTGACTCATTTTGAAGCGATACCGAGCCATTTCTATAGAAGTTATTTTGACTGCCAACGAAGCGAGTTCATATAGCGAAGGCGCAAAACAAGCTCTGTAAAATTCGACTCATTATAAAGTCTTACGGAGGAAATTCTATTTAATTTGTTTTGACTGCGAAAGGAGCGAGTTCATATAGCGAAGGCACAAAACAAGATCTATGAAATTCGACTCATTATAAAGTCTTACGGAGGAAATTCTATTTAATTTGTTTTGACTGCGAAAAGAGCGAGTTCATATAGCGAAGGCACAAAACAAGATCTATAAAATTCGACTCATTATAAAGTCTTACGGAGGAAATTCTATTGAATTTGTTTTGAACGAGAACGGTGCGACTTCATATAGTGGAGGCACGAAAGAAGTTCTATAAAATTTGGCTCATTATGATGTCTTACTGAGGAAATTCTATTGAATTTGTTTTGACTGTGAACGGAGCGAGTTCATATAGGGAAGGCACAAAACATGATCTATAAAATTCGACTCATTATAATGTCTTAAGGAGGAAACTCTATTGAATTTGTTTTGACTGCGAACGGAGCGAGTTCATATAGTGAAGGCACGAAAGAAATTCTATAAAATTTGACTCATTATAAAGTCTTACGGAGGAAATTCTATTGAATTTGTTCTGACTGCGAACGGAGCGAGTTCATATAGTGAAGGCACGAAAGAAATTCTATAAAATTTGACTCATTATGAACTCTTATAGAACCAATTCTAAAGAATCTCTGTTGACTGCGTACAGAGCAAAAGTTTATAGTTAGGTCTCGTTAAAGAGTAAATAGACTACTTAATGAGCTGACTCGATAGACAGCGAGTTTCTATAGAGATCCTTTAGAATCATTAGGCTCTCCATACATGTTCAAAAGAAACTCGACATCCATTTTTGTAAGGGTATAGTAAATGAAAGTGGATTAATTATGATTCAATGTGTATTAATGTGAGTATAATATGAATTAATGATGCATTAGAATGAATTAAAGGCGAATTAGAATAAATAAATCGAGAACTATTAGTAAATCAATTAGTGGATCAAATTAATTCATTCCAAATTAAATGAATTATGTGTGGAATAAACGAGGTAATTGTGGATTAATTGTCCAAATTGGGAAATATTATTAAATGAAGCGATTATACTTGTGCGTTAAATGCAAATTAATTATAAAGTAAGGTGCATTAGCTGTGGTTTAAGATGAATTATGTGATTCGATTGTCAGACGCAACGTCGCAATCAACATAGAGGAAAACAGGAGCAACTAGAGGCGGCGAGGAGGTGCCAATGCTTTCGCATTACTCCAATGTGGTTCCCGCCGTACCCCCTGACGTTTTTCAGGAGAACTCCATTACAGCACCTCTTTCATCTTTCACTCCCACCTTCCTCCCTCCCCTTACGGCGTGGTTCAAGTCTCCACCGAGATATGTGACCGCCACTCCGCCCCTTCCTTTCCTCAAAAACCAATTTACCAACAAAACAAGTGGACCACCGGCGTTCATTGGGTTGATTGGCGTTGGCGCTGACAACATAGTGGAGCCGATTAAGTTTGATGGAAGGAAAGGCGCACAACTGGTTGCCTAGTCAGTGAACGTCTCAATCTCGCTTTCTTGTACATGGCGCGCTAAGCCTGCTTTCGCTCCATATTTTGTTCTGAACCGTCAGGAACTTTTTCCTTTCGATCAACATCCCTCAATTTCTATTTTTTCTAGTGCAAGCAAACGATGTTGACTCAAATTCGATTTGACTTCACCTACCTGTAGCAGAACGACAGATTGGGCGAGTTGGTGTTCCATAGTGACAAGTACATATAAACAGCGCTAAACAACAGGACGAGATAGAGGAGACTTACCTACAGTCAACTGTCCTGAATATTTGCGAGATCTTTTGTAGCTGCAAAATATATCTTAGGTTTCTACATCTTCGTCTAGAGTCTGATTCGGTGCCGATAACTTCTGCTCCTACGAGGTTTCATGCCGATACATTCTGCTACTACGATATTCCAGTTCCTGTGCAACGATTTTTGTGCTTTTCATTTATATATGCTTGATGTAAAACTGCTCTTTTTTTACGTTTCATGTATGCCCCTCCTGCTAAGGCTTCACACTGCAGTATTCGTAAATAAATAAGCTAATAACGCTCTTATGGCTAGCCGTCGATAGCTGACCGTTACCACAAAGCTTTGCTTAAGTGACTGAATTACAGAAGACAACGCTGGTTGACAAGTGCACCAAGTAATTACTGGGCAGAAAAATGCTAACAGAAACTGCGGCCTTATTTTTCTGATCTAACAACCTGTATCAGTGATGAAGAACATCAAGAGTTGGTTAAAGGGGGCATTTCCCTTCAGACAGGCAACAAAAACTCTAAATTTATGCGCAGATAGTGTGGGAGTTTTCACAACCTGCACTTAATGTTTGATAAAACAAGTTCTGTTCACCGACTATCCACAACTAACGTAACCTTTCCGTCTGGTAACATGCAGGTGCTCTTGGACGTAATAGCAGGCGCGCGAGCAGCTGGCTAGTCAAATTAGAAACGTATCTTTGGAAATATAATAAAGCGAGCAGAGCCATTATAAAGAAAAAACACAAAGGGAAGCCTGGCACGTTCAAGGAGATGGCACATTCAATTCCATTAGTGTGCGGAAGAAGGAGCCTGAAAAATTAGCTGTGGCTTAGCTCTGGTTAAACCGGGCAAGTTGCGTAACGAACGTGGAGCCTGGTGGAGCGCAGCTGAAACGGTTGCTATGCCAACGGCGCTCCATCTGTTTGACTTCGCTGCGGCTAAAGGTCAACCGTGGCCACCGCCGGGAGCTACGCGACGGGTCAAACTCTCATGTAGTATGTTTGTTTTTATTTTTGTTTTTCATATGTTACATTGCTTTCATTTTAATTTTTATTTCTGTTTCTTTTCTCATGTTTATTTTTTTGTTTTCTTTCATTACTTTTGTTATTTTCATTTTTTCGTTTTTCGTTTCTTATTGTTTTCTTATTTTTATTTCTATTCGCCAATGCTATTCCCTGCCTGTTTACAGGAGGTATTCCGTGGCCTGAAATGGGATCATTTGGGGATAAAAGTTAATGGAGAATACCTAAGTAATCTGCTATTCGCTGATGACATTGCCTTGCTAAGTCTGTCAGGACATCAACTCCAAAGCATGATCAATGAGTCTGGCAGGCAGAGCAGAACGGCGGTGCTAAAAATTAACATGCAGAAAACGGAAATAATATTCAACAGTCTAGCAAGAGAACAGCAGTTCACAATTGGTGGCGAGGTGCTGGAAGTAGTAAGAGAATATGTCTATTTAAGGCAGGTAGTGACAGCTGATCCGGATCATGAGAGGGAAATAACCAGAAGAATAACAATGGGGTGGAGCGCATATGGTAGGTTCTCTCAGATCATGAATGGTAGCTTACCAATATCCCTGAAGAGAAAAGTATACAACAGCTGTATCTTACCGGTACTCACCTATGCGGCAGAAACGTGGAGGCTAACAAAGAGGGTTCAGCTTAAGGACAACGCAGCGAGCTATGGAAAGAAAAATGATAGGTGTAACGTTAAGAGATCGGAAGCGGGCGGAGTGGGTGAGGGAACAAACGCGGGTGAATCACATCCTAGTCGAAATCAAGAGGAAGAAGTGGGTTTGTGCAGGGCTTGCAATGCCAAGGTAAGATAACTGCTGGTCCCTAAGGGTAACGGATTGGATTCCAAGAGACGGCAAACGTAGCAGGGGGCGGCAGAAAGTTAGGTGGACGGATGAGATTAAGAAATTTGCGGGAATACGGTGGCCGCAACTAGCGAGAGAAAGGGTTAATTGGAGAGACATGGCTGAGGCCTTTAACAAGTTATCGCACACATCGTTTCCGCACACACATTTTTCGCAATCTTTGCGCAGGCTGCCACTGAACTTCATGACAGCCTTATGGTTATTAAGGCGGAAGCCTTTAATGCCTCATCGTTGTAAGCAGCAGTTGTCGACAGAAATGTCACGCTTTTCAGTTGGTTGAAACGGTCGTGACGTCACAGTGCGCGAATTTCAAACTGGGCCAATTCTACTTTGGCTACTAACCATGCAACCAATTAAAGGGATCGTATAGTGATGCTCCAAATTAGCGGGACTTACTTAACCAATTAGCCTTATTAGCCTTTCTAGTCAGACCAGATAAATAAATAAAACTGAGTAGGAAATTGGCCGAGCTCGGGAATCGAACCTCGGTCTACGGAGTACGAGACGAGCACGCTACCACTCCACCATGCCAGCTCGATGGTTTAGAATGAACAAAGGCGCGTCTAGTGAATACGGTGTCTTCGTTCACTCCCATCTTCCTCCCTTCCCGTTACGGCGAGGTTTAGGTATCCTCCGAGATATGAGAGACAGATACATTTCCTTTCCTCAAAAACCAATTTACCGACGAGCAAGACGTAGAACCTTTACTCAAAAAGCGTTGCATTCAAAGAGCAACGCATCGCGCCGAACGGGTGGAGGCGTTCCGTGGACTGCCTGGCAGCGCTACAACACGCTGTCGCGTTCCACTCCTAAAGATAAAGATTAAGCGTGATTAATTGGCAGTTAATTTATGCACCAAGAGAATGTAAAGTGAACAATCGCGTAGCAGAATGCAGCACTCAGGCTTTCGCCTTTCACCACTTTAGCCGCTAAAGTTCCTCGTAATTTTTCTAGCAACAGGTGAAATCAACGTGGCGTTAGACTCCACGAAACGAGGCTCAGCGCCTGGGCCAGGTGGGCTTCCTGTGGAGTTCAATTTACAATTCAAGCATATTATGGGCCCATTTTTTCGGAAGTGCATTTACACCTGTTTGTGTCTTTCATTTTAATTGCTCACCAGACAACAAACCATCCGGAAAAACCTTCACACTAACTTTGACGTAAACTAGTGACGGAAAAAATAATATTCTAAAGTTAGTGGATTTTTATGGCGCGAAGGCTTCTGTGGCCAAAGAGCGCCATGGCACAAGGTATTTTTAACTACTCAAAATGGGGCCATAGACCCATTTCCAAATCATTTCACCCAAACGAAGCCAAGCACAAGAAGAGAGGAAGCTTGTACCCCTTGTATCACCGGTGGATACCCGGCGGCACTGGGGATCGAACCCCGCACCTTCCGCATGCTAGGCGGATGCTCAGACCACTTCGTCACCGCTGAGGTGGAAAAGATAATATTAAACAACATGCATGCAGCTTTGGGGTACAATCTGCTACTACTTTTCTTTTAGGCTCTAAACACCACTGACCCAATATTCTTGTTTATGCGAAGTCGCAAGAGCATGCCAAAGAGATGGACATGTGTGAATGTTACCCAATACAGAGAACATATGGGTCTTCAGTATTTTTTCGACATATCATACAAAGGCGGTGAGGCAAGGTGAGTAAAAGCCTTTCTTGCGAAAAATGCATTGTAAAAACCAAATTAATTGAGACAATGGATCACAAAAGCCTTTTTTACTACGGTTGGATAACTTAGCCAACTAATGAGTTACCTATTGCAGTTTGATATATTCGCAGTTTACAATTACCTCGATTATTCTTAACCTGTGCAGGTAAGTAAACGTGCTCCAAAACTTTTTCCACGCCAAAAAAGCAGACGAAGATATCCGGGATGTCCCCAGCGCTAGAAATTCGGGAGAATTTTGTTCACAATATATATCACCTCCATACTTGCGAAAAATTGGCAGACCATGTTTACAGCATTCGATTCAGAGCGAAAGATCGTTTTTTTTTTTTACAAAGACTGTTTGTATTGATGCTACATGCGCGAATGATTGAACTGAGCCAAACACACGACGACTGATTCAAGTGGCGGTCTTTCCTTAGCGCAGATGTTAAAGACGGTTTTGCTGGGTTCCCATTATCCGGTTTAGTGCTACCAAGACAACGATGGGCGGGCAGTCCCGCGGGACGGAGCGCTCACGTCAGGCAAACACACGCTGGAGATTGATTTTGCTAGGCTCTGAACGTCCGGATTAGAGCGTTCGCTCTAAACAAATGCCCCCATGGAGGAAGTGATAGGCTCTGTATTGCACGGAACCACCCTTAAAACCTAGAGGCCGCCCACCCCCCCTCCCCCAGATTTCCTAGTCATATGGAAACTGCCCAGCGTGTACCATTATCTTCCGATACCGCTTGGGCGAAGCGACCAGTCAGCATTGCGAAAGATGCTGTTGAAATGAAAGTGTCCCGCAAATTTTTATTTTCAGAATGGTAAGCTTCCGCTGACGCGCAAGCATATTACGAACATCAAATGGACACCCTCCCGCAAGCTATAATAGCAATGAGCTGTGTTCTAGGTCAGTCTACCTGCTCTACGAAGCAGCGGGGTGCGTTGAAAATTTTTTCTCCCTTCTTGGAGGACACTAGTCCAACTGACACGTTAAAAACCTTTTTGCTTATGGTTTGATTCGTATTCACCGTGTACTGAACCGCCGACCTGCTCGACATTGCACTTTTAAACTTATCCGCATTCTCTTGTGAAGTACAAGCAATTCAGAGACCGCATGTGTTTAACCTTTTTAATTCACTCAGATCTCTTCGACACCCTTCTTTTTTCTCCTTTCTGTCCCAAAAACGTTCCCCAACGCAAAGTAGCATGTCAGCGTTGTTTCCAAGCCGGTCAAATTCCCAGAATTTTATTACACCGCTTCTCTCTCTCTGATCTCTATTTAGGTCCACTACTAATGTAGCATAGAGCACACAAAAGATACGGTCACTCACAGTGAACTTCTAGCAGATTCCCGTAGAAATCGATCAAAAGATTGCACTGCGAGAATTGCATGTACTATGTTTGGGTACACATAATGTGAAAAGAAAATTCCCTACTGCGCGCAGGCTTGCGTAGGCTTCACATGCACATTGCGCAGGCTTCAAGAACAACGGCGCCTTGATCAAATAAACAAGGAACCGTAAACAAGTTCAGTGGACGATGGCTTCTTCATAAACGCCTTATTAGGGAAGACGTTTTTTTCCACCAGAAATGTGAATAATGGCACATTTCACACACGTCTCAAAAATATAACTTTGACTGGTGAACGGTGATCCTTGATGTCTTTGAGCAGTAGTTATTAACAGAAGCAAAAAATCATTTGATATGCTACCAGTTGTATCGTAAGGGGCACCAGCCTGTACGTGGGCCCAGATCTCGGGCGCCAAGCTCCCCTCAACGCCTTACACAGGTGTGCATCGAAATACATTTTTTTTTTCATTTCATTAACCCTTGCAAAAGTCACCATTGCAATTTCTTACTCTTGCGTGGTCCTCAACTGGTCATTAATTTTGTCGGGGGGCGAATTCTAGGCCCCCGAAGCAGAGAGCAACCGCGTCATGGACTACGGCTGTCCAAGGCAATCATAGTATTCAAGTGTTCTGCCTTTGGTCACAACCAGTTTTCAACGCATATTTCCATGGAGACGCTCTTCCTAAGGAAGTTGTAAGACGGGTAACTCAGTGTTGTTGTCAAGATACTTCCCCCACAGCCGAAAAGTGGTCTACATTGGAAGTTCTAGCAAACAGTAACCTTTATTTATCAAAAAGGGACGTCTTGCTTTTCTGCGTTTTGCGGCTCGTATGTATTTATCAGTCGGGAACCTGTATTTAGTGCACGTTCATGTAAATAAATGATTTGAGCTTAATGTTGGCAAAGGCCGCAGAATAAGCTTGCTCAGTTGAGCAGAATCAGCACACGAAACTTCTGCTTTGTTGAGATATGTTGATCCTGACCCTCTCAGAAATTTTTATATACGTAAGGAAATTTTTTTTCTGCTCTAATGCAGAACCAGTGCTGCAGATAGCAGAAGCGATAAGCCACCAACTTGAACCCGTGCCGACACCGATCTTTCCTTCGTTTCTCACTCTCCCTCGCCCCTCTTTCCCTCGCCCCTCTGGCTATAAATACCCCTTGATCTGAGAATAAAGCGTCATTCTCCGGCCTGGCTACGGTGTCTGATGCATCGACCGGGAGCGGCTTGTCCACCGACAACACCATCCCAACAGTGGCGACGAGGATGGGATGGCGTTGTGGATGGCGCCGGTGGTTCGTCGTCATGCTGATCAAGTCTGCAAACGCTACGACGAGGGCTGCACACACACAGGGACAAACAGTCAAGCAGCAGCACCATCGGGACATCCGCTGGCTGAAAACAGCGCACCCACGTCAACGGGTGCTGACGTGGGTGCGCTGTTTTCAGCCAGCGGATGTCACGATGGTGCTGCTGCTTGACTGTTTGTCCCTGTGTGTGTGCAGCCCTCGTCGTAGCGTTTGCGGACTTGATCAGCATGACGACGAACCACCACCTCATCTTCAGTCTTGACAGTCACTAGTCGAGCGCCTGTTGTCGACTTCACCTTTCCGGGTGTCCACTTGTCACCCACTCCATAGTTACGGACTAGTACTGGGTCCCCCGGAGCGAAACTCCAACTGGCGTCGTCCGAAGTTCTCTTAGCTTCTCTGCACAGCTGGGTAGCTTTGTTCCTGGGAGGAAAACACATGTCAAGTCGAGTGCGTAGTCGATAACCTAACAGTGTTTCTGAAGGTGAAAGGCCGGACTGCCGCGGGGCATTCCTGTAACGACACAAAACTCGCGCGAGTGCGGTTGAGAGATCCAAGCCCGGCATCTTCTTTAATCTATCCTTCACCGTCCTGACTGCACGTTCTGCGAGTCCATTGCTCTGAGGATGGTAGGGCGGTGTCCGAGTGTGGGCAATGCCGTTTCTTTCCATGAATGTGGTGAAATCCGACCCGGTAAAGGGCGTGCCATTATCAGTTACTACAGTGCGCGGTAGTCCGAACTGGCTGAAGAGCGTACGCAGCGCGTTTACCGTGCTACTTGACGTTGCACGCGCTAGTGGAATTGCCTCGATCCACTTACTGTGGGAATCTACCACGATTAGCAACATTTTATGTCTGATAGGTCCGGCAAAATCCAGGTGCAGACGGGACCACTTTTCTTCGGTTGCTGGCCAGTTCACTGGCTCACGAGCTGGTGGCATTGGTAAAGCCTGGACACAGTTTCTGCATTGAGCGGCAATTCGGCAAATATCCAGGTCAATCTCCGGCCACCAAAATTTAGACCGCGCTACCTTCTTCATGGTGCAGACGCCCTGATGGGCTTCGTGCAGCATCATCAGCATTCTAGCGCGTGCCTGTTTGGGGATTACTACACGATGTCCCCACAGTAGGAGACCATCCTGAACAGATAACTCCTGGCGCTTTTTGCAGAAAGCCATCATCTGGGAGTTACCGGTTGAACACGCGTTGGGCCAACCCTCACGGACGTACCTGCATACAAGGGGTAGCACCTCGTCCGTTGTTGTAAGTGACCGCAATTCATTTATGGTGATGGCCGACTGGTCCCACTGGTCGATGGCGAGAACAAACTCTGCGTCGCCTTCCGGTGCAGTCTCGGTTTCCTGCAAGGTTTGAGGTAAACGGCTTAGGACGTCCGCGTTACCATCATTTTACCGGGCTTGCAAAGCAGCTTGTACTTGTACGCTCCCAGTAAGAGCGCCCATCTTTGTATTCTGGCGGCGGCCATGACTGGGGTCTGGCGATCCATTCGCAGAAGGCCAAGCAGAGGACGGTTATCCGTGACCAGGGTGAACTCCCTGCCAAGTAGGTAGTCACGGAAACGTGAAACACCGTAGACAAGAGCTAACGCTTCCCGTTCAATCTGTGAATACTTCGTTTCAGCCGAAGTCAAGGTCCGGGACCGAAATCCAATGGGCCTGTTTTCTCCATTTATGCGATGGAACAGTGCCGCTCCTACCCCATGAGGAGAGGCGTCGCATTCCAAAAGTAGCTCGAGCTTCGGATTGAAATACGTTAACACAGGAGCTGCGCAAAGAGCCTTTTTCGCCAGCTCGAATGCAGCTTGCTCTTTTTCGCTCCACATCCACCTGGCTCCCTTCGTCAGCAGCTTGTACAAAAGAGCAAGTAATGTGGACAGATTAGGGAGAAACTTATTGTAGAACGTGATGAATCCAAGAAAAGCACGCAACTCTGTAGCATTACGCGGAGAAGGGGCTAGTCGGATAGCATCGATGTTCTTCTCAATTGGATGCAACCCGTTTTTGTCAATGCGATGACCAAGATATTTGACTGCTTGCTCGGCGAAGCGACATTTATCAGAGCGCAGCTTAATACCATGTTCCCTGAAGCGCTGCAGCACTGCTTTCAAGTTGGCGTCATCTTGGCTCTTATCAGCTATCAGCACATCGTCAAGGTAGGCCTGCACGCCGGTTAACCCTTGGAGTACCGATTCAATTTTCCGCTGGAAGATTGCTGGCGCCGACGAGATGCCGAATGGTAGCCGATTGTAGCAGTAGAGCCCTTTGTGAGTGTTAATGACGGTCAGTTTCCGCGAATCCTCGTCTAGCGCGACCTGGTTATAGGCATCCCGCAGATCTAGCACACTGAACCGTACTCCTCCCGCTAAATTGGCAAACATATCGTCAATGACTGGCAGCGGGTATTGCTCAATCTCACACACTGGATTTAGTGTAGCTTTAAAGTCTCCGCAAATGCGCACCGAGCCGTCCTTTTTCAAGACGGGAACAATGGGCGTGGCCCATTCCGAATATGGCACTGGAGATATTATCCCCGCTTCCGCGAGCCTATCCAACTCCTGCGACACTTTCTCTTTGTACGCAAAAGGAACCTTCCTTGCCTTGAAAAACTTCGGAGTCGATCCGCTCTTGAGATGAATCCGGGCTGGCGGGCCTTTCAGGAGTCCCGTGGTCTCGGTGAAAAGATCGGCGTAACTGGTCAGTAGTGCCAAAGCTGGTAGCGGGGCAGCTGGCGGAATTATGCTGGTCTTGTTGGGTTGCGCCTTGACGTGAAGGACAGCCGTTCCCGTGTCATCCAGTTTCTGCAGTAGATCCCGGCCACAAAGACTGGGGCCTTTGCAGTTTAACACCACCAGGTTGCATTCAACCCCAAGCACGGGTAGCTTCCCGAGATAGCACGAAAACTTTATCGGCAATTTCGCAAGCGGAGGCCATTCCTTACGATGCTTGTCATAGATAGCTTTTGAAATGACGCAGACTGGGGATCCGGTATCAATGTCCATTTTTAGGTCAACGCCGTCTGTTGTTTTCTGTTGTTTGTTGTTTTCTTTGCGAATCCGTATCACGCAGGGACATACAACCTATGCAAACACAAAGCAGTGTATTCTCATGAGCTTTTATTCACCGAAATTGTAAAGACGACAATAGCAATTGCACCTTGAATGTGACAAAGCTCGCAATACAGAACTTCGAATGCAGTATACAGAATTCCTGCTTTAGTCTAAATACATAAGTATCCACTAGGTCGCTAGTTGTCTCAAAATTATGAATGCCTCTGACACTTAGCCGCCCGTACTTACCTTTCAGAATGAGAAAAAGTTTTATGTAAATATAGCGCGCAGTCTATTAGAACTGTCATTAAATCAGTGTTTCTAGTCGCATAGCTAACAAAGCTGGTTGTCGCGCTGACAAATATTATTGGAGCTAGCACAAGTGATAATGGAAGGGCACCATTTCCAGATCATAAGGTCGGAATCTCTGCAGCATGCTACAAAAAATGAAATAAGGTGTGGTTCGAGGGTGTTAGCACCAAGAAATCAGTCCTCTTTGAGCGCCAATGCAAAAGCGTTGCCTTGAGCCAAGTATCTCTCAAACCTCGCTTTAAGCCCGAATGCTAGTAGAGATTATAAAGTTCATTTGAGCTACAGATGCTGTCATTCTTGCTCGCGAATCTGATGAGATGTTTTGCTTAGTAGTATATAATCTGGGAATTCAGTGATGACCGCACGTCCGCAAAATAATTGTTCTATAACGCAATCAGTAGAACTTTAAAACTGACGGCAGTTCACTAGAGAATAGAACTTAACAAAATTATCTCGCGGTGAATTTTTATTACATGAGGCTGTTAGGGAACCACGAAGACTCTAGCCTGGCGAACCAAGAGTTGTTTCGTCATTTTTTTGCGCCGGCAGCCCCCATACACGCCATGTAATCGAGTAATTTTGAGTTTCTTAGGCGGTTCGATGGCGACGAATAAGTAGAGCCAACGTTCTAGGTAGGCCTGTCGATCATTCTCTTGCTACCCGCAAGGTGAGATTATTAATACCATAATGAGACAGTGTACACTTATTCTAAAGTATATGTGGCACGCCCGGCGAAAAAGCGTTGCTACAAAGCGCTCGATTGCGCAGTTAAACTGCCGCAGCCTCGCGCAAGCTGAAGCACCAGCCCCCTTTCATATCGCGACCTGGACGGGATGAATGTCAGTGACATTTCAAAAAACCGCGGTGCGCTTGCGTATGCGGCGGTATGACCTCCACTGCTAACCACAAATTTTTCAGACCGGCGTCACAACGTAGGAAAGGCGGGCAACCCAGCAAGAAATTAGGCTTGAGATCAAGAATAACAGATGTGTTCACGGTTGTTAAAAGAAAGCGTCCCGCTCGTACTGAGCTTGCTGTGTATGGCATAGCACCCATGGGGCCGCGTGCAATTCTCTTTCTGTGGCTTCTTGAAGCCTCTACCCCTAGGACAAGTCACGTGCAGTCAGTGGCGGTCCTAAGGGGGGGAAGGGGGGGGGGGGGGGGGAAGCGGAGGGGGCGGTCGCCACCCTACAAAAGCCTTTGCACATTTTCCCGAACGTCCGTTTTCGGGCTCTTATAGTGCGAGATATAATTTTTCACAACTGGAAAGCTCTTAGATGCGTCAAGTAGTCCCCTACTTTGTACGTTCACCGTGTTAGCGCCTGTCTTATTTCACTCAATTCCACGTTCTACACGTTGGTAGTTATACGAGCACAGTTCGTAGGGATTGTCGAGGTATCGTGTTCCTGCCCTGCCCTCCTCCCTCCCCCCCCCCCCCCCCTCCCTCCACACACACTTGTAGTCGCCATGCCGCCGGCGCGGCGACCACGGCGACAGCGGTGCCATTCACCTGCGGTTGCGGTGGCCAGCAACAGCGCCGGGGCCGCAAGGAGCCACCCATTCATGTCTTTATCCCACCATGGGACACAGTGACGACAGAGGGGATCATCCCTTTCTGGCTTGACAAGGAGTGCCGACCAGCCGCCTTGTCGGAGGGGACTGAGGGCGGAACAAAGCCACTTCCCAGAACTGAGTAATGAAGGCCGCTAATCCCACTGGTGAAATGTCCGGGAAGGTGCTTTTACCTTCGTGGACATGCCGTGGCGGGATATCTCAGCCGTCGGCTTGTTTCCCCTGGCATCGAAATGAATATTGCTCGATTAAAAGTTATCATTCAAAGAATGAGTAATGGTATAACATCTATATTGTTCGCCAGTTATTTTTCAACAACAAAGCGCACAAAAATGTTGGTGTAAATAAAATATTCAAAAATTGTTCCTATTTTTTTTTCTTTTTTGGCATACAGAAGTCTGCCCCCCCTCCCTCCGCGACCCCCCTAAAACCACTCTCTGGGACCGCCACTGCGTGCAGTAAACTTTCGTTTGTGCCCAAAGACTCTGTCTCCATTGTGCATCCAACACTGTCCTTGAAGAAACCATTCGTTAAGGCGTCGTCCGCAAAATAAGCACGCAGGGGGAAATACCAGAAAAGTAAATAGCAGCGGTTGTTTTAAAGGCGCTTTTCAGGAAAATTCTCCCCCCTTTTTGTTTTCATATTACCTAGAAATCCCACCATTCCCAGTATCCAGTTATTACGCACTGCTTGTTCTTCCACTTTTGTCGTTGTTTTTTTTTTCTATTGTCACACAGAACCGCTCTGCGTATGCCAAATGACTTTTTTTTTCTCTCTGTGAGCACTCTGGCGCTATTTTTTTCGTAGCCAGTGTTTAAACGCTCAGTCCTCCCAGGTTCCGAATTGGATTGAATGGATAAAGTGAAAGTAGTATTTTACAGACGTCACACCAAATACCTTGGAACTCTGGGAGAAGGAGCAGGGCAAGACCTCAACGCGACTATTACCATGAGCCCGCTGGAAGGTAAGAAATACTTCAGCAAAGTAACCTTGTCTTGTGTACCTGAGGAGGTGCAAACCTGTTCGCTGAAAGGCCACAAGCAAGCGCTCCGTCGTAGTTTCCTGAATGCGGAAGCCAGTCTTTTTGCTTAGCTTCACTGAGTTTAAAATACTACCAAACTGTGGCTGCTGTTCTTCCCGAGAGAGAGAGAGAAACAACTTTATTTACCCGAGCTAAATACGACGTCTGCTTAGACGCCGTCGATGGGAGTGGTTCCCCCTTCACGGGACCCATATGCATCCCTGGCCGCCTGGCCCCTGGAGATCAGGACGAGCTGGTCTTCCACGGCGGGGCTGGTTAGCAAGGTCTCCCATCGCTCGGTAAGGGAGGATGAGGGATGGGCTGGGGTAGTGGGGCAGTTAAGAGGTGGGGGGATTTCCTTGATGAAGCTGCATACTCCAATGACATGTTGGAGCGTGCCTAACTCAGTCTTGCAGAAATCACATTCCTTCTGGTACCTTTCCGGGTACATCTTGTGTTGAAGGTAAGGGTGCGGCAAGGATCCTGCCTGTATCTGCCTGTAGATCGCTTGCTGTTCTCTGGTAAGCGATTTGTGAGGATCGGGGTAACGTCGCCTCTCCGTCTTGTAATAGTTCGTAATTTCCTTATAACTAATAATTGACTGTGGCTCACCTTCCTCTGCCCGGTGTTCCATCTCTCGGGCGAACTGGTGGGCAAGCTCGTTGCCCTCCAGCCCAGAGTGAGCCGGTGTCCATATCAACTCAACTTTCCTTTCAGGAAAGTCGCGTTTACTTTTGAGAATTCCTAGTGCCGCAAGAGACACCCACCGCTTTCTGTAACTGTTATACGCCTTTTGCGAGTCGGTGACAATTCTTCCCACTTTGGGCTGCGCGAGTGCAAGCGCTATTGCGGCCTCTTCTCCCACCTCTGGAAAAGACGTCTCAATAGAGGCGCAGGTTACGAGCATATCCCGCGTCGTAAATGCCAGCGTGGCTTTCGATGAAAACATGGGTAACGAAGCGTCTGTGAAGAGAGTGACACCCTGTTCCTCTTCTTCTATTTTCTCAAATGTATCCGTCAAGGCCGCTATACGAGCCGCTCTGCGGCCGTCGTTACGACCCGGCCTCATGTTTCGAGGCAGCGGTTTACTCACGATTTTATGCGCCCACAACCTGGGTAACGGTCCCGTTTCCTTCCGGTCTGCCTCTTGCCAGCCCAACTTGGCAAGAACGCGACGTCCCGCCGAAGTTTGACTGAGCCGGACTCTTTGATTAGACAGATGAGCTTCTATTAACTCTTCAACGTCGTTGTGCTTGGCCATGCCGAGAAGCTTGTAGATCGAAGAATACGTCGGTATGCCCAGCGCCATCTTGGTTGCCTTGCGTATAATGATGTTCAACTGGTCCCTGTCTTTCTTGAGTAACTTCAGGTACGGCGCCGCGTAAACGATGCGCGACGTCACGAAGGCCTGGACGAGCGTCAGTGCATCGTCCTCCTTGAATCCCCTTTTTCTGTTCGTTACTCTTCTGATCATGTGCGAAATTTGTTCCGTTGAAACCTTGATCTTGGCGAGTGACGCCCCCGCCTTGCCGTTGTTCTGGAAGATGACACCCAGAATACGTGCTTGCGTGGTTGGCGTTATGTTCGCGCCGTCGATGGGGATGCGGATGTTTTCTTGATCTCCTTTCTTTCTTCTTGGTTTGATGACGAGTAACTGTTCTGGCCGGCTTTACCGCTTCGGAGGGATTGCTTACTGCTGGAGTAGGCAGCTTGTACCCTCTTTGCAAAAAGCAGCCAGACAAAGTGATTGGCTTCTTAGCCGTGTAGCGAAGTAGTTAGGGCGCAAACTAAGCTTTAAATTTGCGTAATATAAGCAGAACGCGTCTCCTCACCTTTAGGTTGATTTTGCCGTTTAGCGATGCGCCACTCCATTAGCAAGTAACTGTTCAAAAATCATCCCCCTGTGGGGCTTGTGAGATCTAGGTTAGCCTTTTCGAGCAATGCGAGAAGAAATAGTAACTGCAAGGTACAGTTTTCGCACAAATAATTTTTCGGAAGGCTGTATAGTTTACCCGAAGCCCTGCAGTTGGAGTAATTTTCTAATACATTCCTTCATGGGTGTTTTTCACATTGCATAGCAGGAGGAGCCTTCACACAGACGCCGACGCCGGCAGCGGCGCCGCCGCACAGTTGTCACCTTCAAGGGACGCCCCCTAATGTTATCGCATCAAAAACCCACCTGCCGCATGCAGCCACTCTAGCCGCTCTGCGTTGGCCATGCTGCCACTATCGGCCACTTTTCGAACATCTCACCGTGAGCAGCGTGCCGATTTCACTGCCGAGGGCCCCGAAATAATTTTCCGCGTTGTCACTGGGAGGGAGGGGGGGGGGGGGCGAGGAGACTGAGGATGGCTGCTGGACCTACAGTTCAGCCTGAGTGGTCAAGTACCAATTGAGGGACCACGCAGGAATTCGCGCCGTCTGTTACATCAGGTTTGCTATTTGGCAATAGGGAAAGTTTATTTAGCAAGATAATTCCAGGCCCGCACGCCTCCTGTGCCTCCGCACGACCCCACTCATGGTCTTAACGTTCATGTGGTGTTTGTCCATGACGTATGCGGCCCGGCGGACGGTGATCTTCTGCCTGGCCAGGTCCGCAGACAGCAGTGGGGTGTCCCAGGTTCGGAGAGGCACCGGCCTGGCGGGGGGAGGAGACGCCGGGCGTGATAGGAGGATATGGGTAAGGATGGTCTTCTGGTGGAAGCACAAGATGCATATAAGGGATACCGGCATAAATTTAGAAAGATTGGCTGTTGTAGGCAGCGTTCGCGTCTGCAGGCGACGCCAGATTGATTGTCCTCTGGTAGTGGGGATAGGTGGGGCGGCGGGTAGAGTAGGCACTCAGAGTGGGAGTTTCCTCAGCAAACGAGTGCATACGCTCCTCCGCTTCATCAGAGGTGGTGCCTGAAGGAAGCTCGAAAATTAGGGGTGTTATGTGGGGTATGTTTATTGTTTGGTTTAACGTACCAAAGCGACTCAGGCTGTGAGGCACGCCTCATTGAGGGGTTCCGGAAATTTAGACTGCCTGGAGTTATTTAACGTACACCGAATCGCGCAGTATACGGGCCTCTAGCATTTCGTTTCCATCGAAATGCGAACGCTGCTGCTGGGGTCGTACCCGCGTCGCTCGTGTAGCAGCCGATCACCATACTCACTCAGCTACCGAGACGACTGTTACCTCTGATCTGCCTCCAAGAATTTTTGTTGCTTTAGGGTGTACAACGCAGTTTTACATAAATTTTGGGTGGGCCCATGCGCGTTCCCAATTTGAACTTACGTTTGTTGTTTATTCTAGAATCAGCGCTCGTTCTTTGTCTTTATTTCATCTTGTCGCTCACGTTTTGCGGTGTTTTATCGGTATTAATAATTATCAACTTGCCCAGCTGTGCATTTGGTTATTTGTATTGGATTCCTGGAAAGCATGTTTTTTGGAACGGAAGCTATCGTCTGCAATAATCGCCCAAATGGCTAAGATAACCAAAAGCTCCTACTTTAAATCCGCTATCAAATACGACCATGACCATCCATATTTCACCAATTCGCGCGCTTATGAGTGCATTCCTGGACAATCTTAGAGCACGGGGCGGTAGCGGCCTCGGTCACGAAGGAGGTGTCCTCGACTCAGAGCGGTAGGCTCAGCCAGAGACCACCTACCAAGTGACAAGAGGTTTTGATCATTTGGTGCCCAGCTTTCGCCGGTCCCAAGCCAGAGAATTGGCCAGAGCCAAAGGTTCCCAAACAAAACACACTTTATACAGCAATGAGACGATACAGAAGATTTCATAATCACTCGTACGAGCTCATACAAAGTGATTAACAATACAGTACAACTCGACCAAAGTTACACTCCAGAGAGATTACAAGATAAATGAATTATTGCACCTAAAGTGCACTAACACAAATGACAGGAAACAAAACACATTTTGTATACCAGGAACTTCGGCAGCCCGACGACCAGAGCTTCACGACGATGCCGTCCCGCAGGCTGGCGCGCGCTGCCTCGTTGGACCGTGGATGGGCGAGTGGTGCTGTCCACGGAGTCGAGCGGGCGTGCTTCTCTGACGCTTGAAAGCCGGCTCGGACTGACAGATAGCAGGCTACGCCCTTCATATACAGGCGAACTCCGCGTCTGCTCGTTCTTCGCACCAAGGCAGGCACGCACATACCCAAAGTATGAGCTGTGCAATTTCCTTCTCCTTCTAGCGCCGGGCGCACGTCCCCATTGGTCGGGCTCGGAAACTGGCTTCTAGAAGCTTCCACATGTTTCTTGTGTTGTGCCGCTGCCGTCGCTCAAGTGAGGGGGAGAGGATATCACTCAACCTACTCAATGCTACGCCCTCCACATAGTGGCGAAGTAATCCCTTAGCGCTGCACCAGTGAGCAATGGTAGAAAAGGCAGCAACACACACAAGGCTAGGCGCTTCCGGCGTTTCCTTCTCCCCTGTTCTAACTGCCCGCGCCGGCCCCCTTCGAATACGCACCAAATTTTGACACCATAGTCTCCTTTTCGTCCGCCAATTTTCAAATCGCATTCCTTATGTAGTTCCCAAGATGGAGCCCTTGAGCTGCAATAAAAAAATTATACTGCCTGAATATTTTGCTCAAAATGATAAGACCTAATCATGAATTTCGAGATACGACGAATAAATTGAAGCAATCTAAATAAACAAGTTACCGTATTAACTAAACGCAAATAACAATTTTTAGCCGACTTCAGTGAAAAACTCCTTCCTCCATTTCTTCGTAAAGCCCTTTTTGATCACTTTACAATATATTTTTTCCAGATGTGGAAGAGGACAGAAAGTATACCTTACGATATTGGAACAATACAGACAAGTGTTTTCTTCTTACATTTCTCGATCCCAAGGGTAAGATGGAAATTGGCTTCGACTTTCCCTCCTATTAATTACTTGCCCTTTTTCGCCAGCTCAAAAATTGGCCTACGATTACGTTTTTTGGTGATACGATATTTTGAGGACAGCTGCTGCACTATTTGAACCATAGGCGACCGCACACAAAGCATGCAATGTCGAAAGGAGGCGGATCTGGGTTTAGGCTTCGGCAGAGCGCACAGCATTCCGCCGCCGCTGAGCTCACGGTGGAGCCCCTTCTCGGGCGAATCCTCACTGGAAATATTTGCGTCGCGTGACAACGACGCAAGAAAGGATGTCCACTCAGGCTTATGTCATTCGTTAGAAATGCCATTAAATTCACCGCCTGGCAGGTGGTTATGGCAGCTTCTTGGAATTGAGTCGACCCTTCAGCGCAATTCTTTTTCGCCGCCACACCTCTTCTTCCCCATATTCCTTCTATTTGTAACGATTTCTCATCAATTCCACGCGTAGGTGCTCACGTGACAAAGTATATTACACAATATTTTCTATGAAAGCACAAAATTAAACACAAAATAGAAAATCAAAATTTGAAAGTTGGTGTTTGTGAAAAAGAAATGGCACAGTAGCTATCTCACGAAAAATGTCCCATGTTACTGTTTCGGCAAAAACGGTCGCAAACAGCAGAAGGACGAATCCGCGCATGCTACTTAAAACGGTGCGGCAGAATGCCACCGCCAATGACCGGCACAGCTGCCCCTCAAAATGAGACTTTCAATAAGGAGCTCTTGCAGAAGGATTAGGGGAAAATGGGAAAGGCGATGGCAGCACGATCCGTATAGCACTGTCGAAATAACCAGACATGGAATTTCTTTAAACTGGCGGGGGCGCCGAGAAAGAAAGCAGGCTTCGCCAAGGTCGCGGTGAAACGAGCCCCAGGACCGTCAGCTGACAGTCGCTAGCGGGAGCGCGAACCTTCGAGCGTGCTCCAGAATAACCTCTTTTTGCCGCTGGTCGCTGCCGCGCCACGTGCCATTATGCTACCGCTTTCCTCATCGTGCTTCGTTATCGCCACCATTAATCTTCCGCTGCGGTTTAGGCTGGCTCTGTTTCATCCACCGATGCACTACATCGCTCGGTTACGGTGAGGCTGACGGCGACGCTCAACCCTGGAACGCCTAAAAGCTGCACTCTAAAAGGTAGTCAGTCAATTCGCTTTAGGAATTCACATACTCCACAAGTCATATCATGTAGTAAAACCGCTCATTTGCCGTCGAGACAAATGACATCCCTCCAACGCTGCGCCAACACAATAATGACGTCAGGAAATTGAACGACAAACGCAATGCGCTCTTATCATTAGCCAAATATTTATCTACACGTGAAAAAAGACCTCTACCATTTACATCCCAGTGAACCTGCGTTGCGCCAGCTTCCCATTGTCATCCCATTGTCATCATCCGATTGTCCATTGTCACTGCCCATTGTCATCAACCTGCCTGACTCAGTGCCACTCCCTGCTAGGCATCCTTCTTTGGCACCCCCCTCCTCCCCCACCAATAGGAACGATGCTCATCTCGACGATATGTACGATCGTGACAGAACTGTGTGTTACGCGTGGTTCTAGGGTAAACCGGAGAAACTCCAGCCAGATAGCACACCCGTAGATGTGACAGCGCACGTTGTTAGTTTAATAAATATCAGTCCCAACTTGATGAAAGTGCTGTAATTTGGCAAGTAATTATATATATTTATTTATTTTATTTATTCCAAGATACCCCTAAAGGCCCTCTTCACGAGGGTATTACATAGGGGATGGTAAAAATTACAAATTGTATACCTAGAAGGAACATCTAACATGAGTAACAGGGCAAAAACAGAAGCAAGAAAAGAGCAATGACTGGTAGTCAGCGACAATCGAAATGTGGCGGAACAACAAGGCGCAATATACACAAAATGAAAAAAGGAAAAAACAAAAAATAAAAACATCGGAATAAACAGAACGAAAAGCGAAACTCAAACACATTACGGTGAGCAGAACAGACCTAGAAGAAAACTACACATCGCTTTGATTTTTTAAAAGTTCATGAAATGATGTCGCGTTAGTTTCAGTTGCAATTGTGGAAGGCAGCCGGATCCAATGAATAATGGTTTTTGGGTATGAATGATTTGGCAAAACTTGAAGTGTGACATGTGATGCGTTTGATCTTGAAAGGATGGTCACGGCGGGGAAACACTGCTGAGGGTAAGTGAAAGAAATCGTCGTGAAGCAACGGATGATGGTAAATTTTGTGAAAAAGAGTTAATCGGGCCAGTTTACGACGATGGGAAAGGCTGTCAAGACCAGCACGAGCTTTTAACGCAGTGACGCTAGTAAAACGTGAGTAGTCGGAATAAATGAAACGAGCAGCACGGTTTTGCAGGGATTCTATGTTATCTTTGATGTAGGCTTGATCTCGGTCCCATATGGCGGAGGTGTACTCAATTTTAGGTCGAATTAGTGTAATATAAGCAAGATTACGCACGTACGCCGGAACATGTCGAAGGTTACGTTTTAAATGGAGAAAAGAGCGGTCAGCAGCTGCTAGAATGAAGTTAATATGATAGTTCTAGGTTAAGTCTGATTGAAGGCAAACTCCTAGATACTTGTAAGTGGAAGTTGTCTGAACTGTTATGTCATTAAGAGAGCATGTGGTTGGGATGCGTTAAGAATTTCTAGTAAAGGAGACGAGCTTTGTCTTTGTAGTAAAGGAGACGAGAGGTCATAAGCCACAACTGGCACCAAATGTTAATAGAATCGAGGTCAGTTTGTAAAGATTGTCGGTCAGAGTCATTTGCAATGGTTCAGTACACAACACAGTCGACAGTAAACAGTCTAATTTGTGAGGAAATGCAATTTGGTGAGTCATTAATAAATATTAGAAAGAGAAGGGGTCCAAGCACACTTCCCTGGGGCACACCAGATGTGACATGGGCCATTGTAGAGTTAGAACAAATAACAGAAGTGAACTGAACGCGAGATGAAATGAAGTCTTTAATCCATGCTAGCACCTGAGGGTGAATATTAAGACGCGATAGCTTGAGAAGTAGTCTATGGTGTGCAACCCGATCAAATGCCTTTGCAAAATCTAAAAACAAAGCATCGACTTGAATTGCTGCATCAAAAGAAGTAAATATTATTAAATCCGGCGAGCTGAGTGTCGCAAGAAAAGCCCTTGCGAAAATCGTGCTGATATTTAAATATGATGTTATGATCTTCACGATAATGACTGATCTGAGTGTGTAGGACGTGTTCAAGGAGCTTGGAGAAGGTGCAAGTCAATGAAATGGGTCTATAGTTTAGAGGATCAGAGCGGACGCCAGAATTGAAAATTGGAATTACTTTGGCTATACGCCAGTTGTGAGGGATGGAGCCAGATGATAAAGATAGAAAAAAGGGCAGAAAAAACTTGGAAAATATTGTGAGATATGTTCTTTAGTATTTTATTGTTAAAGCCCAGTGAATCCGCGATTGTGGTAATTTTAAGATTACTTAACAAAGAAAGAATACCATCTTCTCTAATGACTATTGGGGGCATATAATAATCATGAAATGGGTTGAGAACTGGAGAGGTGGTCATGACTTCGTCAGTGAAAACAAATGAGAAGGCATTGTTGAAGAGCTGAGCAGAATGGACATCGTCCAGCTGGTCACCATTAAAACTTGTCAAAAGAGAATCAGCACGCGAATGAGGGTTAATTACGCTCCAAAACCTACGGGGGTTGTTAGATAGCATGGTGGGCAAAACGCCACTATAAAACTGGCGACGGGTAGCTTTAAGCATTTTTTCGCAAGTTTTATCACTTTGTTATAAATACTGCATGCTGGCACTATACTCTACCAGGCCACTCTTGATAGCGGACACAGGATCAACAACCTTGAAACATTATAGGCTAAAGCGCTTCCATCCATCGGCATGGAAGTGACTAAACAAAGGCGTTCATCCTCCCGCTTTATTATATATATATAATAAAGGAGTTCTGGAAGAAACGCCCCGGAAGCAACCTCCTCGAATAAAATGTCTAAGTAGAAAAATGTCCCCAAAAGGAGTGACACGAAATTTGTTGCAGCCCCTTGTGAATTGACAAACCACCTCGCATGTGGGAGGCTAGGGGATTCGATCCCCGGGGTCGCAAGGTACGCGCCGGTTTTCTAATGGGCGCAAACTTTCCCCTAGCCTGGTGGTTGGCTTATCTTACGCCACGTACAGTGCCGGCATGCAGTGCGCGCTAACTGGATACTTGTCCCCGCTGGTGCTGCGCTAAGCATTATGGCTGCCGAGGTGCTTTTATTGTGGGCCGCTCCATAAGAGACTTATGCCAGTAGCTGTCCGAGAAATAATGGATTGCTTTGATCCACGATAGGTTCCCGGTAGTATGTACCGGCGGGTAAACAGAGCTAAATCATGGTAAATTCACGGCGAGCGCCTCCTACTTGTCGTCCTGCGATGTGGAGCATCTACTAGGCCACTCTTGATAGCGGACACAGGATCAACAACCTTGAAACATTATAGGCTAGAGCGCTGCCATCCATCGGCATGGAAGTGACTAAACAAAGGCGTTCATCCTCCCGCTGGAGCATTGTCAAACGTAATGGCTGTCATAGTGTACCCTGAGGCCTCCCGGACTTAGTAGAAATAAGTGTCACAACCATTCTTGAAGCTTTTAGAGGAAAGTGGCCTTAAGGAACAGTATTAGAACGAAATTATTTAAATCAGTGACTTAGGCGCAGCAATTGCTGACAGGCCACTGTAAGTCTAATCCCGCCTGTGTCTCCAGCACCCACATTCACCAGCTACCCAGCTGCCATTGAGCGTTCACGAAATAAGTTGGAGGACGCTCAAGCTTCGAATTTAAGAGTGGAACGCGACAGCACGTCGCAGCCTGGCAGAGAGTCCACGGAACGCCATCGGCTGTACGGCGCGACGCCTTGCCTGGTGGACAAATTGCTCAGGATCTCAAGGAGGGCTCTCAGCAAACCCGATGCCACGAACGCCAGCATAGCTTCCCCGCCGAACGAATGGGCAGCAAGCCGCAATCTTCTTGGTGAACGCGCCTTGGGTGTGCTCTGCGTTGTTGCCGTTCACGGCGTGATTCCTGCGTCCCCGCACGGCCCACTGCACCCGGACGTTACGAGCGGGAGGCGCCGCCGTCGCGCGATATCTGTTGGGGCAGTGGCGTACATTGAGAGAAGGATGAGGGAGCGGTTTTAATGGGCGCCACCTGATGATGCTACGTGCGCGCCAAGCGAAGAAGAAAAGTAGCGGAAACGTGCTCTGCCAGACGCTTGACTGCGACTTCTGTAATTTCTATGCTCATAATTGCTAATGTGCACCATAGTACCTGTTAACATAAGAAGAAAACACCGTTTTCTTTCGTTCGTTCAAATTTAAGCAGCGCTACCTTCTAGGACGAATACACAGAGGACATGCATAACCAACTAGCCCCGCAACGTGTTTTACTAAAAAAACACCGTATTCACGAGACGCGCTTTTTTTCAACCCAAACCATCGAGCTGGCGTGGCGGAGGGGTTAGCATGCTCGTCTCGCACTCCGGATGCCCTGGTTCGATTCCCAACACGTCCAATTTCTTAATCGGTTTTATTTGCTAATGCTTCTGAGATTTTCCGCTCACGGCGAACGCCGCCGACGACGACACCAGCTTTTCTGCGACACGAGGCCCTTAAATCCATCGCGTTAAAAAATGGCAACAGAAAGAGCGTGGCCGAGAGCAAGTGTCTCTTGATCGTTGCGCACTTCATTGAAGTCACCTGCCCAAGTCCTTTGTGGTGCAACTTTTCTTGGCATGGTCTGCACTGCATGACCATAGTGTGATCTGTCGCTGCAGAATACTACATGCTTACAGCAGTTCTCAAAGGCAAGGAAGGGTCGAATAAAGAGGGAAATTTTATCGCAAGTCGGTTTCTGGACTTCATTCTTCATGTAATTTTTCACTAGGGAGCTCTTTTTTTCTTGTGAGCGCTTTCTCAAGGGAGTTATTTTGCGGGGTCTTTTTTTTCGGGGAAGAATGCCTAAAGCCAGTGCATCGGTGTATTGCGATCTTGTGCCTCTGACTTCAAAAATGCTTCTGGCTAAAAGCCCCTACAGACTGCGTGTACTGGCCTATCATTCTGTGCCAGTCAAGTTTGGTTCTTGATAATAATCCACTGTCTCTTTGCTTCCAGGAAGTCTGAAATGTGAGGTCTACCAATGGAATGAAGAGATCGACAAACGCTGCGGGCGCTACTTTGAACACTTCACTAATCGACGTTGTATTTATCGTATATGTGAAGAAGAGTTCCATAAGTACTGCAACGACCAAGATCCTCAAATTGTATATTCAGCGCAAAAATGCAAGAATATAGGTCCAATCTTGGCGCCGTAGAATCAATGGGCAGGAGCATGCTAATATTGGATCTTCTGCACTAAGATCCAATAAAGGTAATAAACTCTTTTTCAGCTAAAAAGTTTGATAATTTTTTACTTATTTATACAATATTGCTTCGGTCAAAGCCCAGAGAAAGTAAAAACATATGCATCGTTAATTTGTTTTTCGACAACTGCAATATAAGCTAAAGATAATGATTTGTTTGTTTATTTAGATTTAAATTCAATCTTCGCGCCGTAGAATCAATGGGCAGGAGCATGCTAATATTGTATCTTCTGCATTGAGATCCAATAAAGGTAATAAACTCTTTTTCAGCTAAAAAGTTTGAGCATAATTTTTTACTTATTTATACAATATTGCTTCGGTCAAAGCCCAGGGAAAGTAAAAACATATGTAACATTAATTTGTTTCTTCGACAACTGCAATATAAGCTGTAGACAATGATTTGTTTGTTTATTGGGGTTTAACGTCCCAAAGCAACTCAGGCTATGAGAGACATCGCAGTGAAGGACTCCGGAATTTTCGACTACTTGGGGTTCTTTTACGTGCACTGACATCGCACAGCAGACGGGCCTCTAGAATTTCGCCTTCATCGAAATTCGTCCGCCGCGGCCGGGACCGAACCCGCGGAACCCGCGTCTTTCGTATCAGCAGCCGAGCGCTCTAACCACTGAGCCACCACGGCGCCTTTCTGTAGATAATGGAGAGCGGTTTATAACATGCATATGTTCTCAGAAGAGAATTATCAAAATAGGGCAAGTAAGCACGGCGATTGCATTGGAGGAAAAAAGACATTTTAAATGTTCCTTTACTGCCTTTTCAGAGTTGTCATTTAGTAGCACAATTTGTGGTATTTTGTTCCTGTGTGAATTGCTCCGGAAAACAGAAAAATGGTTTATTGTTTGTGGGGATTTAACGTCCCAAAGCGACTTAGGCTATGAGGCACATCGCAGTGAAGGGCTCCAGAAATTTCGACCGACTGGGATTTTTTGAAGAGCACTTACATCGCACAGTACACGGGCATCTGGAATTTCGCCTCCATCGAAATTCGACCGCCGTGGCCGGGAACATAAGTTTGTTTGTGCTAACAAAGTACGGATATATGAAGTAATCCTAGTGGCGAGTCCTACCAGTTTCCTGGGGTTTATATTATCTGTAGGCGAAATACCACATTTTACGCAAAGAAGTGTGTATAAATGACAAGCGAGTTACTTTTATTCTGATGTGGAGAGAAACTAATCATTTCCGGTTATTACAGGAGTTGATGAACCAGTGCGACGATGTTTATTATAAATGAAATGGGCAGTGTTCCGCTGCACTTCTTCAAATTGGCCATGGCTTTCTTTGAGCGATAGGTCGCAGATTATTGATCAGTACTCTAACTTGAGCATTGGTCAAATGTTTAGGGAGATCCCTCAAGGTGGAGTAAATCTGTAATAGGGGAGTAATTACTCATTGGCATCCACTCAAGCGCAGCCATACGGCTACAAAGGAAAGCTATACAGCTTTCTCAGAAACTTCGTAGTTAAAGAAAAATTCGTCCTGGTCCGGGGTTCGAACCCGGGACCACCGCTACACCGGAGCAGTCGCTCTACCAACTGAGCTAACCGGGACGGCAAGCTTATGGTAGGGCGAGAGCGAATTGATCAATAACTGCCGCAATGTTGGAAGATCTTCCCCTAAGGAGCTAGCAGCAGTGTTTGGCAGCCGGTCAAAACGGTGAGAAATGAACCTGTGTTTGGCTTGCTTGAAACGCCCGCAAACCTGAAGAACAGAGCGACCGTAGAACAGCCTTTGCAAAGAAGCAGGTTAAAAGCATCGCCGGATATGCCTTTCAGTATGTGGCCGACTCTATCTGCTTCGGACATGTCTTTATCAACTTTACGGCACAAGCTCAGGACGTCCTCAATGTAGGCTACTTACGGTTCTGAAGTCGTTTCGTCGGGCGACGCGAGAGCGTTCTTGGCAGCGAGTTGGAGGCCGATGGATTTATCGGATAGGTCGCAGAGCTTCTGCTTACAGATGTCCCATGAGGTCAAGTCATCTTCGTGGGTTTCGAAACACACTCTCGCGGTGCCGGTCAGGCAAAATATCACATTCGCGAGCATCTTCGCCGCATGCCACCGGTTGTGCGTGCTGACGCGTTCGTAAAGGGTCAGCCATTCGTCCACACCGACGTCGTTGGTCATTCAGAACATGCTTGGATCGCGGTGGTGGGCCACGATGGCGGCTGGCGTTGGTGACGGAGAGGGAGATGTTAGTTAGTTAGTTATATGGGGTTTCATGGCGCATAAGCAACTAGGGCTATCATGCGCCAAACACAAGGTTAGATGATGTTATGTCAAGTGTACAGAGGTTACATTATAATAGATTTAAAACATTGGCTTTCTTTAGAAACTTACAAAGAAGGGAAAAATTCGACAAGTGTTTGCTCGCCTAAAAGCAATGCGGGATGAAATGGAATGTGTTCATTGTAAAATACCGGAAAAAAATTTTTTCTAAGTTCTTCGAGATGTGAACAAGAAATTAAAATGTGATTTACTGTGAGCTCCTCACCACACATTTCACACACAGGTTTGTGTTTTTTTGTTAATAAGAAGTTATGGGTGATGTGTGTGTGACCTATGCGTAAACGACATAAAATTACTTCGATAAAACGCTCTTTATGGCGGCATGATTTTCATTCTTTTAAAATGGGCTTTATGGTATGCAGCTTGTTGTGTCCTTCATTTTCCCAAGAAGCTTGCCACTTGGCTCTTAGTCTGCTATGCAATAACTTCATGTAATCCCTAGGAGGCAAATTCACATGTTTTATTTCCATGGTTCTGGTTTGTGCAGTACACATGTCGGCTCTCTCATTGTCCCTAATGCCAATGTGACTGGAAACCCAGCAGAATTTTATAACATGTTTTCGTGTTGTGACCTTTACTATATTGTGTATGATGCTTCCAATCAGTGGCTCTGTGGCATTTTTGGAGTTTAATGCTGTAAGGACGCTCAGTGAATCTGTATAAATGATGCTGTTTTTGATGTTTTCATTTCTTATTTTCTGTACCGCAACACTAATAGCATAACACCCCGCGGTGAAAACTGTAGCACATGAGGGCAGTCGTACTGCATTTTCATTTTTTCCTTGTATTACTGCGCTTCCTACATGAGCATGAGTTTTTGACCCGTCAGTACAATATGCAGTGTAATTTCTGTATTTTTCTTGTAGTGCTAGATATTCTTGTATTATATGGTCGTGTGGCGTACAGGTTTTACTGAAGCGTGTTAGTGTGACGTCACACACTGTGGGGAGAGTGTACCACGGTGGTAGCGCTTCGTGTCTTGGGGCAATATTTTTAATTTCGTTTAGTATGTTCAGAGCTTGGCATTTTTCTTCGAAGCGCAAGAGCAACGGCTTAATCGCGTGAGGCTTGTTATTGAAGAGTATTCGGGATGGGCATTTCGTGACAATTGGGTAACAAAGATGTTTGGGCTGAGAAAGGATTTTGAGGATATATGTACAAGTTAGTGCAGTTCTTCGATCTTCTAAGGAAGTTTCTTTCGTTTCCACATACAGACTTGCTATTGGTGAAGTTCTGTAAGCACCGGAAGACAACCTTAAACCAAGATTGTGGATAGGATCTAGTCGTTTTATGTAGGATGGTCTTGCTGAGCCATATACGATGGACCCATAGTCTAACTTAGAGCGAACCAGAGAACGATATATATGTAACAGGCATGCCCTATCAGACCCCCAGCGTTTTCTTGACTGTAGTTTCAGTATATTGAGGGCCTGGGAACCTTTTTTCTTTAAGCTATATATATGTGGCAAGAAAGTGAGCTTTTTATCGAAAGTTACTCCTAGAAATTTATGCTCTTGTTTGACAGGTAATGGGGTCTGGTTTAGATATAGTGTGGGGTCCGCCTGTAGGCCTCGTCTCAAAGAGAACAGAACCGCTACTGTTTTCTGAGGAGAAAATCTAAATCCGTTTCTATCTGCCCAGGTGGCCAGTTTATTTATTGTTATTTGTATCTGTCGCTCACAGGTAGGTATGCTGGAAGACGTGCATGCTATTTGGAGGCCATCTACGTAAACTGAGTACATTATGGATTTTGGGATTACTTTTCCTATGGAGTTCATTTTGATGATGAATAAGGTCGTGCTGAGGATGCACCCCTGGGGTACGCCAGTTTCTTGTATAAAAGTGTTGGAGAAGGTTGCGCCTAGGCGGACTCGGAACATGCGGTTGGTTAGGAAGTCATTCAAACAGCTCAGCACCCTGCCGCGGATACCTAGGTCCGCTAGGTCACGGAGGATACCGAACCTCCACGTGGTATCGTAAGCCTTCTCCAGATCGAAGAAGACCCCGATACAGTGTTGCTTGTGGATGAACGCTTCCCTGACTGTGTTCTCAAAGCGAACAAGGTGATCGGTTGTGGAACATGTCTTTTTAAACCCGCATTGGTGTATATCTAAAAGTTGCCGGGACTGAAGTATGAAGGTTAGTCTGATGTTTAGAATGCTTTCGAATGATTTTACTATACAGCTAGTGAGTGCTATTGGCCTGTAACTGGTGGGACTAGTTGGTGGTTTGCCAGGTTTTAGAAAGGGTATTATGATTGCTTCTCTCCATGCTTGGGGGATTTCTCCACTCATCCATATTTTATTGAAAAATTTTAGGAGAGCCTCTATGGCAGTCTCAGAGAGGTGAGCAAGCATGGCATAATGTATATTGTCTTGGCCTGGTGCTGTCTTTTTACCGGATGTCAGTACTGCGTTTAGTTCCTGCATTGTAATAAGCTGATTGTAGTCTTCATGTATGCATGTTCTGAAGGGAAGTTTTTGTTTTTCTACTATTGTTTTGTGCTTTTGAAAGGAGTGTGTGTAGTTGGCTGAGCTTGATACTGTAGCAAAATGCTCACCCAATATGTTGGCCTGCTCTTCTAATGTTGTTTGAGTACCGGGTGTTGTTAGCATTGGAAATGTGAAAGGAGTAAAATTTCCAGTGAATTTCCGCACCTGCTCTCACATTTTTTTGGATGTTATTGAGCTGTTAATCGAGGATATGTACTGTTGCCATGACGCCCTTTCTGCGTTGCGTCTGATGTATCGTGCTTTTGCTCTTGCTTTTTAAAGTTTATGAGATTCTCATGTGTTGGATATCTCCGAAAAATGCCCCAGGCTTTGTTTTGTTTCTTTTTTGCATCTTTACATTCTTTTGTTTGGTTTTGTTGGTTTTGTGGGGTTTAACGTCCCAAAGCGACTAAGGCTATGAGAGACACGTAGTGAAGGGCTCCGGAAATTTCGACCACCTGGGGTTCTTTAACGTGCACTGACATCGCACAGCACACGGGCCTCTAGAATTTCTCCTCCAAAGAAATTGTAGCCGCCGCGGCCGGGATCGAACCCGCGTCTTTTGGGCCAGCAGCCGAGCACCATAGGCACTGAGCCACCGCGGCGGCTCAGTGGCTATTGTGTGCCAGTATTTGTGATTTTGTTTTACTATTACAGAGGATTGAGGAATAGCTAAATGTGCGGCAGCTAAGATACAATTCGTGAATTTTTCGTTTATCTCATTGATGTCAACATTTTCTAAAACTATTTTCTGTAATGTAGCTTGTGCTGTAAAAAGTTGCCAGTCAGCTAAATGTAGCTTCCAACACCGTGGTTTTGTGGGAATAACTGTTAGCGAGGATGAAAGACTTATTACGACAGGGAGATGATCACTTCCATATGGATTGTCTAAAACACTCCAGTTAAAATCGTTAAAAACAGACGGTAAACTAAAAGACAAATCTAAAACACTCATTTTCCCCGAGGTTGGGGAGCAGTATGTAGGTTTATTAGAGTTGAGTAAACAGACGTCATTGCATAAAATAAAATCCTCTACGAGATGGCCTCTAGCGTCAGTTTTCTCACTTCCCCAAAAATATGAATGTGCATTAAAATCTCCAACTACCAGGCATGGCTCTGGTAGCTGCTCTAAAAGATCCTCTAAGTCATGTAGTGTTAAATTAAAGTGCGGATCGATATATAGTGAGCACACTGTGATGGTTTTATGGGCAACCAGAGTGGCTGCGGCAGCTTCAAGTCTTGTTTTTAGTTTAAGCTCTCGAGCCGGGATGCCGCTTTTCACTATGATGGCTACGCCTCCCGATAGTCGGCTCGCCTGTTCCCGATCGCGGCGGAAAACAGTGTAATTCTTTAGAAAGTTATTTTTTTGGGGACCTAAATTTGTTTCTTGTAGACATAAGGTGACAGAAGCGTGTGCTCCTAGTATGTCTTTTATGTCACTCTAATTGTTTAAAAGTCCTCTACAGTTCCATTGTATTATGAAAGCCATCTTAATTTTGTGTTTCTATAGGGTGGAAAGGTAGATCAAGTTATTGTGGGCCCCGTGACTCGGGGCCTGTCTTTTTTTGATCGATCCAGAGAGATCCGCCGACCGTCCGACGTGGACGGCGCGGGGCTGCCCGGGGCCGTGTCCATCGCCTCTGCGGAGGCGCTGGACGACCGTGCAGGAGGCACGTTCGCGTTCGCGTTTGACCTCGACCTGTGGGAAGAGGTCTTGAGGCCCGCCGACCCGGGGGTCTGCGCAGCCTGACTTGCAGTTGGCGGAGCAGCGTTAGCTGTTCTGCCTTGGGGCGCGTATGGCACCGCCACAGGCTCACTGCGTGTGACCTGGACGGGTGCCGAAGCCTGGTGTGGTGCGCCGCGCCCACGCACCACATCGGCGAAGTTTTGTTTTGTTGTGAAGGAGAATGAGTTCGTGAGTGAAAAACGCCTTCTCGCTTCTTTAAATGAAATGTTTTCCCTTGTCTTTATGGTGATTATCGCCTTTTCTTTTTTCCAGGACGGACACGCCCTGGAGTACGCTGCATGGTCTCCTTCACAGTTTGCGCAGTGCGGGGCTGCGTCACATTGATCAGAATGATCTTTCGAGCAGCATTTCGCGCACGTTTTCCGGCCGCGGCAACTTTGTGAGCCGTGACCGAACCTTTGGCAGTTGAAACATCGGCGAGGGTTGGGAATGTATGGTCTTACATTAACTTTTAGATATCCTACTTCGACTGTGTCGGGCAGTGTGCTGGTGTTGAACGTCAGGATCATGTGTTTTTATTTATTTATTTATTTACAGAATACCTGCGTCGCCTCGAAGGCATTACCGCAGGGAAGACAGTTTCAAAACAACGCATTCATTTTCACACAAAAAGCAACAAGAACATTAAGCGAAGTTAACATCAAAGTAAAACAAAACAATAAGTGAACATTATTAAAGGTAACAGAAATCTTGAACAATAGTAGGAAAGGATTAGATTGTCAGGAATACAGTCGACAGTAAAAATCGCGATTATCAAAGACTAAAACACACTCTTCCGGCAGCAAGTTCCAGTCTTTCACAGTTTGTGGAAAGAATGATTTAGAAAAACTGTTTGTGTTAGTATTGTATTCGCGCACCTTCTTGGAGTGGTCGTGCCGAGTCGAGACGTAAGTTGGTTCCAAAAGGTAGTTACGGCTATCAATTCCTGTTTGATTATAGAAAATGCGGTGGAAGAATTTAAGTCTCAAATTTTTTCTTCTGTTGTTTAACGGTTCCCATCCCAGCAGTGATTTTATCTCAGTGATACTTTGGAATGGGTTATAATTATTGGATACGAAGCGTGCAGCCTGATTTTGGAGTTTTTATATTGCTTCAATCAAGTATGCCTGATATGGGTCCCAAATAATGGAGGCATAATCGAGGATAGACCTGACGTGCAAGAAATAGAGTGTTTCTTTAACATCTTTTGATGCTGATTTGAAATTTCTGCGAATAAAGTAAAACATTTTACTTGCCTTAGATATTGTCTGCTGTATGTGTGTGTTCCATTTAAGAGTCTGCATAAAATAAACACCAAGGTACTTGCACTCTGAGACGCTTTCTATGGTTATGTTTTCAACAATGTATTGTGTAGGATGTTCGAACTTTTTATTTGAAAAATGGACGTGATTACATTTTCTAATATTCAGATTCATTTGCCAACGCTGACACCAATTTACTATTTTATCAAGGTCGCTCTGCAGGATAGCCCTATTGAAAATATTGAGCGTGAATTCTGCGTGCCTATCTTTGCGTGTTTATTGCCACGCAAAATGCGACGATTGAACGAGGTCGCAGAACGCGAGACATATTTCACATAATTTGCGCAAGCTGAGCAAGCTCGCAAACGCGAGACATCTCTCACGTAAGTGCGCAAGCCGCGTAAGGCTCGTACAGCAGGAGACATCCTCGCGTAATATGCGCAAGCCGGGTGAGGCTTCCAGAATGTCCGAGAGCCAAGGGTGAGTCCCAGAATGTTCAAGAGCCGAGTCTGGCTCACAGAGCACTAGACAGTGTCTAATGGAGTTACCATCATGATGCCGATAATACCTTGCATGGCTGCAAGGCTCCTACATCACTGCTCAACACGGTACGCTAATGTACTGCATTAAGGCCTCCTCATCTCTCTGTCACTGCCTCATTCAGCATGCATGTTGTGAGATAACAAGCTTTGCAGAAACGGTGCTTCGTGGGATGGTTCTCATGTGTGTAGCATGCTTGCAAAAGGACATAGATAAGGTCACCTTAACTGGCTTTATTAATGCCACATCCCTCATGATGGGTGCCACACAGTGGCTAAACAATTTCTTCAGTTTCTCCAAGTCCAGCAGGTTGGCGTCTTGATACAGGTTCTCACTATGCAGCACCTGCAAAAAGGTAGGAGTATATGCAAAAAAATTCAGTTAATCTGTTTTCTGGAAATTCCAGAAAAGGGCACAAGTACTTCTTCCATTAATGAACTAATGATGATTTCGAAAAGTTTCAGGTTTGAAATACAGACACTGGAAAACCCGACTCAAGCACGCAGACTGCTCAGCATCAAACCTGCACAAAATCTAATAACCGTGTCACACAGGCATTTTGAAGGCTTTCAAATGGCTATTAACTCAGTGGCACTTGAATACAGCTAAATGGGCATTTCCAATAGCCACTGAGAACCTAGAACAGTGTGGACATCTATTAAGATTTTGAAGGCTTTTCAGTGGTAGAAATTTGCACTCAGACATGGAGCACTCGCAACTATACACTAAGGAATAAAATCAAAGCAATTTAATCGCTCAAAGAATACTCAACATGAAATGTACAACTTATTTGACTAAAAAAAAAGAAGGCTAGCCACAAAACACTGCAGCAAGCATATTATCACTGTTGCCAATAGCACAAAAACAATGAATACCACCTTTTCAAAACTGTGTGAGCGCTACAACAGCTTCCCAGCAAAATTATCAACTGTGACAGTGGCGCCACAGCAGCTTGGTGCGAGATGATGAAATATCTCTACGGCGATCAAGTATTCTGTGTAGCAGTGGCATAACTCCCGAGTTGAAGTGCAAATCTCGAAGCTCAATCTCCCACCTCAACTGTTGTCTTTAAATACATATTTAAATTCATTGCAGCGTGCTGCAGAAGTAGGTGGTCAGATCATTCGAGAGGATACCTGCAAGCTATCTCAGGAGACGAAAGATCTGATGAAGAAACGCCAAGGCATGAGGACGTCTAACTTCAGAGATAGAATAGAACTAGGAGATCTATCGAAGTTATTTATAAGTGCAAGGTAGCCAACATAAGAAAGTTTAACATGGAGAAAACCTAGCATGCTCTAAAGCATGGAGGTAGCCTAAAATCAGTGAAGAGAAAACTAATCACAGGTAAAAACCAGATGTATGCGCTAAAAGACAAAGAGGGCAATGTCATAAGCAATATGGATAAGATAGTTAAAGTAGCCGAAGAGTTCTGCACAAATCTCTACAGTAGTGAATGTAATCAGAACGTTACGGAGAGAGGCAGTAGAGCATAGCAATGGGACATCCCGCCAGTAACGAGGGAGGAAGTAAAGAAAGCCTCAGGAGCAATGCAAAGGGGCAAAGCAGCTGGTGAGGATCAGGTAACAGCAGATTTGTTGAAGGACGGAGGAGAGATTGTGCTAGAGAAACTAGCCACCCTGTACACGCTTGCCTCGTGACCACGAGCGTATCAGGAGCTTGGAAGAATGCGAACATTATTTTAATTCATAAGAAAGAAGATGTCAAGGACTTGAAGATTTACAGACCGATCAGCTTACTATCGATTGCCTACAAGGTATTTACTAAGGTAATCACTAATAGAGTCAGAACAACCTTCGAATTCAATCAACCAAATGATCAGGCAGGCTTTCGTAAAGGATACTCAACAAGAGACCACATTCATGCAATCAATCAGGTGATAGAGAAATGGGCAGAATATAACCAACCCCAATATATAGCCTTCATTGACTACCACACAGCAATTGACTTGGTGGAACCACAGCTGCCATGCAAGCATTGTGGAATCAGGGTGTAGAAGAGTGTTATGTGAAAATATTGGAAGATATTTATAACGACTGCACAGCTACCATAGTTCTCCATAAGGTCAGCAATAAAATTCCTCTACATTCCGAGTTTTCTAACACCACCATCATTTTTTGGCACCGTGACCATATCATACAAGAATGTGAGACCTACTGCATACCTAAAGAAAATATGTGTGTAAGCCAAGCATCAGCCGTTGTATGCAATAAGAAGTCTAAGTGAAAAAGATTCGATGTAAATTAGAGAAAGCCTTGCCATTTTTGTACTTCTGCTTCTATGACTGCTTGCTGGATTTTTTTCTTTAGTTGGAAGCATTCTTCCATCCCTTATCTCTATACACTATTCCTCTGCCAAATGACTGAGTAACCCAAATAGCAATTCCTAAGTAGGGAGGGGGCCTTCCACAGTGACCACACAGGGGCCTTCAAGTTCTTGCAGCAATCAAAACATCCCTTTGTAACACTGGCCTTGAATGCACCACTATACTTTTGTGGCAGGCCAAATACTTATACAATTTATGTTTTAAAACCACACAGAAATCCACAACTGCCATTATGAAAACAACCTAGGAATGTAACCATAAGCGTACCTGGCCAGCATGATCAGCATGGAAAGGCGCCCAGCTTGTGTGCAGCTCCTAAAATGAAAGCAAATTCACATGATTAATTGCAATTTCCACAGAGACATTCTTGAAAAATCATGTTTTTGCACCACTCAGCCTCAAGCCTGCCTTCTTGCTCCTGCAGCAATGAGGCAAATCTGAGCACAGCTTGGGGTGAGCTGGTGGTATCACATTACGCACCTGACACTACATGCATCAATCTATTTGTATGATTGAATTTCAGAATGGCGAAAAAGACACACACACAGGAAAAAATGGTGGGTGGATGAGATTAAGAAGTTTGTGGGGATACAGTGGCCGCAAGTGGCAAAGGACAGGGTTAATTGGAGAGACATGGGAGAGGCCTTTGCCCTACAGTGGGTGTAGTCAGGCTGCTGCTGCTGCTGCTGATGATGATGATGATCACAGCCTGAGCACACCTACAAAGTAAAACTGTGATCTCGACCCAGCAGCACTTTACTGTGTTGAAAGAGAACAGGTACAATTGAATTACTGCATTACCTTGTTATTATAATTAAAAAGTACAGGGCTCTAAGGACTTCCTAATTTACATCGAAACGAATGGGTTACAGTGAACTTTCACGGATTACACTAACAGGCACTGAAAATCCAACACAGCTGCCCAAGAGAATATAGGCAGCCGCGCTAGCCTTCTTTTGTGCTATGCTACCTGATACCAGATTAAAATTCCAGAGCAATTTACTCATACTCTAGCACTGGGATACGTTATGCCCCAGACTGATGCAGCTGTCTTACTAAAGGCAGAGAAGCTTTCAGTGTGGGTCATGTGTGCTGTGGCGTGAACACATGCACAGCATCGCCTGCTACCATTCAAGTCCTCTGTGTACACAAATGCAGGTGCAATAGAAAACCCACATCACAAATTTGGCTAGTCTGGTCGGCCAAGCATGGGCCAGCTGATAGCACGAAGCAGCAGGTGCGACACATACCATCATCATCAGCCTGACTAGGCCCACTGCAGGGCAAAGGACTCACCCATGTCTCCACATTAACCCTGTCCTTTGCTAGGTGTGGCCACCATATCCCCGCAAACTTCTTAATCTCATCCGCCCATCTAACTTTCTGCCGCCCCCTGCTACGCTTGACTTCTCTTGGAATCCACTCCATTACCCTTAAGGACCAGCGGTTATGTTGTCTTCCCATTACAAGCCCCGCCCAGGCCCGTTTCTTCCTCTTAATTTCAAGTAGCATGTTATTAACCCGCGTTTGTTCCCTCACCCACTCCGCCCCCTTTTGGTCTCTTAATGTTAGACTTATCATTTTTCTTTCCATAGCTCACTTTGCTGTCCTTATCGTTTGGCACGTGTTTTTTTCTTTGTAATAAGGCATAAAGTATTATGCACGGATTACCACATGGCATCCTCCTATGACCGCTAAATAATTTATAATCAAATTTCTTTCTCCTGCTGTATTTGTTTCGGTTTCAACAGCTGAATGATGGCTGTGACGTCAAAGCGAGGTTATTGGTCACGTGAGGCATGAAAAACTGCAATACAATTGGTACTTCTGGCTCTTAAGGAATGCTGGCGTCAGCGCTGCAGCGAATTAAAATGACGAAGCAGCGATTATAAGTGCAGTTTTCCCACGCCTCACATGACCTATAACCTCTCTTTGATGTCATAGCCATAGTCAAATTGTTCACTGAAACAGGATGGCAGAAAAAGTTGATTATAAATTATTTAGCGGTCTCACGCGAATACCAGATGGTGATTCATGCATAGTAGTGTCTTCCGCACCATTACAGAGAAGAAAACATGCCACCAAGATTAGGTGTCTATACTCTTTTAAGCTGAACTCTCTTCATTAGCCTCCAAGTTTCTGTCCCAAAAGTGAGAAACATGCAGGCTAAAGAAAAGATTTCAGCTTAAGTACCAAAGTGGCTCTAATTACACGATGAAGCGGAAAAACTCTCCGACACTTGAACAGAGAACAAATAGGAATTCCAACAAAATTTTAGATTCTTGTAAGGCTATCAAGCATTTCTGAATATTGTAAACTGCACTTTCACACATACAGTACGCATGTATGCCAAGCTCACATTCAGTAGCTCTGTTTACCGGCTGTAATTATCACGGTCTGAGCTCAGTTACAGATTTAAAACCAGCCAAAAGATGCAACACAGGAAAAGAGAAGAAAACAGGTTGGGCTATCAACTGAATTTTTTGTGAAGGAAAAGAAGGCTCGCATGAAGATGCACCACACATGACCCACACCAGCGAAAGGCAGGACAACAAATAACTGTCACTGATATACAAGCACGTCATCTAAAAGAGAAAATTCTTTCCGTTGAAGATTGACTAATGGCTTCGCTACTCATACAGCCATTGCCTTGGAGATATGCATCAAATACCTTACAGATTTGTTTACCACTTCTACGAGGGGGTACCCAAAAGAAACCAGACTAAATTTTTTGGTCGGCAAAGCTTCTGTGGTACCGCGTTTTGCCACTAGGAGCGCATAGAACGAACATTCCAGAGTCAGTAAGCCGAGTTTCATCGTTGAAGGAGGTCAGACTAGTTTAGGCAGAGTTTTAGAGTGACGACTGTTTTGTGTGAACGTCGTTTTTGCAATGGCTGATTTTCGTGAACAGCGTGCGCCGGTGAAATTTTGATTTTTGCACGGAAAAAGTTGAATAGAAACTCTTGAAATATTAAGAAAGACGTACAAGGAAGATGCTATGGGGACAACTCAAGTGTTCCTGAATCGAATCCTGAATCAAAGCAACAATCATGCCAATGGAAAACTTCAAATTCTCTTCGCCTCAAGAAAACTCGTCAGGTGAAACTAAACCTCAAAACAATGCTGATTTGTATTTTCGACGACGTGAGAGGAGTCGTCCATTGAGAATTTGTTCCGCAGGGTCAGACAGTTAGCCGGGCTTTCTACTTGGATGTTTTGAAAAGATTGGGCAACAGTGTGCGGTGGAAGCGGCCAGATTTGTGGCGGTCGGGTGACTGGTTTTTCCATCATGGCAATGCCCCTGCTCACACAGTTCTGTCTCTACGACAATTTTGGACCAAAAATGGCATGACCCCTATTCCTCTACCCTCATACTCTCCCGACCTTGCCCCGTGCTACTTTCTTTGTTTCCTAGAATGAAAAAATAGGTGAATGGAAAGCGTTTCGCTGCTGTTACTGAGGTGAAGAAAAAAACGACGGAGGCACTCTCAAGCATCACAAAAGATGAATTTAAACAATGTTTTGAAAAATGCAATGAAAGATTCGACAAGCGTATCATTGCAAGTGAGGAATACTGTGAAGGAGATTGAAGGTCTGTGCTTAAAATGTGAACAAATAAGTTCAAACAAAAATAAGTCCGGTTTCTTTTGGGTACCCCCTCGTATACACCACTGAAATGTCACAGAAATCAGGCGTACACACTGATGGGTCATCTTATGATTTACACTCACGACATTGGCACTGTAGTGCCAGATTAGAAGCTGCCTTCCCCCTAACAAGTTAGTGCTCACTCAGGAACACATTAAAGACACCTGCACATATCCCTGAAGTAGTTTCTTGCACAAGCTAGCGGAATGTGATAAACCACTTCCTGCAAGTCCTGAACCTAGTTTTATGGGATACCATACTGCTATCCCGGTTTTAACAGCAGCGCAAAGGCCATCAACACAATGATTGGCGCAAAAATTACATTTAAAAATTTTCCCGCCACTCGATTTGAACTCATGAAGTCTACACAAAGGACTCCATGATAACCGTTCTGAGGTGAATGGCAGTTCAGCCTAGCCTCTGGAATCTGTGCCAAAAAAAACCGGAGTCAGCGCATCGCAATTTACTTCCGAAATCAGCCGGTGCTGATGAAAATTGTATGTTTTGCTTTCTCTGGCTTATAAAGCTCCACTTTCAGAAAAAGTGTCGTCTTTGTGGTTAGGATGCGGAACTTCATCATCACAGGTCAACTTCAGCTTGCCATCAGTGTCCCTTTAATGCCTCAAAGTTGAACAATAGCTCCATTCATAGAGGAGGGCTGTGCATAAATTTCGACCACCAAAGATTCTTTAACATGCACTGACATTGCATAACACACGAGCAAATATGCATTTCGCCTTGTCGAAACGAAGCCACCACAATTCAATCCCGCGTCTTTGGGCTCAGTAGCCGAACACCAATGCAGTAGGCCACAGCAGCAGGTGAAAAACAAAAGAGAGCCCTTAATAGGCAACCTAACTTGCGAAAATCAACATAACGAGGGGTCACACAAGTAGCAGTGGACTAGGAAAATAAAAGCTACTTGTGTCGGAAGATGTCTTCAGTGCTTACCTCAAAAGCCTGCTTGCTTGCTGGGCATCCTAGCACCAAGTGAAAGGCTGGCGCAGCCATACTGGAGAGCTTGGAAGAGGCATTGCTGGTAAAGCTATGTGGAGATTGCTGCAAGGTAAAAAGACACATTTAACAGCAGCACAGTGCAAAAAATGGACTAGAATCAAGCTTGTAAGGCAAAGTGCAAGGCACAAAAAGGAGCCGGTCGCAGAATGGAACACAACTGTTTAACCACATTTCGAAGTGGGCCAGGCAACAAGAAATTCATAACCACGGCAGTCATTCACAAGCTAGCCTCAGACGAGACATCACTTGCATATCGATATCCAGCATCGTTTCTACAATACATGCCACCATTCAAAAGAACAGACCACAGCAGAACGATATTTTCAGTAGAAGGCTGGTTTGCTTCAAATTCTGCATGCGTCCCTCAATTTGAAATCTGGCATGATTAGCACAGATTTCATTCTCACAGGTATGATGAATTAATAGTGCCAATTGCAGAAAAACCACACTTTTTCCTTTAACATCAAATAAGGTATTGGAGAGGTACCTCAGCATATTTAAGTCAAAGTCAGATTTATTTGCGCCATTGGTCATAATCATGAAACAATCAAGTTTATTCTTCGTACCTATTAAAGGCTCAATTACCCTTAAATTTCACTGCAACTTCGGGATTTAGGGCAAATGGAGCTAGGGCACCTGTGTGCATTTTGCAGTTGTTTGTACCATTTCAGCTCCGAGCCAAAGTATGAAAAAGCGAATGCCAAAATAGAGGCGGAAAACTTCAGAGCAATTTGTTTTTATCTCACCGTTCTGCTATTCAAGGCTCGACTATAAGTACGAACGCAGCTGGATCATATGCAGCTTCGTACCTTAAATACACAATTTATAAAAGTACAAGTGAAATACAAGTGAAAGAGGAGGAAGCTCAATCCTAACGCATACAGCTGAATCGCAGTCTACGTAGTTAAACTGCTCGAGCGCTGTTACTTCAATTACAGCGTAACATGCGGCGAGAATGTAAAGCCCGGGCCGAAGATCTATTGGTGGGCACATATTCCATTCTCGGCGAGAGATGAATGGCAGTACGGCGGCAGTACGGCGCCGATATCGTGCACCCCGCGATCGGATCAGCTGTGCATATTTGCATGGCATACTGACCATGACCGTGTGACCACTGACACTACACGCGCATTCATGCCCGTGTGCCGCCAGCAAACAACCTTTCAGCGCTGCGTGCTGCCGCGATAGGCACTGCGTCTTCGCGTCTCTGTACTAGCTGTGTTGACGTGGCCAGTTGTGCGCAAAGGCTTTGAAATAATGAACAGGTACGAAGAAAATTAACTTACCCCCAAGATGCGAGATGTCACCCGGGTAGTGGTCTCCCACCAGCTGCTGCGCCATGGAGGAAATGAGCCCCACCGTCAGCATAGCGTTTCCAGTGAAGGCGCGCAAAGGACGACGCGCTATCCGTCGAGCCCGCTGAGCCCGCTATAAACACAGGTTTACTCAGCACCTTACCACGTTTTCGTACATCGCACCAGCGAATTTCACTGCTGTCGGCACATCACATATCGGAAGAGTGACAAATGCTCATTCCAGCAATGGTTCATGCCCTCGGCACCACAAAGGACCACGACAAACGTAGTAACGCTGACCGCCATGCTGTCCCTCCCCAGACGCTGCGTCGTTGGCTAGCGCTTCGGCCAGTTCCGGCTTCCTTCGGCCCGTTTAGAAAGGCATCGCCTCCAGGCATTCCTCCAGGTCGTCTCTTTCGGGCTCTATGCTTTTGGGCAGTGCGATAGCAAAAGGACTAAAACCAAATGAAACTTTCGTTACAAAAATAATTAAGTTCTTGTGCACATATTAGCATTAAAAACTTGAGAAATTTGTGACGCATGGACGCATTAATATGCGTGTCGGTACATTCGTGCGTGCGTGCGTGCGTGCGTGCGTGAGTGGGCATGGTCTAGCGCGTCAAATCCAAAGCCTATCCGACATGCTGCATGGTTTCTGAGATCACCGCCGTGAGCTTCGCTTGTTTTCTTGTGCTGCTGCTGGGCGGTCTTGCGCGCCGCTGTTACTGTGCTGGAATCGCAAAAGAAGAAGGATTACCGGTGTGTGCTGCCGGTGGGCGCGCTCTCATCCAGGAGTGGTAGCAGGTCCCAATTAAGCGATCCGTCGGGGCATATGTGTTATGGATGTCTGGTCGACAACGATAATGAGGTCAGCAGTGCGGTGCCGTCGTTTCATGAGTCGAACCTTTCGGCCTATTGCACTGCTAACTTCGTTGCAAAAATGCCTGGCTCATAAGCAGCGACAGTGGCCATTGTTTCTGTGGTGTGTTTCGATTACAAGACGGCGCCCTTCTACAGTGTGGCTTCCTTGGAAACTTATTCGGCGGTGTGCCTGCAACGCCTATCGCTGTCAGCTCAAACTGACCGCCTGCGAGCGCTGCCTTCTTTTGCGATGTGAACGGTGACGGGACACTTACTGCCTGTGGCCGGAGCTTATAGCAAAAGCGAAGAGTGTTTTGTGTGAAGGTTTGACGAAGTGCGTGTGTCAGTCTGGATGGACCCTTAGCAAGTCATACGAGATGCGACATGCAAAAGTGGTCCACCAGTCGCTTCAGCAGAAAGGAGTGCGGATGTTTTTTACGTTACTTCAATCGAGAACTGCCCATGCAAATATTTCAACTCGTCTCTTGCCTAAACAGCATAGTAAAGAAGCTAAAGCAACAAAACTGCTGTTTCCATGCTGTATATTGATTCCGCACTCGTGCTAGAGGTGGGAAATATGTAGCAGTTATTGGCGGAGTTACAGCCTATGAAGCACGTGCAGCTTCATGTAATTGCAGGTTAGGATATGCGCCTTACATGGTATTGACTTTGTAACCAGACATAGCCATCTGTCAACTAAAAGAAATGTTCTTGCTATAGGATTCTGCAGCATTATGTATGCTTCTGGACACTGAATACCGGGTGCGTCACCTCTCTTGAAAGCACTCAGATTTGTGTACTTATCAGTACGTTTGAGATGAGAAAATTTTATCAGCTTCTTTTCTTTATTTTATAATTAGCTACACAGCATGTCACAAAAAAAAATGTTTTAAGGAAAAGTATTTCAGTTTAGAGTAGAACAGTTCAACAAAGTTGTTTTGGGCATTCTGGTAACTTCAAGATGGTATCTGATGGTTGCATACAGACGCGCAAGTCAAACCTCAAAGGGCATCAAACTTAACAGTACCCCTGAGCTTATCCTTTCGTGCTTTTTATGTGTGTGTAGATCACCTGGGGAAGTTCAGTATTGGATGTTGGATTTCATAGTTCTGCTACAACTTTTATCTTCCTTTCTACACATGAAACATGACTGAACTTGATTACATTCCCCAAGCAAATACCTGACGCCTTACAAGCGTTCTTTACTGTGCACAGTTGTCCCAGTGCATTATATCCACTCATGTGCAGCACACTGTTGTGTTGCTCTTGGTCTCCGAATGTGCTCTCAGCAATATGATGGAATCATAGTCCATCCAGATGGTCTTTGTGGTAGTGCAAATTTCAAAACAGATTGAAGAAGAATGAAGAGTGTGATACTTCGTCATGCATCATGCAATGCTGGTGCTAATCAGGCAACATGTGTGGTATATATACTTCGCACATTTGAGATTCATTGGATTTGTTCTGGAGCCATACTGGGAATTAATTAATCGATCTGTGATTTGTCACTGAAATTGAAAGAGGGCACTAATTTCTGAACTTTTGACACCAACTGTGAATTCAAAACTGTCTTTTCGTGTAGGCTTACATGGCCTTTTTACGTCTATGTAAATTTATGCTAATGACTTTGGAAATTGCTTTGGAAATGGTTTTGGAAATTGCCTCGTAACATTCCTGTTACAGCTCACAATTCGCTTTCTGCACGTCATGTTTGATTGAACCTGATTATATCCCCAAGCTTGTTTGTTGCACCTAACAAACACTGTTGCCCTTTCAGAGTTATTCCATTGATTGACTCCTTTCGAGTGCAAGCAACAAATGGTTGTGTTGCTTCTGATTTCGAAATATGGCTGTCTGCATGACGGGCAACAACATAAGTGCTCTGGATGGCTTTCATCATGCATCTATAAGATATCTGTAACTTTCAGAATTGGTTAAAGGAAGAACTGAAGGATGCTGTAAGAGTCATTAGCAGCTTGTTTTTTACATTATTTTACAATGAACTTGCAATGTTGACAAGTTCTTGCTCAGTGTGCATGTTGTCATGTACAGGTCCCTGCAGTATCGAAGGGAACCATTTTGCACTAAAAGATAATTTTTTGGTTATTTGTTTGCTGAAGTTGAAAATGATTAATGGGTACTTACGCCAAGACGAAAATTATAAAACAGCAAAACGTGAGCTTCTTGCTCATTATTGAGAAGTAATCATTAACTGAATGCTCGAACTTTGTTTGCTTTCACCCTAAATGGGCCTTTACAGTCTCGACAAGTTGCTACTAAGCAAGCAAACGCACACATGGCCACACGCAGCCTCACTGAGCTTGCTGAGTATGCACATAAGCACGCACAGCTTCGGCAAGCCCCTCTCAGCACGCAGATGTCCACGTACAGAGAGTTCTCCACGAGAGTCCACGATTTTTTACACGCAAAGAGTGTGCGTGAACGTCTATCAGCTCACAGTACGCGCATATGTACACACAGGACGCACAGAATGCGTACAGGTAACGCACAATTTCTGCGCATTCGTGTGCAAAATGAACGTGATCGTACAAAAATTACTGTTCTCGTGCAAACTCACGCAGAGTTTTTTCAATAGGGAGATACATCTGATGGTGAATTTATTTCCCTATAAACAACGCAGTCATCCGCAAATAGTTTTATGGAAGACTGTATGCCATCTACAATGTCATTGATATATATCAGGAATAAGAGTGGCCCCAGGACACTGCCCTGGGGCACTCCTGAAGATACGGTTATGTATGATGAGCTACAGCCATTCAGAACAACACACTGTTTACGATTGTTTAAGTAATTACATATCCAGTTATGGGTTTTATTGTGTATGTTCAGAGTTTAACTTGATATTTAACAAGGGGTGCGAAACTGTGTCAAACGCTTTCTGGAAATCTAGGAATAATGCGTCTACATGTTTATTCTTGTCGAGGGAGTTACCTACAAAGTGCTGAAATTCGACTAATTGTGTGTTGCATGAGTGCCCATTACGAAAACCATGCTGTGAAGCAGTAAAAAAGTTAATGGATTCGAGGTATTTAAATAACTGACTGTACAATATATGCTCAAAAATTTTACAGGAAACTGAAGTCAAAGATATAGGCCTATAATTTTCCACCAGTTTCTTGTCTCCAGATCTGAAGATCGGATTGACAGCCGCGACTTTCCAGTCCTGTGGAACCAACCCGGTCTCGAGCGAGGCTCTAAATATGGTACAGAGATACTGCGCAATTATGCCGTGACATTTCTTTAGAATGTAGGGTGGGATTCTATCAGGACCCATAGATTTAGAGGGGTCCAGTTCTTGTAAAATACAGTCAATACCATGTACATCGATGTTTATTTCAGGCATGCAGTGATCAGAGGCACAGTTAAGAGGAAGTGATGCGGTTGTGGCAGGCATCAGTCCCTCAGAAAACACCGATTTAAAGTACTGATTAAACATTTCAACCTTTTCAGCGTCTGTCTTTATAGTGGTATCATTCGATATTAGTGCGGGAATGGAAGTGTCATCGGTTCTACTTGTCTTTACATATTTCCAGAAGGCTTTGGGGTTTTGTTTCAGATCTGTGTTTAACCGGGCAAAAAATAAGCGCTTCGCATTCTTGATACCTAGTTTTACCATCCGGTTCGCATCCTTTAAATGTTGGCGGCTGAGGGAAGTATTACATTTAGAGCACTTTTTGTACGCACTTCTAGCTTTCCGTATTAACCTACGTACATCCGAATTAAACCATGGTTTATGTTTTTTCCTTAGCCGCAGGAATTTTTTAGGGACATATTTCTCTAGGAGTTCCAATACTCTCATGCGAAACGCGGACCATAAATGCTCAGCGTCGCTACTTTCTGAGAGACGCTGAAAGATTGGCAAGTACGATACTAGTTCTCCCTGGATGGCGTCAAAATTACCTTTCTCGTATATAAATACCTGCCGTGGGGGTTGCAGACGAGTCGGTACTACTGAAATGTTTAAGTTCGTTATCACCGCATCATGATCACTGAGGCCAGGTTGCGTAGACAAATTGGTCACAACGTTGGGGTCGTTACAAAGTACTAGATCTAATGTAGCCTGTTGTCTAGTAGGAACTAAAACATATTGGGTTAAATTATTCAATGTAATCAGGTCACGAAAAGTTGTATTAATTCGTGCTTTATTAGTTATTGCACCTTTGGAAGTCCATGTTATCTCCGGGAGATTAAAATCGCCGCCCAGAAAAACGGTATCAGATAGCACTGATAAAATGTCAGCAAGATTATGAATTGGAGTTTCATTATTATCGGGTGGACGGTAGAAGGATCCAAATACTAGTCTATTTCCCTTTGGGAGGCTCACTCGACACCAAACGGATTCCGCAGCACTGTGAAATTGAAGTTCCTCGCTAGGCAGGTCGTTTGATATTAAAATAAATACGCCTCCGCCATGCCGATGTCTATCTTTACGGTAGACAGTAAACCCCGGTGGGAATACTTCGCTATTCATAATATTATTTTCTAACCAGGACTCGGTGCCTAGTACAACGTGCGGCTGCACTGTTGCTACCATAGAGGAAAAAGCGTCCGTCTTATTTTTGATGCTTCTACAGTTTACCAAGAGCACCGAAAATTCTTTCGGTTCAGCCACGTCAATGATGTGGCTTTGATGTGTGTTATCTGCATGTCATTCCCCGTTTGAATGCGCACGCGCTCTCAATAAAGCAGGTTGCCTCGTGTCGAAGTCCCATATATATGTGTCGCCATTTATAACTGCCTTATCATATTTTAGTTGTACACGGATTTCCTTTCTATCTCGTTTTTCTTTTGTATAGTTCCAGAGAAGACGCCGTTTTTCCTGGACAGTGCGACTAAAGTCTTCCGAGACACTAAAAGCGGTGCCTTTAAATTTGCGCGCATTTTGTAGTACACTATCCCGTGCTTTCCAGCTTGCAAAGTTCGCTATGATCGGCCGGTTTTTCCCCTCCCGGTATGCTCCCACCCGGTGCGCCCTTTCGATAGGTATGTTATCAAGTTCTAGGTTGTCTTGGCAGACGCCTTTGACTAGTTCTTCGGATTTTTGCCACGTTTCCTTCGGCTTGTTGTCGCTGATTCCAAAAAAAACCAGATTTAGTCTCCGGCTCCTGTTTTCGAGATCGTCCAGTCTAGCTTCAAGCTTCCGTTCTGACTCTTCGCTAGCGTAATACGGTTCTCAATTGCAGTAGACTTCGCAATCACGCTGTCAATCTTCTTTTCGAGTTCTAATTGGTTAGTTTCGATGGTTGTTAGCTTTGTCAGAACGGTTGTCTGGTCTGCTTTAAGCTGAGTGAGTACCTGTGCGATCTGCTCAAGCTGTTCCGCTTCGGCTTTTGTCATGGGACCGGGGTTTAGCTCCACATCCCCGCACAGAAGCAACAGCTCGCACAAAAAGAGATATGAGTCAAAAGCCAAGCATTCCAGCCCAGACAATATACAAGCACAAGAGCAAGTAACCCAGTGGCACAATAAACGCTTGTTCAGGGGACACGACACTCTTACAAGTAAAACGTTATTCGACCGGTAACAAAGCGAAGATTTCATGTAACCAACCTGATACATAGAGCGAGGTGAGTACAGGCCGTGAAGAGTGCCGTGTCCCAGTTGTTGCTGGCAAGACGAGCCGCTTTTATGGCTGCAGTAGGGCGGGAGCGGAAGCGTTCCGCGATGCTTTGCCACGTATCCATCGGTGATCAGAGGCAGATTGTCCGGAACCATGCATTGCTGAGAAGGATGACGGAATGAATTCCGCGATAAGCGATCCAGCTTCTGCCATGGCTTGACGTCCCAGACAGGCGCAGCCGCGACGAGGTTCGCCGTGACCGCAAGGAATCCGAGCAGCACCTGATACATAGAGCGAGGTGAGTACAGGCCGTGAAGAGTGCCGTGTCCCAGTTGTTGCTGGCAAGACGAGCCGCTTTTATGGCTGCAGTAGGGCGGGAGCGGAAGCGTTCCGCGATGCTTTGCCACGTATCCATCGGTGATCAGAGGCAGATTGTCCGGAACCATGCATTGCTGAGAAGGATGACGGAATGAATTCCGCGATAAGCGATCCAGCTTCTGCCATGGCTTGACGTCCCAGACAGGCGCAGCCGCGACGAGGTTCGCCGTGACCGCAAGGAATCCGAGCAGCACCTGATATATAAAGCGAGGTGAGTACAGGCCGTGAAGAGTGCCGTGTCCCCACGCCTGTGTCTATTTCCTTATTATCCTTCCGGATCTTGATTCTGTGAACATCTATCACGTCTTGGTCACTCAGACCTTCGAGCATCTCTTTTTTCAGTGATGTGGACAAAGTCATTTTCGGATATAACGCCTCGGACGGTGTTCAGAGATCGGTGTGACGTCACGGAGACAGGAATATCCCCAACAGATACAATGTTTACGAGTTTTGAGTGTTGGACGCTGTCACGCAGTTGGAGCAGTAAGTCACCGCTGGCCATTTTAGATACCTTGTAGCCAATGCCCAAGGCTTCTGTCAAACACTTTGACACTAGGAAGGGGGACAGGATTCTGGCTTGCTTATCATGTACTTCACTATGAATCACATGCTACTTAGGAAAACTGACTTTTCTTTTTTGAAAAAACTGTTCTGCTTCGTTCCGCCCTCTCTTGAGAGAGCGATCTGGTTTGGAAAAAGGGGGAGCCATAAAAATTCTAGTTTTTCGGTCATGGCGCCAGCCACCCACCATGGAGCCCAACAAGGGGACGGGACAGGAAAGTCCTGCCCACGCCAGCTGTACACCTTAACTATAACCTAATATGACTCAACTCAGGGTAGTTGGTCACACACGGTTAACCCTCGCCGCCAGGAAAAAGAGGAAAAAAAAGAAGAAAAGAGGAGGAGACAGGAGAGTTGTAAGAAAGAGATAGGAAAGTGAAAGATAGAGGGGAGGATAGGAAAAGGCGACTGCCGATTTCCCCCGGTCGGGTCAGGCCGGAGGTGCCGTCTACAGGAAGCTGGGGCCAAAGTGGGGTGTTGCCTCCGCCGAGGGGCCTTAAGGGTCCAAACGCTCGGCATCGGCTCAACCACCAGGATCCCCTTTTCCCCGGACACGGCGATTCCACGCACGGCTAAGCGCGGATGCTCGGGTCCGTGGTGACGCATTGTTCACCATCATCCCCCTGCGGGGATGTCCCTGCGGATGCTCGGGTTAACCCCGTGGTGTCGCCACTCACCAACGTCTGCATTCTGCAGACGGGAGAGAGAGATGGCGCGGATTCTCTAGACAAGGTGGCGAGACGGCGGCCACGGCGGAAAGCCAGCGTGGGGTCGGGGATCGAATTTGGACACCTGCACCAAATGTTACGGTAATCTGCTGGGCAATCTCCTAGGGTCGACGGCTTGGGACAATCGTTGTTGTTGTTGTTAGCCTTTGAAAAGATGGCACATACCCACACTTCGGGATCGGCCAAGAACCGGGAGGCAAAGGTTCCTATTCACCTGTACATACTAAAGGCAAAAGAAAAGCACACGGGAGAGCAACACCGGGGGAGTCTACCACAAGGATGGAAGGGAGTGAAGAAAGATAAGAGTTTGGATAGAAGAGAAAGAGATGGTTTATCGGTTGGTTTATCGGGTTTAACGTCCCAAAGCGACTAAGGCTATGAGAGACGCCGTAGTGGAGGGCTCCGCAAATTCCGACCACCTGGGGTTCTTTAACGTGCACTGACATCGCACAGTACACGGGCCTCTAGAATTTCTCCTCCAAAGAAATTCAACCGCCACGGCCGGGATCGAACCCGCGTCTTCCGGGTCAGCAGCCGAGCACCATAACCACTGAGCCACCGCCGCGGCTCAGATAGAGAAAGAGAAAAAAATGGAGAAGTCATTAATTCGAATTGTAATAAAGCATAGCAAAGGAAACACATGTAAGGTTTAAAAGGGCAGTCGATGAGATTCCAGCACGAAATTTTGAACAGCGTCACAAACTGACCTGTGGCTGAACCCAAGCATGCTGGCGCCAAATGATAGCAAGATGCTCTAAGGGCAACTCCAGCAGTCTTCTTCTCAAAGAGGTTAAAGGACGACAATGGAGCACAGCACAGACACACGCACCTCAGCGTCGTCTTCGTTTCCAAAGCAATTAGTCGCCCTCCCAGCGTTCGTAGCAACATCACTACGGCTAACGCAATAGTAGTGAGGGATAGGGTAGCTAGACATGGATCTAGCAACCTAGGAGGGAGAAAGACGTTATAAGAAAAAGTCAAAACTTATATCCTCTAGCCATTTAGAGCAAAGAAAACTGGCCACCATCTGGAAGGAACGCATCATACCCGCCGGCGCGCAAGAAGACTACAAGAACACTAACGTTCCCTTGGTTCTTAGGAAGGACGACGCCAGGAACTTAAAAATTTACAGGCGGACGAGCTTACTGTTCGTTAAATAGAAGTTAATTACTATGTCATCGCTGATAGAATCGGAGCAAGCTTACACTTCGACCAACCAAAGCAACCGGCTAGCTTTCGCGAATTCACACATCAAACTTCAGCACATTTTCGTGCGTTCAACACTCTCCACATTGAGTATAGCGGCTTCGTCCATTGCCCGACGCTTCCATATAAGAATGGCGATTCGCGAAACAGAGAAACTTTTACGTAAGAAGCGTCATTCGCCGGCCGGAAAAAGGCAGGGTAAGAAAGTTTAGTGCCATTACAACTGCACGCACAAGCTTTCGAGCGGTGTTCGAATAACGAAGGTTAGGGTGCTGCCAGAGAGTTCACTTCAAGCACAGCCGTTCCTCACTGCAAGTAAACTTTCGTCGAACCCGAAGCTGAGTTTGTACCGCGCCGGCACAGGTGAAGCAGCGTGTGGTGGGGCAAGTGTGAATATCGGAGGTTTCAAGCATTTCAAATGACCGCAGTAGCGGGGCAGTACGGAGAGATTGTAACTCCTTCTAAGCGAATTAGGCGGATCAAGCAGTGAAGACTAGGGCCAGGACAAGCCTTCCATCTGAGCACATCAAAATCCTTTACACAAAGATAGGGTATGGTTCAGCTCTGCCGACTCGAGTTTCACGTAACGAAAGCTACATAAGCATCACTAAACATGTGTCAAAGTTCAAGTCCAATTGTCAAGGGCAAAGGTCAGATGTCCAGGTCAAAGTTCAAAGACAAAGGACACATTAAATATACGTGCACAGCAATACTAGCCATGACTTATCTCATGGATGATTCAAGGTCATTCGGGGCCGGACAGCGAAATGAGTCCCAGCTGTTGTAATCTGTGTTTGACTACAAAAGTAATGAATTCATTAAAGATGCCACACTCTGCGGAAGAGCTTCAATGCATGCAAGTCAATGGCTTGAAAGTACTCATGATTCTTTTAAGAAAGAGTTTCGCACATGTAAAAGACAAGCTGGTAATAATGGATGATTCATCGTCTTACGAGAAGAATTCAACGAAAACGCAGGCAAGGCGATCGTTACAAACTTTGTATGTGCAAAGCGAAGTGCGGCAAGAATTATGAGCAGGCCTGCAGCGCACTGCAGGGATCTCGCATAGCCCCGCACTGCAGGATCAATAACCCAGTGCAGAAAAAAGGCGCGGTCTGTTTTCCTCACACTAGAAACTTGTGAGGGCTTAGTGCCTTTAGAACAAATGCCAGTGAAAAGGTCATTACATTCCTAATAAGCCAGCATATTCAGAAACCTTTCAGTACTACACAGGTGGATGACCGATATGTCATAAAAAAAAGCTCTGTTTATGTAAGTTTTTTATTGCGATGCTCATTTGGCTGCTCTTTTTCTGTTCATGTGGATGGTCGGTTTACTTGCGTCATGACGCTCTCTTCGTTGCCGTCAGAGAATGTATTTAAAGTAATGATTTAAGGTGTTTTAACGACCCAAAGCGAATCAAGCTATGAGGAATACCGTAGATAAGGGTTCCACAACTTTCGACCTCCTAGGATTTCTTAACGTGCGCTGACATCCCACAGTACACGGTCCCATAGAATTTCGCCTCAATCGGAATTCAGCCTTCGCGGCTGGGATCCAACCCGCGTCTTTACGGTCAGCAGCTCAGAGCCATTAGCAGTGAGCCACCAAGGCAGCATTATTGAAAGGAATGGCAAAACAGGGTTCCAAATCACAGCCGATGTGCCAGCAGACAGCTTCACTTCTGTGTTTTAATTTTATTTGCTAGCCAGCTTTGTCTCTTTTATCAATGACTTTTGCATCCAACGACAAGTAATTTGTATTAGCTTCTGAGTCCCAGTGACCCTATGCAATATACTCTTAGCTGCTACTGACCGCTCCCTTAATTATGATATTTACTAACTAGGGGGCTTTTAATGCTTTTAGATATGTGAATGATTTTGAAACCATCTTATCAAAGCAAAAAAATGATCCACACGAATCAGTAAATAGTATTTTAAACGTCTTGAGTCACATGGTGAGGTGTTGTCATTTGCGCACGAAATTACATTGAGGGTTCGTTGCTGTTCTAAATCTTAACTTGCTGTTCGACTTCCATCATATCTTTTGGCACTATGCTCCATGAGCACAGAAAGAGCTTCTTCTCCAAGAATCAGCGCAATCGAAGATGGGTAAGAGAGTTATAGGAAGGTCGTGCCCAGAACCTTCTCTCACCAAGCTGTTTCCTGCATGCATTGCGCGCCACATTCTATAATCAGATTAACCGGCTGCTTTAAGCCGGTTTCCTCTACCAGATCATCTCAGCTTTCTATTCAAGGTAAAAAATTGAAACGTGGCAACAGCAATTACAGCATGGTCAGAACGAAGGCCATGGTTATGCTGTATTGCAAAAAGTCGCGCGCTTTTCCGCATCACGCGCTTTTCCGCAGGATCATGGTGAACCAGGAGCGCAAACCAAAGCTAGAGTGTTCGCACGCCTATGGTAGAAGTTTCAATCACGTGACCATGCTTTACCAAAAAGCGGCTAGAAATGTGAATCAAACAGCCTGTGAATCGGATGACAGGCTAAGTTACTGCGAAATACCCTAGAGAGATACAGCAGTGGCATATAAGTAGGTATCTGCCTCGTGTGCGAGAGGGCTCTGGTTTGTATGTCAGCGCCGCCATAATTCTCAAACGCATTACAAAAAATCGATCAAAGAGTTAGCAGTTGGAGTGCAAGTGGAAGAACTTGAGATCTCGATGGCGAACTGATATGCTGCATTAACGGATGAAAAACATCGTAGTGTTGAGGGTAAGAAAAATAATCTTGTGAATGTCACTACGGAGAACGCAATAGTAGTAAGAGGTAGGGTAGTTGGCATGATATGGCGTCCTCTCTAAGTGGGGGAAAGGTCTGATTAGAGAAAGCCAAAACTGATAGCCTCTAGTCGTTTTGAAAAGAAAAAGAGAAAATTGGCCACACTCTCTAAGGAATGCATCATGCCCTCGGGTGTACCAGACTATTAGAAGAACCCTAATCTTGCCTTGGTTTTTAGAAAGAGGAACTTAAAAAGTACAGGATTACATAAATTAGAAAACAAAATTAAATTGTAGGAGGTTACCATTCGTTAATTACAAGTTAATTACCTGGCGATCGCTAAAATAATCCAGCAAGCTTACATATTAACGAACCGATGCTACAGGCTAGCTTTCGCGAGTTCTACTCGAGAAAAGCCCTCATTCACACACACCAATGAGGGGATAATGAAAATCAGCAGCTCATAACCTGCCCTTGCATATAGCCCTCATTGATTACGAAAAAGCGTATTACAGTGTAGAAAGCTCATCAGTCGTCTAGGTACTATCGGAGAATGGTGTAGAAGACACATGTGGAAAAGTGCTGCAGAATATGTACAGGGACTGCACAGCCACCGCAGTCCTTCATAGAGCCAGAAAAAGATCGTGATCAAGGAAGGCGCTAGGAAGGGCGACGCGATCTCTCCGATGCTCTTCTCACTCGTGTTTAGAAGAGCCATGTTATCAGGGAATCGAAGTCCCTAATGACATGGCCTTTTAATATATCTTAGGGGTATAATTGCAAATATTGGTCCTTGACTTGAAGGGCAACTCCGGCGATTTTTCGATGTGCATCGATTGAAATGAAATTTTAAGTCTGTATTTTTTATTATAGTCTGATGCCTCATGTAAAATTTCGCACCTGAAACCGGCGTAGTTTTTCCGCAAGGGAATTTTGAAGACAAGCGCTCCTCGACGCGAGCGGCACCCACTGATCGAGCAACTTCTACAGGCCACCCTGTTCTGTGACGTCACTGGCGGGGCGGCGTGTCAAGCTGGTTGGGAGCACCCTAGTTGGGCGCGCGCTGGCGCTGGCAGTGCCGGGGTATAGCAGGGGAAAACTGAAAATTGGTTTTGAGGGCAGTAAATGACGCAGTAATTTATTTATTTATTTATTTATTTATTTTATTTATTTATTGTACCTTAAGGGCCATAGGCATTACAGAGGGGAGTGGGTTAATTAGGATAAAGAACAATGAATACAATACAGTGAAAACAGGTAGTACAGAATAAATTTTCTCCAAATTAAAATAAACAACATTCACAAAGCGAAAATAACATAAAATCAATGTACATAACACAGTGGAAACAGATATTACACATGAATCAACTTCTTTCAGAATAAACAATGTTAGCTATTGCGTCGTGAAGGGTTTTGTTATCTGTAATGGCTGCAATATCGGGGGGAAGGCGGTTCCATTCCACAGATGTGCGAGGAAGATATGAGTGAAAAGAAGATTTGGTGTGGCATGTTGGGATGCCAACCTTGTGGCGGTGATCGATGCGACGTGAAATGTATTCTGGGGGTGATATGAAATAGTCGTGAAGCGTAACGTGGTGATATAGCTTGTGAAATAGTGTTAGGCGACCAACTTTACGGCGAGATTGTAACGGTGGGAGTGACACGTTAGATTTCATGGCTGTGATGCTTGCCGTACGGTTGTAATTTGAAAGAATGAAGCGAACGGAATTATTTTGGACTAGTTCCAAGGAATATACAAGGTTATCATGTGTAGGGTCCCATATTGATGCTGCGTATTCTAGTTTAGGACGTATAAGTGTTTTATAGAGTATAAGCTTAAGAGACGAGGGAGCGGCTGAGAAATTGCGACGTACGTACCCTAACATGCGGTTAGCGTTATTAATAACGTAGTCAATATGAATAGAGCATGTTAAATTTTGAGTGATATGAATACCTAGGTACTTGTATGTTTTTACCCAATCAAGAGGAGTGCCGTTAAGATAATATGAAGGAAGATTGGTTTTGGTTTTGTGGGGTTTAACGTCCCAAAGCGACTAAGGCTATGAGAGACGCCGTAGTGAAGGGCTCCGAAAATTTCGACCACCTGGGGTTCTTTAACGTGCACTGACATCGCACAGTACACGGGCCTCAAGAATTTCTCCTCCAAAGAAATTCTAGCCGCCGCGGCCGGGATCGAACCCGCGTCTTTTGGGTCAGCAGCCGAGCACCATAGCCACTTAGCCACCGCGGCGGCAATATGAAGGAAGAGGGTTAGGTGCACGGGAAACACGCAAAGCTTTACATTTATTAATGTTTAATTCCATATTCCATGTAGTGCACCAGTCTGACACCAAATTGAGGTCTGAGTGCAGAGTGTCAGTATCGTTAACGTTATTTATTTCCCGAAATATTACACAATCGTTAGCAAAAAGGTGAATGTTGGAAGATATGGCAGAAGGAAGGTCATTAATATAGATTAAGAATAGGAGTGGTCCAAGGACCGATCCCTGTGGAACACCAGATAGTACGTTAGCAATCGGTGAATTAGTGTTATTTGCATGCACAAATTGCCAACGGTTAAGAAGGAAAGATTTAATCCAGTCGAAGACGTTGGGATAGAGCTTAAGATGGCTCAATTTATGTAGCAGCAATTTATGACATACTTTGTCAAAGGCTTTGGAAAAGTCCAAAAAAATGCAGTCAGCACAAGATGAGTTGTCAAGTATGCGGTATAGCTTATCAGTAAAGGCAAGTAATTGAGTTTCACACGAGTATGTTTGACGAAAACCATGTTGCGCAGGTGTGAAAAATGAATTCTCATCGAGAAAGGTAACGACATGCTTGAAAATGATATGTTCTAGTAATTTGCAGCATGTGCTAGTGAGCGAAATGGGACGAAAGTTTTGAGGGGAGTGCTTACCACCGGGCTTGTGAAGTGGAACCACCTTCCCAATTTTCCAGTCGTTAGGAAGGCTTGCTGTGTCGAGTGACTGTTGAAAAAGTTTGGTTAGTATAACTGAACTATAAGCACAAGTATTTTTTAGAAATTTAGCGCTAATCGCATCAGAACCAGGTGAAGAATCATTTTTCAGGGATTCAATTAATTTGGCTATGCCAGGTGGATCGATAGTTATAGGTGACATTGTCGGGAACCTGTGTTGCTGTATGCGAGGCAGATTAACGCTTGAAATGGAGGAAAAGCTTTCAACGAATGTGTTATTCAGCACGGAAGCACAAAGATCACTGGGGATAAGGTTACCGGAGGCATCTTGTAGTCTAATTAATGGGTCGTTCTCAGGGTGTATAACGCGCCAGAATTTCTTAACACTCGTTTTCAAAATAGTTGGTAATGTGGCAGACAAAAAGGTATTCTTTGTTTGTTTAATCGCGTTGACGTAAGCGTCGGAAGCAGACTTGTACTTCGCCCATCGCGCGTTAGATGGTGAAAGCTTCGCGCGGCGGTATAAACGTTTCTTTTTGTTAGATAATCGTTTGATGTGAGAGTTGTGCCAAGGTGCTTGTGGATTAGAGGTGACGATGCGCTTAGGGACATACTTATCAGTTAGTTCGTGAAGCTTCGTTTTGAATGATATCCAGTTTTCTTCGACAGAGTAGTAGTCGGAGTTAGCAATAAAGTAATCAACAAATATGCCCAGTTCATTGTTAATAGCGGCAAAGTTGGCGCGTTTGTAATCTAGAAAGATCTTTTTTATTTTGCTCGGTTTTGGACGTGGTATATTAATGCAAAAAGTGAGCAGAACGTGATCACTGATGCCTGGAAGATATGTTATATCAGTAGCTAACTCTGGATTAGTTGCTAGAATTAGATCAAGAGTGTTCGAAGCGTTATTCACTGTCCTTGTGGCTTTTGTTACTAACTGAGTTAGCGAAAACATGGCGCATAGTTCTAAGAATTCTTTAGCTTGATACGAAGGGGAAGATAAAGAAGGCTGCTGAGCGGTCCATGAAATAGTTGGAAAATTAAAGTCTCCAAGTAGAAAAAGTGGTGATGAAGGAAATCGTGCGCGAACAAGATTTATAGCATCGTGAAGTTCGTTAGTGAATGTAGACGAATAAGAAGGAGAAAGGTAGCAGACGCCAATAATCAGTTTAAGATGACCTATCACTATTGACGCAAATATTAGTTCTAATTCGCTGAAGACTTGGATACATGAAGATGGAATGTCTTTAGAAATAGCAAGTAAAGCACCGCCGCCACGTTTGGCTATTCTATCGCAACGATATACCGAGTACCGATGAGCGTTTTGGAAGATTTCGGAATCCGATACATGCGTTGGGAGCCAGGTTTCGGTTAGCGCTATAATGTCAGCTGAGCATGTGTCTATGGCAGAAGATAAAGAAGTATGCTTGTTAAGTAGGCTCCTGACGTTAGTATAAAGAACTGATATCGACGGTGGCAACTGTCCACTACCCCTCGCGATTCCCTGCGGTGAAGCGGAAGATCCAGCCACAGAATCCAATCTAGACGATTCGCCACGTGCCACGATTTCTTCAACAGTGTCCTTGGTAGGGTTATACATGAAGCATTTTTTATTGATATGCAGTTTGTTATAGCGTATCTTAAAAGAGCGGGGGCCAGCGTGAATATTACCAAATTCAAAAAGTTTTTTCCGAGCCTGGCGCGTAGCCGGTGAGAAATCTTCACTGATTGTGATGTTATCCGTTTTAAATTGGTTACGAAGGGTTAATATCTTGTCTTTCATTTTAGTGTCCGAAAATTTTGCTATGATTGGTCGACACTTCTCATCTGAAAAAACGCCCAGGCGATGTGCACGTTGAATTGAACTGGAGGGGCATACTTCGACAATCTTAGTCAAGGCTTCCAAGAGTTTCGATTCAGTGTCTGCCCAAGTCTCTTCCTCATCGGGTATACCCCTAAATATTAGATTTTCACGTCGCGATCTATCTTCGGCTTCATCAAGGCGAGACTACAGCAAATCATTTCGAGTACGTTGGTCTTCTACAGATTTCTTTAAAGATGAGAGCTCCTGATCCATGTCGTCGATTTTCTTTCCCTTTTCCTCGAGTTCATCAAGCCTCTTGTGCATGCCAGCTAACTTTGATTCAATGTTCTTCTGACTATTCCTAATGTCTTTAATATCAGCTGCTAATTCGGCCTGATCTTTAGAGCTTTGCAACGTACGGGAATGTACATCCTTAAGCAGCTTAAACATAACTTTCATTTGTTCAGACGGATTGTCTGGCAGGTTGTCTATGTCAAGAGAGCGAGTCATAGGACCCGGGTTAGATTCAACGTCGCCAGAGCGCAAAAGCAGAGAAATCATTGAAAAGCATTCACAAGCAACATCAAAGCACACCCGCGGGCACGGGAACAGAAGTAAACAGCGATCGTCGCTTTTTCTAGCGTGCAAAGAATAGTGCGTACAAACCTGCACGGTAAAGAAGCGAAGCATTGGAGGTATGCCGATGTCACTGTTCCCGTGCCCACTGAAGGGAAAGCCAGCGTGTTGTCGCTTTAAATCCGGTGTGGGTGGTGATGCCATCGTCAATGACGCTAAACGGGTGTGGACGAGGGATTCGATGAGCAGGAAAGCCTGGCCGGGTGGAAAGCTGAAGTTGTCGGTGAAACGAAGCCCAGATCTTGCAACCACCGTACCAGGGAAAAACGTCGAGTCAATGCCTGCAGCCGGCGAAGTTGATATGGCGAGCGCCAGCACGGCCTGCACGGTAAAGAAGTGAAGCATTGGAGGTATGCCGATGTCACTGTTCCCGTGCCCACTGAAGGGAAAGCCAGCGTGTTGTCGCTTTAAATCCGGTGTGGGTGGTGATGTCATCGTCAATGACGCTAAACGGGTGTGGACGAGGGATTCGATGAGCAGGAAAGCCTGGCCGGGTGGAAAGCTGAAGTTGTCGGTGAAACGAAGCCCAGATCTTGCAACCACCGTACCAGGGAAAAACGTAGAGTCAATGCCTGCAGCCGGCGAAGTTGATATGGCGAGCGCCAGCACGGCCTGCACGGTAAAGAAGCGAAGCATTGGAGGTATGCCGATGTCACTGTTCCCGTGCCCACTGAAGACACCCGAACCGCGACGTAAGGGAGGAGTGAAAGTAGAAAGGAAGAAAGAGGTCCGTAGTGGAGCTCTCTGGAATTATTTCGACCACCAGTGCAATTTCGCGCCATCTCAACGTGCCTTGTGATGTGTACGCCAGAGCGATGGGTCACGGCAACTTCTGTTGTGCTGTGGGGTGCACAAATTCTTGATCTGCGACAACGGGCGTGATCTAGCGTAGGTTTCCTATAGCCATAAGAACCTTCGCGACAAGCTGGTGAGAGCTGTCCGCCGTGTAAACTGTTCTCCGAGGAAGCATTCCCGCTTGTGCTCGGAACATTTCGCGCCAGATTGTTATGAAGACAGCGTGTACTTCAAACAGAGCTTTGGAATCGCTAAGGCTTCGTTCAACTGGCGCTTGAAGGCATATTGTGTGCCAACGTTATTCTAGTACAACCGTCTAACGCAGCGGCCAGCTGAACGAAGCGCGGCCGTCAAGAAGAAGCGGTATGTTGGATTGTAGAACTGTAGCTGGCGCGAACTCACTTCCAAAAGCTCGCCGTCGAGATAAAGCTTCGCAGAGAGGACTGTTGGTCATGCATGCCCCTGTAAGGACGTTGTGCACCGCGGCAACGTACCGGCAGCAGATTCTTTCATCAGGCTGGGTCGGCCGGCACTGGCCACACGAACAGCTGTCGGCGGGAGCATCTCATTAACTCTTGTTCTGACGACTCTGTCACAAATGTATGCGCGAGAAATGACTCAAGTAATCACTTCTCCGAGTTCAGACCGTCTCCGTGCTGCAGGTGACGCGGCCTGTGGTGTGACTCGGCTGGCTCGCGCGGCGTGGATCATACCTGAAAGGCGACTCGTCCAGTCCAAAATCGCCGAATGAGTCGTCTTCTAAACACTCGCAGGTGTCGGAAAAGCTGTCCTGCGCGCTTTCAGTCATGTCGACAGCGCGGCTCAGGGTAGTTGTGATACCTTCGGGGACTTCACAGCGCGGCGAACCCGCTCGTGACGTCACAGTCAACACCGCACGAAGGCACCTCCCCGGTTTCGGTTTCGCGGTTTCGGTTTCGAGTTTTTCGTTTTTTGCTATTTAAAAATTATTTTAGGGTCGCTTTTGAAAACCTTGTATCGTACACATTACAGGAGATTCTCAGGAACACAAAACAGCCATTAACTTAAAAATGGCTGAAAAATCGCCGGAGTTGCCCTTTAAAGGAGAAAGCACAAAGGTGGTCTACGAATTGATATGCGGAAAATAAAGCAACCTTTAATAGTCTCCTTAGGAAACTGGAGTACACGATCGGCAACAATGAGTGGGAAGTGGTAAGGGAATGCATCGACATCAGACAGGTAGTGAGCCGAGATGCGGACCACTAGATTTTAATGACCAGAACAGTAGAAGGGGCAGAGTGCAATCGACATGAAGTCTAAGCTCATGAAAGGAAGTACACTATTATTCCTACCAAAGAAAACTATAAAAAAGCCGTATCTCACCGGTCGTCGCCTTTGGAGAAGGAGCGTGGAATCGAACGAAAATGGTTGGAATATAAAGGGCGACACTGCACGGAAATGTGGAAAGGGAGAAATGAGAATTAATGACTTTGTAGTGGCAAATAGGAAGCAGAAAGGGGCATGGGTGGGGCATCTAATGCGAAGGCAAGAACACCAATGGACACAAAGAATAAAAGACTATTTTTCCAGACGAGGCAATCCAGCGGGGGCGCAGAATGTCAGGTGAGTGGATGAGATAGGGAAGTTTACGGAGGTAACGTGACGCCCGGAGGCACATCACAGGATTGATTGCATAGATATGTCTGATGTCTTTCTTGTATAGTGGGTCTAGTGGGGCTATGATGATGATCGTGATGCATGGTTTAACGAGGGGCAAGAAAACAGCTCTGCATTAGCAAACACGAGAGTTATCAATAGGTTTACTGTATTACGCTCTGGCGCATGAAGAGCTTCAATTTTTGTGGACCAGTCCGCTTTAATGAAAGTTTCGCTAATAGCTTACAAGCGTCTTGGCAAAGCAGATATGGCTTAGAGGTTGAACATCTGCCTGGCGTGCTACAGACCCATCACGGGAAAGGTGATAATATGCCACGCAACTCGGAGGGTAAAATTTCTCCAAGGACGTCATCGAACTCTCTTATTTATGTTTTAGCAATATAAGAGTCTACGCAAGCGGAACCTTGTGACGTCATCCCGACCATTCCACCTTTGCAGGTTGCAACCTAAACCAGATGTTGAGCAAACTGCCGACCATGGCAGGTGGCCGCAAACTAATTATTGGTCGTGAGGGGTTTCTGGGTAGGAACAGCCGGGGTCTCACAAGCCCCGCCAGTGGCTATGTTTCAAACACCCACCTGTCGGTGCAGTGGTGGCACATTGCTTAACCGCTATGCCGCAGTGCCAGGGGGGGAATAAGCACTTCAAGCGATGTATGGATATAAAGTAGAGAAAGACCAATTCGGCATGTATGACCAGTAGCTCCGACGAAATCAGCAGCAATAGAAATTGTTAGCGCATTCAAAAAATCCACCGCAGATCACTTCATAGTGTTTTGCGCTCACACAGCTATTCCTCGCAAACGCACAATTGTTTGAAAACATAACTGTCAAAACTGCAGCCCATCGAGTTCGGGAAAAATTGATGCAGCAGATCGTCTTCTTTTTCGTTTGTTCGTAATGTATCCGCGTGGCAATGCAGTGGCTGTTTTAAGTCATTGTATTCAGATGAGTGAATAATCTTTCTAATGTCATGTACACAGCACTGCAACTCGGCAAACAACCATATACAGAGGGCAACACTGCACTCAGCTCGAATTTGTTGAGGATACCGTCATTTAGTGCTTCGTTGCCGAAATATGTGCATATTTTTGTTTATCGTTAGCTTCGGGATCCGAGGAACAAGTCAAGGCATAACTGTGGAAGATTTTCAGGCGTAAAATCATTGAGTACCATTGATGTAAGGGTGCGACTACAAACGGAACGGTTAAAAAAGATCTACCCAGTCTGCTTTTTTCTTCTGTAACTTTCCCTTTGCAGAGTGATGATGTGTTTCCAGCAGCTCAGATGAAGCGGTTTTTGCATTACGGTAGCGTCAAAGAAGGGTATTTTATTATTAAATTTTGTACTTTAGAGCCGCGATGGCATTCTGTAGACGAGAGGAATAAACAACAAATAAAAATATTGCGCTGGTGTTGAGGTTGGAGGTATTCGCCTTGCATTCTTAACTTCAATTTCGCTATCCAGTGATAAATTGAGATTTTCTGTTCTTTACGCGAAGGGAGCTTCAAAATGAATAAGCAGACTGCGATATCTGTTAGGTTATGCAGATTGGAACCTATCAATATCCACATTGTATAAAAGATCCCGAAATCCAACCGAAAGGTGTTCTCAGTGGCTAAGTACATATCGGATGGAAAGAAACGGGAACATAGCGAAGCCTAAGCGCTGCTGTTAACATTCGTTTTCACCACGCTTTTACTTCAGTGGAAGCAAAAATATTCTAAAGTCGTCCGTGATGCATTATAGGACGACTACAGCGTCTTCTTCTACAACCCAGGTCAAAGCCCGATGAAAACAAATTCGAACAGAGGAGCGCATAGGCGTAGCGCAGTTCGACTTTCTTTCCATAGCGTTAGTACAGATATGAGCTATGTAAGCAAGGCGCGTCCATGAACACTACTAAGGTGTAAGAACCGAAGTACTGTAATGTGATTTGTTGCATTACATGCAGACGGGGCACTTAGGGGTTTGCAGGTAACAAGATTGTAGGTCGCTTAAGTTAAGCACAAAACGCGAACTTCTCTTCACACTGCACTGATATTTATAAGCCATCACGATCGGCTAACCGGACACTGAGTGAGAAATGAAGCGTATTAGCAATAAGAACCGCGCGATTACTTATGCACTGCTGAATTTCATGTTTTGCATCGAAACACTTTTAATTTAAACTTCTAGAGCTTTATTTCTCGTGTAATCATGTGAGCATTAGAGAATTACAGTTTCGTGTAAATGGAGAATCCCGTTAATAAAATAAAAGCAGGCAGTGTCAAATAGCTCATGTGGCAGAGCTCTTATCATTATAAGCTCATGTTTTTTGAGTCCCGAGCTTGTACACGTGTTCTCGTACTGTTCACATCAAAAAGAAGGCGACGAGCAGATGTGTTGAAGTAGCTGTAAAAGCACTTAAATCTTTTCACAGATTGAAAGCACTGCGATTCAAAAAAATTGAAGTACTTCTGCCGCAGCTTAACAGGCAATTCGGTTACAAATGCGCAGCGAAAAATATGCGAATATCTTGTACATTTGTAAAAGGATATTGCACTCTGGCTTATTCCAGAGGACACTTCAAACATCAGCTGCTTAGAAAAGTGAGCCGGCAGTTTTAGTGCCCACTGTTTGGAATGAAGTCATGAACTGCATTCCTCGAAAGAAAATACAGTGGAGATATTTAAATTGAATGCGTAAATATTATCAACAAAACATACTTGCGTATTGTTACTTATCGTAGAACTTTGAAAAGTCATTCCGAAACCTAATTCTGCTGTAACTCGGAAGGGGGTTCCCTTAAAAAGGCAGCTTTCTGCGTATATCGAACTTCGGAACATTTTCGTGGGCTAACCATTTTCCATATCCAATACAGCGGCTTCGTTCATTCCCCGACGCTTGCATATAAGAATGGCGATTCGCGTAACAGAGGATCTGTTACGTAAGAAGCGTCTTTGGCCAGCCGGAAAAAGGCAGGGTAAGAAAGTGCTGCACAGCTGCAACTGGACGCCCATGCTTGCGAGCGGTGGTCGAATAACGAAGATTAGGGTGCTTCCAGTGGGTTCATTTACAGCACAGCCCCTGCTCACTGCAAGCAACCTTTCGTCGAACCCGAGGCTGAGTTTGTACCGCGGCGGCACAAGCTGAGCAGCGTGTGGGGCAGGGTGGGAGCGTGTCGGAGGCTTCAAGCATTTGAAACCAGTGCAGTATCAGGGCAGTACGATGGAAACCCCTTCGAAGGGAACGAGGCGGATAGCAAGCAGTGATGACTAGGGCGACGACAAGCTTTCCATTCTTTAACAAAACGTTAGGCAATGGTACAGCTCTGAGGAACCGAATTTCCTGTAAAAAAGGCTGCAGGAGCATGACTAAACAAGTGTCAAAGTTCAAGGAAAATTGTCAAGGTCAAAGGTCACATGTGGAGGGCAAAGTTCAGGATCAAAGGACCCAAGGTTAAGTACATGCGCATAGCAACACAAGCCATGCCTTATCCCATTGGCGTTTGAAGGTCATTCAGAGGCTAACACCGAAATGAGTCCCAGCATTGGTAGTGTAGGTTTCACTACAAAAGGGATAAAAGATAAAAGATGCCACACTCTAGAGGGGCTTCAATGCATGAATGTCAAGGGCTTCAAAGGACGCATGGCTCGTTTAAGCAAGAGTTGCACACATGTAAACGACAGGCTTATAATAATGGATGATTCGTCGTCTTAAGAGAAGAATTCCACGAAAAAGCGGGCAAGGCGAAAGAACTTATTATGTGCAAAACCAAGTGCCAGAAGAATTATGAGCAAGGCTGCAGCACACTGGAAGGATCTCTATTGTCCTCCACTGCAAGATCAATGACTAGATGAAGAAAGAACGCGCTGCCGGTTTTCTTCACAGTAGAAACTTATGAGGGCTCAGAGCCTTTAAAGCAACGGCCAGTGAAAAGGGTTCATGACATTTCCTAATAAGAGATTATTTTCAGAAACTTTTCAGTACTTCACAGGTTGATGACCGGTATATCATACAACAATGTCTGGTGATGTATGTTTTTGAAATGCAGTGCTCATATTGGCTGCGCTTTTTCTGTTCATATGGAAGGTCGATTGACTTGAGGCATGATGCTCGGTTCGTAGCTGTCAGAGAATGTATTGAAAATAATGGTTTGTGGTGGTTTAACGTCGCAGAGCGACTCAGGCTATGACGGTTGCCGTAGTGAAGGACTCCGGAAAATTTCGACCACCTGGTACTCCTTAACGTGCGCTGACATCCCACAGTACACGGGCCTCTAGAATTTCGCCTCAATCGGAATTGGACCTCCGCGCCCGGGATCGAACCCGCGTCTTTACGGTCAGCAGCCCAGCGCCATTAGCACTGAGCCACCGAGGCGGCATTATTGAAGGAATGGCAAACGTGGGTTCCAAATCTCAGCCGATGTGTCAGCAGACAGCTTCATTTCTTTGTTTTAATTTTACTTGAATGTCAGCTTCATCTCTTTTTCCAGTGACATTTGCATCCAACGAAAAGGAAATTTTAGTAGCTTCTGCGTCCCAGCGACCCTGTGCCATATATTCTTAGCTGCTACTGATCACTCCCTTAAATATGAATTTACTAGCTAGGGCATTTTTAACGATTTTATATATGTGTTGAGAAAAACAGCGCTTGCAGACAAACGACCAGAATGAGAAGGGCACACAAGTGCGCTGTACCTACGCTGTTCTCGTTCTGGTTCTTTGTCTGCAAGCGCTCTTTTCCTCAAGATGTACGCCAACCAACTCGCCCAGCAATACATCTTGCTTAGATATGTGGATGATTTTTAACCATTTTATCTCATGATAAAGATTGATCTGCCACGCATTCAGTAAATAGTATCTTAGCCGTCTTAGATCATATTGAATGGTTCGTTGCAGTTTTAGATCTAAACTTGCAGTTCGACTTGCATCAATCATATCTTTTGGAACTATGCTCCACGAGCACAGGAAGAGCTTCTTCTTTAGGAATCGGAGTATTCTAAGACGGTTCAGAGAGCTATATCAAGCTCGTGCTTAGAACCTTCCCTTAACAAAAGATGCCTGCATGCAATGCACACCACATTCTATAATCACATTAACCGGCTACATTCATCCGGTTTCCTATGCGAGGTCATTTCAGCTTTAGCTGATGATCTTCTAATGAGGGTAAAAATTCAGGGGGCCAATTTGTTGACCTAAAGTGCGGTGAGGCGGAAGCTTTAAACGCAATTTTTTTCCTTGTGCCACTGATGTATGGTTACGAAGTTAAGTTTCGCAGAGTGCAACGCTGCCAGGGAGTCCACAGAACGCCATCGCCCGTTCGGCCCTACGCCTTGCTCGTCCGTAAATTGGTTTTTGAGGAAAGGAAATGTATCCGTCTTACATTCTCGGTGGACACCTGAACATCGCCGTAACGGGAAGGGAGGAAGATGGGAGTTAACGAAGACACCGTATTTACTAGACGCGCCTTTGTTCATTTCAAACCATCGAGCTGGCATGGCGGAGTGATAGCGTGCTCGTCTGGCACTCCGGAGACCGGGGTTCTATTCCCGAACGCGACCAATTTCCTACTCGGTTTTATTTATTTATCCTGTCTAACCAGAAAGGTTAATTAGGCTAATTGGTCTTTTCTATAGTTCTAATGCCATTCGTCATGTCCTGTCACTCATCTCTGAAGTGATGGAACTCTCTAAAATGCTCGACACAATGTCTACGAAACGTCTAGAGACGTCTAACCATTATTGATGGTTAATGATAGTTAAGCATGACTTGCAGATTTTGTGATACTAGTTCTTGTATGATTATTGATAGTTAACGTGACCTAAACTAGTACACTGTTTAAATAGTGCTAGCTAAGGTACAGGCGCAGTGAACAATCCCACATGCCACTTCTTAACTACTACTAATGACCAATTATCCATTATTCATTAAATGCAATGATATACTCAAGAAATCACATTTATGTTCCAATGTCTTTAGATAGCACCCGATTAAGTATTGATTGGCGTATGCCCCTATAAGGCATGCATTCGAGACGCGGAAACATTTGCCAAACGTCTTGGTCGCGACAGCATGAGGCATTAAAGGCTTTCGCCTTAAAAGAAGAAAAACGCGACAACACCAATCAGCGCATCCTCAGAGAAAAGGCCATGGTTATGCCTTATATGAAAAAAGTAGTCCGTAACATGAAAAACGTGGCAAACACGAACGGTGTCCACGTGATTTTTAAGCACCACGAAATCTCGCCGGTTTATGCCCAAGGACCAGCAACGAAGGAGCTCGACGAAGTGGATGCAAAATGGAACATGCCGAAACATTCGTGAAATGTGCCATGGTCGTGGTATGCCAAATTGTGCACAAGCTTTCGAGCGGTGCTCGAGTAACGAAGGTTAAGGTGCAAAAGCACAGCCGTTGCTCACTGCAAGCAAACTTTCCTCGAACCCGAGGCCGAGATTGTACCGTGGCGGAACAGGCTGATGATCTTGTCGGGCGGTGAGAGTACGTGTCGGAGGCTTCTAGCATTTGAAATGACCGCAGTAGCGGGGCTGTACGGAAAGATGGTAACCCCTTCTAAGAGAACGAGGCTGGTCGAGAGCAGTGAGGACTAGGGCAAACGACAAGCCTTCCATCTGAGAACTTCCAAATGCTTTTACAAAAATTTAGGCTATGGATCAGCTCTACCGAACCGAGTTTCACGTAACCAAAGCTATATAAGCATCACTAAACACGTGTCAAAGTTCAAGTCCAATTGTCAAGGTCAAAGGTAACATGTCGAGGTCAAAGTTAAAGGACTATGGACGCATTAAGTATATGTGGATAACAATACTGGCCATGAATTATCTCGTGGATGATTCAAAGTCATTCCGAGGCGCACAGCGAAATGAGTCCCAGCTGTTGTAGCGTGTCTTTCGCTACAAAAACAATGAATTAAATTAAAGATGCCGCACTCTGCGAAGGAGCTTCCATGCATGCAAGTCAATGGCTTGAAAGTACTCAAGGTTCTTTTAAGAGTTTCGCACGCGTAAAAGACAAGCTGACAATAATGACAAGCTGATAATAATGGATTATTCATGATCTTACGAGAAGAATTTAATGAAAACGCAGGCAAGCGATCGCTGCGAACTGTGTATGCGCAGAACGAAGTGCCGCAAGAATTATGAGCAGGGCCGCAGCACACTGCAGGGATCTCGCATAGTCCCGCACTGCAGGATCAATAACCGAGTGTAGAACAATGGCGCTGTCTCTTTTCTCACACTAGAAACTTGTGAGGACTCAAAGCGATTAGAACAAGTGCCAGTAAAAAGGTCATGACATTTCCTAATAAGACAGTATATTCAGAAACGTTTCAGTATTCCGCAGGTTGATGACCGAGGGGGCATAAAAAAACAACTCTGTTTATGTAAGTTTTTGAGTTGCAGTGCTCATATTGGCTGCGCTTTTTCTGTTCATGTGGATGGTCGATTTTCTTGCGTCATGATGCTCTGTTCGTAGCCGTCAGAGAATGTATTCAAAATAATGGTTTAAGGCGGTTTAACGACCCAAAGCGACACAAGCTATGCGGGACGCCGTAGAGAAGGGCTCCACAAATTTTGGCCTCCTGGGATTTTTTAACGCTCGCTGACATCCCACAGAACACGGGTCTCTAGAATTTTGCTTCCATCGGAATTAAACCTCCGCAGTTGGGATCGAACCCGCGTCTTTGTGGTCAGCAGCCCAGCGCCATTATCACTGAGCCGCCGAGGCGGCATTATTGAAAGGAATGCCAAAATTGTGTTCCAAATCTTAGCCGGTGTGCCAACAGACGACTTAATTTCTTTGTTTTAATTGTATTTGCTACCCACTTTGTCTCTTTTACCAATGACTTTTGCATCCAACGACAAGGAATTTCTGTTAGCTTCTGCGTTCCGGCGACCCTATGCAATATATGTTTAGCTGCTACTGATCGCTCCCTTAATGATGAATTTACTAACTAGGGGGCTTTTAACGCTTTTAGATATGTGGATGATTTTTCAAAGATTTCGTCTAAGCAAAAAGATTGATCCATAGGAATCAGTAAATAGTATTTTAAACACTTTGGATCACACGGTAAGGTGGTGTCCTTTGCGCACAAAATTGCATTGAGGGTTCGTTGCAGTTCTAGATCTTAACTTCCTGTCGACTTGCATCGTATCTTTTGGTACTGTGCTCCACAAACACAGAAAGAGGTTCTTCTGCAAGAATCAGAGCAATGGAAGATGGGTAAGAGAGCTATAGGAAGCTCGTGCCCAGAACCTTTTTGTTGTGTCCCCTTATTGCTTTTGTGTGTGTGCGCCCCCCTAACGACCACTCGCATCCTCCTCTTAACGACCACTCGCATCCTCCTCCTAACGACCACTCGCATCCTCCTCGTAACGACCACTTGCCCCTCGTCGCACGCTGTCGCCAGATGCCCCCCCATGGTGCGCCCCCGCACCCTCCTCCTGTTCTGGGAAGCCACTCCCTCCCGTGGACGCTTCTCCGCTCCCTCCTTTCTTCGGGCGGCCAGTTCGGCTCCTGCCTCGGTCGACGCTGGTCGCACCCTCATCGGCTTTAAATAAACGAAGTCTTAAAGTACCGTGTGCGTCTTTCGCTGCATTCAACACAGCGACTGGACACGACAGTGGCGACGAGAAAGTGGATTCGACCCGCGCTACGCAACGCTATTGACAAGCCATGGCTACGCGAGGGTTTCCCAATCAGATACCAGAGTTCAACGGCTCATCGTGGTCATCGTGGGTTGGACGCCTTCAGTTCTACTTTGAAGCTAACAACATCACAGACCCAGCCTTGAAGAGGGCCAACCTGCTGACGCTGTGCGGGGAGCAGACCTACGATACTGTCTGCGCCCTTATTCAGCCAAGCACACCAGCGGCAGTGTCTTACGACGACATCGTAAAAGCGCTGCAAAAGCACTACGACCCAAGGCCATCCGAGGTCTACAGCCGGGCTCGCTTCCAACGACGAGATCAACTGGGAGGAGAAACTGTGAGCGCCTACGTAGCCGCGCTCAAGAAGCTCGCTGCCGACTGCAATTTTGGAACGCTGTCGACAACAGCTACCGGGCAGGAGGGAGACGCAGCTTCTTCTGCTAACACCACCATGCTTCCCTTGGACGTGATGTTACGCGACAGATTTGTGTGCGGACTGAGTGACGAGTCACTGCAGCAGCGCCTGTTCGCTGAGAAGGACCTCACATTCAGCAAAGCTTACGACATCGCCGTTCGAGCGGAGAGCGCCGGTCACCAGCAGAGAGGGATTCGCCGGAACACCGAGCCGGTACACCAGACAAGCAACCAGGTGCGCAAGCCTTCTGTTGTTGTAAAATCGGTCAAAAAGGCACAACGCTGCTGGCGGTGTGACGACCAACACAACCCCCAGGGATGTCGATTCCAGTCAGCCACGTGTAATTTTTGCCACAAGCGAGGGCATATCGAAAGAGCATGCATTACGAAACGGAGACTTGCCAAGATAAAGTCACCTTCCCAGCCTAATCACAGCGTCAACGCCTCAGAGAATACGCCGCTATCTGATCTCCATGGAGCAACATCAGCAACACCATCTGTGTTGTACGACCTGAACACCATGAATCTCGGCACGCGACCGAAGATTTTTACAGAAGTAAGCGTACATCACCAGCTGATTAAGTTCGAGGTGGACTCCGGCGCAGCCTGTACTCTGATCAGTGAGGACACGTTCCGAACTTCATGGCCATCTGACGCACCCGCCCTGCAACAAGACGACACGCACCTGCGAACGTGGTCAGGACAGAATCTGCCACTATTGGGCTCTGCCAACGTGCAGGTTAACTACAACGGCCAGACCCATACGCTACCTCTGCTTGTTGTGAAGGGCACAGGATCAAGCCTTCTAGGGAGAAACTGGTTTTCTCCACTAGGCGTGATGATATGCGGCATACACCAGACGCCGAGCCAGAACATGGTTGAGCAACTGCAAGAGAAATACGAAAGAGTATGCTCGGAAGAGATTCCAGGAAACGAAGGGCCCCCGGTCACACTGGAGTTGTTGGACAACGCGCAACCCAAATTTCTGAAGGCCAGGCCGGTGCCGTTTGCTCTCCGAGATTCAGTTGAAAAAGAGTTGGACAAACTGGAGCAGCAAGGTGTCATCGAGCCGACGCAGCATTCAGAATGGGCCACACCACTTGTCGTAGTTCGCAAGAAGAACGGAACCATACGCCTCTGCGGAGACTACCGGAGCACCGTCAATCTTGCGACTAAAGCGTCCTCTTACCCGCTACCGACACCTGAAGAAGTATTCAGTGTACTGCGTGGCGCAAGAGTCTTCAGCACATTGGACCTCACCCAGGCGTATCAGCAGCTGAAGGTGAGCGAGTCAACTGCTGAATTATTGGCAATTAACACACTGAAAGGCTTGTACAAAGTCAAGCGACTGCCTTTTGGCGTAGCTGCAGCCCCGGCCATATTTCAAAAATTCATGGAGACAGTGCTTCAGGGCATCCCAGGAGTTTGTGTCTACCTTGACGATGTCATCATCAGTGGCACTTCCACTGAAGAGCATGCAGTGCGCTTAGAGCTCGTTCTCGAAAGGCTAGCAAACGCTAATTTGTGCATAAGCAAATCGAAGTGCTGTTTTGCGGTGCCAGAGGTGCAATTTCTGGGACACCGAATTGATGCGGAAGGCATTCACCCTACCGAGGACAAAGTGCGAGCGATCACAGAAGCACGAGCTCCAACAAACAAGCAGGAGCTACAGGCTTTTCTCGGACTCTTGACGTTCTACGACCGGTTCTTGGAACAAAGAGCTACCGTGGCCAACGACTTATACCAACTCCTTCGGAAAGATGTGACATGGACATGGTCGCCACGCCATCAGCAGTCATTCGATGCCCTGAAAGACCTGATTCGAAGATGTACAGTCCTCCGCCACTACGACGAAAGGAAGCCTCTGCTTTTGGCTTGCGACGCATCACCGTACGGAGTCGGCGCGGTTCTATCGCAAACTGACGAGCAAGGAAGGGAAGCTCCCATCGCCTTCGCCTCACGTACGTTGTCGCAAGCAGAACGCAACTACGCGCAACTTGACAAAGAAGGGCTAGCCATCGTCTACGCGGCGACACATTTTCACCAGTACATTGCCGGCCGGAAGGTGACCTTTATAACCGATCACCGACCGCTATTGGGCATTCTGGGACCACAAAGGCCTATGCCACCAACTTTGTCTCCGCGAATGACACGTTGGTGCATCAAACTCTCAGCGTACGACTACGCTCTGGTCTACCGCAATGGGAGTAAACATCAAAACGCCGATGCGCTAAGCCGTCTGCCACTAGACGCAACTGTTGACGAACCATTTCCACCAGGAGACGTTCTGATGCTCGAAGCACTGCCAGAACCTCCGCTTACAGCAGGCACAGTTGCAGCATCTACGCAGAAGTGCGCAGCTCTCCGGCTAGTTTACACAGCTGTTCAACAAGGCAACGTGCATAAACTCAAAGGGGACAACTTCGACGCTTACCGCAGGCGAGCTACAGAGTTGAGCACCCATCGCGGCTGCATCATATTTGGGTCCCGAGTTGTGATGCCGAGAGAACTACGCGCACAAGCTATGTCTCTCATCCACGCCGGACATCGGGGCATCGTTGCAATGAAAAAGTGTGCCAGAAGCTACATGTGGTGGCCTGGCATTGACAACGACATCGAAACAGTGGTGCGAGAATGCAAGCCTTGCCAGAGCAGCCGGAGCGCCCCGCCGAAAGCTCCTGTCCCAGAATGGGAAAAGCCAGACACACCATGGCACACACTGCACATTGATTTTGCAGGACCAATTGAGGGCTGCACTTTCCTTGTGGTCGTAGATGCCTACACAAAGTGGCTTGAGATAAGGCAAATGGGACAGACGACTTCGGCAGCAGTCATTGACAACCTCCGATCACTATTTGCAACGTTCGGCCTGCCGCGCAAGGTAGTGTCGGACAACGGAACACCGTTTGTGTCTGCGGAGATCCTCAAGTTTTATCGCGACAACGGGATCTCATCAGTTACATCGGCCCCCTACCACCCAGCGACAAACGGACAAGCCGAGCGCTACGTAGCCGAGCTAAAACGCGCCCTTGAAAGAGATCAGACAGGCTCGCTGCAGCGCCGCCTTGCGCGCTTTCTCTTCAAGCAGCACACGACGGTTCAGAGCACAACAGGCGAGACCCCCTCGAAAATGATGTTCGAGCGTGAAATGCGAACCCAGCTCACAGCCATCCTCCCCGAGCCAAAGGCAGAGACGTTCCGGGAAGAAAAAGCAATTCCGCGCTGCGGCACGCTTAATGAGGGGCAGCGCGTCCTCGCCCGACAGTTTCTGAAAAAGCCACGCTGGGAGGAAGCTACAATTGTCAGACGCATAGGCCTGCGCTCTTGGCTCGTCAACATACATGGCACAGTAGCACGCCGACATCTCAACCAGCTGCGTAGATTTACGACGCCGTCTGAGAGCTGTCCGCCAGCGGAGAGAACACGCGCACCATCTTCCCACATAGCCTGGCACCTCTTCCCGGAAGAAGAGACTTCGCCCAGGACAGACCTAGGAGACACAGCGAACAACAGCCAGCCTACAAGTGTTTCTCCCCCGAGCGCACAAAGCCAGCGCGCCTCCACGCGTGAGCGCCGACCCCCTGCACGATACCAGGCAACTTTCTAAGGGGGAAGGAAGTGTTGTGTCCCCTTATTGCTTTTGTGTGTGTGCGCCCCCCAACGACCACTCGCATCCTCCTCTTAACGACCACTCGCATCCTCCTCCTAACGACCACTCGCATCCTCCTCGTAACGACCACTTGCCCCTCGTCGCACGCTGTCGCCAGATGCCCCCCCATGGTGCGCCCCCGCATCCTCCTCCTGTTTTGGGAAGCCACTCCCTCCCGTGGACGCTTCTCCGCTCCCTCCTTTCTTCGGGCGGCCAGTTCGGCTCCTGCCTCGGTCGACGCTGGTCGCACCCTCATCGGCTTTAAATAAACGAAGTCTTAAAGTACCGTGTGCGTCTTTCGCTGCATTCAACACAGCGACCGGACACGACACTTTTCTTACCAAGCTATGCCTGCATGCAATGCGCACCACATTCTATAATCAGATTAAAGCAGCCGGTTTCCTCAGCGAGATCATCTCAGCTTTAGCTTAGAACCTTCTACTCAAGAAAAAAATTAAAAACGTGGCAACAGCAATTAGCGCATGCTCAGAAAGAAGGCCATAGTTATGCTGTATTGCAAAAAGTCGCGCGCTTTTCCGCATCACGCGCTTTTACGCAGGATCATGGTGCACCAGAAGCACAAACCAAGGCTAAAATTTTCGCACGCCTATGGTAGAAGTTTCAATAATATCACTATGCTTTACCAAAAAACGGCTACAAATGTGAATCAAGCATCCTGTAAATCGGATGACAGGCTAAGTTACCCCGAAATACCCTACAGACATACAGCAGTGGCATAAATGTAGGGCGTCTCCCTCCTGTGCGAGAGGGCTGTGGTTTGAATGTCAGCGCCGCCAGAATTCTCAAACTGATTACAAAAACTTGATCAAGGAGTTAGCAGTAGGAGTGCGAGTGGAAGAACTTGAGATCTCGCTGGTGAACTGACATGCTGCATTAACGGCAGAAAAACATCCTAGTGTTGAGGGTAAGAAAAATAATATCGTGAAAGTCACTACGGAGAACGCAATAGTAGTAAGAGGTAGGTTTGTTGACATGATCTTGCGTCCTCTCTAAGAGGGGTAAAGGTCTCATTAGAAAACGCCAAAACTGATAGCCTCTAGCCGGTTATAAAAAAAAAGAGAAAACTGACGACTCTCTCAAAGAAATGCATCATTCCCACGGGTGTGCCAGAGCATTAGAAGAACCCTAATGTTGTCTTGATTCTTAGAAAAGAAGACGCCAGGACTTTAAACTTTACAGGATTACAAAAATTACAAAACAAAATTAAACTGCAGGAGGCTACCGTTCGTTAATTACAAGGTAATTACATGGTTATCGCTGATAGAATCCGGCAATCTTACACATCAACCAACCAAAGCAACAGGCTAGCTTTCGCAAATCCTACTCGAGAATAGACCTTATTCACAAGACCAATGTGGTAATAATGAAAACCCTCAGTTAGTAACCTGCCCTTGCATAAAGCCTTCATTTATTACGAAAAAGTGCATTACATTGCAGAAACCTCATCAGTCGTGTAGGCACTCTGGAAGAACGGCGTAGAACAGACATATGTGAAAGTGCTGCAAAATACGTATAGGGCTGCACAGCCACCACAGTCCTCCATAGAGCCAGTAATAGCTCCTATTCAAGATTAGGAAGGGCGACGCCATCTCTCCGGTGCTCTTCTCACTCGTGTTTACAAGAGCTATTCAGAGTTCTGATGCGATAGTTTTCCACAAATTTTACAGAGAATTCCTGAGCAATCTGCGATTCCCTGCTGACATGGCCTTTTAATGTAACTCTGCGGACGAATTCCAAGCATTGATCGATGACGTAAAAGAGAAAGCAGAAAGGTGATTCCAAAGATTTATATACTGAAAATAAAGCAACCTTTAATAGTCTCCTTAGGAAACGGCTGTATACGATAGGCAATGATGAGAGGGAAGAAGTAAGGGCAATACATCGACATGAGACAGGTAGCGAGCCAGATACGGACCACTAGATTGAAATGGCCTGAAGAGTAGAAGGCGGTAGAGTGCAATCGACATGCAGTCTAAGCTCGCGAAAGGAAGTGTACTATTATTCCTCAAGAGAAAACTATATGTCAGCCGTGTCTCACCGGTAGTCGCCTTTGGACAAGAAGCGTGGAATCGAACAAAAATGGTTGGGATATAAAGGATGACATTGTACACAAATATGGAAGGGGAGAAATGAGAATTAATGACGTTGTGGCCGCAAATAGGAAGTAGAAACGGGTATGGGTAGGGTACCTAATGCGAAGGCCAGAAAGAAGATGGTCACTAAGGGTAAAAGACTATTTCGCCAGAAGAGGCAATCCAGCGGGGATGCAGAAAATAGGTGAATGGATGAGATCCGGAAGTTTCCGGAGTTGAGTTGACCCTCGGAGGCACAGGAGAGGATTCATTGGAGAGATCTGTCTGATGTCTTCGTCGTGTAGTGGGTGTAGTAGGGCTGTAGTGAAGTTCGCGGTGCTGTATTTTGTTTACCGCATCCGGTCGCGTGAGTGGAATGCCCATTACGTCCTTTTCCTTGGGCCCTCCGCAACCGCACAGAAAGGGGTCAGCAACCCAGCGGGAGAAGTGGGGGCGCCGAATGGCGGGGGATTGCGGGAGAGGTCAAACTCCCCTCATGGACGGAGTCGTTAGGTCGCATCCTGGGTGCACGTGGCTTTGTGCCATATCTGCAGCGGCGTGCTTTGACATATTGTCACGCTAGCTGCAGGCATGAGGAGCGACGATGCTTAACAGATGAGTTGAAGTGGCTTTCCTAGAACTTGGGTCAACCGGACGTTGAAGTAATCTGCATCATAGGAAAGTGAGAGTGTTCGCAAAGCTCGCAGCAGGAAAGCAAAATCGTGATGGTGGAAAGTGTACATACGATATGTGTACGGTGTCGCGATGAGCTACCTTCTTTCCCCAATCACTGATTGGTTGTGCTTTCCTTCCCCAATAAGTTATTGGGTGGATGTTTGTACAGTACCTGATTGGTTACTCTCCCCACCGAGGGCGGGGACACAGGATTTAAAACCCGCTGTTTCGGCAGGACCGAGGGCTGGTTTCGTCACGTAGAACTACTCGTGAGCCAGCCAAGTGTAAATATGTTTTCTCCTTGCTTGTATCTTCCTTTGTGCTTTTAATTGTTATAAAAAGTTAACCTCTCCAGAAGTGTCCTCTTGCAATGTGATTGAGCAATTCGAATCTGCAAGACGTCAAGAATCCTACAAGTGTCATCTTCAACACCAATTCCCCTCTACGAGATCTTAAGAGAGGATCTCAACTGGCGCAGCCATAGAGGGGGCATTTTAACTGCTGCGATCATGATCGTGATGCATGGTTTTAGCAACGCTCAAGAAAACAGCTCCCCATTAGCAAATGCGCGAGTTATCAATAGGTTTACTGCATTCGCTATGCCGCATTAAGAGCTTCAAGTTTTGTGGACCTGCCGCTTTCATAAAAGTTGCACTAATAGCTTACAAGCGTCTTGGCAAAGCAGATATGGCTTAGAGTTAGAACATCTGCTTGGCGTGCCAGAGAACCATCGTGGGAAAGCTGATAATATACCAGGCCGCTCGGAGCGTCAAATTTCTCCAAGGACGTCATATACCCCTCTTATTAATGCTTTAGCATTATAAGAGTATATTTAAGCGGAACCTTCTGACTTCATCGGGACCATTCCGCCTTGACAAGTGCCAAACTAAACCGCATTTTGAGCAAACTGCCGGCCATGGCAGGTGGCAGTAAACTAATTATTGGCCGCGAGGGATTGCTAGGGAAGAGCAGCAGGGGTCGCAAAAGTGCTTACCAGTGCGTATGTTTCAAACAGCCACTTGTCGCGGATGTGGTGGCACATTCCTCAACCGCTATACCTCTGCCAGTGGTGGAATGAGCACTTCAAGCGATTTATGACAATAAAGCAGAGAAGGACCAATCCGGCATTTATGGCCAGTATCTACGATGAAATAAGCAGCAAATCAATCAGCAGCATCAATCAAACCATCCACCGCGGATCACATGATAGTTTCTTGCGCTCACACAGCTATAACTCGTAAACTTACACTTGTTATAAAACATAACTTCTAGAACTGCACCCTGTTGGGTTCGCGTAAAACATGATGCAGCAGATCGTCCTCTTTTCCAGTTGTTCGAAATGTATCTTCGCGTGGTAGTGCAGTGGATGCTTGAACTTCGAAATTTGAACTTCGGATCGCATAGGCGTCGCGCTGTTCGCGTTTCTTTCCATGGCGATAGTACAGATAGGAGCTATGTAAGCAAGCCGCGTTCATGGTCACTACTAACAAGTAACAACTGAAGTACGGTAATATGATTTCTTGCATTACACTAGACGGGCCGCATAGTGGTATCGAGGTACAAAAATTGTAGACCGCTAAAGTTAAGCAGAAAGCGCCAACTTCTCTTCACGATGCACTAATATTCATAGGCCGTCACATTCCGTTAACCTGGCACTTAGTGAGAAAGAAGGCATATTAGCAGTTGGAACCACGCGATGATTTATGCACTGCAGAATTCATTATGCTTTCCTTTGGAGCCCCATTGATTTCAAAATCTCGAGCTTTAGCTCCGCTGTAATCATGCGAGCATTAGACAAATACCGTATCGAGTGATTGCTGTATCCCAAAAATAAAATAAAAGCAGGCGGTGTCAAATAGTTCATCTGGCTGAGCTCTTATCTTTATAAGTTCTAGTATTCCTTGTCGCGAGCGTGTACTCAACTTCTCGTACTGTTCGTATCAAAAAAAAGGCAATTGGCACGTGTGTTTAAGAAGCTTTAAAAGCAGATAAATCTTTTTACAGATTGAAAGCACTGCGAATCGAATAGAAGCAAATTGAACTGAGCTTAACAGCCAGTTGGCCAACAAATGCACCGCGAAAAATATGCGCATATTTTGTGCCTTTTTCTGTGTACACAATGGGAAAAAACTAAAACGCTGCAAAAAGATATTGTCCTCTGGCTTCAGTCCACACGACACTTCGAAGATAAACTGAATTTAAAAGAGCGCCGACAAGTTTAGTGTCCACTGCTTAGCAGCGATTCATGAAATTCGTTTTTGAAAGCAAAATACAGTGAAGATATTAAAAACCATGCGTAAATACTGTCAAGAAAATAAACATGCATAATATTACTTGTTGTAGACTTTTGAATCCAAGTCATTCCGATATCCAGTTCTGCTTTAACTGGGGACAGGTGTTTCTTTAAAAGATATCGAACTTCTGCAAATTTCTGGCGCTCAACACTCTCCCCACCGAATACAGCGGCTTCGTCTATTGTCCGACACTTGCCTATAACACTGGCGATTAGCAAAACAGAGCAACTGTTACGTAACAAACGTCATTCGCCGGCCGGGAACAGGCAGGGTAAGAAAGTGCTGCGTGATTACACCTGCACGCACAAGCTGGCGAGTGGTGCACGAATGACAAAGGCTAGAGTGCTGCCAGAGGGTTCATTTACAGCCCAGTCGCTGCTCACTGCAAGCAAACTTTCGTCGAACCCGAGGCTGAGTTTGTACCACGGCGGCACAGGCTGAGCAGCGTGTGGGGCAGCGTGCGTGCGTGTCGGAGGCTTCAAGCATTTGAAACGACCGCAGTAGCGGGGAAGTACGGAGAGATGGAAACCCCTTCTAAGGGAAAAAGGCGGATCGCAAGCACTGAAGACTAGGGCGAACGACAAGCCTTCCATCTGAGCACATCGAAATTCTATTACAAAAAGTTAGGCTATGGTTCGTCTCTGCCGAATCGAGTTTCACGTAACGAAAGCTACTTAAGCATCGCTAAACATGTGTGAAAGTTCAAGTCCAATTGTCAAGGTCAAAGGTCAGATGTCTAGGCCAAAGTTCAAGGAGAAATGACACATTAAGTATATGTGCATAGCAATACTAGCCATGAATTATCTCACGGATGATTCAAGGTAATTCCGAAGCGGACAGCGAAATGAGTCCCAGCTGTTGTAGCGTGTCTTTCACTACAACTACAATGAATTAAATTAAAGATGCCACACTCTGCGAAGGAGCTTCAATGCATGCAAGTCAATGGCTTGAAAGTACTCAAGGTTCTTTTAAGAGTTCCGCACGCGTAAAAGACAAGCTGATAATACTGAATTATTCATCGTCTTACAAGAAGAATTCAACGAAAGCGCAGGGAAGGCGATCGCTACGAACTTTGTATGTGCAGAAAGAAGTGCCGCAAGAATTATGAGCCTTATGAGCCGGGCTCCAGCACACTGCAGGGATCTCGCATAGTCCCGCACTGCAGGATCAATGACCGAGTGTAGAAAAAAGGCGCTGTCTCTTTTGCTCACACTATAAACTTGTGAGGACTCAGTGCCTTTCGAACTGCTGCCAGTGAAAAGGTCATGACATTTCCTAATAAGCCAGTATATTCAAAAATGTTTCAGTACTCCGCAGGTTGATGACCGATATGTCATAAAAAAAACTTTCAGGCAGAGAATGTATAGAAAATAATGGTTTAAGGCGGTTTAACGACCCAAAGCGACTCAAGCTACGAGCGATGTCGTAGTGAAGGCCACCACAAATTTCGACCTCCTGGAATTCTTTCACCTGCGCTTACATCCCACAGTACACGGGCCTCTAGAATATCGCTTCCATCGGAATTCAACCCCCGCGGTTGGGATCGAGCCCGCGTCTTTACGGTCAGCAGCTCAGCGCCATTAGCACTGAGCCACCGAGGCGGCATTATAGAAAGGAATGGCAAAATTGGGTTCCAAAACTCAGCCGGTGTGCCAGCAGACAGCTTCATTTCTTTGTTTTAATTTTAATTGCAAGCCAGCTTTGTCTCTTTGCCGAATGTCTTTTGCATCCCACGACAAGAAATTTTTATTAGCTTCTGCGTCGCAGCGACCCTATGCAATATATTCTTATATTGTATAGGGTTCATAAATTCATAATATAAATTTACTAACTAGGGGGCTTTTAAAGGTTCTAGATATGTTGATGATTTTTCAACCATTTTATGTAAGCAAAAATATTGATCGACACGAATCAGTAAATGGTATTTTAAACGTTTTGGATCACGTGGGAAGGTGTTGGCATTAGCGCACAAAATTACATTGAGGGTTCGTTGCACTTTTAGATCTTAACTTGCTGTTCTACTTCCATCATATCTTTTGGCACTATGCTGCACGATCACAGAAAGAGCTTCTTCTGCAAAAATCCGCGCGATTGAAGATGGGTAAGAGAGCTATAGGAAGCTCGTGTCAAGAACCTTCTCATAGCAAGCGATGCCTGCATGCAATGGGTGCCACATTTATAATCAGATTAAAGCAGCCGGATACCTCTGCGAGACCGTCTCAGCTTTAGCTAAGAACCTTCTACTCAAGATAAAAAATTAAAAGCGTGGCAGCAGGAATTAGCGTATGCTCAGAAAGAAGGCCATGGTTATGCTGTATTGCAAAAAGGCGCGCGCTTTTCCGCAGGATCATTGTGCACTAGAAGCACAAACCAAGGCTCAAAATTTCGCACGTCTATGGTATGAGTTTAAATAACTTGACATTGCTTTCCCAAAAACGGCCAGAAATCTGAATCAAGCATCATGTAAACGGATGACAGGCTAAGTTACCACGAAATACATTACAGACATACAGCAGTGGCATATAAGCAGGACATCTGCCTCGTGTCCGAGAGGGTTGTGGTTTGAATGTGAGCGCTGCTAGAATTCTCACTCGGATTACAAAAAATCAATCAAGGAGTTAGCAGTACGAGTGCAAGTGGAAGAACTTGAGATCTCGCTGGTGAACTGATATGCTGCATTAACGGCAGAAAAACATCGTAGTGTTGAGGGTAAGAAAAATAATCTCGGAATGTAACTACGGAGAACGCAATATTAGTAAGAGCTAGGATAGTTGACATGATCTGGCGTCCGCTCTAAGAGGGGGAGAGGTTTGATTAGAAAACGCCACAACTGATAGCCTCTTGCTATTTTGAAAAAAAAAGAGAAAACTGGCCACTCTCTCTAAGGAATGGATCATGCCCGCGGGTAAGCCAGAGCATTAGAAGAACCCTAATGTTGTCTTGGTTCTTAGAAAGTGGATGCCAGGAACTTAAGAATTACAGGATTACAAAAATTACAAAACAAAATTAAATTGCAGAAGGTTACCGTTCGTTAATTACAAGGTAATTACGTGGTGATCGATAATATAATCCAGCAAGCTTACACATCAACCAACCACAGCAACAGGCTAGCGTTCGCAAATTTCACCCGAGAATGGACCTTAATCACACCAGCAATGAGGTAATAATGAAAATCCGCTGTTCGTAACCTGCCCTTGCGTATAGCCTTCATTGATTACGAAAAAGCGTACTACAGTGTAGAAACCTCATCAGTGGTGTAGGCACTCTGGATGAATGGTTTAAAAGAGGCATATGTGAAATTGCTGCAAAATACGTATAGGGGCTGCAGAGCCACAGCAGTCCTTCATAGAACCAGTAATAGATCCTAATCAAGAATGGCGTTACTAAGGGCGACGCGATCTCTCCGATGCTCTTCTCACTCGTGTTGAGAAGAGCTATTCAGAGTCCTGAACTGGTAATAGTGTGGCATAAATTTTTATAGAGAATACCAAGCAATCTTCGATCCCCTGTTGACCGGACCTTTTAATATAAATCTGCGGTCGAATTGCAAACATTGAACTTAAAAATTAAAGTAGAAAGAGGGTCTACGAATTGATGTGCGGAAATTAAAGCAAACTTTAATAGTCTTCTTAGGAAACTGCAGTATACGATAGGCGGACCACTAGATTGAAATGACCAGGACAGTAGAAGGGGTAGAGTGCAATCGACATGCAATCTAAGCTCGTGAAAGGAAGTATACTGTTAATTAGCCGTTGGGGCTCGTAACCGAAAGGCTTTAATGGGGGGTGACCTGGACGGCACCGGAGAACAAACCAAGAGCACCCAGAGGAGGCCGGGACCGATCTTCTTCTTTCAATCGCCGGTGCACGCGACTTGCGAAGAGCAGCCGCCCAGCGGCTGCTTGTCGAAATGTGGCATTACCCCCCTCCCTAAAAACAAACATCGACCCGATGCATGCGCAAGCAAAAGAATGTCAGAAAAGCAGTTCACAAGAACATGGAAGGAAATAAGCAGTTCGTAAGCAAGGATGGTGAGAAAATGAACAGTCACAAGAAGCATGCGGTGAGGGCGTGGCGGTAGGCTGCTAGCGGAGCTCTCGCGAAAAGTACGGCTTCATTCGCACGACGTGGACGACTTCGCGCTTCCGCTGGCGGCGATGAGCAGTAGAAGAGCCGTCGGGAAGAAGTTCGTATGTGACGTCACTCAGCTGACGGACCACTCTGTAGGGACCGAAGTACTGCTTTAGCAGTTTCTCGGAAAGCCCTTGGCATCGAATCGGAGTCCACACCCACACCCTGTCGTCCGGTTCGAAGGTCACTACTCGGTGGCGGTGATTGTAACGCCGAGCGTCTCGGCCTTGCTGGTTCCGGATGCGCAGTCGCGCAAGCTGGCGTGCTTCTTCGGCGCGCTGAGTAAATTCCTCGGTACCAACTTCGGGATCATGGCCGTGATGGGGCAACATAGTTTCTAGCATGGTGGACAATTCGCGGCCATAGAACAGAGAGAAGGGCGTCATGCGCGTTATCTCTTGTTGCGCCGTATTGTACGCGAATGTGACGTACGGTAGGATGTCATCCCAAGACCGATGTTCAACATCCACGTACATAGACAGCATGTCGGCGAGAGTTTTGTTGAGACGTTCGGTCAGGCCATTCGTCTGTGGATGGTAGGCGACGGATTTACGGTGGGTAGTGCCACTCAGCTGCACGATGGATTCCAGCAGCTCGGCCGTGAAAGCTGTGCCTCGGTCCGTTATGACAATTGACGGGGCGCCGTGCCTGAGGACGATGCGCTCGACGAAAAATTTCGCTGCTTCGGCTGCCGTGCCTCGTTCGGTGGCCTTTGTTTCAGCATAGCGCGTGAGTCAATAGGTAGCGACTATTATCCACCTGTTGCCCGAGGAGGAAGTTGGAAAAGGGTCAAACAAGTTCATGCCAACCTGCTCGAATAGAAGTCAGGGCACTTGGACAGGCTGCAGTAAACCAGCTGGCCTTACAGACGGTATTTTCCGTCGCTGGCAATCGTGGCACGTCCGCACATAGTGGCGCACTGCCGCCGCAAGTTTGGGACAGTAAAAACTCTTTTGAATGCGAGCCAAAGTTTGAGCATAGCCGAGGTGACCGGCGGTGCACTCATCATGACATGCCTGCAAGACTTCGTCGCGGAGAGTCTCTGGCACGACGAGGAGATAATCCCTTCCCGTTGGAGAAAAATTGATCTTGTGCAGCACGTCGTTTAGGGAGACAAAACGAGGATTGCGTTCTGGCGAAGGGACGGGGTACTTCTGTAGTACGCGCTTTCAGGAAGTCGATGAGTGGTGCGAGCCCCGGGTCCTCACGTTGGCGCTGCGAAACAGTGACTGCGTCGACAGTTGCGATAAGAGGAAAGTCGGGCTCTTCGTCTTCATTCGCCGTCTCGATAGGCGAACGGGACAAGCAGTCGGCGCCGTTGTGCTGGCACCCGGACTTATACACGATGGTCATGTCGAACTCCTGTAGACGTAAACTCCAACATGCAAGGCGTCCAGAGGGATCGCGCAAGTTTATTAACCAGCAAACAGAATGATGGTCGCTCACGACCTGGAAGCGGCGGCCATAAAGATACGGGCGAAATTTTATCACTGCCCAGGCAACAGCGAGGCATTCTTTCTCGGTGGTGGAATAATTAGATACAACACGAGACAAAGCCCGGCTAGCGTACGCGATGACTCGCTCAGCGCCGTCCTGCCACTGTACGAGCTCAGCGCCGAGGCCTACATTGCTTGCATCCGTGTGAACCAGGGTCTTGGCATGGGCATCGAAGTGGGCAAGCAAAGGCGTTGTTTGCAAGCGGTGCCGTAATTCATCGAATGCCTTTTGCTGTTCGTCTGTCTATGCGAAGGTGACATCATATCATGTGAGACGCGTCAACGGGGCAGCAATTCGTGATAAGTTTGCAATGAATCGCAGGTAATAGGCGCAGAGTCCCAAAAAATGCCGGACTGTCTGCTTGTAAAAGGGAGTAGGGAAGTTGGCGACGGCTGCAGTTTTGGCGGGATCGGGCTGAACACCTCGACGGCTGACGACGTGGCCCAGAAACAGGAGCTCTTCATAACCAAAGTGGCACTTTTCAGGTTTTAACGTGAGGCCGGCAGATCTTATAGCCCGTATCACGGTGGAAAGGCGTTGAAGGTGTTCCTCGAACGTTGGGGAAACACAATAACGTCGTCCAGATATACTAAACAAGTTTGCCATTTAAGGCCGGATAAGACTGCGTCCATCATTCGCTGGAATGTCGCTGGAGCGGAGCACAATCCAAACGGTAGGACCTTGAACTCGTAAAGTCCATCCGGCGTGACAAACGCAGTCTTCTCACCGTCCCGTTCGTCTACTTGGATCTGCCAATAACCGCTTTTGAGATCGAGCGAGGAGAAGTAGCGTGCATGGCGCAGCCGGTCCAAGGAGTCATCAATGCGTGGTAGCGGGTAGACCTTTTTTTTGTGACCTGGTTAAGTTTGCGGTAGTCAACACAGAATCTCAGACTGCCATCTTTCTTCTTAACCAAGACGACAGGTGAAGCCCAGGAACTCCTCGATGGCTGTATGACACCGTCATTCAGCATTTCGTCTACCTGCTGAGCGATGACTTCGCGTTCCCGCGGTGCCACTCGGTATGGGTTCTGTCGGACTGGTCGGATACGTTCGTCGGTTATTATGCGGTGCTTGGTGAGGGATGTCTGCATGACCGCGGAGGCAGACGAGAAACAGTCTTGAACTGACAGAGCAGCCCGACGAGTCGATCCCTCTCGGTTGGTGATAGAGCAGGGTTCACATCGAGGGCGAATTGGGCCGTTTGGCTGGCGGATGTCCCGGTCTGGAGTGTGGCACAGTGAGAAGTTTCCGCGATATCTTCCAAGTAGGCGACCGTGGTCCCTTTAGCAATGCGTTGTCGTTCATTGCCGAAATTTGTAAGAAGTCCATCCGCGAGGCCGTTGGTCAGGTGGACGATACCGCGGGAACACAGACGCCGTGTCGGAGCAGCAGCTCAGTGTTCTGTTCGGCCACCCTTGCAGCACTGGACTGGTCATCGCACCTGACGGTAACGAGAGTACATGAGGGTGGCGGCATGGTTACATCCGCATCAAGGATGCGCAAAGGTGCGTGGCGTCGTTCGGCTTCTGAGGAAGTCCGTGCAGGCGGTGAAAACGTGACCAAACGGCGAGGAACGTTAATTACGGCACCATGCTGTCGTAAAAAGTCAAGGCCCAGTATGAGGTCCTAGCAACAGTTAGGCAGAATAACGAATACGACAACAAACACGGAGTCAGCAATGGGGACTCGTGCAGTGCACCGCCCTAACGGTGTCATAAGGTGGCCACCAGCAGTACGAATTTGGGGTCCAGGCCATTCAGTCCTAACATTTCCGAGCCGATCCGCGAAATTCTTGCTGATTATTGAGAAGTCTGCTCCTGTATCTGCTAAAGCAGTCATTGTGCGCCCGTCAACAAGCACTGGAAGGTCGGCGCTAGCTGTGTCATCGGTATGAGGGAAGCTCGGAGTCACGGAATCACGCTGCGGCGGCATCGCTGTCACGGAATCACGCTGCGTCGTCACGGGGGGGTTTTCGGGACGTCGGTTTCGTTTGTCAGCAACCTGCCCCCCTGAGGTCACCGCCTTCAGTTTCCCCGGCGTGGGCTTGGCGACCGCCCCCTCAGCGTATCGCTGAAAGTATGACGGCTAGGTTACGAGTAGCGGACGGGAGAAGGTGACCGTTGGCGGCCGTTCGGTGAAGTCTGCCGGGCAGCAAGGTATTCCTCGATTTCCCGAGGTCGCTCACCGAACCGTGGGCGCAGGGCGTGACGTGAAAGTCCCTGAAGCCCGAGTTCACGGTAGGGGCAGCGCCGATACAGGTGGCCGGCTTCCCCGCAATGGAAGCAGAGCGGTTGCTGACGAGGAGAACGCCAGATGTCTGCCTTCCGGACCGGTGGTTGCATGGCGAGTCCCAGCTGCGGTGGCCGTTGGTAGGAGGGTGGCGGCAGAACGGACGGCGGCTGCGAGTCGAATGGGAGAGGCTGCGCGGGAGGCACCGCGGGCTGACGGACAGCTGCTGCATAACTCAGAGGGCGTGGCTCGGGCAGCAACTGAGGCGGTGCAAACAATTGCCGGATCTCCTTGCGCACGACTTCAGTGAGTGCAGCGGCTGTCGGATCAGGTGAGATGATGCGGAGTTTCCGGAGCTCCTCGCGAACTACGGCTCGGATCAACTCTCGCAAAGAGGAATGTTCACTGGCGCTGCACGAGGCGGCCACTGAGCTGACGGACTGAACGCACGTAGACTCGTTACGTCGGGAACGTTTCTGCAGGGCTCGCTCAATGAGGATTGCTTCGCTGATGAAGTCCAAACCAAACCAGCGAAAAGATGTTCTTTTACCCCCTGCATCAGGTGGCGCAACTTCGTGGCCTCCGTCATGTCGGGATCAGCCCGCCGACAAAGACGGGTCACGTCCTCGGCAAACATGGCGACGCTCTCGTTGGGCTTTTGGATACGGGCTTCCAGGAGGCGGCGCGCTCGGTCACGGCGGTCGGGGCTGGCAAACGTATCGCGCAGCTGCTGGCGGAAGGCATCCCAGCTTTGAAGACCGGTCTCCCGGTTCTCGTACCAGGTTTTGGCGCCGTCTTCCAGCGCGAAGTAAACGTTGCGCAGCTTCATGGCAGAACTCCACCGATTAAAGTTGGCCACGCGTTCAAACTGCTCTAGCCAGTCGTCGACGTCTTCAGCAGGAGCGCCATGGAAACTGGTCGGCACACGGAGCTGGTGGAGGGTTAGATGAGGGGAACTCGCCTGCGCCATGGGATGAAGCTCAACAGGGCGGCGGTCGGGAAGGAGACCGAACTCTGGGGAGAGGCCGTGAATGCGGCGGCTGCTGCGATGTACGGGCGTAGACACCAACGGGAGTCGCTCGGGACTCGATGAACTGCTGCGAGAAGAGGTCCGGGACATGGGATCTTGAATGCACCTCCACCAGTGTTACGTAGCCGTTAGGGCTCGTAACCGAAAGGCTTTAATGGGGGGTTGACCTGGACAGCACCGGAGAACAAGCCAAGAGTACCCAGAGGAGGCCGGGACCGATCTTCTCCTTTTTCCACTCGCCGGTGCACGCGACTTGCGAAGAGCAGCCGCCCGGCAGCTGCTTGTGGAAACGGGGCAATACTATTATTCCTAGTAAAGAAAACTATACAAAAGCTGTATCTCACCGGTAGTCGCCTTTGGAGAAGAAACGTGGAATCGAACGAAAATGTTTGGAATTGAAAGGACGACAACGCATCGAAATGTAGTAGAGAAAGGCGAGTCAATGACGTTTTAGCCGCAATTAGGAAACAGAAAGGGGCATGGGCAGGGCATCTAATGCCAAGCCAAGAAAACCGATGGACACAAAGGGTAAAAGACTATTTTCCTAGAGGAGGCAATCCAGTGGGCGCGCAGAAAGTCAGGAGAATGGACGAGATCGGGAAGTTTCCGGTGGTAAGGTGACGCCAGGAGGCATAGGACAGGATTGCCTGGAGGGATATGTCTGGGTCTTTCTCATGTAGTGGGTGTAGTAGGGCTGGGATGATTATCGTGATGCATGGTTTTATCGCAGCGTTAGAAAACACCTCCACATTAGCAAATGCGATAGTTATCAATAAGTTTACTGCATTTCACTCAGCCGTATAAAAAATTTAAATTTCTTTGGGCCTATCGACTTTCATGAAAGTTGCACTACTAGCTCACAATCGTCTTGGCAAAGCAGCCACGGCTTTGAGGTACAACATCTGCTTGGCGTGCTAGAGTCGAATGACGGGAAAGCGGATAATATGCGAGGCAACTCGGAGCGTTAAATGTTTCCAAGGATGTCATACATCCCTCTTACTACTGTTTTAGCATTATAATAGTCTATGCAAGCGGAACCTTCTCACCTCATCACGACCATTCCACCGTGACAGGTGTGCCAAACTAAACCTCAATTTGAGCAAACTGCCCACAATGGCAGGCGGCAGTCAACTAATGATTGATCGTGAGGGGTTGCTCCGGATGAGCAGCGGAGGCCTCACAAGCCCCACCGGTGGCTATGTCTGAAACAGCCACCTGTCGGAGCAGTGGTGGCGCATTGCTTAACCGCTATACCACTGCGCCAGTGGTGAAAGGAGCCCTTCAAGCGATTTCTGAAATTAAAGTAGACAAGGACCAATCCCGCATGTATGGCCACTAGGTAGATGAAATCAGCAGCAAATCAATCCACAGCATCATTCAAACAATTCACCGTGGATAACTTCATAGTTTCTTGCGTTCACGCCGCTATCGCACATAAACTCTCAATTGTTGGAAAACATAACTTCTAGAACTGCATCCTCTCGGGATCAGGTAAAAAATGAAGCAGCACATCGTCCTCTTTTTGTATTGTTCGCGATGTATCTTCACGTGGCAGTGCAGTGGATGCTTGAACTTCGAAATTCGAACTGCGGAGCGCATAGGCGTCGCGCTGCTCGCGTTTGTTTCCATCGCGATAGTACAGATGGGACCTATGTAAACAAGCCGCGTTCATGGTTACTACTAACAAGTAACAACTGAACAATGGAAATGTGATTTCTTGCATTACACGTAGACCGGCCACATAGTGGTTTGGAGGTACGAAAATTGGAGGCCGCTGAAGTTAAGCAGAAAGCGCCAACTTCTCTTCACACTGCAGTGATACTAATAGGCCGTCACATTTCGTTAACCTGTCACTGAGTCAGAAAGAAGCCGTATTAGCAATAGGAACCACGCGATGATTTATGCACTCCACAATTTCATATGGTTTGCTTTTGAGCAACGCTGTTATAAACTTCTCGAGCTTTAGTTGTCCTGTAGTCATATCAGCATTATTTAATTACCATATCGAGCGACTACAGTATCCGGGAAATAAAATAAAAGCAGCCGGCGTCAAATACCTCATTTGGCTGAGCTGCTATCATTATAAGTTCTAGTTTTCTGTGTCCCGAACGTGTACTCGAGTTCTCGCACTGTTCACGTCAAAAGAAAAGGCAAAGGGCACATCTGTTGAAGTAACTTCAAAATCACTTAGACCTTTTCACACATTGAAAGCTCCGCGTTTCAAATAAAAAGAAATTGAAATGCTTCACCCGCAGCTTGCGCTACAAATATGCAGCCAAAAATATGCGCATATTTTATTCCTTTTTCTCAATACGCAATGTGAAAAAGAGAAAATTCGGCAAAACAACAGTGTACCCTGGCTTCATTCCAGTGGACGCTCATACATCAGCTGTTTATATGTGAGCCGACAGTTTTATTGCGCGCTGCTTAGTACGGAGTCATGAAATGGATTCTTCAAAACAAAATAGACTTAAGATATTTAAATTCCATGCTTAAATATTATCAACAAAATATATGTTTACGTAATGTTAATTCCTGTAGAGTTTTTATGCAAGTCATTCCGAAGTCAAATTTTGCTGTAACTGCGAAGAGAGGTGCCTTCAAAAGACAGCTTCCTGCGCATATCGAACTTCTGCAATATTTCGGGAGCTCACCACTCTCCCCATCGAATATAGAGGCTTCGTCCATTGCACGACAATTGCATATAACAATGACGAATTGCGAAACAGAGCAACTGTTACGTAAGAAGCGTCATTTGCCGGCGGGACAATGGCTGGGTAACAATGTGCTGCGTGATTACACCTGCACGCACAAGCTGGCGAGTGGTGCACGAATGACAAAGGCTAGGGTGCTGCCAGAGGGTTCGTTTTCACCATAGCCTTTCCTCGTTGCAAGCAAACTTTCGTCGATCCCGAGGCTGAATTTTTATTACGGCGGCACAGGCTGAGCCGCGTGCAGGGCAGCGTCCGTGCGTGTCGGAGGCTTCACGCCGTTGAAACGAGCACAGTAGCGTGGCGGAACGGAGAGATGGCAACCCCTTCTAAGAGAGCGAGGCGTATCGCAAGCAGCGAAGACTAGGGCGCCGACAAGTCTTCCATCTGAGCAAGTCGAAATTCTTTTACAAAAAGTTAGGCTATGGTTCACCTCTGCCGAGCCGAGTTTCACGTCCCGAAAGCTACACAAGCATACCAAACATGTGCCAAAGTTGAAGGACAATTTTCGTGGTCAAAGGTCAGATGTCAAGGGCAAATTTAAATGACAAAGGACATAAGGTTAAGTATATGCGCATAGCAACACAAGCCATGACTTATCTCATGGGCATTTCAAGGTCGTTCGGATGCTGACAGCGAAATGAGTCCCAGCTGTTGTAGAGTAGCTTTCGCTACAAAAGTGATGTATTCTTAAAATATGCCACACACTGTAGAGGGGCTTCAATGCATACACGTCAAGGACTTCAAAGAATGCATGGCTGTTTTAAGAAACAGTGGCGCACATGTAAAATACAGGCTGGTAAGAATGGACGATTCGTCGTCTTACGAGAAGAATTCAACAAAAATGCGTGGAAGGCGATCGCTAAGAGCTTTTAATGTGCATATCCCAGTGCCACAAGAATTATGAGCACGACTGCAGCACACTGCAGGCCTCTCGTATTGTCCCGCAAAGCAAGACTAATGATTGTATGTAGGAAGAATGCACTGTCGGTTTTGCTTCACACTAGAAACTTATGAAGACTCAGTGCCTTTAGAACAGCTGTCCGTGAAAAGGGGTCTTTACCTTTCCTTATAAGTCAGTATCTTCAGAAACATTTCAATACTTCGCAGGTTCATAATTGATATGTCATAAAAAAAATATCTGGTGATGTACGTTCTTGAATTCCAATGCTCAAATTGGCTGCGCTTCTTCTGCTCATGTGGATGCTTCGATTTCCTTGCGTCAGGATGCTCTTTTCGTTGCCGTTAGAGAATGTATTGAAAGGAATGGTTTGCAGAGGTTTAACGTCCCAAAGCGACTCAGTCTATGAGGATGCCGTTGTGAAGGGCTCCGCAAATTTCCACCACCTGCGATTCTTTAACGCCCGCTTACATCCCACAGTAAATGGGCCTCTAGAATTTAGCCTTCATCGGAATTCGACCTCCGCGGCCGGGATCGAACCTGCGTTTTTAGGATCAGCAGCCCAGCGTCGTAACCACTGAGCCACCGCGGCGGCCTTATTGAAAGGAATGGCGAAATTGGGCTCCAGAACTCAGCCGGTGTGCCAGCAGACAGCTTCAATTCTTTGTTTTAATTTTTCCCCCGGCCAACTTTATCTCTTTTACCAATGACTCTTACGTCCAACAAAAAGTGATCTAAATTAGATTCTGCGTCGCAGCGACCCAATACAATATATTGTTAGGTGCTACTAATCGTTCCCTTCAGCATGGATTTACTAAGTAGAATTCTTTAAGTGTTTTTTTGTAATCAGAAATATTGAACCGCCACGCATTCAGTAAATAGGATCTTAACCTTCTTGAATCACATGGGAAGCTTTTAGCGTTTGCGAACAAAATTACATTGAATGATTCGTTGCAGTTTTAGATCTAAACTTACATGTGGAATTGCATCATGCCTTTTGGCACTATTCCCCACGAGCACAGAAAGAGCTCCTTCTGTAAGAACCTGCGCATTCTAAGATGGAAAAGAGAGCTCGTGCCTAGAATGTTTTCTTAACAACTGATGCCTGCTTGCATCACTTTTCATGTCGTATGCATGCAATGCATACCACATTCTATAATCAGATGACCCGGCTACTTTCAGCCGGTTTCCTCTGCGAGGTCATCGCAGCTTTAGCTGAGAATCTTCTGCTTTTTTTCTATCTTCATCATCTTTTCTGTGTTCTTTTACTTTGCCCATCACTTTCTTCACAAAAGCAAGAGTGCTTATACTCTTTTAGCTTTTAGGAAACGAAATAATCTCATTCATATTCTTTCCATCATTAGCTGTTCCACAACACGTTCCAGCTCTAAGATGCTTGCCTGAAAGTGCTCTATAAAAGTGTAGTTACGCACAGAAGGCGAATAGAAGAACCGTTGAACTATTCATTCGTGTTCAATATATTTCATTTGTAAGCTTCTGAATTTCTGTCGTGCTGATGTATGCTATTGCCATAGGGATCGCATTTTTCTTGGCGTATAAAAAATTCAAAACAGCGTTTATGCTGCAGGTCTGGCTTCTTTTACCAATCAGTCGTGTTAGGGAACAGTGAGTATTCATACTCAAAGCTACCTTTAAGATAATTTAAATCAAAATAAAGAGAATAGACCTTTTCCCCCACCTCCTAAGATGCCGCTAGTTCTTCCTGGTATGTACAAAAATAAAATTTATCTGACGTAAAAATGAAACCTCTTCTGCAGCGATCACACAAACCGAGTACAAGAACGCTGGTACCGTTCTGACATGTGCAGAGAATATTTTTGTTACCGGCATCCGGCGCTGTTCTACAGAATCGTGGTGAACCAGAAGCACAAATCAACAGTACAAACTTTCGCACGCCTATGATAGAAGTTTCAATGAAGTGATCATGCTTTACCAAATAGGGGCCAAAGATATGGTTCAACCATCTTGTAAATCTGACGCCAAGCTTGTTTAAAGCGAAATACCCTGCAGACATAAAGCAGCGGCGTATGAGCAGAGCATCTGCCTCGCGTGTAAGACTGCTTTGGTTTGAATGCCAGCGCCGCCGGAATTCTCAACGGGATTATAAAAAAATTTATAAATGAGTTAGCAGTCGGAGTGCAAGTGGAAGAAGTTGACATTTCGCTGGAGGATTGATAGGCTGCTTTAAAGGCAGAAAAACATCTTAGCCCTCCATCTGTAGCACCGATGGAAAAAAAGTATTGAGTTGATTTGATTATTACGGATAACGAAAACGTAGTAAGGGATACGGTGGCCAGACATGGATCTCGCAAGCTAAGAGGGAGAAAGATCTGATTAAAAAATGACCAAACTGATAGCTTCAAACCATTTTATCTAGACCAAAAGAATGGCCACCATCTGTAAGGAATGCATCATGCCCGCTAGCATGCCAGAATACTGAGAAAACCCTGATGTTGTCTTGGTTCTTAGGGAAGAGGAAGCCAGGAACATCAAAAATTACAGGCCGACGAGCTTACTGTTCGTTAAATACAAGGTAATTACAAGGTCATCGCTGATAGAATGAGTGCAAGCTTGCAACAAACCAACCAACGCAACAGGCTAGCTTTCGCGAATTCTACTCGAGAACCGACCTTATTCACACCACCAATGAGGTAGTAATGAAATCCGCAGTTCATAGCCTATCCTCTTATATAGCCCTCATTGATTACAAACAAAGCGCATTACGCATTACAGTGTAGAAACCTAATCAGTCGTGTAGACACTATGACTGAACGGTGTAGAACAGACATGTGTGAAAGTGCTGCAAAACACGTATAGGTCTGCACATCCGCCGCAGTCTTTCGTAGAGCCAGTAATAGATTGTAATCAACGAAGGCTTTAAGAAGCCATTCACAGTTCTGAAATGATACTAGTTTGGTACATATTTTTACAGAGAATTCCTCAGCAATTTCTGATTCTTGATGGCATGGCCTTTTAATGTAACTCTGCGGACGAATTCCAAACATTTTTCGGTGAACTAAAATAGTAAGCAGAAAGGTGGGTCTAAAAATTAATCTGCAGAAATCAAAGCCAACCTTAATAGCCTCCTTAGGAAACAGCAGTATACGATAGGAAACGATGAGACAAAAGTCGTGAGCCGAGACGCGGACCGCTAGATTGAAATTACCAGAAGAGTAGAATGGGGTGAAGTGCAGTCAACAATTAACCTAAGCTTGTGAAAGGAAGTATAATATAATTCCTCGAGAGAAAACTGAGCAGCAGCTGTATCTCACTAGTGGTCACCTTCGGAGAAGAAACGTAGAATCTTAACGAAAAGGGTTGCAATTGTAGGACGACAACGCAACGAAATTTGGAATGGGAGAAATGCGACTTAATGACGTTGCAGCCGCAGTTAGGAAGCAGAAAGGGGCATGGGTAGGGTATCTGATGCGAAGGGAAGAAAACCGATGGTCACTCAGGCTAAAAGGCAGGAGGCCATCAAGCGGGACGCAGAAACTGAGGTGAGTGAATGAGATAGGGAAGTTCAGGAGTTGAGATGACCCCCGAAGGCAGAAGACAGGATACACGTGAGAGATATGTCTGAGGTCATTGTCCTGTAGTGGGTATAGTAGGGCTGTCATAATAATTTTAATGCAGGGCAAGAAAACAACCCACCATTGGCAAATACCAAAGTCATCAATTGGTTTAGTGCACTTCGCTCAGCCACATGAAACATTTCATTTTTTTTACCTATCATTTTTTATGAAAGTTGAACTACTAGTTTAAAATCGTTTTGGCAAAGCAGCCATGGCTTAAAGGTAGAACATCTGCTTGGCGTGCTAGAGTCCTATCACGACAAATCTGATAATATACCAGGCAACTCGGAGGGTAAAATTTCTGCAAGGACATCATAGGTGTATCTTATTAATGCTTTTGCATTAAAAGGGTCTACGCAAGCGAAACCTTGTGACGTCATCACGACCACTCCACCTTCACGGGTAGCAACCTAGGCCGGATTTTAAGTAAACTGGAAACCGTGGCAGGTGGCAGTAGACTAATGAACGGTCGTGAGAAGTTGCTGGGAACTAGCAGCCGGGGGTCTCACTAGCCACACGAGTGGCTATGTTTGAAATAGCCACCTCTCTTTGAAGTGGTGGCACATTGTTTAACCGCTATACTACTGTGCCAGCAGTGGAATGAGCACTTCAAGCGATTTGTCAACGTAAAATAGAGAAGGGCCTATTCGGCATGCATGGCCAGTAGCTGCGACGAAGTCAGCAGCAATAGAAAGTGTTAACGCATTCAAACAATCCAGCGCCGATCACATGACAGTTTTTTGCGCTCACGGAGCCGTCACTCGCAAACTCGCAGTTGTTCTAAAACAGCTTTCAAAACAGCACCCCGTCGCTTTCGCGAAAAGAAAGCTGCAGCATATCGTCTTGGCTTTCGTTTGTTCGGAATGTATCTGCGCGGGGCAGTTCAGTGGATGATTGATGTCATTGTATTCAGATGAGAGAAAAATATTTTTACTGTCATGTACTGCGCACTGCAAGCCGGGAAACAAGGATATAAAGATGGAAATACTGCGCTCAGCTTCCATTTGTTGAGGATACCGCCCTTTAGTGCTTAGTAGCCCAAATATGTTGATATTTTTGCTTATCGTTAGCTTCGGAATCGGCGGAACAAGTCAAGGCACAACCTTGAAAGATTTGCAGGCGGTAAGTCATTGAGTACCACTAAAATAAGGATGCGACTACAAAGGGAACAGTTAATACAGCTCTACTTACTGTTCTTTTTTTTATTCGGTAACTTTACTTTCCATTTGCATAGGTGTGCTATGTTTCCAGCAGCGCCGCTGAAACGGTTTTGCATTAAGCTGGTGCCAAAAGAGGTGTTTTTTTAATAGTCATTTTCTGTACTTTCGGGCCGCGAGGATACTCCATAAAGGAGTGGAGTGAACAACACATCAGAATATTGGGCTGGTATTGATGCTGGTGGTATTCGCCTTGTATGATTAACTTCAATTTGGCAATACCTTGCTAAAATTGCGAGATTATATTGTTTACGCAAGGAGACCTTTAAACTTAACAGGCGGACTGCGATTTCTGTTAGGCTACGCAGAGTGGAGCCTATCAATATCCACATTGTAAAAAAGATCCAGAAGTGAAATCCAAAAGTTTTCTGTGTGGCTAAGAATATATTATTGCGATGGAAAGTAACGGAACAGAGCAAAGCCTAAGCGCTATTGTTAACATTTCTTTTCACCACGCTTTTACTTCGCGGGCAGCCAAAAGATCCTAAAGTAGTCCGTGATGCATTATGGGACGACTATAGCATTATTTTCTACAACCCAGGTTAAAGCGTGTTAAAAAAAAAATCGAACAGCGGAGCCTATAGACGTCGCGCTGTTCGCGTTTTTTCCATCGCGATAGTACAGATATCAGCTATGTAAGCAAGGTGCGTTCATGGCCACTACTAATAAGTAAGACCTGAAGTACGGTAATGTGAATTGTTGCCTTACACGTAGACGGGGCACTTAGTGGTTTAGAGGTACAAAAATTCGAGGTCGCTAAAATTAAGCACGAAACGCGAACTTCTCTTTGCATTGCAGTCATATTTATAGGCCGTCACGTTCCGTTAACATGGCACTGATTGAGAAAGAAGGCGCATTAGCAATAGGAACCACGCGACGATTTATGCACTACAGAATTTCATATGGTTTGCTCTCGAGCACATATGATTTAAACTTCTCGAGCTTTAGCTCTCCTGTAATCATATGATCATTAGATATTTACCGTATCGAGTGCTAGCAGTATCCTAGAAATAAAATAAAAGCAGGCGGTGTCAAATGGCTCAACTGGCTGAGCTTTTATTATTATATGTTCTACTTTTCTGTGTCCCGAGCGTGGACTCGAGATCTCGTACTGTTCACTTCAAAAAGAGAGCAAAGGCACTTGTTTTGAAGTAGCTGTAAAAGCACTTGAACCTTTTCACAGGTTGAAAACACTTAAATTTAAATACAAAATTGGCTGTGGCTTAGCTAAGGTTAAGCCTGGATATCTCGAAGTGAAAATCTGTCGCTGCTTTTCAGCCAACTCCCAAGCTACCACTTCTGGATCGATGTTTCTGCGCCGCCCGACTGTTGCTTCTTCTTCTCCTTCCATGGCGAGTCTCTGCGCCGGTTCTATGGGCAAGCGCGCCTTATATGCCCCTCTTTTCAAATGCGCACTGCGCACGGCTGCGGCGAAAGGTCAAACAGTGGCGAGGAGGAGAAGCGACGGCGCACATGCGGAGTAGCGCGCGGCGGCGGCGGCTAGGGGGGCCGCCTGCGCCGTGCGTGATGTCACTTGGTTTCGCGCATGCGCAGAAGTGGCATATCTGGGCTCCGGCTCACGCGAAGCGCGGTGTTGAGCTCCCTTGTGAAGCTTTACGCTTCACAACAGTTTTAAATACATCACACGGAGCTTAACAGGAAATTAGGCTACAAATGCACTGCCAACAATATGTGCGTGACTTCCACCATTTTCTCAATACACAATGGGAATAACAGAAAATGCTGCAAAAGAGTAGTGCACTCCAGCTCGATTCCAGAGGACACTTCAAACATCAGCTGCTGATAAGAGTGAGCCGGCAGTTTTAGTGTCCACTGCTTAGCAGGGAGTCATGAAATTCACTCTTCAAAAAAAAGAGTTAAGATATTTAAATTCAAGGCTTAAGTATTATCAACAAAATATAATTGTGCATTGTTACTTGTAAGGTTTTTATTCCAAGTCATTCCGAAATCCATTTCTGCTGTAACTGGGAAGATAGGTGCCTCAAGAAGACGTTTTCCTGCGCATATCGAACTCCTGCACAGTTTCGGGCGCTCACCACTCTCCCCATCGAATATAGAGGCTTCGTCTATTGCCCGACGATTGCATATAACACTGGCGAATTGCGAAACAGAGCAACTTTTACGGAAGAAGCGTGATTCACTGGCGGAACAATGACAGGGTAAGAATGTTCTGCCTGGCTACAACTGCGCCCACAAGCTTCCGAGCGGTGCACGAATCAGGAAGGTTAGGGTACTGTGAGAGGGTTCATTTACAGCACATCCCCTGCTCACTGCAAGCAGACTTTCGTCGAACCCGAGGCTGAGTTTGTACAGCGGCGGCACAGGCTGAGCAGCCTGCGGGGCGGCGTCCGTGCGAGTCACAAGCTTCAAGCATTTGAAACGACCGCAGTAGCGGGGCGGTGCGGAGAGATGTCAACCCATTTCTAAGAGAACGAGGCGGATCGCAAGCAGTGAAGACTAGAGCGACGAAAAGCCTTCCATCTGATTACACCGAAATTCTTTTACGAAAATTTGGGCTATCGTTCACCTCTGCCGAACCGCGTTTCACGTCACGAAAGCTACACAAGCAAACCAAATATGTGCCAAAGTTGAAGGACAATTTTCGTGGTCAAAGGTCAGATGTCAAGGGCAAAGTTAAATGACAAGGAACGTAAGGTGAAGTATATTCGCATAGCAATACAAGCCATGACTTATCTCGTGGGTATTTCAAGGTCATTTGGAGTCTGACGGCGAAATGAGTCCTAGCTATTATAGTGTAGTTTTCGCTACAAAAGTGTTGTTTTCTTAGAGTATGCCACACACTGTAGAGGGGCTTCAATGCATGCACGTGAAGGGCTTCAAAGGATGCATGGCTCCTTGAATAAACAGTGGCGCACATGTAAAAGCCAGGCTGATAAGAATGAATGATTTGCCGTCTTACGAGAAGAATTCAACGAAAAGCCGTGGAAGGCAATCGCTAAGAGCTTTGAATGTGCATATCCAAGTGCCACAACAATTATTAGCATGGCTGCAGCACACTGCAAGTATCTCGTTTTCTCCCACACTGCAAGAGGAAGAATGCTCTATCGACTTTCTTTACACCAGAAACTTATGAGGACTCGGTGCCTTTAGAACAACTGTACGTGAAAAGGGGTCATTACATTTCCTTATAAGTCAGTATCTTCAGAAACATTTCAGCACTTCACAGGTTCATGACCGGTATGTGATAAAAAAAATGCCTGGTGATGTACGTTCTTGAATTCCATAGCTCATATTGGCTGCGCTTCTTGTGTTCATCTTGATGATCGATTTCCTTGCGTCAGGATGCTCTGTTCGTAGCCGTTAGAGAATGTATGGAAAGGAATGGTTTGTAGAGGTTTGACGTCCCAAAGCGACGCAGTCTATGAGGATGCCTTTTTGAAGGGCTCCGCAAATTTCGACCACCTGCGATTCGGCGTTGCAACGGGAGCTGACATACCGCAGTACACGGGCGTCTAGAATTTCGCCTCCATCGGAATTCGGCCACCGCGGCCGGAATCGAACCTGCGTTTAGGGTCAGCAGACCAGCGCCATAAGCAAGAAGCCACCGCGGCGACCTTAATGAAAGCAATGGCGAAATGGGGTTCCAAAGCTCAGCCGATGTGCCAGCAGACAGCTTCATTTCTTTGTTTTATTTTTACTTGCACGCCATTTTTATCTCTTTTACTGATGACCTTTACGTCCATCTACAAGGATATTACCTTCACATATTAATATAAGGGATATTACCATATTACCTTCTTCGTCCCATCGACCCTATGCTGTATAATCTCAGATGCTACTTATCGCGCCTTTAATCATGAATATAAAAACTAGGGGAAGCCTTCCTTTAAAGTAATTACAATAACATAAAGAAGATAGAGCTTTTCACCCATCTCTCAAGATGCCTCTGGAACTTCCTGGTGTGTACCAAAATAAAATTTATCTCACGTTAAAATTAAACCTGCAGCGATAACACTTACCGAGGACAACACCCGAGGAAGACCGGCGATAACTTTGTGACATGTGCCGAGAATATTTTCGTCGCCGGCAACATGCGCTTTACTGCAGGATCATGCTGTACGAGGAGCACAAACCAATGCTACAAATTTTCGCACACCTGTCATAGAAGTTTCAACAAAGTCCCCGTGCTTTGCCAAAAAGCAGCCAAAAATGTGAATCAAGCGTCCTGTAAATCTGACACCAGGCTAGCTTACCGCGAAATACCCTACAGACATACAGCAGTTGCGTATAGGTAGAGTGTCTGCATGGCAACCGAGAGGGCTGTAGTTTGAATGTCAGCGCCGCAGGAATTCTCAACCGGATTACAAAGAAATCAATCAACTTGTTAGCAGTGGGAGTGCAAGTGGAAGAACTTGAGATCTCGCCGGAGAACTCATATGCTGCTTTAACAACATAAAAACATCTCAGTGTTGAGGACAAAAAAAAATAACGTCGTAAACATCATTACGGATAACGCAACAGTAGTAAGGAATAGGGTAGCTAGGCATGGATCTTGCAAGCTAAGGGGGAGAAAGATCTGATTAGAAAATGCCGAAGCTGATAGCCTCTAGCCATTTAGATAGAACAGAAAACTGGCCACCCTCAGTAAGGAATGCATCATCCCCGCGAACGTGCCAGAACAGTGAAAAAAATCCTAACTGTCCTAGTTTTTAAGAAAGACGTCAGGAACTTAAAAAATTACAGGCCGACGAGCTTACCGTTCGATAACGACAAAATAATGAGTAGTCATCGCTGATAGAATCGTAGCAAGCTTCCACTTCGACCAACCAAAGCAACAGGCTAGCTTTTGCGAATTCTACTCGCGAATATACCTTACTCACACCACCAATCAGGTAATAGCGAAATTCGACGTTCTTAACCTGCCCTCGTATAAAGCTTGCATTCATTAGGAAAAAGCGTATTACAGTGTGTAAACCTCATCAGCCGTGTAGGCACTGTGGAATAAGGGTTTAAAAGTGGCATATGTGAAATTGCTGCAAAATACCTATAGGGGCTGCAGAGCCACAGCAGTCCTTCGTAGAGCCAGCAATAGATCCTAACCAAGAAAGGCTTTAGGAAGGGCGACGCGATCTCTCCGGTGCTCTTCTCACTCGTGTTTAGAGGAGCTATTCAGAGTTCTGAAATATTAGTTGGGCACAAATTTTTATAGAAAATTACTCACCAATCTGCGATTTTCTGATCACATGGCCTTTTAATGTAACTCTGCGGATAAATTCTAATCATAGATCGATGACCTTATAGCGCCCGGCGACGCTATAAAGCCCAGGCGCTGAGATCGGCGTTCCCGCGATAGAGGAAAATAAAGATGGACAGAGCGTGCTCTGGGCGCACGCCCGGCACGGGCTGTTCGGAACTAGACGCCTGCCACGCTGGTCATCTGGTTCTGGTGCTCCGCTGCGACCCCGCAAATCCTCAACAGTGGTGACCCGTACGTGAACCGTGCCTTCTATCCCAGCGCCGTCCTAGCATGGCGTACTGGCAGGACCCACGTTTCGACCCGCCTTTCCCAGCGTTCCGGCCTGCAGGCGTCGGCGGGTGGTTCGCCCAACTGGAGGCTGCGATGTACCTGAACGGCATTACCATCCAGCTGTTTAAACACGCAGTCCGTTGCGACATACTCCCACCTGACCTCCTGCGTCGGCGCACCTACTCTGCCTTCGGCTGCCGGCCATACGATGAGCTTTGTGCGGCCGTCTTGGCTGACTTCGGCGCCTACTATGTTCCGCCGCCGCTCTACGACGCAGCGGACCCGTTTTCACCGCCGCCAGCCTCTGGCCATGCACCGGCCTCGCTCGCGCCCACGCAGCCTTCATCAGAACCCCGCCCGCCTCAGCAGCCCCTCGCCGCCACTCCAGTCCAGCGTCTCCGGCCCAGCTTCTTTAGCACCGACCGCACCAGACGCTGCCGCATCGCTTCCGACAGCACATCCTGCTACTCCGGACACGCTAGCAGCACTGTGCGATGACTCCACGGCCCCAAGTCCACAGTCATTCCCTCAGCAGCTCGGTGAGGTGCCTGGCCCACCGTGGTTTGCAACGTTAGCGAACTCAGCGACAGATGCGCCACCCTGTTCAGCGCCTCCGGCCATACCACCTCCAATAAGGACGATACAGCGTCTTCGGCACAGCCCGGTGAGCAACTTCTCTTATCTGCAATAGTGCCGCCGTCAGTCGAGCTCTTCCTCGACGAGTGCCTCATTACGGCAACTTCTGTAACCTACTGCGTAGCATCGCTGCCAGCCGAAAGCTCACCTGCCGCCTCATCGCTCATTCCGCCAAAGCTGTCAGTCACTGACCTGAGCGATCGTGCTAAAGGCGAAGTGAGATTGCCGCCACCGCAGCATATGCCATATACCAGCACCACTACCCCGGCGGCCACACCGCCTGCCCAAGAGGCCCCACCCCAAGCCCTTAGCACTGTCCACCACTTTTCGGAGTCTGACCCTGGAAGCTCGACACTGTCGCAGCAAGCGTCTGCTTTGGTGCCTGACTTGAGCCACCTTCAGCAACGAATGGTCGAGCTATCCACACCGAGTAGTGCGGCAGTTGTCCATCCACCAGCTGTGTCTCTTGCTGTCAGCCAGCCGTCTGATGTAGCAGTCTCAGCTGTACGGCCTGTAACTGCCACAACCTTCTTGCAGCCACCCACCGCCGACCATGCCCACACGCCAATCAGCACTGGCCAGTCGCTCCGGACTGCCACTCCCGTTTTACCCAAGCACCTGGCATTGGGCCCAGCAACTTCTTCCGGCATCGTCACAGCTGTCGCCGTTATATCGACGGTCCCACCACAGCTGCTGTCAGTCCATGGAGCCGTTTCGGCCCCTCCTGTGCTTGTGACCGCGTACTCGGCGCGTCAGATTGCCATCGACATCAGCTGCAACGTTCCAAAACCGACGACACTTGTGTCCGCGGGCAGCATTACAGTCGGTGACGGCCCGACCATGGCCTTCCCTGCCCCCATGCCCATCGTCAGCTCGGCACCCTGCATCATTCGCCCGTTGCGCACCAGCCAGGCTCGTCCACCTGAGCCAGCGCACTCCACCCGACAGCTCTTCCCGGCCCCTGACATGAACTTACCGGACCCTCCATCTCCATCTCTGGCTATCCCATCTCTGCCCCATCGGCGCGCAAATTTCGACGTTCCGTCCAGGCGGGGGGCCCTATAGCGCCCGGCGACGCTATAAAGCGCTGGCGCTTAGATCGGCGTTTCCGCGATAGAGGAAAATAAAGATGGACAACGCGTGCTCGGAGCGCACGCCCGGCACGGGCTGTTCGGAGCTAGACGCCTGCCACGCTGTTCATCTTGCTCTGGTGCTCCGCTGCGACCCCGCAAATCTTCAACAACATAGCGCATTTGCTGCCACTATCACCACTGAAGCTGAACAGGGGGTCGTCACGAATCCGCCCACAAAAACATGCTGGGGTCAAAATACATAGGTTCAATGTATGACAGCTCCAGCTGTTTCAGACCGACTGTTGGGATGTGCGTTTTCTTGGTTATCCCTGTAATGGCTATATATATGCACGGTTTCGATACTGCCTAAAGTGGCTCCTCCACAATCTGGTGTGGCATGTAGTTCGAAGGCACCTCATTGCGCTGCATCCAGACAGCTTTGGAGAAAACTGAATCTGGACGCACAGCACTAATAGGTCAGGGGTGACGGCGATGCGTGGTCACATGACGCAGATGCACACGAAGTGCCTCCCATTGGAAATAAAGTCGTGCTGGACCGGCACGGCCCTCGTAAAATCGGCCCCATGAGGAAGTTTTGCGTGGCAAACACAAGCATCCTCTTCAAAAATCAGCCTGTGCGCTTTCAAGCACACGCAGGACTGATTGACGACCGAGGAAACAGATTCACTATATCTGAGAAGACCGACTAACAGTGCCTGGTACAGGTGAAGTAAGGATCGCTCAGAGGAACCCCAGGATTTGTCTGGCATATACAGCGCAATGCTTTCAAAGCTGCTGAGTTTTTTCTTAAGCCAAGAAATGTGCTTCGTCCAGGACGCGTCACCGTATATTGTAACGCCTAGGAATTTATGATGTTTGATGTATGAAACGATTTGTCCGCCAATTTTTACCGGATGCCACGCCATTAACTTTCTAGTGAAAGGCAAAATTATGCTTTCAGTTGGTGAAAGTTCAAGCACCTGACGGCTGAAGTACGAAGCCATAAGAAACCCAACGCTGCAACCTTGCTTGCAATTGGGGACGGGTCACACTTTATCTACATATGCAAATATGTGCTTAGGCGGATATCGAAACAGCATTCTGTAGTTCTTGGAAAAATCCGAGAAGCTCGAGACTAAACAACGTTGGACTGAGCACACATCCCTGTGGAACACCTACGACCAACATGATGATCTACTGTCTCCTTCAAGAGTCTCCATGTAGGCTGTCCGGTTTTTCAAATAGCTCGCAATTCTATTGTGCAGACGTCCGTCTATACCGCATTCGCCGAGTGCATTTGACACTGCACCGTGCTTAATACTATCGAATCCGCCCTTGATGTCGAGTAAAAGACCAACAGGGAACCTGTGACGGCGTATTTCATGTTCTACCGTTGACACATGATCAATTACTCTGTCGATGGCAGACCGCCCTTTGCAGAAATGGGTCATTGTGGGGGGGTATAGTCCACATTTTTCAAGGAACCATTCTAGATGGGTTAACACCATACGCTCCATCGTCTTGCCGATACAACTCGTAAGAGCTAGTGTTCTGTATGATGTTAAGTCGAGTGACGATTTTCCTTGTTTCAGCAAGGCCACAATGCGGCTTCTTTTCCACTGCTGTGGAGCAGTGGCAGAGGCCCAAGACTGGTTGTACAATGTTAAGAGAGCTTCTATTACCTGTGACGCCAGATGACGAAGCGCGCTGTATGTGATTCCATCAGGTCCTGGGGACGAACGATGCGTTCAAGCAGAAAGCTATGGTTTCAGTTCTTGAATTGTAAACGGATTGTCCAGGCGAGTGTCCACTGTGGGAGGAGCACATGAATGCTGCCCAGGTGAAGACGCGCTTCCAGCCATTCTCGAACAGAAATCCTCCGCAACCTCTATTTCTTGCCGCTTTTCACAAAGTGGGAAGGTGTTGCTATAGGGGAAGTGTCGGCAGGCTCCGACGACGTGCCAGGTTTCGGAGAGTGGTTTGCGAGGATCCACGCTGTTGCGAAATGATCGCCACCGTTGTCTGCACAGATTCTCTAAATAGCACTGTATTTGCTTCTGGGCACGTCGAGAGGCCTGGAGATCCGAGACATTCATGTCCTTGCGTATTTTCTTGCTGCACGCCGACGAATCGCTCAAAGCTGCGCGTAGATCACATCCGCTGGAGCTGTGGAACTGGGCGCTGAGATGTTGCGTTCTGTATCTTGCATGGCCGCAGTAATGAGCTGCTCCACACCTGTTGGAATATCGAGATTCTCACAGCTGTTTTCTAGAACAGAGCAGAAAGTACTCCAGTCGGTGCAGCGTATTTTGGCATGTGGAAGACGGTGAAACCGCAGTAGCTGTACGTATGTAGGTATGTAGTCACTTTAATAGATTTCCATATCAGCACACCACGTTGCGGACGATGAGAGGCGCCCGTATATAAATTCCAGGCACAGGCAGCTGCAGAAGGTAGTCCCGCGCAAAAAGGTTGGCGAGCCATCAGTGAGCAATACATTACCTGCATTGCCTACGAACGCGGCGATATCCCGACTTCGAGCGTTCGTAATAGCGCTTCCCCAGCCATGGTGATGCGCATTGAAATCTCCAACTAATGCATGGGGTTCCGAAACCCATCGATAAGCGATTTCAATCAAAGGGCGTGAAATCGAGCCCCTAGTGGGATGTATCCACCTTTAATAGAGATTGTGCGCCCATTCAAAGTAACAGTGATCGCTACATACTCGTTGCTGCTGCCTCCAGTAACCTGATGCCGAACGTAAGTGAGGTCGCGGAAGACGCATAGTAGTACTTTACTCTAATGCCCAGCCAATTCAGAGATGAAAGTCAAATAACCGGACAGTCGACAAGGAGATATGATATTCGGTTCACATATTATAAAGACAGGAAATCGGTACTTGAAAATCGTCTGACTGAAACCTGCTTGGCAGCATCGCAGACATCGAGCATTCTATCGCAATACTGCCGATCGAGAGATTCGTAGTAATGGTGCTGACGATGAAAGAGCCATAATTTCTGACTGCTGTTAGAGTAGCAAACACCGGTTAAATAACGTCTAAAATTTCGAGAGCAGCCTTAGCAATCGGCACGTCCACTCCAGCAATTATCAGCCGTAAGGTGCCTATCAACTGTTTCAGCATTGCCCTGGTTCGATCGTCTGTTGCAGACACATCAGGCGGACGCACAGCCAGACATGTCACAACGCTTACAATGTGCGATGGTAGAGTTGAACACTCTGCGGAGTCCACCTGGGTGGTTGGCATGCTTGGCTCTTTCGGAGCTGGAGGCAATGGCTTCTGTGCGGCAGAGCGGCCTCGTTCCTCCTGATGTGTTTTCACTCCATTTACTAAACTCAGTTTCTTCTGCCGGTTATGTGTCCTCCTTCTCGAGCGAATTATGGAGAATGCTGTTTCTCGGTGAGTAGAATTGTCTCTCACAATTTTCTTCAAGATTGACTTCTCTATTTTTACCTTCGGGCATTCCCTAGATGTTGCCTCATGGGGTCCTTTGCATCTGGCGCAAATTGGAGCTTCAGTCGTACATGTAGGTCCCTCATGAGCGCCACCACAAGGCGGACATGATTTCGTGCTCGTATATGCAACACTTACATGTCCAATTGTCTGGAATTTTCGGCAAGGCGGTGGTTGGGGCACACAAGGACGCACTGGGTGCCTCACGCAACCAACGTTCACATGAGATGGCAAAATAGTACCCTCGAACATTAGTTTAACCCACCGTGGTTGGCCGAAACGATGGATTTCGATTATGCGAACTGGACATGATAGAAGTTGCACCAAGTCCATATCCTTGATCTCGGTGTCCACGTCGGAAATCGCACCTGCAGTAGTGTTAAGTCCATGAGCTAAGAACGAGTGGATGCGTATGTTGCCAAAGACTGACACGGACATAAACTTGTTCAGGGTGCCCCGATTCGAGACATCAACAGAGGGGATGTTCCATCTTGCATTAATACGCACTTCCTTGACTTGGCCCGGAACCAGTCGTTCAAAAAGAAGAGCCAAAGACTGCCTGTTGATAGAGTTGAGATTGTCTAAATCCTCGACAGGCATGTACGGAATCGTGTGAGATTGTGCGCTTATACTGCGCGAGTAGCACAAAGGGGGCTCTGAATTGCGGACCTCGTGGGCCCGGCACGGCAAGCCCATGGGGCCCCGATGTGGGATACGTGCCGGACCCACAGGGCACGCGGGACCCACGGGGGACCCACAGGGGCAGCCCAGTGGGCTTGCTACATATGACCAGCAGGGCACCTCTATGGTCTGCATGCAATAAAACGATAAACGGGGCTTTCCTCGGTCTTTTGTGGGACCCCTAGGGGCAGTAATGGGCTTCTCAGAGGGGACCTTCAGGGGGGCTTAGGCGGCAGTGCAGCGGGAACCAGATGGGCTAGCCCACATGCCAGGCCCACGTGCCCAAGCCTAATCCCAGGCAAAACAGTACACTTTCGCTTCTCAACCGGTTTTCCTTGGGACGATCGCTCCTCCGCCCCATTTCCTCTCCAGGTTAGAGACACCTCGGTGCGTGCTATCGCCCATCGAACCAGAAACACGAGCTCTGATGCATTCCGGGAAAGGTCTATTGGACAGTCGCAGGTATTAAGCGACAGCCTAAGTAGCTGGTTAAGGTGAAATCCATGCACCCTCCGTCGTCAGTCGGAAAAAATCCCACAATTCCTGTAAATAGAAAAAGAAAATAGCGGGCCTTTGGGTTCGAACCCAGCTCCACTGCGCCAGGTGGTCACGCAATGCGTATGCCACACAGGGTGTTTTTGTTCTTTATTGCCCGTAGGCCACGAAGGGTCGTTGTTTCAGGCGTGTTTGAGGAAAATCCATTGAACGCGTGGTCCGGTGTATGACTTAGTAACCTGTGTTTGGGATGTGTTCTTGTCTTACAGTAATGAGAAAAACAAACAAATACTATTATGCTAATCACGCGTCAGAAATTGGACGCAATGAAAAGGGGTGTTATCGTGCTTCACTGTACTGAAACAAATGCGGTGTATTTGTAGAAGTGGCGTGGTATGCCGTGCTCCGTAAGCTAGATAGGGATTGATGATAGGTAATCGGTAATTAGGATTGTAATCGACTATCGTTATCGGTAATATGATTGGTAATCGCTAAGAAATAAGAAAAGGAAAAAAGAGGAAAAGGAGCTACCGAGAATCTCACGCAGAGGAAGTTGTTCGTCAAATCACTTAAAAAGAGATAAAGCGCGAAAAACATAGGACGAAAGAGAAGGCACAGACAATCCAGGCGTCTCATGACAGCTGGCGCTGAGCACTGGCAATCCTCAGTATCAAGTATCATGAATGCACCTCACGACTTTTGTACTTGAATCAATAATGTTTTTCCAAAACTCCGTCGTAACATTCTTGGTGTGTAAACAAGTTGCTCGGACAATTCCAATGCTTGCGTGGTCATTCTGCCTTATTTACGGCACAATGCGCAGCATCGATGCGATGCGTGATGTTTGTTCAAGGCCTTGAGCCGCTCCCCCTAAGGACGCTTATCGCTGATTGCTCTCGCATGTATACACCATATGCCTCTGTAAAGAAAGAATACAAACCATAAAACTAATTTTAGTCATGTTATCATGAAGGACAAGCAATTTCGGTATGTAACTGAAAGAAAATTTTGCGGCATTTCGTCCCTCTAAGCTTTGCAATGTACAAATTGCTATTTAAAGACACTGAACAGTTAGAACGTTTCTGTGTACGCCGAGCATATAACCGAGACGGGGCAGTACTTAGGGAAAAGAGTGATTTGAAATGCACACTTTCGTCCTAGCAGCACGACGTCGCCGTCATAAAATCTGCCTTCACGCCATGCCCTCCACCGCTCAAATGTCAGTATATGTTACTGTTCACCACTTACGTCTTTCGGAGCGAAGTCATTATTCACTGAGGCAAGGACGATATGGTTCCACCATACTTGCACTGGACGTACGCATGGAAGGCGATGTCGTCTTCGATCGTAGATTGATCAAGGCGCAAAAAACTGTATAACACAAATTCAACGAGGACGAGCAAGTCGCAGCGCGTTTTCTCAGCTCCCTTCATCGCCTCACACTCAACTAAACCGCAGGAGAGAAAAAAAAAACCTGTTCCAAAGCAACGCAGGTAAGGCTGGAGAGCACTTCTGCATGACGTCACCGCACAGTGACCGGGCACAGTGAACAAGTAGAACCGGAGCCTGCTCTCGACTTCTTGGAAGCGTCGCGGGGAGTGTGGCCGGGAGGGCGGCTTAAAAAGTTCGATAGTGTGTTGTAGAGTCGCCTCCGAGCCAATTCGAGAAAGGGGGCTCGGAGAGACAGGAGAGACACAGAGGATCCCACCGGGAAGGAACAAAGGCCGACAGAAAAACAAGGGATGAACAGGTTTTTTGTTGCGACCGGACCCTGGAAAAGCAAGGAAGGCGGTGGTCAGAGGAAAGGAAAAAAACCGCGCAAAGACGGGTTACTCGTGTCAGGTTTCTACAGGTGTTTTTTGTTTCTATTTTGTTCTTTCGAGCGCTGTACCTTTTTGCTAGCCCGAAGCGTCGCCCTTTAGGGAACACCCCAAGCTGCCGGCTCTGTTGAATTAACCTTCTCTTGTTCGACGATAGAAATGTTCTGGGCGATTTGTGATTAGCATCTCTTCCTGATAGAGTGAGGGGTGGGGCAGCTAGCGATTGCGCTTGGACAAGTTGCGTTTTCAATGGGCGATCACTTCACGAAGAAGAAGCGCAAAGAATACCTGCATGAAAACCAAGAATTTTCTATCTTCATTGATGCGTCACTACAGACTGCTGCTAGCGGACGTTAAGAAAGCTGCTGGAATGAACGCGACAGTAGCAAACCTTTTGGAGGCTCTGGCGCAGCCGCCGGAGGCTCGCCATTTTCATCAACCAGTCGTTAAGTCCATGCGCCACATGTTGCATGGAGACGACGAAAGCGTTTGTAGTGCTGCCGTAATTGAAGTGCATTTAAACAAGCAAGAAACCTTGTGCTGTCAGCTTTCTCTGCGGCATCTGTAGCACACCAGGAAAATATGCAATGCGATAAACGCAAAAGAAGCACGAAGAAATCTCAGAAGCGGGTTCTTTTTTTATTACGACGTTCAAAGAGCAGCTCTGCATCAGAGTGAAACATGCAAGCTATTGCTATTTGAGTGCGCTTAACCATTTTACCTCTGATGTAGGATATTCAGGCAGGCTAGATGTGGGAATGTCAACTCTTCCCGTGTACAACTAATGTACGCGGAACAGTCGATAGGTGTTACCCGGCAACTCGCTAATGGCGCATGACTGTTCCGCACTGTGAAGCCCACAGTAATCTGCGAAGGACTTACAAAGGCTGTTGGCGGATATATACTAGCCGTTTGCCCGCACACAGCCGCCCTGGCTTTGCCAGGGTGCTCCACGAGAAGCCAATATGTCGTTTTCCCGCAATTCAGCTTCATGCAGCCCCCGTCTTTCATGCACAAACTGCATGTTTTGCCACTCCGTAGCTCACGCTTAGCCCTTTTCTATCAGATATGTACGATACAGGCGGGAAAGATGTTGGAATAGCAAATGCGCCATGCATAGCCCATGTATTTTCTATGCAGGACACCTGCAGGCTACACGCGGGAATAGTGGTGTTCCTTGTTCCTGTTCCTTGTTCCTGTTCCTTGTTCCAGCGTTTGTTCCTGTGTATTCTTCGTCTCGTCCCCGTTTGTTCGCGCTATTTTTTTGCATTATGTATCACCAACTCGCCCGCTTATCTATCCTGTGGAATAGTGGTGTTAGCCCACACGCAGCCCAATGGGCTCTTTCAAGGTGCTGCACGGGCAGCCTCTGTTGGGTGCGCCCGCACTTCACCATCATGTAGCCCCATTTTTTATGCACACGAACTGCACGAAGTCCATGCTTACCCCTTTCATACCCGATTCAGAATAGAGGCGGTGAAGACGGTGGAATGGCAAATGTGCCCACGCCCAGCCCACGCGGTACCGTCGCCGGTGCTGCTCAGACAGCCCAAACTGCATGCATGAAACGCTTCGCCACTGTGAAGCCCAAAGTTTAGCCCCTGTATTTCCTACGCGGGGCCCATGTGGGCTGAAGGCGGGACTACTAGCTCTTTGCCCGCACAAAACCACTGCGGCTCCCTCACGGTGATGAGTGGGAAGCCCCTTTTTCGGTTACTTGCAGTTCTCCATAATAGAGCCCGCATCTTAGCCCGAATGTATCTGCGGTCGGACCAAGGTGGGCTGTCCAGTATTTTTAAGCCCATGCCTAGCCGACGAGGGTCCCATTCAGGCTCGAAGTGGGCAGCCCCAGCGTTTTGTCCCAGCACTGCACCCGCGGGGGACCCATGTGGGTTTATTGCGGGCAGCCACCAGCCCTCATTGCCCATGTCGGACAAGCATGGGCCCGCCACCTTGTGCTACTGGGGTGGCCTCGTTAACTGTTTTCTTGCTCACACTGGGCTGGTTAGGCCTCCTCGTGCTCACACTGGACTGATTAGGTCGCTTCGTACGAGCGCTCGGCCCACACTCTTTCGGTGTTCTAGAGAGCTTCCTTTTCAGGCGCTGACTCACAATCTCAGTGTAGCCACCGTCGAAATCCATGTCCTCCGATTCGGAAAAACTCGATGACCCTCGGAGCTCGGCGGGGGGCTTTAGACTGCAGCCAGATTGATATGTGCGGTCCACACAGCTAACTACAGAAGGCAGCTGGGACGGCGGGTCATCCGCCATCGCCTGGGACGGCCAGGTCTTCTTGAAGGCCACAGAAGCGCAGATTATTTAGAAAAAGTACGAGCACGATCAAGAGAAGCTGCCGTTCACCGCGTTCTTCTCTTCTGGTTGTGAAAGAGAACCATTAGCAATCAAGTGGGTGGCGCAATTACTGTAGGAAAGACGTATTCTCTAGTAGACAACTGAACCAACATTCAAGTGCTGTAAAAGTGTGAAAAGAAAATTGTGCCAGACACGATCAGAGGCAATTGCAAAGTCAGTTGGAAACATTACAGACTGTTCTTGAAAGTTGTTGCAAAACTGTAGAACTATTCGGGCAATATGTAAGTTATTTTGGTTGAAAGGGCCTCTCAACTCACATAAGCAAACAAGGGAAGCGGAATGAGGGGCTCGTTGTAAATATGATAGAAGCCAACAGCCACAGAAACCAAAGGGCACAGGGGATTTTTTTAATTAATTTATTTATTTTTTGTGCTGTTGATCAATTTAGAATATTACTGAATATGTTATCGCTTAAAGCTAATTGATTACAAAAGCAGAACAAAAAACCACCACATTCCGCCGGTGGGATCCGAACCCACGACCTCCGAATTACGCGTCCGGTGCTCTACCTCTGAGCTACGGCGGCGGCTGTCAAATCTTCTGCTTTCGGGGGTATTTATGTTCAAAAGTAACCTAACCTTGAGAGGGTTCATCAGCGCCACCCACGTTCATAAGCGGCGGACGTAGAACGTCCTGAGTTACCGCAGGTGTGACGTAGAACGTCATCGAACAGAGAGGGTGGAAGCTGCGTGAGAACCCTCTTATGCTTCCTATGGCGTCAAGGCTGCCAGAACCCAGGCCCTCGCTAAGCAATTAAGCAAACAAGGGAAGCGGAATGAGGGGCTCGTTATAAATATGATAGAAGCCAACAGCCACAGAAACCAAAGGGCACAGGGGATTTTTTTTAATTAATTAATTTATTTTTTGTGCTGTTGATCAATTTAGAATATTACTGAATATGTTATCGGTTAAAGCTAATTGATTAGAAAAGCACAAGAAAAAACAACCACATGCCGCCGGTGGGATCCGAACCCACGACCTCCGAATTACGCGTCCGGTGCTCTACCTCTGAGCTACGGCGACGGCTGTCAAATCTTCTGCTTTCGGGGGTATTTATGTTTACAAGTAACCTAACCTTGAGAGTGTTCATCGGCGCCACCCACGTTCATAAGCGGCGGACGTAGAACGTCCTGAGTTACCGCAGGTGTGACGTAGAACGTCATCGAACGGAGAGGGTGGAAGCTGCGTGAGAACCCTCTGATGCTTCCTATGGCGTTAAGGCTGCCAGAACCGAGGCCCTCGCTAAGCAATTCAGCAAACAAAGGAAGCGGAATGAGGGGCTCGTTATAAATATGATAGAAGCCAACAGCCACAGAAACCAAAGGGCACAGGGGATTTTTTTATTAATTTATTTATTTTTGGTGCTGCTGATCAATTTAGAATATTACTGAATATGTTATCGCTTAAAGCTAATTGATTAGAAAAGCAGAAGAAAAAACAACCACATGCCGCCGGTGGGATCCGAACCCACGACCTCCGAATTACGCGTCCGGTGCTCTACCTCTGAGCTACGGCGACGGCTGTCAAATCTTCTGCTTTCGGGGGTATTTATGTTTACAAGTAACCTAACCTTGAGAGTGTTCATCAGCGCCGAGTGTTCATCAGCGTCATCCGTTCGATGACGTTCTACGTCACACCTGCGGTAACTCAGGACGTTCTACGTCCGCCGCTTATGAACGTGGGTGGCGCTCATGAACACTCTCAAGGTTAGGTTACTTGTAAACATAAATACCTCCGAAGGCAGAAGATTTGACAGCCGTCGCCGTAGCTCAGAGGTAGAGCACCGGACGCGTAATTCGGAGGTCGTGGGTTCGGATCTCACCGGCGGCATGTGGTTGTTTTTTCTTCTGCTTTTCTAATCAATTAGCTTTAAGCGATAACATATTCAGTAATATTCTAAATTGATCAACAGCAGAAAAATAAATAAATTAATTTCAAAAAAATCCCCTGTGCCCTTTAGTTTCTGTGGCTGTTGGCTTCTATCATATTCTCAACTCACATGTGTGATGACGTCCAATGGCGGTGGACAATGCAGACTTTGACCAATTCCCAAAGACTTTTGCAAAAATTTTATAGTCTACATTAAACATCGTAATGGGCCTAAAGAACTTTTCATATCGCAATTTTTCTTAATCAGTGCTCTTCGGTATAAATATAGCATGATTTTCTAGATGTGTGTATCAGAAATACTATTTTTCGAATTCCAAGATTATTAAATCGGTGCCGGTCACAAAGACAGTCCTACAATATAGGGCTGATATTCTGTTCGCAACAGCGTAACGGGGCTCATAAAGAAATGCGTGATGGGTCGATTCTTCAGAGCGCAGGGCGCAATTGACGCGAGGCCGAATGTTGGCAGCTCTGTAGCGTTCCACGTCAAAATGTTCAAGCTGGCACTTCACACCTGCGATTTCACCTGAGTACTAACCAGGGCATCGCACTCAAGGGCCTAAGGGTTATGAAGTGTTTTCCGTAACTCCTTCTCTTCTCCTTTTTCATAACATAGGTCAGCAGCATTCACGAATAGACCCAATAACAATGTTGTGATTAGAGAAAGACACTGGCTTTACACAACACGAGATACGTCGGGTAAGGAGAACAGAAGGCAGATAGGTCCGTTGCATACGGGTGTGAGAATTTCCTTCGATACAGGTATCGGAGCCGGACGTCGGCACAGATCGTCCAGTGCCTATAGGCCCGACCGAGATTTCAGCGATTCTAGACAGCACTGCAGAACTTCTATCGCTATTTTCGTTCAATCCAGAGGGCTAATTAAGGTTACACAAGCAGTGAAAGTCTCCTAAAAAAACAACGTGACACTCCGATTCAAGAGGAGAGCACCTGGAGTTTCAAAATGCTGCTCTCTTTGCCTGATCAGAAAAAGCGTAAACAATTATCAACCACCACAACTCGCCATACATTCTAAATTCGCGGCATATAACCCTCCCCATACTCCCCCCCCCCCCCCCCCCCGTTCTTCCCGTATATACTCGGTACGCACCGTCAGAATAGCGTTTGCTGTTCTTCAGAAACAGGAGACGACCCGCAAAAGACCCGCATGCAAACTTTCCAATGTGCTAGGAAAAGCTAGAAGGCTCTTTCTGTCGTATAATCAGCCTCTATCTTGGCCTACTGTAAGCGACAAAGTCGAGCTGACTGCTCGAAAAATGACGAAGCATTTGTGCCTGTTTTAGCCGAGCACGGAGTCCACAGACCGTAAGAGTTCCGAGGTTGATTTGCTGGGCGGTCACCATGATAGAAAACTTCCTGGCGCTTAAATTACGCTGCCATGAGGTCAGGCAAGAAGCGAGAGGGCATGGTCCCTCTTGAGGCAGCACCCTTTCTCTTATTTCGAGTGACACGATGTCTTGCTCTTGAACACTTTGCGGCGGCGCTTATGACTGTCAGTAAGAACCTCTTCCGTCTCCGCTTCGAAGCCACATTTTCACAGCATGTGACTGCATACGAGCATTCACTGTGCAGCTGAACATTGCACTGGCTTTTCAGAGTTTTCCTTGGTGCTCCCACTCACGTCCCCGGATCGCAATGCAAAACACGGACTAATTGATGTCGCATTAGGCCCAACTCCACTGCCTGGGTGCTCAGTGTTCTCAGCAGTGATGCACGTGACACACGCTGCGATAGGGTCTCCTCCTGATGGGCCACATTCGCATCCAGTGCTTCAGTAGCATCCATGAAATGCTCCTGTAAGGCTTCATCTGTGGGATACGGCCTCCCCGCAACTTGTCCGCGCAGGAAACGACACTCTCTTCAGTGGCGATGGTAGTGTCCGCTTTTAGCCAGCAGTGAATGTGTAAGCCCAAGAAAATGATCACATCAACCTTGCGGACAGGACCCTCGCGGAGGGTGCGCCGGCTCCACCTATATATTTATTTTGTAAAGGTTTGGTCTCTCTCTCTCTCCGTTCAGTGGAGCTGTCAAAACACCGGCAAAACCGGTTGCCAGAACATCAGAGCGTGTAGTACGGCAGTGACGACGGATTTGACCCTATTTGTGACACAATAAACACCACGGGTGCCTTCCGAGAATTCTGATAAGAGTTTGAATTCAATAGACATTCACATGATGGAACATCACTGACTGTGAAACCATCAGCAAACTTCAGCGCAGTACCGAGATTCAATGTCCAATTTCCATTTTTGCTCCAGTTCTGTTACCCTCTAGTTTTCAACCGTAACTGACGTCAGTCTCCCACAAGAACGTAGGGCGTCCCTAAAGTGCAGATCCTCCAAATGTTCGGGAAGCCAGAGGATTTTCATCTTGTCTACCTCTGGCTTATGGTCAACTACAATGCTCTGCCGGTTGCCTATTGTAGTTCTCCTTTTTTAACCAGTTTTGCACTTGCTAACACTGACTTCGAGGTAAGCATCTACTCATGATTGGTTGGTTGGTTTATGGGGTTTAACGTCCCAAAGCGACTAAGGTTATGAGAGACGCCGTAGTGGAGGGCTCCGGAAATTTTGACCACCTGGGATTCTTTAACGTGCACTGACATCGTACAGTACACGGGCCTCTGGAATTTCTCCTCCAAAGAAACTCAGCAGCCGCGGCCGGGATCGAACCCGCGTCTTTCGGGCCAGCAGCCGAGCACCATAGCCATTCAGCCACCGCGGCGGGGTCATCTACACATGAGACATTTGAAACTGTCTGATGAATATAATATCACTCAAGTCCATATGACAGAACACACAACCCCTCGAAAGTCCTGAGCACTGTAGGAGCCTCCTGCAAGATCCGCGAACAGAAAAAAAATATTGAAGACGACCTTAGGCGCAGGAAGATGAATAAAGACTTTACGGTACATATTACTGCTTGCTGACGCCGTAGCAGTACCTCAGCCCAGGGCCTGTTGATCATTGTCGGACAACATCAAAAAGCGACCGTTCGGAACGCCGTCCTCGTCATTCTCCCAGGTATTCCTGCAGCCGATCACGCCTCGTGTTAAACTTTAACACACTCTCGCGCTTTGTATCTTCCACCCGCGGTGCGAACAGATCAGATCTGCTTTATCTCGATCAGAGCTTAACCTACGTATAATATCCTCGCGAGACGTTCCGACGACCCAGTAAAACACATCCATGAGCTTGTCCTGATCGGTTTAACTACGTTAAAACGTCTACCATTTATGACATGAAAAACAGCATGAGAAGCCAGCATTAGAAAGTCAACAGTGAAGTAACAAAGCAAGGCAACCTTCATGAAATTATGCTTTAGCATGTTTATGGAATTCATACAACAATTCTATACCACTTTTTCTCGTCTACTTGCGAAAAAATGGCAATGCCAGCAAGGCTTAAACCTTTATAGTGTAGATGAACCAGGCACATCTGGAATGTCGATTGAAGCTACATAGCCTCACATCGACATTCTATGCCCGCAGGTCATCGTGAAATGCATCAACTTGAAGGGGGGGAGGGGGGGCAGAATGAGGGCAAGTGGCTCCGCTGAACACATGAGTAGGCGGCGTATACATTTCTCCAGCTTACCAGGATGATAGAACACGCAGCATCATGACTATGGCGCCCGCTTGGAACCGATCTATGAGATGCCAAGAAAACAGGGGATATCACCAGTGAGGGTTATCTTGCATTTGATTTCATAAATAAATAATAAATAAATAAGTAAGTAAATTTGATTTCATCACACTTTGCAGCAGTTCGTTGGAGTACGTCGACGATGCAAATAAACATCAATTTCCAAAAAAGCGCATCATTTTTGCTCCCCTTTGAGACTCATGTTGCTAAAGGTTAGTCGCATACAAGAAAGCACTGTCTATTAAGCAGAGCTGACTGAGCAATCCAAGCGCACCTATGGCCCTATAGAATCTGCACAATGGTGATCCACTGCTGACAAAGACAATCCAATATTATATGTGCCATTAGTCGTCGTTCCATGCGATGACCCGAAACGCGCTAGGGTGCACACATAAAGGCTGGAAAGCCCAGAGCCATGTTCGGTGCGGCAAAGGCGGAACCTTTTTTTCTGTTTGTCTTCACAGAATCACTGTTTTATTTCTTTCGCAGGTAATACACTGGAAAACAATTCTGCGGGGTGTATTATGTAAAATAAATATCATTGGCGAACAATTATTTATAAAAATAAGAAACGTATCACCATTCAATGCTCATTCAAATGAGGTTTGAATGAAAACCCTTAGCTGTGAAAATATTTGCCTATCGTTTGTACATCCCGCAAATTTATTCGGACCTTACTCGCGGAGCAAAACACGTTTCCTTTAACCCGATTCATTCGACGTCTAGAGGAGATATGACTTAAAAGAGAGAACAACTGGTTTTCCTTGAGCAATCGACGCGATTACGGACTAGCAGCACATAAGAAGACATAAACGTTGTGCAAGGTGACGGAAGCTAATCCAGTGCTACTGGAGCCACAGTAGTTCATTCGGGAGACTAGGTATATGAGTTGGTAGTGCACCGTACGCAGCGGAGGAGGTCGCAGGGTCGGATTCCAATATTGGCACGTGGTTTGCTCTCTTCTGCATTCTGAGTTATTAATTTATATTTAGATGAGCACTTATGCTACTAATTTTCTTGATCGTAATCGGAAGGTAAGAAATGGAACTCTCCCTTTTGGTTCAACAGCTGTAGGTTGCTGTTAGGTTGGAGCAAAGGTATATTCTTGTTTAGTTAGCAAAGATTGGGACTTCGATTGCACTTTCAAGCATTACGAGATAGTTGTAATGATTAGTCAGTGCTCCAGAAACGTTTCAGCAACCGGAGAAATTTGTAATGAAAAAGTATAGGGAAGTGTCTCACTCTGGCTAGCAAGAGTTTGGCTGTAGGATGAGAATTTTGAGCACAAAAATTCACTATTAATGTAAGGCGGCTAAGGAGATCTGGGTGAAGATCAGGAGGCAGCCGCAAGACAGCGATCAAGGCGGCATCAGCGCGTCATCATGTTACTTGAAAACGAAGTTCTGCACCCCGGTCTCGAGCATTGGCCACAACCGCCTTTCTCTCTTCGGCGGTTTGCTGAACTGGGCCGGCGCTGGCATGCTGTATTACAATCAGTGTTGTAGGCGTTACCGAAAAAAGGAACTAAATACGTTACTCGTTACGCTATAAAAAAAGAGCGCGTTACCGCCCTACGTTACCTACCAAAAAAGGTAACGCGTTACCGTTACCGTTACCGAAAAAAAGTATCGCACGTTCATCATCATCATCATCATCAGCCTGACTACACCCACTGCAGGGCAAAGGCCTCTCCCATGTCTCTCCAATTAACCCTGTCCTTTGTCAGTTGCCGCCACTGTATCCCCGCAAACTTCTTAATCTAATCCGCCCACCTAACTTTCTGCCGTCCCCTGCTACGTTTGCTTTCTCTTGGAATCCACTCCGTTACCCTTAAGGACCAGCGGTTATCTTGCCTTCGCATTACATGCCCTGGCCAAGCCCATTTCTTCCCTTGATTTCAACTAAGATGTCATTAACCCGCGTTTGTTCCCTCACCCACTCCGCCCTCTTCCGATCTCTTAACGTTACACCTATCATTTTTCTTTCCATAGCTCGCTGCGTTGTTCTTAACTTAAGCTGAGCCCTCTTTCTTAGCCTCCATGTTTCTGCCCCATAGGTGAGTACCGGTAGGGTACAGCTGTTGTATACTTTTCTCTTCAGGGATATTGGTAAGCTACCATTCATGATCTGAGAGAACCTGCCATATGCGCTCCACCCCATTCTTATTCTTCTAGTTATTTCCCTCTCCTGATCTGGATCTGCGGTCACTACCTGCCCTAAGTAGACATATTCTCTTACTACTTCCAGCACCTCGCTACCAATTGCGAACTGCTGTTCCCTTGCTAGGCTGTTGAACATTACTTTGGTTTTCTGCATGTTAATTCTTAGCCCCACCGTTCTGCTCTGCCTGTTTGACTGATTGATCATGCTTTGCAGTTCTTGTCCTGAGTGGCTTAGCAAGGCAATGTCATCAGCGAATCGCAAATTACTCAGGTATTCTCCATTAACTCTTATCCCCAACTGTTTCCATTCCAGTCCCCGGAATACCTCCTGTAAGCAGGCAGTGAAGAGCATTGGCGAGATCGTGTCTCCCTGCCTGACACCTTTCCGTATTGGAATTTTTTTGCTGATTTTATGGAGAACTATAGTAGCTGTGCAATCGTCATAAATATCTTCCAATATTTTCACGTAACACTCTTCTACACCCTGATTCCGCAATGCCTGCATGACAGCTGAGGTTTCCACTGAGTCAAATGCTTTCTCGTAATCAATGAAGGCTATATATAGGGGGTTGGTTATATTCTGCGCATTTCTCTATCACCTGATTGATACTGTGAATGTGGTCTATTGCCGAGTATCCTTTACGAAAGCCTGCCTGATCATTTGGTTGACACAAGTCCAAAGTTGTCCTGACTCTATTAGCGATTACCTTTGTAAATACCTTGTAGGCAACGGACAATAAGCTGATTGGTCTGTTATTCTTCCAGTCCTTGACGCCTCCTCTCTTATGAATTATGATAATGTTTGCGTTCTTCCAAGCTTCTGGTACTCTCGAGGTCACAAGGCATTGCGTATACAGGGTGGCTAGTTTTTGTAGCACAATCTCTCCTCCGTTCTTCAACAAATCTGCTGTTACCTGATCCTCACCAGCTGCTTTCCCTCTTTGCATTGCTCCTAAGGCTTTCTTTACTTCCTCCTTCGTTACTGGCAGGATGTCCCATTGCTGTGCTCGACTGCCTCCCTCAGTAACTTGATGATTACATTCGCTACTGTATAGATTTGTGTAGAACTCTTCGGCTAATTCAACTATCTTATCCAGATTGCTGATGACATTGCCCTGTTTGTCTTTTAGCGCATACATCTGGTTTTCACCTATTCCCAATTCTCTTCTCACTGATTTTAGGCTACCTCCGTTCCTTAGAGCATGCTCGATTTTCCCCATGTTAAACTTTCTTATGTCGGCTACCTTGCGCTTATTTATTAACCTCGATAGCTCTGCTTGTTCTATCCTGTCTGTGGAGTTAGACGTCCTGATGCTTTGGCGTTTCTTAATCAGATCTTTAGTCTCCTGAGAGAGCTTGCTGGTATCCTGTCAAACTATCCTACCACCTACTCCTGCGGCGCACTCTGTAACGATAGCTGTAAGATTATCATTCATTGTTTCAGCACTATGGTCGTCTTCTTCAGTTAAAGCGGAAAATCTGTTTTGCAGCGACATTCTGAATTCCTCTACCTTTCCTCTCAATGCTAACTCGTTAATAGCCTTTCACTTCACCAGTTTCCTCCGTTCCCTCTTCAAATCTAAGCTAACACGAGACCTTACCATTCTGTGGTCGCTACAACGGACCTTACCAACGACCTCCACATCCTCTACGATGCCAGGGTGTGCACACAGTATGAAGTCTACTTTGTCGTTACTTTGTCGTTACTCCATGCCCATAAATTTTTAATCAGTGCGTCTCCGCTGTAACTGTAACCTGTAACTCATCTTCTCTGCAAGGCTTGTTTTCCAACGAAAAGATCTCAAACCCAGACGACACGCTCATATTCTTCAAGCGAACGGAAACTCCGGATGGTCGCGCTGTGCTTGCAACAGAGTCTAGGCAGAAAAAATAGGGAGGCCGCCCTTTTTCACAGTACTGTGGGGAGTGGGTTGTTCCTTGCTCTGGCTAAGGGAGAAGGGGGGGGGGGTATGACTGTGAAGGGAGAAAGTTGGAACGACAGTGTTGTTGAGCACAAAATGTTTAGAAAGTTTAGCATGAGGTAGCACTGCCGGCACGGAAGATGATGATAATGATGATGATGTCCTCAGGCTTAATGGCACAAAGGCCCATTGCCTTCTTTTTCCTCTACTTCGGTGCTACAGCCGGTTGACTGCAATCCCCTTTTCTGTTCTGTGCCATTGCACTCTTTCGACGGCTTTCTTGGGACCATCTTCAAGTAAACTAGCGACATTCCCGAGTTTACTCAGAAGAGGGAACTGCTTCCACAAAACAATTCGAGAGCGTCGCCTGGGACTGAGCCCTTTTGGTTCGAAAAGAAGCTTACGGAGAAACTGACAGATATCTGAAAATGGTCCATTGGTGGCTCGGCATGTGTCCACTCTTTAGAGAGTTGTGTGTGTGAGTGGTTTGGGGGTGAAGACAAGTGTGTGAATGCGTGTTCGTGCTTGATTTTTTTAGTTGAGTGCTTCGTCAAGGGCAGGTGTTTTCTCGCATGAGAGCCGCAACAAGGGTCGTCGAGAGCACCTGTAGATTTTGTTCATTTGCAACACCATTTTCGGCGTTTTTTTCTTGAAAAAGAGGCGGAGGGGGACGATTGAAATAAAAAAAGTAACTAGTAACGTGACACCTCGCGTTATCGGAAGATGTTAACGTAAGTACGTTACCCGTTACAGTTCCGAAACGGTAACGAGTACGTTACTAAGTTACCGAAAAAAGTAACGCGTTACCGGTAACGCCGTTACTTGTAACGTGTTACTGACAACACTGATTACAATCACCCTCCAGCGAAGGAGCCATCCCTGTGACTCAAGGCGAGCATAACCTGAGGGTCGTAGTAAGGCTTTCGACGGTTGGCGTGAACAATTTCAAGCCCACGACGACACAGATCAAATGAGGAGGCGAGCAGCTCGAAGCAGTAGTGTCCGGCGAAGTTTGCTCAATGACGCGGTAGGGACTGTTATAGCGGGATAGAAGATTCGTGCTGAGATCGCGGGTTGAGGAAGGGACCCAGAGCCAGACTTGTCAGTGTGGAGGGTAAGAGGGCTCTGTAGAGAAGCTATCGCTGCTGAGTTGCTGGCGTTGCTGTGTTTATGTCAATAATTCACGTACAGTGCCAGCCGTAAAGGAGGAAAAAGGACGAGAACTCTGTGGTAGCGTAAAGAGCGGTATTGTAGGCGTATGTAAAAAGGAAGCGATTTTGTCCCCGTTAGAAAGATGGCGGCTCACATACTTTGCAAGCATGTCTGTGAGTGCAAGTCAAACGCTCGATTAAGCCGTTGGTTCGGAGATGGTAAGCAGGCGTAGTGCGGTGAACAGTTTCACATTCCTTGAGTACTGCCTCGACGACTTTCGAAAGAAAGACGCCGCCATGGCCACTAAGAATTTCTTTGGGTGCACTACTTCGAAGGATATGGTGATGAAGGATGAAAAGAAACATCACTTGCGAAGGCAGGTGTCAATTGCACAGTTTCCGCATAACCGGTCGAGGAACCGACGGTGACGACTAAATAACGATGGCCAGCAGTAGTCGATGGCAGGGGACCGCAAAGATCAGTCCTAGCGTAGTCGAATGGGCGTGTAGGGCAGAGGAGTGACTGCATGGGAGAGGTGGGAAGACGGCGTGTTCCGGCGTTGGCAAGCTGACGCAAGTGTGCATGTGCTAACACACTGGCATGAGCACACTATGGATCATAGTGGAAACCGCCTCCATAGAACAACAACGGCGTTTCTTTTTGTTTGGAACCAAGCCGGCGTCAAGGCATTGGTAGCGATGCTGAGGTTGGAATCTTCTTTACTGATTTGTTCATGAGCATTGGACACATATTCGAAAGTACTTTAAAAAGAGACAAAAATAGAAGTTCCCTGCAGCGAGAAGTTTGCATTCAGACCAGAAAAAAACGACTGTCGAAATCTTCGGCTTTACACTGGTGTTGTGAGCAATTGCGCGACATTCGCTCACCGTACCTTTAGACTTCGCATGCTAAATAAATTTTTTACGCAAATCACTCATTGCGGATGCCTTCCTCTGTGCGGAAGCAGTAGCTGTAGAAACAAATGTAAAACACCTGCGTAGTTTATGCCCCTTCTTCCCTCTGCCTTTTTTCCCCTCCTTTCATTGAGATTTAGCTGTGAGATGGCAACACGCTCGCACATTACAGCTTACATGTGAAACCTCCGATGATGGTGTCCGCACTTGTTTCTTATGTCGTCGCACACAACTTTAGTATTATTCAGGATACCAACAATGAACATCTGGGACACATAGTGAACTGGCCAGCAGCATCCGCCTGTACCTGTATTCTCCCTGTTGAAGTTTTCTTGGTTGGTGCCGTAGAGCCCAGGCGGATACAGGATAAGAACCAGTCATCTACTGGACTAAAGGACGGATTATGTTGTGACTTAAAGCAGTCAAGCGCAAATAAAAATCTTGTGGCATGCATGACCTTGAAGTTGACCTTGGCTAACGTGTCGAAATAAACTAAATATTGCCGCCACTGGGTTTTGTACCCGCCGCGGAACGAACAGATCAGCTTTTCTGGCCACTGCACGAGAACACTATGCTCTCCCCGCAGTATATCATGCGTCGTGGTGAACTGTAACGCGCTAGATCGCTACAACACACTAGCACTGCAGCACTCAATCCTATTAGCCACTGAGGCGTAGCGGAAGGTTGAAAATTCATCACTGTAATGTTACAGTCGGCACGAATAGTTTGGGCCTTACAGATGACTTTCTAGGCACACGTAAGGGCTTTGCAAAGTGTCACATTGTTGTGAAGACAGGCAGGGCAGCAAGGTTACGCAGTATTTATAAACAAATTGTTTGCTTGGGAGAAATTTTCTTCACACTAGAAATTACAAGGCTGTCTATGCACCGGGCACATTTGGTAAATCTACAAAAAGCACCAAGAAAAACAATCCTTCTGCCAAAGCTCTGAACGTTTCCCAACATCCAAAGAAATCAAGAAATGACGTGTTGGAAAACACTGCTGCTTCGGCACCGCAAAAGGACGAGATAAACTGGAAATGAACAGCAGAAGCACTTTATTTCAGAAGAAAGTTTGGGGGGCATGTCACGTTACATTATGAAGGACACAATCCAGCAAACAAAAAGGTATATAAAAACAGAGAGCTCGACTAGACCATGGTTGTGCTGGCGACCATACTTAGAGCTGGGGAACACAACAAGAGCATTTGACAAAGCATCAAATTTTTTTCAACGTAGAGGAGCCTGCCCAATATTTCAAGAATGATGTTTAACCCACCTGACCCGGAAGTAAATCTCACGAGAGTAAGGTGCATAGTTAGAAGAGCGAAATTAAGTGCTCCCTTATCACATCTTTATATACGCGGTTCACTTCTTACAAATAGACATTGGCAGAGCCCCTTTTTTATTGACTGCGTGTATTTGACAATACAGGGAACTTAGTGAGCTACAACCATACAACACTGAGTGATGTGGAATACTAGCGTGACATGAAAGATGTGGTGTTGCTATTGGCCGTTTCTTGAGGAGCACCACAGCCGTGGGCCACATTATTTACCGAATTAGCTAAGTAGAAGGTATTCTTGCACCCATGAAAGTTCGAAATGTGTGCCAATACGCCGCCAGCAGAACCGGTACTCGGTCTTTGAGCCCTCACTTCTTTATTTAGTTTCTGAAGCAAATAATGGGTGAGACATGGAAGAAAATTCATAGAAGGTCCAGCATGCATTCTAGCTTAACTTCCTGAAAAAGGTGTAAGACAACCGAGTCTGTAGAGAATGCAAACAATAGAATATAACCAAAATACAGTCCAGCCAGCTTATAACGAAAGCCAAAAAAAACGAACACTTCTTTATTACGTGCGTGGGTCGTGCTGCCATCAAACTATTCATTAGGTTGATGACAATTCGCTAACAGAGCGTATAACTGTGGCCGCAGACGCACGACTTGTTAAAGCTAACAATATGAAGCGTTAACTTACCGCCAACGATGAAAAACGCTCTTCCAGCAAGCTCGGAGACAGCAGAGCGTCCCTCAGCCCCCGCGGTAGCAGGGCTAGGTAAAATAAAAAGGCGCCACTGAAAATTTCTAAAACCCCCGGCTAAGCACGCGCCGATGCCTTAGAAGGTCAGTCATTGATTGCGTACGCGAAGGCTCGGCTAAGTGTCCGAAGTGGAAACACAAGCTACTGCGCATAGTTGTGAATCAAGAAACGGAAGAGATATGAGAAGTTCGAATGCGTAGGAGGCCAGGCTCTGGTGTGCGTCGTCTGCAAGTCGACTCCAACTTTTTCTCCGGCTACCACGTGCAGGCCGCATGAGATCGCATACACTGCACATGATGCATTCTTTGTGCACGTTCCGTGTGCTCCATTCGCCGCTGCATATGCCAGGGAACGATAGTTGGCACAGTCGCAAACACACGTGATCAGACAGATGTACAGTTGTGGCGACGCGCCGTTGACGTGCGGTTGTCTTGATGTTGACTCCGTTGACTGGGCTCGTGTGGAGACAGCATCGCTGTGCCGTACTCTTAGAGAGCCGCTGTACGCGAAATACGAGCACTCCCCTACCGATAGGATCTTATCAATGCGGCCGACCTGCCACCATCTGCCGTGGACGCTTTAACCAAGGTTAGTTAATTCTCATCGTAAAAGCACTTTGTTGGCGACAAGGGTCTCTACAAGGAAAACATTATCGCCCCGGAGAGCCAAGAAACCGCTGTGGTTCGGTTTGCTCAGCAGAAATAGTCGTGAATTACGCAGTTTTTACGAAATAAGGCCACTTTTGGCGGACTTAGTAATTTTAGCTCTATTAGTCCACTTCCTACGAACATTGCATACAACAAACGTTTTGCGCGTGACCATCAAGTTAGCCGCAAGTTGACTCCACTACCTTGTCTCCGTAGATGGAGACGCCCTTCGGGCGGGAGTAGCCAAAATTCGCAGACGTTTGTCACTTCTAAGGGCGTATCCAAAGCGAGCATGTTTTTGATTAAAGGCTTGTTATAGGTTCAAATCTTGCAGTGTTGTCCGTATTTATTTTTTTATTTATTTATTCATTTATTTATTCAGGTACCTACAGCACCCGTTGTGGGCATTTTTGTAGGGGGGATACAGTTGCAAATCATACATTATCATGCAGATGACACTGTGTACAAAACAAACAAACAAGCAATAAAAAATTCAATGCATTTCAATACTGAGCAAACTTATAACAAAAGAATCATGAAAGCAAGAAAGACGAAAAAAAAAAGTTAATTCAACAAAAGTCGCGACAGAGCATTTTCAAAAGAAGATTGCGGGGCTAAGACAACTTCTTCCGGCAATTTATTCCAGTCATGCACTGTTCTGGAAAAAAAAGAGTTTTTAAAGACATTTATACGGCACTGGTATTCTTGAACCTTTAAAGAATGATCTAAACGGGAGGATATGTAGCTGGGAGCTTTCATGTATTAATCTTTAGACAAACCTGTTGAGCCTATAAAAATATTGTGAAATAGCTTAAGTCTAAGGCGTTTGCGTCTGTGTTGCAGTAAAGCCCAGCCCAAATTTTCGCAAATCTGAGAGGAGCTTTTGGTGAAATCATAGTTTGCGCTTTTTCCAAGCTATTCATGGCATGTAGGATAAATAGTTTGCAATTCCTTTCTTTCCAAAGTAACTGGAAGGCTTCCACAGATCGAAATGCGCCTATAACAATGTTTCGAAATATGCCCGCCATGTAACCATTTCATCGATTCTACCAGCAACTACAACTCTCAAAGCCAGGTATTCAAGCATACACGATGCGAGTCCACAAGGCTGGCTCTTTGTCTTTATTATCTTTACGCCACAGCATAAGCGCTGGGTGTCAATTGCCATCTTCCTAACCCTGAGTCGCTTTGGGACGTTTCCCATAAACCCCAACATTGAAATTGCAGAACAATAAAGAAAGTTCCACAAAGTGTTCAGCTGTCATGCAAGAACCATTTCGGAAAGCCTGTTCTTCGCTATAAATATTTCACCGACTACGACCTACTAAGTGGGCTTGCATTTCAAACATTTCGCATAGAGATTGCGAGCCAGCTTCGAAGTTTCCGATTTAAGCATGTTTAACAGTCCATCCTCATCAGAAATATCCATCCACTTGACGGTGAAAGGCGGAAGCTCTGTTAGAGATGAATCGGGAGATTTCGTCTCATTGACGAACGCATTCATGCTTAACACGCGCATTTTGTCCTACTTTCTCAGCCACCATTTTTTCTTTCATCCTTACATTTTTTATAATCTTCAAAACAATTAGCTTGCATCGTCGTTCTCACTTGACCTCACTCATATTTCACTAAACAAATTAAAAACCAAAAATATCTGAATTGTCAGTCTAGTCCAGCGTTAGTAGCTAAACTAATGTCATGCCTGCTTATAAGTTCTCTTTGGCACTGCTATTATGGCGTGATATTTTGAGATGGCGGGAACAGGGCTGGACTGTTAGAGGGACAGAGAGGGAGCTGTGAATGAAAACAAAATAGAAAGAGGAAATAAAATGAAAAACGTTTTGACAGAATAGAACCAAAAACACAATAAATTTAAAAAAATAATTCCAATCTTATGTGATCACACAACACCGCTTATCACTACCTGGTTATTCTTACACTTCACATTAAAACTTTGCACATTTATTCTGCAAGCTTTTCAAAAATACTATATTTCATTAAAAAAAATATCTTAAATCGGGTAGCCTATTCCTAATTTCACGCAAACATGACTCGTTTTTAGCGTCTCTCTCACTAGTGCTACGACCCTATGCACGAACTGATAATCGGTGACCATAACGAACCTTTTGCTCTCGTTATTTAATAGTAACCTGAGATTTCTATGGCAGACATTGGGCGATTTCAAGCCTATATCGCGTCGACATCTTCTAGACATACTCAAAACCTTCATCGACAACTCTTTGCGTGAAATCAAAACGTATTCAGTCTTTGTCAAAATCATACCTTTTGTGCCGCTTGCGGTGTTGGAACAACAGCGGACCTGCTGCTGTGATGAGACAAGCGTTGGAAGAAATACGAGTGGACTTAGCAGGATCTCTATATATATAATGAGCAGCAGTAGCAAACACGGCTCCGACTTAGCAAGCGTCCGGAGAGGCAAATGCGCGCCCACGCATGCCGCCAAACTCTCCATAAAACCAAGAAAGGTGCTCCGATTGACGATGCAGGGCACACACCTTTGCGGCACCCAAGTGTTGCCTTCTCCATTTCGCTCCGAAGCGCCGATGTCCTGAAAGGGCGGAAATCACCTGCGCATTTTCTAATTCTCTCACCTACTGACCAGTAGCATAGTGCGCCAAGGGACATGATGAAACAGCGCTTGCAAGGTAGATAATTGTTCGGCAGCGCCCCTCCATGACGGTAAGAAAAAAACACACGCGACGCGTCTCTATTTGACGGACGCAGATCTTCGGAGGCCTACACGTGCCTCAGAAACGCTATTTCGATTCCTCTGAATATACCACTTCAGAAATACTCTCGGAGTCCACGCCGCGGTCGCTCAACCAGCGCACCAGCCAGGTATCGTGCGTAGTCTTCGGGGCGGCCACAGTCACATCCTGCGGTCGACGGTATGCTGAAGAATTGCTTTTTTCTCCTTACCACTATTTTGTAAAAATGTACTTTGTGGCTCTCTTACGTGTAAAGTGTAAATGCTCTGTATTCTTTCCCTGCTCTGCAAAGTTAATGGTTCTGTGGGTCTGTGGCAGTGCTGGTCGGATATACCTACCAATAGTGCCCCTTGCTACTCGCAAATTCAAAGCACCAAACAGCCACCCACCTTTAGCACTTGGAGGCGCGGTTATCGCTTGTCTTGTGACGTAAAATTGAGGCCGTATCCAGTGAGACGGGAATAACTGATATTCCACGCTCTGATGTGTCAGGATATATTTATTATCACTGTGTGACAGTTAGCAACTTCTTACGAACCCTCTAGCAAGTTGGGCCCCATATGCAGCGGCTCTGCGCAGGTTTTCATTCAGGGAACGGCTCCGAGGTGAAGAAGCTACATCCGTACGACCTGGAGCTATCCTTGTGGTTCTATTTATTTCCGCGCTTTAGTAAGCGCACACTTCTTATCGCCCGAATGCTTGTGCTGTCATACCAGTACGTTGCTACCGCAAACGTGTTCTGTAAATAGTGGTAAGTTTCCATCATAGACCTCAATTCGTCGGCAGCAGAAAAGAAAATATATTTTATGGCGGAAGAAAGTTTATTGTCTCAGTACAATAAGCAACAGGATATAGAATATTCTTACAAATTGAGGTAATTGCAAGTATTGAGTAGTGGTTAACAGAGCTCTTTTTGAACGTTAAAAGGAAATGAAAGGCACTTAGAAATTCAGGTTTTCTTATCATAATAATGAAGATAGTTTAAATATGGAAGGCTCTTCATTCCCTACAGTAATACTACAGGAATGACAATTCTTGCTTGTTTAACGTAAAAGAGGAGAAATCGCGAGCGTGCACGAAACTGTCGACACAGCCTTGTTTTATCATGCAGGCTTTGAACACAAGTGAGCCCATTATCTTGTACTTACGAACTAATTCGAGCTTGTATGAAAATTGGGAGTGCGTGAATATTACGCAGTATCAGCGCCACCGTCACAACACATACTTCTTTCAAGAAGATTACCTAAAGGGAAGCACACGGTAAGTGCATGCACTGCCTACTGAATGAAAGAGAACAAGCAAATGTAGGAAATAAGGTATCTGCCCAAAAAGAGGTAATAGTTACCTATTCTTTTGTTAACGTGCTCATTCTTCACAATTAGACTGACGCCTGTGTCACGCTGACTTGAATGTAATGCAAAGTTTGTCATTGATATAAGTTAAAAGTCAACACCCGCTGTGCAATTCAGTGCTACCCCGCGGTAGTTGAGAAGTCAGCATAAACTAGCTGACATTCGAAAACATTAAGCACCCATAGATTTATAGTCATAATGATAACTTCATTTATCCGTGATTACCAACGGGCTGAGCAAAAAAATGACGAAATCAACGTGATTAGTCCCCGCTTCATACAATACTCCTGTAGAAGCAGCACATGTTTTGTTTGTGGAGCGTACTTCGTCGAACCACTCTATGGTTTTTCCTTTATGCGTATATCGGCGAGTGGCATTGTCCCGCAATGATTTCGTTAGCCTGTTAAGGCCCACTAAGGACATTACTGCAACCGCTAACCGAACCATGCTTCACAGGGGTCATACAAGATTGACTGGAACAGTGGAAAAAACAAAAGAAGGCGACCCGGGCCCCATATTACGAACAAGGCAGCTGTATCCATTCATTGGTAAGGAACACTTCACGGCAGCTGCATGCTGCATTTTTCCAGGCACATATTTACACAAATGTATGCCGACGTCAAGCGAACGCGTTTTTGTCCTTTTTCAGCTCCTTGCTATGGCTGGTGCACGAACTTCTCGATATTAAGCACTGTATTGGCATTAATTAACCCGCAAAAAGGAATTCAGATATAACTGGTACTTTTAAATTTATTAGTAAATTGTGATCGCTTTAAACTCCATATAGATGCCGTTCTCCCACGAGGTTAATGTTTACTGCAAGGGCTCAACATCAAAGGTGTTACTGAATTCTAGATTCAAAGAGTAAGGTCCTTAAATCAGTTCTCCAGGTATCCTATAAGACTTCCACGTCAAAATAGCAGTGCCGTTCAGTTCACTTCACAGTCACTGTTAACATCACGGTTTGCGTCATCAGGCCACATCTTGCCTGTACACAGCCGCAAAGCACCAGTGCGTACCTCACCATCATGTCTGTTGTCACAAATATTCGGTTGTTCATTCTTCTGCAACATTTTGGACGCCGCAAAACTCTCCTGCGCAGGTCGAATAGTTATTCAGCACTCCGCTGAATGGTGCCTTGAATGTACTATCACGACGGAGAGAAACGCGAACATTGCGGAGCCTAGGCGCTCCGCTGTTCGCATTTCTTTTAAACGCGCCTTTACCTCGATGGTAGCAAAAACATACTAGAGTTGTTTATGACGCTAGCAGGCTCTAACGTCTTTTTCTTTCCAGCCAGGTAAAATCGCTAAGAAAAAAAATTACAACAGCGGAGCGCGGAGCACCGCGTTCTTCGCATGTCTTTAAATCGCGATAGCACGTCACTAGCAGAGAGTTGTGTACCATTCGCATAGAAGAAAGAACGGCCGAACGAAATACTTCGTTCGCATAGTTTTCGTTTGCAAGACTCTGCTAATGCGACTGCGTCAAATAAATTCCAGAGGCCCGTGCACTGTGCGATGTCAGTGCACGTTAAAGAACCCCAGGTGGTCGAAATTTCCGGAGCCCTCCACTACGGCGTCTCTCATAGCCTTAGTCGCTTTGGGACGTTAAACCCCATAAACAAAACTAAACTCTAATGGAGGCGGCACGTCGACACGCGCAACTGCCGCCTAGAGGAAATGCAGTGCCTAGAAAAAAACGTCCACGTGAAGGCAACGATGCGTCTAAAATCTAAAAACTTGCCCCAGACTTAGAGTGCAGCTGGCCCCATCTAGAAGTCCTCTAAAACATTCTGTAGCAATCAAACAATAACTTTCACATACTCTATAAGAGCTGATTTCTGATTTTTTGGGGTGCTTATTACTAGAAGAAATAAGCGACGTTATATGCAAAAATGAAACACAATTAAAGAAAAGAATAAATGATAACCACATGCCTTCTGAATGATACGAGCCCGTGATCTACGCATGTATTATTCACTCTTTTATCAAATCAGCAACATTTGCGGCTATCACTCAATCTACTTTCGGGTGTATTTATGCTACACTTAGCCTAACTACAAAGAGCTCCCCATCAACAAAGTTCGCCATGTCAACCGAATGAAGCATTAAGCGGAAACGGTACTCCTCGATTTATTTTACACTTTTTCAAAATGTCACAGACAGATAGGCAGGGTTATATTTGCCACAACGTCCAAGCGCCAGCGGAAACGGCCCGGCCGGCGAACCGACTAGCGAGCGAGCTCTCGGGCGAAGAAGAGCGCGTGCTAGCCTCCTGAGCGCGACTACTAGGCGGCGCCAGTAATGCGTTGCGGCATTCCACGCAGATTCCTCCACACGAGCCTTCTTCCTCAGTGAGCGGCGATGCGCTCTTGCTTCAGCTGTCAGCTTGTCTGACATCCTTTTCTCTCGTGTAGTGTCTCTAACAGTGCCAAGCTCAACCAGACTTTGAGGCGGAAGTACCCCGAGCTCTTCAAGAACTCGCTCAAAGCTGGTGTGCCCCCTATTGAACCATAGGACAGCTAAGGCAGTAGCCATCTCCACTACGTACCTCGAGGCAAACCTCGTTTTTGGGCAAAGCGGCCATATTTTGCTGTTTAGCGACTCAGCACCATTTTGAGTCTTGCCCTGAATGCAGCGGGTCAGCAACTACTCATCTGTGAGCCGCTTGTAAATGGGAAGTAGTACTTTTCCCTGTACCTTGGGCAGTAGTGGTGTGTGTGCAGGTGCAGGCTCACCCAAGGCTTCAGCACGCTGATGTTTACACCAGGATGTTGCTCCTTCTGGGCAATAGTTATGGCTACTGGCACCATCAGATGAGCATGAATGAAGATAAGAGGCCCAAATTCCTCTATACATCCCCTGGACGCTGCCCCTGTTACTAGTAATCGCAACCTGGTAATATGTTTGCAGCTTCTGGATTACTGGCTCCTTCAATTTTTCATCCTCTTGGCAGGGGTTCTTTCAACTTCCGAAGAGCAGTTCCGAGCCGCTTGGCCACATGATTAGTGCAATCTTCTTTCTCAATTGTTGAACCATTATACACATCAGCCTCAACGACTGCTGCATAGGCTTTGGAATTTCCGAAACTACAATGGGGTATCATACAATTGACTCCTTTGCCAAATGCGCACTGAAGCTTCGGTCTCCATGGCATATGCGATGTACAGTCCACATTTTTCTCGCATACTGGGCCATGAAAAGCCTGCCAGACTTCCTCTTCCTCATCTGGCAGGGCCCTGTGCCGGCTGCATGAAAGGCAGTAGTTTGAAAGGACTTCAAAATCCAGACAAAGACCGGTGACAAGGGAAACAACAGTCCCTATGCCATTGTGGCTCTTGTGTCCTCGTTTCTGCCATGTACCATCATACATCACGGCAATTTCGTCCCCGCCGGCATCAATCTTTGTAACCTCACGCGATTTGCAGAGATTTTCGGCAACGGCACTCATTGCAGCGTTATGCACTTTGCGGCTGATTGCTGTGAATGATTTGTGATCTATAGGCTTGTGCAATCCAATAACAGTGGAGAACCGAGCCTGCTGTTTGTGGCCAGTTTCTATTGAGCGGGCAGCCACAACAGCTTCCACATTGATGGCAAAGCCTTCACGCGAGCTCCCACTGTCGTAGGCGCGGCTCGCACTCTCGCTGGCGTCCCCACTTGCCGTAACTCGCCGCGACGTGTACGCAGCAGACAGAACGCTTTCTGGGCACGCACAGTTGTCACAGTGGAGCTGCAGATACGAAGCTAGTCCCTTGCGTTTCGCGACTACTTTTCGGACGCCTTCTCGGACGCGGAGTTCCGACTGACGACACGTTGGGCAAACTGCGCCACTCACGACTATGGTCAGAGCTGTCAGATCACTAATGACGCATGACCCTTCATCACGTGCACTTTCTTCATCTTGGAAAAGCCCAATCTTCTTTTCCGACGCACTCACATACTGTAACGCCGCTTCAAATTCCCGGGAGGAATCGGCGTCGCTGTTGCTAGGCCTAGCAGCCGCGGGCGCCGCAGGTAGACTTGCCGCTGGACGAGTCTTCGCTGTCGTCTTCCGCCGACGTCCTCTGTATTTGTTCACGGAACGGCTTTTCACGGCACAATGATTGCGCTTGCTCGGTCCTGCTTTATCCATGACGAAGATAGGAACGCCGAACGATCGCCACTCCGCTGCGCACGTCGATGAAGCATGGACCCAGCAAGTAGGCTTCACCACACATACGGACGCTTCGGCCAATGGCGAGCCCCGATCCGTACCACGTGACTTAAAAGCCGGCTGCAGCGCCTGAAAAACGCGGCGGTCTCTTGCATTTTTATTAGTTCTTGCGCTGCCAGAGCGCAAGGAATTATGGTCGTTGGGAACATGCGGCTTGGCCGATCTCCTCACGCGCCACTGCGGAGCGCGTGAGGAGATCGGCCAAGCCGCATTTTCCATGGCATGGCCGCAGTGGCCCGCTCTGCGCAGTCATTGCGCAGTACAGAGGCTAGAAGGTTTTCCTAGTGTCGTGAACGGCCGCCGTTTCAAGGGGCCGCTGTGAAACCGGTTTGGATGCACAGCGTAGGTGGCGCTGCAGCTGCCAGGCGTGCGGCTTTTGGCGCGCTATGCAAGCCGCGTCGTTCGCCCAGCCAGTTGGCAAGTGCGCGCGGGCGATTTGTGACATAGAATGTGATGCCACACATCACGCAATCACATGTGCATCCAAAGGCATTCGAAAAAATGCGAGTAAACCTTGCATTTCAGCTGTTCAGTCAGGAGGTACTAAAGGGTATTTTCTTTTACCGGGACCATTTGCAAAGGGACAACGTCAGAAACATAGAACCGACAGAACGGTTTGTAAAACTAATGGAAAGTAATTTTTATAATGTCATCTAGAATCCCATCAAAAGGCCTTCGTGCTGATTCAAGAACTGCACAGTTTTTGAATGAGTTCATTTTTTTTTCTCAAGGAATGGGAGGAACATGCTGCACAGTATGGTGTCGGCTTTTTAAGTGCAAGAACTGCCCTTGGGCTGCGTGTAACGCTGCAAAGCACACTGTCGCTTGTAAAATACCTGACCACGTCGCTGCAATACAAGTACTTGTTGACTGCAAACCTAAGCCAAGACAGGATGGAGAATGTATTTGGGATTGTGCGCCAGTGCTTCGGTTGCAATAATCATCAAACTGTGGGGCATTTTTTGATAATTATCAACAACCTTTCTTTCTACAGCCTCGCAAAGCCTCCAAAAGGAGCAAACGTACCTGCAGAAGTCGTGACTGCCCTCTTGCAACCATCTGATGTTCCCAAAGAAAAAAATGAACGAATAACTGAACTTGTCGATAATTTACTGGATGGCGGAAACTTGGCTTCTAGTGCAGAGCTGCTCGAGGAGCACAGCAGCCTGAGCGATCATCAGGGCTGTGTAGACAAAAAAAAGTGACAGCAGACTAATTTTTTATGTAGCTGGGTATGTTGTAAGAAAAATCCTTAAAAGATTTCCTTGCCCCGAATGTGCAACTTGTTTCAGAACTTCGCCTCTGCAAGCCGAGTCAAACAACAATGCCTCACTTACTCGAAATTTTGACCATGGAGGCTTAGTTTATCCATCAAGGCCAATTGAACAGCTCATAGCTAAGGTTGAAGACGCATTTACGGTGTTTTTCAGCCGCAATGAGCTACACGCAGATAGCATGGTCAGCTTTCTGCATTTTCTTCAGTGACGTGAGCTTAAAGGTGTGGGCTGCGCGGAGCATGGACGTCGAATTACGACAGAAGTGGTCAAGTTTTACGCCTTGACTAGGATGTATTTCCTTGTAAAGTAGGTAAACAAAGAGCGCGGCGCGCAGCGAGAAAAGAAAAAGTTGCTGAAAATGAGGCGCTGTCAGTAGCCTCGCACAGGCCACTTCGCACAAAAAAAGGCATTAGTACGTTGTTGTCATGGAACCTTGTGTAATAAAGACGTTCCACCCTGCAATTTGTGCCGCTTCCTTTTCTCATTTCGGTATCATGTACAAAATGCGTTTTTACGCTTCTTTACGGCGCAGTAGGTGAGGCCCGACGTGACGCTTGCATTTGCTCCTGCCGCGGCAAACTGTCGGTGTTGCAGCTAGTCCGTGTCGAATCTAAATGAGAAGAGAACCTATGCCAGTGTTTGCACCGTCTTTAACACTTTAACGCCTTGTCAAAGCAGTGATAGCAACCCACACACGATCAACCGACTGAACCAGCGAGCACTACCCATAGGGGCTTCTTGCGCCCGCCCGCACGCCAGCGGGCGGCAGCGCCATCTGCCTTGAGCATAGCAAGTTATTTCAGCTGCGCCGGCCCGGTCGCGACACTAGGAAAACCTTCTAGCCTCTGTACTGCGCAGACCGCGAGATGGTCAAAGATAGCTCACTTTCCGATTTCAGACAGCCACTTAGTACTCTTTAAATGCGATTTTCCCCATTTTCTCGTCCGTATTATGCACTGATATTTACTTCCATGCAACTAGAAGGATTAAACTTGAAAAAGCAAGTAAAAACAAAAATATGACAATTATCGAGAAAAAAAACGCGCTTTTCGACCCGCATCTCCCCTTAATTCATATGAAAATACCCTCTTGTACATGAAAGAACGCATACAAATTTACTTGCGCGCAGAGCTAATTAACTACCAGAAAGAGAGAAATCTACAAATTAGTGATATCTTGCTCAGTACCCGTTGGTCCAACACTAAACGGAAATAAAGCAGCACGGGTGGCTAACTGGTTATCGTGCTTGGCTGCTGACTTGAAAGACGCCAGTATGTTCCCGTCCACGGCGGTCGCATTTCGATAGAGGCGAAATGCTAGAGGCCCGTTCACTCTGCGTTGTGAGGGCAATTTAAATGATCCCAAGTGATCGATTTTTCCCGGAACACGCCGTTGCGACGTCCCTCGTACCTTGAGGCGCTTAGGGACGTTAAAACCCATCAAAAATTAAAAAAGGCAAACACAGTTTATTTAGTACCTGGAGTACAGTTAAGAGCAACGAAAAGTTTTCGATCACGACGTCCATCAACTTGGTCGAACGTGTGATGCTTTCAGGGAAAGCGCGCGGTCTTTTAGTGACTAACTACGCTCTACTTATATGCACGGTAGTGAGAGCGCAGGAAGATGGCGTCTTGACACACACAATGTGAACAGGAGAAGGGAAAGCCTCAGGGTGCTTGGCAAAGTTTGGACAAAAGCACTTCTCCGCGGCCCATACAAAGACAAGCCTTCTTGTCAAAGCGTTCACAAGCACCCTGAGGCTTCCGCCTCCTTTGTTCAATTTGTGGGTGCCCTCTATTCATTAACAGCCGCCGTTTAAATTTAAATGCATATTTTCATGTGCTTTAATGACTGCAATCCCACTAGCATCTCCTTGTTGCAAGAATCAGTGCGACTTGTATATCTAAAAAGGCGTTTGAATATTTTCTCATAACACGCCATTGAAACCAATTCGTAAACAACATTCTGTTTGGAAGATTTACAGAAGGGGAAGAAGTACATGTTGCGTTACTGGAATGAGACCGACAAATGCTTCATCCTTCAATTATTACGACAAGGTCCTGGTAAGAGAAAATTTCACAGCATTTGCTCCCACTTTATACTTATCCTTTTCTATTGTTCCAGTTGCCTTGCAATAAAAGTATTTCAATATTTTCACGATGTTAAAGTGGTTCTATAATTCGCACGAATATCGTAACTACATGTTTTCTGCACATGCAAATACTACTAATGCAGCGCTTTGGAGAACCGTTTTTCGAATGGGATTTGGCCTCTCGGGCACGCAGTTTTCAAGAGATGCCTGAGGGACGCAAGGAATTTGATATCTCAAGATGACTTTTGAATGATACAGCGGTTCCTGGACAACTGCAAACACTTAGTAAAACTCTTACGGTGACGTGTTTGCGGCTGATTAACAGCGTACTTCTGACTTCCACATCACTGAAGCGTCATTCAGATACCCTTGCCTCAGAGAAACAAGATTTTAGTCATCTGCCGCATGACTTCTAGTGAGGTGGTTGCATTAATTTTATACGTCGCTATAGAGTATGGCGATGGTGCTCTCATTCGCTAGTAGATGACATGGTCGTATGTTTTATGAACAGGTGCTTATTTACATTTAACCTCACGTGATGCACTGCTGCTTAAATATCAGATTTTTGGTTCACAAAAATGGATGCTGTCAACTAAAACAATATCAATTTGAGATTTACAACCGGTGGCAATATATCGAAACTTTCTAGTCAGGAAATGTTCAGGCAGTTACTGAAACAAAGCCGCCACTGGTTGATTTCATGCGTGGTGTAATTATATATTTAGATTATTCATAACATGTTTACCTCAGTAGCAACGTGCTACAATACTCTAGGTCAGCCACTGCTTGCTACCATCGATGACACAACCCGAGATATATTATAATCATAACTCTAGAGTGCACATGCGGGATATTTAATCGAGCGGTTGGCTACCAAAGGTATCGAATACGGGTAACTCTACCAACAACTTCGAGCGACAATCTGAATGTCGTATTCGTTTTGAAGAATAGAGTAGAGAGGAATGTGAAAGGCCCTCTGAATGCCTGTCATCACGGCTAGAAGCGCTACCGCGAGCCGAAAGATAGATCAGGTTGTAATTGAAGACTTAGGAGCAGATAAAAAAAGCGAAGTAGATGCAGGAAAGCATTTTATTCAAATTTTCTTTTTATATTCTCCATGTTCTCACAAGGCTGAGCGCATACTTACCATGCCGCGCTGATCTTACCGCCGTTTTTTGTCATTTTTTCTCCTCTACACGCTATGTAATTGTCCAGGCCATGCACCCCGATCTCCCGTTTAAGGGTCACAAAAGCGTACATGCTACAGGAGTTTTCCGATCGCAACAAAATTTTTATAAGGGCCAGCAGGAGGGAGGAGGCAGTGCTATATCGAACGCTGACACCAGAATTGCTCGGCCGAAGCTAGGATTTGTTTTTTGCAATAAAGAACGGACATTCCTGATTTAAGAACAGTTTATTGATCTACCAACCTGTGTTATCTACCGGAGCAGCCTCGCAAAGGTACCAGTTCCTTATACGACAGCCTATTGAAGCACCCGCGATATATTGTTGGCTCATGTCAAGTTTTGCTCAACCTTCCGAACTTTTCCTTCTGACGACTATCCTAGTTTGGTTCCATATTGCTCTATAGAATAAAATGCAGCAGGTACGTGAATATATTTCAGCAGACAGGTAGATTTTTATTTTGCAGTCATATTTTATTTTGCAGTATTATAATTATAAAGAGGGCACTTAAGACTGCTTGCGGCCTGTAAAGAAGAAAGTCATCATAAGTCATCGTCTCATTGTGTGATTGTATTTGTTTCACAAGCTTTCTGGTTGATGTTCGGTCTCATGTTCACCCTAGATTCACGCTGTTCCTAGACGACGTTTGCGTGAGTTTAGGAAGGCAGAGCCAGAAACATTTCGTGTTGTAAGAAATTTTATAAGAGAGCCGTTGTTAATTTTTCACTTATTGCATCTTAAATACCACTCTAATGCAAAACCTTTATTTTGATACGACGTTTTGATCGGTATGATGTTTATTAAGGCGAAATATTATATGGGTGAAAACTATTGCATTTACAAAGATGCCAGCAATGAATAGGAAACCGGCCACGAAACAAAACACATCTAAAAAACTCACTGAAGGGAGCGCACAAACTAATGTAGAAGCACATATATTCCAACACGCTTGAGGGGAGACAATCGTAATTAAAACGTTCGTACAACACTGCTTGCAATCAGGACAGTTATTGAATCGCTTATGTCAGAAGTTAAAGGGCAAGTTGTATTCAAAATAACAGTCCATTGTACGGTTTTCCGTGGGATTCCATCACACGCTTCTGGAAAGCCATCTCAAAGCATTATAGAGAAGTACCTCATCCTAGAACTGATGAGGCAGCGTGCTCCCGTTTGATATTTATTTATTTATTTATTTATTTATTTATTTCACATACTGTCAATCCCATTGGGATTTTTACAGGATGGGCATATAGTAAGAAGGTACAAAGCGAATACAAATGGAATGGTATACATTAAAAACACTGTTATTTTCAAGTAATTACATGAGTATGGGAAAAAAATACAGATAACAGAAAATAAAACACATAACGAGAGAATATTTTTCACAGAAAAGGGTGCAATTTTATACATTGTAAGTAATATGTTCATAAAGATGCTGTTACATGCAGTGATACGAGTGGTCTGTTGTACTTGAATAATTATGATTTAATTGTCTATTTAATTATCGCTGAACTGTTCTTCTACCAAAGTTACAAATTTCTGCAAAGATGTATTAGTAGTAATAGAGGGGTTCAAACTATTCCATTCTTTTATGGCAAGCGGGAAAAATGAATATCTGAAACAGTCGGTTCGGAATGCGTACTCTTTAAGGGTTAATGGGTGCTTATGCCGGGATGGTCTGGATTCATCTACAGATATATATAACGAAGTATCTATGTTTAATGTGTTATGAACTAATTGGAGCAATAATTTTAGTCGTGCTAGTCTGGCGCGTTTCTGTAAAGTAAGAATACATGCTTGATTTAGTAGTTGGGATGGTGAATCACTGCTCCTGTATTTGTTAAAGATAAATCTAATTGCCTTTCTCTGCACTCCTTCTAGTTTGTTAATGAGTTGTTGTGTGTAGGGAAACCAAATCGTATTTCCATATTCGAGAACTGATCGTATAAATGTGTTGTATGCTAACAGTTTGGTCTCCGGTGGCACTTCTCGAAGCCGTCTTCTAAGGAAGAACAATCGTTTTAAAGCAGATGATACTATGCTGTTAATATGTGATTCCCACCTTAGATCATGTGAAATGATTAATCCAAGGTATTTGTGTTCGTGAACTCGGGTGAGCGGTATGTTATTGATGCTGTACACATATTCGGACCTTTGTTTTTTACGGGTTACAGATAAGAAGGCTGTTTTTTTAATGTTCAGTTCCATTTGCCATTTGTGACACCATATTACCACTTCTTGAAGGGCGCTGTTTAAATCATCGTGGTCATTTATAGAGTTAATTTCGTTGTAAAGGATGCAGTCATCGGCAAAAAGTTTAATTTTAACATGTATGTTAGAGGGCAGATCATTAATGAAGATGAGAAATAAAAGTGGAGCAAGGACGCACCCTTGGGGTACTCCCGACGTAACGAGCGCAATAGAAGAAATATCATTGTTAACTACAACATACTGAGATCGGTTAGTTAAGTAGTCCTCGATCCAGTTGATAATAGGGCCGTCACCTAAAGTTGATGTAAGTTTGCTAATTAGTTTTTTATGGCTTACTCTGTCAAATGCCTTAGAGAAATCAAGTGCAATCAAGTCAACTTGCTTTTGGTTATCAATGCTCTGGAATAAATCATGTGTTAGTCCGAGTAATTGGGTGATAGTTGAAAGTCCCCTTCGAAATCCATGTTGAACAGGCGATAAAATGTTATGTTGCTCAACATAACTGGTGATATGCTTTAGTATAATGTGTTCCAATAATTTTCCTACCGTGCACGTTAGTGATATTGGTCTGTAATTTGAAACGTCATCTTTGCCTCCTGTTTTGTGTATAGGAATAACTTTCGCGATTTTCCACCAAGAAAGCGATTTCATACACTGCTTATACCGGCAGTCTCACTATGAACCAAACAAAATAAATTCCTCCTGTATAGTGACAGAGCCATTTTGCACATTCCAAGAAGGATCTGATACTCTAGCCAGCCAAAGCCCCGTGAATGGTATAAGGGCGAGGGGAACCGCCCAGAAATCACATTTTTTATACAATTTCTGTATACAATTTCTTATACAAATTATTATACAGTTATACAATTTCATACAAATACAAATTATACAATTTCTGTAACACATACGGCAGCCACATATGCAGTTATCGAGTGCTCGTTTTATAGACTCGGAAGAGGGCAGATTATGAAACGCTGAATTGAAAAAAAGATTATATGACTTCATTTTGGTTAGATTGAAAATACGCATTTGAGACAGTAATTTGAGTGTTCGCGCAAAGGTAGTTGCTTCCTAAGGTAGTCCGCATAAGCAATATATTCGACCAGCGTCGTGACACCCAGTGGAAACAGCAGCTGCACTCCCTAAGTGCAGTAAAATATGTGCAGCATTCATCAGTGTAATGTAGCTGAACTGCCATACGCACCCCTGGTTGTAAAGGAAATAACGCAGCGCTCTTATCTACTGATAACGTGGGCGAGTGACACATCACGCAACCTAGCTAGATTCCAACTCCATTCTAACAAGCTCGAGTCTAACTTAAGTTAGTTTTTCTATTTTCTATTTATTTCGCATGTAAGACTGCCATCAGTTTCAATAATCATAGCTTAAGCTATCTGCACTCATTTGAAAGGAAATTCGATTAGATATCCGAATTCTATGGCACCAGACTATAACTAGATACATATTATCCGTTACGCACTTTCGTTCGTCTTTTATTGTACTTGTTGCAGTTACGTGTCATTTGGATGATTTAAAATATCAGAACTTTTGCTCAGAACTTTCAGGAAGTAAAAAGAACTAATACGTAAATGTGAATCCAAATCAAAAATGCACAAGGCAGCTAAGCTTCCCGATGCAATGGAGCACTCGGTCATCGATGGTGATGATGAGGATAAAAAGGATTTAATAAAAAATCTCTGCCTCTACCATAACCGAGAGTAGAGTAAGAATGAAATGTTTACGGGCATAACACATTGGTTGTAGATGGTACTATTCAAAATCTTGAAATGGGTCTAGTGTTCAACACACCACCGCACACCGCACCACACATACTGTGCACTGATCCATGTGGACGCACTCGTTTCCTGTGAGTGTCTGGGGAATCTCTTCCACCCTGACTCGTCACCTGTATCCGGTTTCTGTTTGCCTTTAATCTTTGTAATCTTGGTTTTCATTCCTCGGTTATTTGTACCACTTTGCCTATTTGACACTGGTGACGTCACCACAGGATTACGTCACATATAATTGATGACGATGTAGCGACAAATTACTAATTATTGACTAATTGCTGATTAATGACTAAATCCTAATTAACTTCTAAGTAATGACGCTTAAGATGCGCCTTTAAGAGTAGAACGCGACAGTGTGTTGTAGCGCTGCCAGGCAGTCCACGGAACGCCACCACCCTATCGGCGCGTTGTCTTGCCCTTTGAACGCGACGCTTTTTGAGGAAAAGATCCCGGCCGCGGCGGCTGGAATTTCTTTGGAGGAGAAATTCTAGAGGCCCGTGTACTGTGCGATGTCAGTGCACGTTAAAGAACCCCAGGTGGTCGAAATTTCCGGAGCCCTTCACTACGGCGTCTCTCATAGCCTTAGTCGCTTTGGGACGTTAAACCCTAAACCAAACCAGCTTTTTGAGGAAAAGATATTACGCAGTAATTCTCTTTTATCTCGGCGGACACCCGAACCGCACCGTACAGGAAGGGAGGAACGCCACCACCCGTTCGGCGCGATGCCTTGCCCTTTGAACGCAAGGTTTTTTGAGGAAAGGAAATGGCGCAGTAATGCTCTGTCGTACTCGGTGGACACCCCAACTGCACCATAAAAAAGGGAGGAACGCCACCACCCGTTCGGAGCAAAGCTACCGGCGCTTGTATGCCAGTCCTGTAGGAGGGCTTAGAGAGAAAAAACTTTATTGTACAAGGAATTCGGGGCACGCCCCACGGTCCCCGCACGACCCCACTGCACTCAAGTGAGGTTCTCTAGGTCCCGCGGGGGAGGGTTTGCAGGGCAGAGACGAAGGGTTCTGGGCATAGGGCGCATGCCGGAGTGGGGAAGGAGGGATGATAGTGGGCTAGGGTAATGGGTGAGGAAAGAGAGTCTGAGTCTGCGCCAGAGCGTTGCTTGTTTGTTATCTAGGGAGGAGTGGGACGGGAGGTAGAGCTGGCGTCAGGCTCTGTAGGCCTGCGTCAGCTCGCTGAATGAGTGCATGCGCTCCTTCGTGAATCCCCGATCCGAGGGCACCTGAGCCCGGTTTAAAGAACCTCGGGCTAAAAGGTTGGCGGCCTCGTTTCCGGGATTCTCGGAGTGCGCGGGCACCCATATCAGCTCCACTTGGCGGGGCGGAGGTGCATAGGGCGAGTCCGGTATGCCAAAAGCAGGGACATGGATTCGGCCTCGAGCAAAATTTCGAATCGCAGTTTTAGAATCACTTAAAATGTACCGGGCTTCCGTGAGGGTGATAGCAAGTGCAATGGCGGCTTCCTCTGCAGCTTCTAGGAAGGTGTCTGGAGGGACAGGTAGTGTTGGTGGTGGTGAAAACTTTTAATTTCTGAAATAGAGTTTGGGAGCCACAGAGTGGCCACGCTACATGGTCGGCGTCCCTAGTCCGGGACACCGCATGACAATGCCCCGTCTCTAGCCCGTTTCACCAGAGCCCTTTGGGACTCAAGCGAGGAGCAGTTGAGAAGGGCAGTCTCCCATGCCTCTCTGGAAGGGGTAGGGGAAGGGGGGAGGTGGGGATTTTGAGTACATGCCCACACCATGTGGAAGATATCACAGGTCTCCCCACAGTGTGGGCATCGCCCATCCGTGTTAGGATCGTAATGCTTTAAGATTGCAGGACAGAGTAGAGTACCTGTCTGCAGGCGCCTTAAAGTTCGCTCCTCCGTCTTACTCAGCCCCTTTGCAGGGGCCGGGAAAAGGCGGTGGATGTCGCTATAATGCGTTATAATTTCCTTGAATCGCAGCAGCGGCTGGTTAGTCTCCGAGCCAGAAGAGCTGGGATGAGGAGCCCGGTGAGTAAGCGCTCGGGCAGCCGCGTCAGCGGCCTCATTACCTCGTAAGCCCTGGTGGCCAGGAGCCCAAATGATTCTTTTGGGTGTTGGATCAGTGGCAGTCCGTCTTAGAATGCAAGCAGCTAAGGGGGAGATCTCCCCTGCCAAGTAATGATCACATGCTTTTCGGGAGTCCGTAATGATGATTCTCGAATTGGCGTGGGCGGCAGCAAGCGCTATCGCTACTTCCTCGGCTCGCATTGAATTCGGGGCTCGAAAAGAGAGTCCATCAACGTGCATTTCCTGGTGAACGACAGCGGCCGTGTAAAATCCCGTGGGCGATGGGCCTGCTACGTCTACATAATATACACCGGGTCGGGAGCCGTGTTGTCTCTCAAGAGCCCGAGCCCGCGCTTGTCGCCTGTTTACGTGCATGTCGGTGTCCATGTTACGAGGGAGCGGGGAGACCCAGAGCATATGGCGCCACAGTACTGGGATACGCTCCGCCTCCTCTGGAGTGCAGTCGTGTTGGATGTGTAAGCGGTTTAGCAGGCGGCGCCCAGGGGCCGTCTGCATGAGCCGCGTGTATTGGTTCACGAGGTGGGCCTCCCGCAGCTCCTGGTAGGAGTTTAGCACCCCCAATGCCTTGAGTTTGGCATTAGAGGTAGCCACCGGGAGATCCAGGGCTCGCTTAGTTGCCTTGCGGATGACGGCGTCTATTCGCGCCTCGTCTTGCTTAGTAGTGCGGAGATATGGCACGGCGTAGAGGATCCGGCTAGTCACGAAGGCATAGACGAGCCGAAGCGCGTCCCTGCCCCGCAGACCGCCCCGCTTGTTGGAAACGCGGCGGATCATGCGCCCTACCTGTTCGCCTACTCTCTTGAGTTTCAGAATGGTGGAGTCCGGTCTGAGTCTGTGGTGAATGAAAAGGCCCAGAATACGGAGCTCCTCCACCTCTCTAATAGGACCTCCTGACAGAGAGATGTGAATTGCTGTCCTATCCTTTGGGTTCGCTCTGACATGCAAAAGCTCTGATTTCGCTGGAGCACATTGGAGCCCACAGTCAATGGCATACGCATCGACTATGGAAGCGGCCTGCTGAAGGCGGGCCTCCATGTCCCCAAGGCTCCCCTCAGTGGTCCAAATTGTAATGTCATCTGCATACAACGCGTGTTGAATGCCTTCCACTCGGGCCAGTTGGCTTGGGAGGTGCATCATAGCTATGTTGAACAGGAGCGGTGATAACACCGCTCCCTGAGGGGTACCCCGTGTTCCCATCATGTAAGGGCCGTATTCCTCGCCCTCAATCCGAAGAAAAGCCTGGCGATTAGTCAAGAAATCTCTTACATACGCGTAGGCCCTAGCCCCACAATCGGTAGAACTCAAGTTGGCCAGGATGCTTCCGTGTTTAACATTGTCGAAAGCTCCTTTCAGATCAAGGGCGAGGATGGCTTTGTCATTGTGTTGCATAGTTGTGGGTCGTATTACATCCCTGTGCAGCTGGAGAAGGACATCCTGTGCAGACATGTGGGGGCGAAACCCGAACATGGTAACTGCAAAGAAGCCCTTACCCTCCAGGTATGGAGAGAGGCGATCCCGAACCATCGTCTCCATAAGCTTGCCCGCACATGAGGTCAGTGATATGGGCCTCAGGTTGTCCGTATTCACGGCCTTACCTGTTTTAGGGATAAACGTCACAAGTGACGTTTTCCACTCGGGAGGGAGTGGACGCCCGTCCCAGATCTGGTTGATGTATTCTAATAAATGGAGGTAGGCTGAGTCCGGTAGGTTCGCCAACAAGTTCACTGTTATGTGATCCCTTCCCGGAGCCGTACCCCGGCGCATTTTTGCTAATGCCGCCTTAAGGTCGTGCAACTCAAAAGGGGCATCAAGTGTTTCATTAGGCCTGCCAGAGTACATGTACTCAGGCCCAGGCGGGTCCTCCGTACGACAAAGATATCTGTCGCACAGAGTGTCCGCAAGTTGCGCCGTCGTACCTTGATACCCTTGCAGAGCCCGCCGGAGCTGCTTTTGCGTCTCCCCTCTCGTTTGAGAGGGGTCGATTAGACTGCGAAAGAGACGCCACGTCCCCTTCGAGCTCATCTGATGAGCTGCGGCGTCGCAGCGTGCTATCCAATTTGAATCTGAGAGTTCGGCAGCATACGCTGCAGCTTGCTCTGTGAGTTTGACTATGCGGTCGCGTAATTTGCGATTAGTTTTCTGCTTTTTCCACCGTTTAGTTAAGCTCCGGCGCGCCTCCCACAAATGCAGGAGGTGGGTGTCCACTGCGGGGATCTCTTCGGTGGTTTGTAGTGTTGTGACGTGTTGTTTCTGAATGTTGTATATGTGGTTAGCCCACTCCGCGTAGCCGCCGGAAAATAGTACGGGAGGGATAGTGTGATTTCGGAATTTGTGCCAATCGGTCAGCTTGGCCTGACCCCATTTTTTGCGCGCTGCCTTCGCCATGAGTGTAATCCGGAGAAGGAGGTGATCGCTGCCTAGAGAATCTCCCAAGTTCTCCCAAGCAGCCGCTCTAGCATTTTTGACGAGAGAAAGGTCTGGACACGTGTCGCGGGTTACCGAATTCCCCACTCGGGTGGGATACGCCGGGTCCGTGAGCAACGTGAGGCTGAGGGTGGAGATGAGCTCCGCCAGCTTACGTCCTCTTGCCTGTTCGAAGTGGTAGCCCCAATGAAGGCTGGGAGCATTGAAGTCTCCAACGATCACTAGAGGCTCTTTGGCTGCCATTTTTATCGCGCGAAGGAAGATTTCATTAAAAGTTACGCGCGGCTTATGCGGAGGGCAGTATATGTTGAGGATATGTATTGACGGGTCGCGGCGTCTGAGAGGCAGTACCCGGACCATTGTATATTCTTGCTCGGTACTCAAGTCTAAGTCGACCTGAACCCCGGTGTAAGCCTTATTCACCAGGATGCACGTAGAGGGGCCCCCCTGAAAGGTGCTGTAGCCTGATAATTTAGCGTCTATGCCGGGCTCCTGCAGGGCAACGAGTGCCGGCATGTCACCTAGGGACTGCAGGTAGAGCTGGAGGTGTGACCGTTTTTTCCAAGCCCTGAAACCCCTGCAGTTCCATTGAATGATTTGGAATTTTTCAAGGTTTTTATCATTCCTATTAGATGTGCTAGCCATGTTCTATTTATTTACGGGGGAGCGGTCTAGCTCTGGCCGGGAGCCAGCGCAACCCCAGCGAGAGGCCGCACCGACCCAACAGCTGCCGAGCCTGAACCGTGTTCCTTCGCTGCCTGGCGGGAGGCTGTCTTACGTTTGAGGTGAGGGGAATCGGAGCTAGTGGCGTTCTGAATTTGGGTGCTGACCCAGGGCTGCACGGCTTTAAGGACCGAGTCAGTGACCTGGGCCATAAGGTCGGGAAGTGCTTGCGTTAAAGCTGCCTTGAACATGTCCTGGAAGGACTCGCGGACTGCTGACATGATTTGATTCGGGAGGGCCGCCACTTGCTCCTCCAGTTGCTCGGTTTGGCGCTGCAGTGCCTCTAGGCCGGCGACGCGACCAGCTGATCCAACTACCGTATCCCCGCTCTGCCGCGAGACGCTAGTGAGGCAAGATGTTACGGATGATCCGTCATCCTCGTCATCTGGCTCAGCTTCTTGCATTGGTTCGGATGACCCGGCCTGTTTGGCCTCTAATTCCTGAATTTTGCGCGCTAGAATTTGGTTCTAGCGCCTGAGCTCCTCTACCTGCTGCTGTAGGGCGGTTTCGGTAGGGGAGGGACGGGTAGGGGAGGGACGGGTAGGGGGCCCAGAGACTGCCCTACTCCAACTGCTCACCTGTGATTGGACGGGTGCCAAGGGCGGGAAGTCCCTGGCGTTGAGGACCGGGGGCACCGCCTGGGTCGCAGACTTGACAGGTTTCGATGTGCCGGGTTTGGCCTTGATTTCCTGATCGGCTGGCGCTTTCTTGGCCTTGGGCGGAGGAGCCTGCTTGGGCCCCGTCTTTGTCTTCGGTTTCGATCCGGATGGGGAGCTCGGTTTGATGGCTTTCCGGAACCGCCCAGCACAGCCAGGAGCTCCGGTAGGGTGGCCGCCTCCGCAGATGAGGCAGCTCGGAACACAGGTAGTGTCAGGAGGGCGGATAAAGAGGAGTCCACCACAGCTGCTGTCGCTTCATCACCCGTGCAGGCAGCGTCCACCCATACGGCGTCCGGCTCGGGGCCGTACGCTCGATGGAGCGCCTTCGAACGGGCTGTGCGGCGCTGCTCATGGTGGGACGCGTGCATATTGCTCGGGAGCGGCCTGATGAGGAGCTCCTGGTGAAGGGGTCGTGGGATGGCGAGGAGGGTTGGATCGTTGGCCGGTATTTTGATTCCGAGGGAGTCCAGGATATACCGACCTGTGGAGGTTTGTGTGAGCCTGATGTATTGGGCCGGTCGATAGGCCTCCACCAGTTCCCCGATCGTGTTGTGTAGGCCCAGGCCTAGTAATCTGTCTGTGGGTGTGTTGAGGGGAAGATGAAGTGCTACCTTGAATGCATTGCGAATCAAACCATCCAAAGCATTTATGTCATGTTTGGATTGTTGTAAGTATGGAGTAGTGTACAGCACACGGCTGAGGAGAAAGGCGTGAATGAGGCGACATAGGTCGCGCTCCTTCATGCCTCTGTGATGTCCCGAAACCCTTCGGATGAGGTGCGATATCGCGCCAACAACCTGCTTGAGTTTCTTGAATATGGTGTTTTTGCCATCGTTCTGGATGTGCAGGCCCAATACACGGAGGGTGCCAACCTCAGATACCGGGTCACCATTCAGTTCAATGACAATGGGGGAGCGGGGACAGCGGTTGTTCTTAGGATGGATGAGGAGTAGTTCGGACTTCTCTGGGGAGCTAGAGAGTCCGATGGTCCGTGCATAATTTTAGGTGAGTGTGGCTGGTTCCTGTAAGGTGTTCTCTATGCCGCTGTCACTGCCGTGGATGGTCCACAGGGTGATATCGTCGGCATAAAGAGTGTGTTTCAGGTGGAGAATAGTTGCCAATTTTCGAGCGAGGGGGATGAGGGTAATGTTAAAAAGAAAGGGGGAAAGGACGGACCCTTGAGGGGTGCCGATACTCAGAAGCGTGTAGGAGGGGGTAGACAAAGGGCCGAAGTGTATCTTAGCTGTGCGGTCAGTGAGGAATGCTTGAATGTAGGCATACGTGCGCACACCCATATTCAATGGGGATAGGGCAGTCATGATCGCCTGATGTTCAATGCGATCAAAAGATTTGGAGAGATCAAAAGCTAAGACCGCCTTGGTGTGACCTGGAAGAAGCGGGTCAAAAAAGTCGTGAGTGAGTTGCAGCATGGCGTCCTGTGCGGATATAGGGGGACGGAATCCCACCATGCTATGCGGGTAAAGATGGTTGTCCGCCATGTGACTTGTGAGTCTCGCTAACACAACATGCTCGAGGAGCTTCCCGAGGCATGCGCTTAGCGAAATCGGGCGAAGGTTTTGGATGGTAAGTGGTTTGTTGGGTTTGGGTATGAATATTACGTTCGCGTGGCGCCAGGACTGCGGGAGGCTACCCTCCCTCCAGCATTGGTTGAAGTATTTCGTAATCTGGGCGATCGATCGGAGAAAAATCGTGGTTTGAGCTAGTTGGTCGATCGATCGGTCGTACCGATTACGGAGCATGGAGGTTGTGATTTGATCTGCACCAGGTGCGGAGTTCGCGCGGAGAATCAGGAGGGCCGCTCTGACTTCCGTCTCCGTGATGTCGGTGTCGAGTGTGGGATTTGCTTGTCCTGTGTAGTGGGGTAGAGGTGTGGGGGCGCCTGGAGAGGTGTGCATGGTTTGAAGTGTGTCTAGGAGGGGGTCGGGATTGTCAATGTGTTCGTGTGTGAGGCGTGTTACGTGGTGTTTTGTTGCTGATTTGGTGTGTGTGGGGTCAATGAGGTATCGGAGGAGTTGCCATGCGCGTTTGGTGGACAGGTTTCCTGCGATGCCGTCACATATCTGTCCGTCTCGTTAAATCTCGTACGGTGCCCGGATGCTCTCGTTTCAGTGCCCGGATGAGTGGAATTCAGTGCCCGGATGTTGGCTCTCCCTCTCTGCGTGACGTCACCACACTGCCGACAACGAGAGCTAAAAGCATTTCATGCTTAATATTTACAGGCAGGTTCACAGGGAAGCAGCCTCTAGTGGGCCGCTCCCCTTATAATACTAGGTGGAGTCCCTTACTCAGGGGCGCCATTGGTCTGTACCGCCACGCGAGCTCGCTGAACCAGGGCTTGTTGGGCCATTATTTCCAGGCAGCCGAGCAGCGTCGCGTCTCAGTCCTCTCGAGTAAGGAAATGGGTTGGGGGTGGAAGAGAAAGATTTTTCTGGCATGCCCAGACCATGTGGAAGGTGTCAGCCACCTCCCGACAGAAAGAGCAGAGGCCAGAGAAGGAAGGATGGAAAAGTTTGAGTACTGCTGGGCACTGTAAAGTGTTAGTATAGAGTAAGAAGTATTCTTTCGCCCGCTTTTCCTAGCTAGCCCCTTTAGAGGAGGCGGGTACTGACGGTGCAAGTCCCGGTAATCAGCGGATATATCTTTGAATGATAAAAGAGGACAGCAGTCATGATCCAGAACGGGAGGATCTACGTCGGAAGCCCGGTTTAGCGAGTGCGCGGGCAGCCAAGTTGGCGGCTTCGATCCTTGGTAAGCCCTGGTGACCTGGCATCCAAATGAGAAATCGGATCGTGAGGTCCTCATCTTGAGCTGCTCTTCGAAGTAGTCTTTGCGCTGTAGGCGTTATCCAGCCCAGCTCATAATTGCGTCAGACCCCTCGCGAGTCGGATAAGATCAATTTAGATTGAAGGTGAGAGGCAGCCAGGGCGATTGCTACCTCCTCTGCGTGGATTTCGCCAGGGGCCTTAAAAAAGAGGCAGTCCACCTGTCTCTCCTCGTGAATGGCTGCGGCCGTGTACTATCCTATTCTGGAATGGTGTGGGCTCGCAACGTCTACATAGGAAACGCTTTGTTTGGAGCCACAATGGCGGTGCAGGGAATTCGCACGCACCTGGCGCCCTCCGTTGTAGTATTCTCAATCCATTTTGGTAGGAAGAGGTGGAACACGAAGGGCGCCTCTCCATAGTTTGGGCACTCGTAGCCTTTCGTCAGTGTTATGGTCGTGTTGTATATTGTCACGCGTTCCCGTCGAACCTCCTCCACAAGACACCACGGCCGATGATAGCTTCCTTGGAGCGGTCAGCACGTCTGAGCTCGTTTCCAGACAGCGTGCCGACGCCGAGCTGCGTCTGCTCATCGAACATCTCGAAGGTGGGTGCCCTGAAATACCACGATACCTAGCTCGTGGACTATCGTCGTTTTGCCTGTGGAGAGGGGTGCTTTATAAAAAAAACTCTACTTCAAGTCCGACAACTTACCTGCTCGTCGTACCGTCTGATCTACGGGATGAAGTCCTCCTTGCCTGGTATGATGAACCAACTTCCGGCCACCTTGAAGTTACACGCACCTTATCCCGAATCCGGCAGAGCTATTACTGGCCCAACCTAACTTCAAGTGTCAAGCATTATGTCCGGACATGCCGGCAATGCCAGCGGCGGAAAAAACCCGCGCTCAAGCCTCCTGGACTGCTTCAGTGCATCGAGCCGCCACAAATACCATTCGACAAAGTCGGTATGGACCTTCTGGGGCCATTTCCTCTCTCGTCGACCTGCCACAAGTGGATCGTAGTCGCCACAGACTACTTGATCCGCTACGCTGAAACGAAGGCCCTTGCGCGAGGTACTGCCGCCGAAGTTGCCCTCTTCTTTATGCACGACATCGTGCATAGACACGGCGCCCCATCGGCCATCATTACTGACCGAGGCAAGGCGTTTACAGCCCGACTCCTACGTGACATCTTAGCGCTTAGCCATACTGCTCATCGACCAACAACAGCGTATCATCCCCAAAGCAATGGTCTAACAGAACGGCTCAACAAAACATTGGCGGACATGATCTCAATATAGGTCGATGTTGAACACCAAACCTGGGATGAGGTCTTGCCGTACGTCACCTTCGCATATAATACCGCGACGCAGGAAACCACCCAGTTCACCCCGTTCCGTCTCGTGTATGGCAGAGAGGTCCGCATGATGCTGGACGCCATGCTGCCGTGCGGGGACGCAGAGCTCCCCCCTGAAGCGAGCCACTTCGTCGAACAAGCAGAGCAGGCCCGTCAGCTGGCCCGCTTGCACATCAAGGACCAGCAATCCGCCGATGTCCGACACTATAACCTTCGGCACAGGGACGTGCACTACGAGCCGGGCGACCATGTCTGGGTGTGGACACCCGTGCTCCGCAAGGGATTGAGCGAAAAGCTTATAAAAAGGTATTTTGGCCCGTACAGAGTCCTGAGCCGCCTGAACAGCGTCAACTACGAAGTTTTCCCCCATGGAACGTTGATCGTCGGCCCACAGCGTCAACAGCCTGAAATCGTGCATGTAGTGCGCTTAAAGCCGTACTTTTCGCGTGACTGAGCGCTGTGTTCACGCTGTGTTTCGTACCTTTTTCCCCACGTGTGAACTTCATTCTCCCCGCATGTCATCTAGCGCGCATTGTATAGTTCACCTAACCCCTGATCTTCTTTTTTTTTTGCTCCTCCTCCTCTCACTCTACACATCCCATTCCACATCGAGACGATGTTTGCTTTCGCGGGGAGGAATAATGTCACGCGGTTAACGCGCCGCACGGCCTCCGCGCTGAATTGAAGACGACGACGAAGCGGCGGCGGGCTCTCGAGCCCGAGGACATCATCATCATCATCATCAGGCGCGCTGTTCTGTTCTGTGTCCTGGAACCTGGCTCTATAATTAAAAGAAGACTCCCAGTCTTGAGTTCTTCCCGACGCCTACCTGCACGGCTTCTCTGGCCGTGACAATATATAGCCGGCCCAGAAGGCGACGGCCAGACACATTCTGGGCTAAACGGATGTATTGATTAGTGAGGTGCGCCTCGCGCAGCTTCCATTAGGTGTTCACCAGAACGAATGCAAGGAGCCTCACATTGGAGGTAGAGATCGGGAGGTCGAGCGCCCTCTTGACCATCTTGCAGAGAGTAACCTCCAAGATGACTTCATCATAATTGCACAATTTCTGGTATGGAGTCGAATAAAGAATTCGACTCATCACAAAAGCATTGGTGAGTGGCACCGAATCCTTACTCCTGAGGGCCCCACGCTTGTTGGAGACGCGGCGGACCATGAGGCCAATTGGTCGCCAACTTTGGCAGGCTTGGCTAGCGTTGCGTCAGCGCGACAATTTTGGAGAATAAAGAGTCCGAGGACTCTGGTTTCAGTGGCTTCGGGTATGGGTCCAGTAGTCAGAGAGAGAGGTATTGGGGTCTTGCATCGTGGCGAGGGGCGGAGGTGCACGAATTTTGATTTTTTACGAGACCACTCGAGACAACAGTACGCAGCATAGCGATCCATTATGCCAGCCGCTGTTTGCTGGTGGTCATCCAGTTGACCAATATTGCTCTCTGTTGCTCAAATGGTGATGTCGTCAATGCATGCTGTACATCTTCAACTTCAGTCATTTGGGCAGGGAGATGAGCATTGCCAGATTAAAGAGTATTGGGGACAACACTCCGACTGTGTTTTGTAAGTCGTCACTGCCGCGAAAGGTAGCTATGACCACTGGAGAACGGGCGAGGGCTTTGATAAGACAAAGAGCGAAATTAAGCCTTAGACGTCATGCATGCTGCCTAGCAGTGTCTAAAGGAAGCATCTCCGTGTGACGGCACGTAATGCATCAAAAGCAGCCATCAGAAGCAACACAGCTAGCAAATAAGATAAATTATGCGGACCACTGACTACCGCGCAGATGCCCGTCTCTCACTTTCCCAGATTCTGCTTACACAACACCGAGCAAAAAAAAACTACATCGTTGAAGGCAAATAATCAAGGACTATAGTATAAATAACTACTAGTTCTATCACATGTAGCGTTCAAGCAACGCTGTTCCACAACTCCAAAGGTCGCTGCCGTATTTGATTTACCGTTGTGATTTACTGTTTGCGTTATGGTTGTGATAGTTCACCGCTCAAGCAGCGCTGCACCGTACTGCGCAGTCCTGTTTTGTCGTCGTGCGTTTTTCTTCCTGCTCTTTTCTGCCGCCATGCGGTTTATTCACTGTACATTTGCTAGACGCGCCTTTAATCAGCTTCATACGTGGAAGTGTTGTGACGGAGTGGAATTCACCAAATCTTGGCAGTGTCCCCGCCTCGTACGCCCCGGCGTGGTTTCGACTCGCACCTAGACATAAAATTTCTTTTCTTATTATTTCCTTATGACTGACAATTTGAGCGGGCACTTTTGCGTACAACCTCTGTCTACTATTTCTGTCCGCGCTACTCATGAGCCAAGAAATGCTTTCGCCTTAAAATAAATAACGTGCGTCGCAAAAAGCCACAACTCTCTCCTTTGCTTCGACGACAGCTGCTTGAGTAACATATACCCTTAATTCACGTCAAATATCTCCCTCTTCCCTGATGCGTTGCGCTCCAACCGCGCTGCCCTAAAGGCATGGTTAAGGTGTCCAACAAAAGCTTCACCTTGACAACCACAAATGCTGCTAGGTCAAGATAGAGAAGATCAAACGATCGAAAATGCTTGAAGCATCTTGCTCCGAGTGCTGTATCTCGCGTGCTAGCATATTTAGCCACACTTTCGCGTGTGAAGCGTGGTAATTTTGACACCATTTCTTTCCGCATCCACCTCTTTTTATCAACCGATGCGCTTTTTGTTTCAGGGATGATATGTGAGATGTACCAATGGGATGAAAAGATTGATGAGCGTTGCGCAAAAGCTTACAACCGCAATCCAGCAGAACGCCGTTGCTTTTACCGTCCTTGTGAAAATGAGTACTATAAAATATGCGATGACCCAAAGCCTGTTATAGTGTACAATGTGGTAAAGTGCAAAAATAAAAATCCACCCTTAGCGGATTAGAATGTAGTTTCTAGCATGGTCACTCACTTGTTGCGCGGCATCCTGCGAGAGTATAATGCACTGGTTTCAAGCCACACGACCAGACATGTTAAGTCACTCAAAGAGCTGGAGCGAAAGAGAGGAATAAGCTCTATTTTAGAGAGAATCCACCAAAAATACCATGCACTGCAGGTTTTTCCGGCGACAGTGATAAAGATCCCTTTAAACGTAAAATAGCGATGCCCGTCGGCGTCCTGCAGTGATATCTACCTCACAAGTGCATCTATGCAATGGAATTGAGAGTAAAGAACACTACATGTAATGCGAATGAAACGTCGCCGCATGTCTAAAATTATGTAACATTATAGAACATTTTCGAAATTTTTGTCGTAACATAAACCTAGAATCCTCGGGTTGTGAGTCAAATGCACACAGCACTGACCTCGCAGCCACCCGTGTTCTTCTTGGGAACGAGCCAAGTTTATGTGCATGTCATGTGGTCCTTCACGTTTTGTGGCACCTTATGGCTGTCTGTTAATGAGTACCTGTTTAAATAGAGAGGTTCTAATCGTGGCAGCTGTAAATAAGGGAGAAGCAGAGTGAATTTTGGAGCTTCGCGGTATCTCTCCTTTGAGTGGCATACTGGCGCTGTCATGCGGTGGCCAACTTAAAACCCACGTGATCGGATGTTCGCCGCGGCGCCAACACATGGCGCATGAGTAGTATAGAGACCTCCAGTGCGGAACCTACGTAAGAGAACAGTGGTCGTGTTTCGGAGTGATATGCGAAGAGAACGCCTGGCCTCTGAAAGGAGTCATTACCCTCAATGCTCAGCTTAAGTATCCTCCAAATTTATCAGTCTTTCGAACTGCAAGACGTATTTTATGTAAGAACTAAATCTAGCACAGCGGCACCCTTCTCCCCTTCCTCTTCATTTAGAGTCAGCTATGAAATGTGATTCGCACATCAGAAGACACAGCTAAACTGCTTTAGTAGGACGTTCTTGTGTGCTATTTCGTTCACTTGCCATGAAAATTCCTTGAAAACCTGCCTAGAAGAACTGATTTGGTTGATGAGTGAAGTAAGTTGGGCGAATTTCTGTTTATTCATAATTCAGTGCAGGAAACATGGTAGAAGGGAGAATAGAAAAGACAGGTGAATCACAAATTGGTTGCACTCCTTTTTTGGCAGATCATGTTTTCATAGAAATCATTTGGTAAGCAGGCTAAAACTCGGCCAAGATACTTAAGACTGCTTACGTGTGAGAACGCGCAAGTCCGTCCGCTCGCTTTGTGAACGCAGTCTCCGCGCGATGCGAAGTGATGCAACCCCATGGCACGCAACTGGCAATTCTACTTCTGCACTGCTCAACGCAGATGCCGCCGCAGTGCCGCTTAAAATTCGTAGATCACCTGGGATCCTCGTACCACTCGTGGCTTTCTCTGCTTGATATTCACAGATCCATGGGAATCCTTGTACTGCTCATGGCGCAGTGGTGCAGTAGTTAAGCAGTGCACCACTGCCTGCTGCTGCTGCCGTCGCAGAGATCTGTGCGATCCAGATTGTGCCGGCACTCAGATGGCAAGTGCTACCATCGGTGGGACCCCACGCGACCAATCATTAATTGAACCGCCACCTGCCAGGCTGCATGAGTAACGCCATCTTTTATGGGCACCGTCCAGTGTTAACTAACACACACACACGCACACACGCACGCACGCACACACGCACACACACACACACACACACACGCAAGCACAGACGGCTTTTCGCTGAATGGGGCAATCAAGGCTTACGCCTTAAAACTCTTTCTAGTTGGCGAGAGAAGTCTCTGCTAGGAATTGCACGTTGGCAAAAATGCAGTGCACTACATAAACACATATGCATACTAAGCAGCGAGGAAAGGGGAATGAGGGGCTCGTTATAAATATGAGAGAAGCCAACAGCCACAGAAACCAAGGGGCCCAGGGGATTTTTAATTTATTTATTTTTTGGTGTTGATCAATTTATATTACTGAATATGTTATCGCTTCAAGCTAATTGATTAGAAAAGCAGATGAAAAAACAACCAAATGCCGCCGGTGGAATTCGAACCCACGACCTCCGAATTACGCGACCGGTGCTCTACCGCTGAGCTACGGCGACGGCCGTCAAACCTTCTGCTTTCGGGGGTATTTATGTCTACAAATAACCTAACCTTGGGAGTGTTCACCAGCGCCACCCACGTTCTTAAGCGGCGGACGTAGAACGTCCTTAGTTACCGCTGATGTGGCGTAGAACGTCATCGAACGACGAGGGTGGAAGCTGTGTGAGAACCCTCTTATGCTTCCTAAGGCATCAAGGCAGCCAGAACCGAGGCCCTCGTTAAGCAATTAAGCAGACGAGGAAAGGGGAATGAGGGGCTCGTTATAAATATGAGAGAAGCCAACAGCCACAGAAACCAAGGGGATTTTTAATTTATTTATTTTTGGTGTTGATCAATTTATATTACTGAATATGTTATCGCTTAAAGCTAATTGATTAGAAAAGCAAAAGAAAAAACAACCACATGCCGCCAGTGGGATACGAACCCACGACCTCCGAATTACGCGTCCGGTGCTCTACCGCTGAGCTACGGCGACGGCTGTCAAACCTTCTCCTTTCGGGGGTATTTATGTTTACAAATAACCTAACCTTGGGAGTGTTCACCAGCGCCACCCACGTTATTAAGCGGCGGACGTAGCACGTCCTGAGTTACCGCTGATGTGACGTAGAACGTCATCGAACGACGAGGGTGGAAGCTGTGTGAGAACCCTCTTATGCTTCCTAAGGCATCAAGGCAGCCAGAACCGAGGCCCTCGTTAAGCAATTAAGCAGACGAGGAAAGGGGAATGAGGGGCTCGTTATAAATATGAGAGAAGCCAATAGCTACAGAAACCAAGGGGCCCAGGGGATTTTTAATTTATTTATATTTTGGTGTTGATGGGTGGCGCTGGTGAACGCTCCCAAGGTTAGGTTATTTGTAAACATAAATACCCCCGAAAGCAGACGGTTTGACAGCCGTCGCCGTAGCTCAGCGGTAGAGCACCGGACGCGTAATTCGGAGGTCGTGGGTTCGGATCTGACCGGCGGCATGTGGCTGTTTTTTCTGCTTTTCTAATCAATTAGCTTTAAGCGATAGCATATTCAGTAATATAAATTGATCAACACCAAAAAATAAATAAATTAAAAATCCCCTGGGCCCCTTTGTTTCTGTGGCTGTTGGCTTCTCTCACATATGCATAGTGCTAGCCGTCCACTAGTTTTGGCCAGGTCCTTTGGCATTTGAAAACGTGGTCATCTTAGTACGCAATTGTTATTCGAGATAACCAGCCGGGATTTTCTACCCGGTTAACTCAGCCTCATGCCTCATATGCCTCATTGCCACGGGCCAATATGGCCAATATGGTGACTCAAATTTCGCCGTCGCTTAGAGCACCAATATTCTAAGAGTCACACCTTTTCTCGTTCTCCTTTCATCTACTCCTGATGCCATTTTTCCGTTCTTCCCCCAACATTTTGTTTCCTACTGCCCACGCACACCATTTTTGCTCCTGTCATCGGCGCGTACAATGGAAAAAAGTGCACTTTTTATACTCAATCCCCTTTTGCTTCCAGTAACTTTCCTTCTTGTAGATCGCGTCGGCCGTATTTAGCTCATCCACCGTCTGTTCAGCTGTGACGTTGATAATTGTTCTCCAAGTGGCCTGGCTGACGTCCCAACACATACCCGTGCGACGTCAGACCCACGTGAATGCAATATTTTAAATATTGCTCGCAGCTGAATAGAAAGCGCGCTCGGGCCGAGCCACTATAAACGTCTTCTTGGGCTTCAGCACCACCGCTCCTGTTTTGGCACCACGCAAGCTTCTCTGGGTCGACGACGAGTGACGGTTCCAGCCTCAACACCACTGCTCGTCATCGTCTGCACCACTGCCTGCAGCTATGTCATTTGCTGAGCGCTGTGTCATCGCTGGAAAAGTCGACGTCATGTTTCGCGCAGTATAATTCAGCCGTCTGTCGTCCACGGTGTCACATGTTGCCTTCGTGAAGAAAGAGCATGGTGCAAGTTTTTTTTATGGACTATCTTCGTCTTATTAAATTTAAGCGTAGGGACGTTTGTCGTGCCCCGAGCACCGACGATCCTCTCTATAGTTTGCAATACGCAACATTCTTTAGGTTCATGGCTGTTCGCAATGGATTCTGCCTACCTCACATGGCTGCACATGGTTGCCCGTAGGCAGCGTTTGCCAACCCGGACTGAGTCTACGAATTCAGCGTAATTTCGTTTGCACGCTTTAACTCCGCAGAGAATGATGAATAGCTTGTTGCGCAGCCCTAAATCATATATCGATGCCCGCAATCCGGACGATATCGTCGTCTTCGCCAGTTTTCCGACGCACCCGACAAACCTGACACCTGCGTTTCTTCATCTAAACTTGAAAATATGTCGCTTCGGCACCTCTAAGCAAGTAACCCTCAGTCACGTCGTACGTAGAGATTGCGCCCTACACGACCTTGGCAAGTTTCTGACACGACCTTGAGGTTTCTCAGCCGTTCCTCACTTTCTGAAGTTCACCGCTATCAAGATATTGCCACATATCAGTGTAGTGTCCGTTCGTTCGCGCAAGGCCGCAGGAAAGGGGTGTTATCATATTTGTTCGTGACGCGAGAAGCGAAAGAACTAATCTCGATTGATCACAGCCATGCCGAGCTGCGTCTACGTGTTTCCAGATTACTCTAGGTCATCTCGACCTGTTATCTCGAAGTTTCCTTGCCGGCTTTAAATTGAACGATGCCGCGAGGAGCGGGCATTCGTAGTTCGACGACTGACGAGCACGTTTGTTGCTTACGCCGCCGCCGAGTGATTCAGTTCTTTTGCGGGCGAAAGTCAACCCAAATAAAGAGCTTCATTTGCAAGCCTTGTTGGTGTCTTTCTGACCGCTGGACTGCCGTCACTACAACGTGACATCTGGTGGAGGTGCTGAGTACCCTTCTATATTCCGGACACCCCCTACAAGTCGTGACGCCAGCCCTCTGAGTCATTCACCGCAAGAACTGACTCCAGTCCACCGCGCAATCCGACGCCTGCTAGGGGCGCACCTTAGTTCGCGACACTGCCGGACCCTACCCGGAAGCGAAAACCAGTAGCAACGTCCACCGTGAGCTTGCCCCATACGACGACTCCAATCATTCTTCACCAGCCCCGAGTACCACCAACATTCGACGCTTCGCCTGGCGCCGACCCCGAAGAACCGCTGGAACAGTTCCACCGTGTGGCTGTGTTCAACAACTGGGATGATGGTACGAAACTTAGGTACGTCTTCTTCGCCTTGGAGGGACCAGCAAGAATCTGGTTTGAAAATGAGGAAGCTAGCCTCACGAACTGGAAAACCTTCAAGGAGCAGCTTCTGAAGATTTTCACGAACGTCGTGCGAAAGAAGAGAGCCCAGCAGCTGCTACAGTCTCGCATACAACATCCAAACGAGACCGTTGCAATGTACACTGAGGAGATGAAGCGTCTCTTCCGGCGTGCCGACGCAGACATGAAGGAAGAAGAAAAAGTAAAGCTTCTTATGCGAGGAGTCAAAGAGCAACTCTTTGCGAGCCTCGTACGGAACCCACCCAAAACCGTCGCGGAATTCGTCGAAGAGGCATCCACCATGGAAAAAAACTCTTGATGCCAGAGCCCGCCAGTATGACCGCCAGCAGCGCTTTTTGTCAGCAAGCTGCATGGACACCGCTAACAACGATAACCTGCGGGAGGTTATACGTGAAATTGTGCGAGAAGCGGTCCGACGATTGCTGCCAACGGGAACGCGTCCGCACCTTTCATCGCTCACAGACGTCATCCGGGATGAGGTTCAACAGTCCTTCGGTGTGACGCCGACAACCACGCAGCCTCTGCAGCCGACAGCCATGACTTACGCCGCAGCTGTGCGCCGTCCTGCACCTCGACGACGGGACCCAAGCCCCAATCGCCCTCAGCCAGCTGCGTTGGACCGCCACCCTCTCGCCCCAACCCGCCCGTCCTACGAGCGTCGCGCACAGAAGAGGAAATGCGACGAGTGGAGAACTCCCGACCAGCGGCGCCCACTATGCGTCCACTGTGGCGAAGCCGGTAACGTCCTCCGGCAATGCCCATACAGAAGACTGGGCATCCGAGGGTTCTCTTACGACGCTCCACGACCACGACCCGGCCAGCGACCAGCCGACATCGAGGAGTTTTTGCGTCGGGAAGGATGCTCAGCGCCGAGCCGCCTATGACGTTCCCCGTCGCCATCTTCACCACGCTTTGTATCTCCTAGCCGAGGTTACACGATGCGTGGACGCTCCCCCAGCCCTCGAAGGTTAAACTGAATAAAGCAGCCTCTGGAGGTGAGGTTTCTTCTGAGCGCAAGATCAAAGATCCTTCATCGACGAAAACACAAGACTACGACGACTCAACTACGACGACAACACTGACGACGACGACGCGACCAGACTTGAACCTTATACCACCGCCAAGAGAAGTAACGTCGGAGTACGCCCACCGCAGTCTCACTGTCCGACAAAGCCGAGATCGTACACCGAAGACAACGTGCAATACGAAAACTCGAACAAGTGACCTTGAAGTTATGGTCGACGGTCACACGGTTACTGCCTTGGTGGACACCGGAGCTGACTACTCCGTCATGAGTGGGCCACTCGCTCTCTGACTCAGGAAGGCAACAACAACTTGGGATGGCCCGCTGATCCGCACCGCAGGTGGCAACCTGGTTACGCCGTCAGGACGCTGCACCGCGAGAGTTACTGTAAACGGGAGAACCTATGCGACAACCTTCCTGATCCTACAGCAATGCTCGCGAGACGTGATTTTGGGAATGGACTTCCCGAATGATCAGACTTCCCGAATGATCATCGAGCGATCATCGACCTTCGATCTAAATCGATCAAGCTTTCCACGGACAAAGCCATACCTGTTGCGACGAGCGCGACTCATCACGTTGCCTTAAACGTCCTCGACGAAGCATTGAGCGTGCCACCCCGATCAAGTGTCCTCGCCTGCATAGGTACTGGAGACATCGAAAATGCCGAAGGCGTCATCCAGGGGAACACCCAGTTACTCCTGGATCGAGGATTGGGCGTCGCATGGGGATTCGCCAAAAGCCGAAATGGCCAAGCCCAGGTGCTGCTAACCAACTTCACCGAAGTATACCGGCATCTAAACAAAGGTACGACGATTGCCTTTCTCGACGAGCTGCCAGACATCAGAGACATATTTGCCCTACCCGACCAACCCGCAGAACCATCTTACCAAGGCCATCAACCCACGTTCGACATCAACCCGGCATTAACCCGGAGCAAACAAGACCAAATACGCAGTCTTCTTCAAAGGTACAGCGATTGCTTCTCATCAGCATCGAATGTGTAACGAACCCGCCTTGCCAAGCACCGCATTGTCACAGACGAATAAGCCCGACCACTGCGGCAGAGTCCCTACCGCGTATCGCCGATAGATCGCCAAGCTATCCGCAAGCAAGTAGAGGAAATGCTACGTGACGACGTCATCCAGCCATCAAGGAGCCCCTGGGCAGCACCAGTTGTCCTAGTGAAAAAGAAAGACGGCACCCTTCACTTCTGCGTCGGTTACCGCCGCCTGAACAGCATTACGACGAAGGATGTCTACCCCCTCCCCCGCATCGACGACACATTAGATCGGCTACGCAAGGCTAAGTACTTCTCATCGATGGATCTGAAGAGCGGCTACTGGCAAATTGAAGTCGACGATAGAGATCGCGAGAAGACTGTGTTCATCACACCAGACGGACTCTTCAAGTTCAAGGTGATGCCATTCGGCCTCTGCTCTGCCCCAACGACGTTCCAGCGAGTAATGGATACAGTGCTCGCAGGCTTGAAGTGGCAAATTTGTCTAGTCTACTTAGATGACGTTGTTGTCTTCTCCTCAAGCTTTGAAGACCATCTCAGAAGGCTTCAGTAGTGCTGGAAACTATCCAGTCTTCAGGACTAACACTGAAACTTCGCCTACGAGGAGCTGCTGTTCCTTGGTCACGTCGTAATGCCGCACAACGTGTTAATGAGGTGCGTCCATTCATGCATCACTGTTGACAATAATGAAAAGGGGTTTATTGAAAGGTGCGGTGCGCCCCTTGAGTCCTTCCTGGAAATTTTGTCGTTCTGTTTGAAGTCTACAGTAATTGGTTATGGTGACCGTTTTTTCGTGTAGCGCGCAGGGGTGTGCATTGGGTCTAGGTTAGCTCCTGCTCTTAGTAGCATGTTTTAGGCTGTGTGAACAAGAAGATAGAGCTAAATTCAGCTGACCTGTTTCGGAAGGCCTTTCGGTACGTTGATGACTATTTAATCATGATCGACAACTGTGACAGCTTCGTACGCAGGGTAATAGACATCGTGAAAATGTTTCAGGATAGCCGTATGGGCCTCAAGTCCACGCACGAGATTCCAAGTGTGGGAGAGCTGCAGTTTCTGGACCTTCGATTGATTAAGAACCCGGACCATCTTTGTTGGAGTTACCGTCCGCGTTCCGCGAAAAGCTTGTTGAATTTTGCGTCAGCACATTCGAAGATCATCAAGGATGGAATCGCGGTCTCGTGTTTAAAGTCAGCAGCATCAAAGTCGTGCCACCATCGCATCAAGGAAAGCGTCGAATATCAGGTGGAAAGATGGGAAACAACGGATATTCACGCCACGGGATCGGCAGAGCCAGCAAGAAGGTTATCCGCTGGGTAAAGGGCCAGCGGAAAAACTACAAGACAGAAGAAGACAGCAAACCCGTGATTGTACCGCATGTGCATCGACTTTCACATTGGATTAAGAAAGTTGCTGGCAGGTATGGCATTCGTGTCATGTTTTCGGCTCCCAAAAAACTGTCAACGTTATGCCATGCGATAGAAGCTAAGGCAGAGCAGGGCGCGAAGAAAAGAAATGGCGGTTGTGTTGTCAGACACAGAACACCGTACGTAGCGTGCAAAGTGGGCACAGTGTACAAGGTCCCCCTGTAGTGCGGAAAAGTGTACGTAGGCCAGAGTGGTCGATGTTTGAATGTGCGGTTAATGGAACATGCCGGAGATATGGAAAAAGGTGACACTTCAAACAATATGGTTCTGCACTGTCGAAGCTGCAGCGAGAACAAGAAGAAATGTTCTCCCATTTTTTCCAAAACGGGTGTTCTTTTTCGTCACCGAGATCGTGTAACGCGAGAGATAGTTGAAGCCAATCATATCGCGGAAATGGGGCATACATGTGTTAGTGACCCGTCGGTTGGCTTGTCTAGCAATGAGATGGGTTTTCTGAAACAGCGAGGCAATCTTTTCTTGCACATCGGTCGGCATGTGGCCTGTGATTACTCTGGGTTTTGTTTTCGTTTTTGTTGTATATGTAGAAGGTTCCGAATAAAAATTCTTGTAGTTGCGAGTAAGCGCTGCGTCCCCTCTGTGTCGTTTTTAGGTTAGCGCCTGGATTTTTGACAATCACGTCGTAAGCAAGGATTAAGTTCGCCCAGACCCTCAGAAGGCGGTTGCGATCGCAGAGTTCCCACAGCCTAATGATAAGAAAGCTATACGCAGATTTCTTGGATTGTGCGCGTATTACCGGCGATTCGTCAAGAACTTTTCGCGCATCGCTGAGCCTTTGACCCAACTTACCAAGGCGGACGTGCCTTTTAAATGGAAAACGTCGCAAGCCGAAGCTTTCAAAGAGCGGAAGTGCCGCTTACAGTCCCCTCCTGTGCCCGGGAACTTTGATGAAAACGCCGAAACCGAAATCCATACCGATGCAAGCAGTGTGGGCTTAGGAGCGGTCCTCGCTCAGAAAAATGGAAGACAGGAGAAAGTTATCGCGTACGCTAGCCGTTCACTGTCGAAAGCCGAGGCCAACTATTCAACCACCGAGAAAGAATGTCTCGCCATTATTTGGGCGACGTCTAAATTTCGACCCTACCTGTACGGACGACCATTCAAGGTTGTGAGCGATCACCATGCTCTGTGCTGGCTTGACAATCTGAAAGATCCCTCCGGCCGCCTTGCTCGTTGGAGCCGGCGCCTTCAAGAATTCGACATAACTGTGGTCTACAAATCTGTCCGGAAGCATTCCGACGCAGACTGCTTGTCGCGAGCCCCCGTCGACGCAGCACCGGACGAGGAAGACGGCGACGCTTTCTTAGGACCGGTAAGCGCCAGCAGTTTCGCGCGGCAGCAGCGCTCAGATCCTGAGTTGCAAAGCCTATTTGATTATTTGAGAGGCAAGACCGCATCGCCTCCCCGAGGGTTCAAACGCCAACTGTCGTCCTTCGTCTTTCAGAATAATGTCCTCCTGAATAAGAACTTTGCGCCCAACAGGACACTGCATCTTCTTGTCGTGCCCAAAAATCTCAGGCAAGAAATTATGCAGGGCATGTCATGATGAGCCGAATGATGGGCATCCCGGGATTGCTCGCACGTTGCACCGCATCCAGGAGAAGTACTATAGGATGCGGATAGCTACCGACGTTTCCCATTACGTGAAAATGTTCCGTGAGTGTCAGCGACGAAAAACGCCTCCGACTAGTCCAGCCGGACTCCTGAACCCGATACCACCGCCAACTAAGCCCTTTCAGCAAATGGGGATGGACCTCCTCGGCCCCTTTCCGACTTCAAAATCAGGTAACATGTGGATCATCGTGGCCACCGACTACATGACCCGCTACGCCGAAGCAAAAGCGTTGCCTAGTGGTATCGCAACAGAAGTTTCAAAATTTTTTGTCGAACAAATTCTCCTGCGACACGGCGCCCCCGAAGTGCTCATCACAGATAGAGGAACGGCATTTACAGCGAAGCTGACGCAAGCCATTTTAAACTACAGCCAGACAAGCCATCGGAGGACAACTGCCTATCATCCACGAACCAACGAACTCACAGAGCGTCTGAACAAGACCATCGCAGACATGCTCTCTATGTACATCGACGCCGAACACAAGACGTGGGACTCAATTCTGCCCTACGTGATCTTCGCCTATAATACTGCCGTCCAGGAGACAACCATGTTTACCCCATTCCAGCTGGTATACAGCAGGAAGCCCAGGAGGACACTCGACGCAATGCTTCCGCACGTTTCCGACGAAGACAACCTCGACGTCGCCGCCTACTTTCATCGCGCCGAGGAAGCCCAAAAACTTGCGCGGCTTCGCATTCAAGACCAGCAGCACGCAGACGCCCGACGCTACAATCTGCGCCGACTAGACACGCATTACAAGCCAGGTGATCGTGTTTGGATATGGACGCCAGTTGGCCGCCGTGGATTGAGTGAAAAGTTGCTGCGACGCTCCTTTGGCCCGTACAGGGTTCTCCGTCGCATCGGTGACCTCGACTATGAAGTCATCCCCGACGGCACGACAGCATCCCAGCGACGCCGCACACGCCCGGAAGTCGTACATGTCGTACGCCTGAAGCCATATTATGAACGCTAAAGGACTCGAAGTTTGGATTCTCCGTGTTTATTTTCATTTTCAAGCATCGAGACGATGCTTCTTTGGGAGGGGGTAAGCCACGTATCATGGTACTGTCCGTCCGTTCGCGCAAGGCCGCAGGAAAGGGGTGTTATCATTTTTGTTCGTGACGGGAGAAGCGACCGGACAAATCTCGATTGATCAAAGCCATGCCGAGCTGCGTCAACGTGTTTCCAGGTTACTTCACATCATCTCGACCTGTTATCTCGAAGTTTCCTTGCTGGCTTTAAATTTAACGATGCCGCGAGCAGCGGGCATTCGTAGTTCGACGAATGACGAGCACGTTTGTTGCTTACGCGTACTGACGTGCTCGGTGCAGCGGCACTGCGCATGTGCTTGAATGATCAGACTTTAGTTCAACTGTTTTGTTTCGTGTTTTTGTTCCTTTCGAAAAAATACACCTCTCTTTCTACGCCGCCGCCGAGTGATTCAGTTCTTTTGCGGGCGCAAGTCAGCCCTAATAAAGAGCTTCGTTAGCAACTCTTGTTGGTGTCTTCCTGATCGCTGGACTGCCGTCACTACAACGTGACAGAAGAAGATTCTTGCGCAATACACCTATTTTCATGATTCTGTTCTCAATTTCGAGTCGATCAGAGCCCAAATGCAGCTCCTGTATAGGCATAGTGATCTACGAATAGACACCGGCGTTTTACAACGGCTTTTCTATGCTCCGCCAGGTTTTGACTTCCTTGTAGATATTGTTGTGGCCTGTAGACGCAAACGACATGCTCCGTTCGTGCATGGAGCGAAAAGAGATCGAAATTAGGTGACGATAACGAAGTTTCTTGGTGGCTCTGGGGCCAGCTTGCCCCGGATCCCAGCACTGAGTAATTACTCCCTTATTACAAATATGCGCCCCATTGGGGGATTCCACTGAGCGTTCTTCGCCCTACCATAAGCTTGCCGTCCAGGTTTTCTCAATTGGTAGAGCGACTGCTCCAGTGAAGCGACGCTTCCGGGTCCGACCCCAGGACCAGGACGAGTTTTTCTTTCACTAAGCAGTTTCTTAGAAAGCTGTGTAACATTCATTTGTAGCCGTATGGCTGTGATCGGGTGGACGTCAATAAGTAATTACTTCCTTATTACAAATCTGCGCCACCTTGGGGGATTCCCTTAAGCATTGCACCGACACAGTTTCCCCTTCGAGTTATTGATCAATTTGCTCTCTCCCTACCATAAGCTTGCCGTCCAGGTTAGCTCAACTGTTACTGCGACTGCTCCGGTGAAGCGGTGCTCACGGGTAAGAAACGCGGACCAGAACGAATTTGTCTTTAACTGCGAAGTTTCTGAGACACCTGTATAGCTTTCAATGGTAGCCGTATGGCTGAGCTTGGGTGGATGTAAATGAGTAATTACTCTATTATTACAAATCTAATCCACCTTGGTGGATTCCCCTAAGCATTTGACCAACACTGTTCCTAATTCGAGTTATCAATTCGCTCTCGCCGTACCATACGCTTGCCATCCAGGTTAGTTCAATTAGTAGAGCGACTGCTCCGGTGAAGCGGTGCTCTCGGTTTCGAACCCTGGACCAGGACGAATTCTTCTTTCACTATGAAGGTTCTGATGAAGCTGTGACGTAATGCAGTCATGCACACGCGCCTAGCCGGACAGAAGCCGCCCCCATGTCTGTTATCTAACCGCTTGCCTATATAACCGCTCGCCTTCTAGAATAAAGCGTCATTCATGCACCATGCTTCGTCGTGTCCACATGGTGTCAGAAGTGGCCGGTCAGCGACCGCGCAACGCAACCGGGCAACGTAACCGACGGCAGAAGCACGGGAATACGGGAGACCCGGGTAATCGCATCGGACCAGAGCCATGAAAGCCCCCGAGCAGCACCGCCCCCAGCCTGCCGCCCCAGTCACTTCGCTGCTGCCACCACCGAGGGCCCTGGATACAGCGGGAGATGTCCGGCATAGCTGGAAAGCATGGAGGCAAGAGGTCGAGCTGTTCTCAACTGCAACCTACTTGGACCAACAACCGAAAGAAGTACAGGCAGCCATTTTTCTCATCAGTATTGGAGAAGACGCACGCAAAACGTACAGCACTTTTGTATTTTTGACTGGAGAGGATAAAAGCGACATTGCTGTACTGTAGCGAAAGTTTGAAGCGTTCTACAAACCAGCAGTAAACCTAGCCTATCACGAGATTCTATTTGGAAAGCGGGACCAGAAGGAAGACGAACATTTTAATGATTTGTTAACGGAGCTACATGTACTAGCAAAAATCTGTGAATTCGGTGAGCTGGAAGAACGCATGCTAAGAAGCAGAATCATTCTCAGAATGAGAGAAGCAACTTCAAGAAACACTTCTTTCAGAAAATGCTTCCTTAGCCAAAACTGTTGAAATATGTCGAGCTCGGGAGCACGGCAAAGAGCAAAGTGAAGAAATACACTCCAGCAAGAACCGTCAAGTGGAGGTCAATGCAGTCCTCCAAATGAAAAGTCGCTGTAACAAATGTGCTCGTGTTCACAACAGTGAAACATGCCCTGCAACGGAACGCACGTGCTTAAAATGTGGCAAAAGAAATCATTTTGCAGCTGCGTGCAAAACGAAGCGCGCTAACCTCTGCGTGAAAGAGCAAAAAGTGGCGTCACTAGAAGCGAATTCAGACGGACAGGCAGATAATTTCTGGGTGGAAACTTTATCGCAAAGCAGCAAGAAAGACGACCGCTGGACTGCACTCGTGAAAATAGAAGAAACGCCCGTTGCCTGCAAGCTTGATACAGGAGCCAATTGCTCGGTCACATCACGCAGCCAGCTGCAGAAGATAACTCAAAAGCAACCCGAAAACTGCGCTGTCGTGCTGCACACGTTTTTTGGCTTTCAGAAAAAAGCAACGAAACGTAGTCACCTTCATGTGGCCGGACCCGAGGGAACATTTGAAACGACATTCTTCGTAATGGAAGACGACATACCCGTGACTCTTAGCGGCTCAGTTGCCGAGAAGCTGGGCTTGATTCGCCGAATTGCTTCACTGGAGCACCAAGAGATGTACGACGTAGTCAAGCCGTATGAAGACGTCCTCTCCGGATTAGGCGAGCTCAAGGGTGTCGTCTACCACCTGAAGCTCAAGCAAGGTTCCCAAGTAGTGGTCAAAGCAGCACGCCGGATTCCATTCGCAGTCGCGGACAGAGTAAAGGCGGAACTGGACCGCATGGAAGCAGCCGGAGTAGTTTCCAAGGTGACCGAGCCAACCGAGTGGTCCAGCCACATGGTTACCGTCATAAAGAACGACAAGGTACGCATATGTCTCGATCCATCTGATTTGAACAAAGCGCTGCTGAGGGAACATTATCCTATGCCAACGCTAGAAGACATTGCACCGTCTCTGTGTGGAGCACAATACTTTTCGACTTTGGATGCCGCTACGTGATTTTGGCAGATAAAACTGGATGAGGAAAGCTCCAAAATTTGCACAATGAGCACTCCGTACGGTCGTTACAGGTTCCTACGTATGCCTTTCGGCATTTCTTCGGCTCCGGAAATACTTCAGCGCGCCATGCACAAAGTACTAGAAGGTCTCACTGGCACAGCAGTCGTAATGGACGACATTCTAGTCTCGGGTCGAACTAAAGAAGAGCATGACGCAAATCTTGTCAATGTGCCGACAAGATGTCAAGAGCACAACTTGAAACTGAACAAAAAGAAGTGTAATTTCTTGCAGGAATCCGTCAAGTACCTAGGCCACGTGTTGACACGCGACGGGTTGAGCTTGGATCCAGGGACTCTGGAATATATCGCCACGAGAGCCCACCGCCGCTTCGTAAAAGACCAGCTCTTTTCCGGCCTCGTGCGGAACCCGCCCAACACCGTCGCGGAGTTCCTGGCCGACGCCGTGCACATGGAGAAATTGCTGCGGCAAAGATCCCATCAGTACGACCGGGAACTGCGCCAAACGTCGACTCTATCAACGTTGGACCGGTGCGACCATGATCCCAGGACGAATCCGGACTCCCTTCGCGAACTCATCCGTTCCGTGGTCCGCGAGGAGCTGCAGCACCTTCAAGCCACCTTTGCCCCTCGCGTCGATTCCGTCACCAGCGTCATCCGCGAGGAAGTCCGACAGGCACTCAGGTCACAAGACGCTGCAGCTGTGCCGGCGCCGCAACCGACCCCATACGATCCCGCGCCGTACCCGACTCCTGTCCAGCCAGTCACGTACGCGGACGTCGTGCGCCGCGCGGCCCCATCTTCTGGGCCTGTGCTCCTATTATCGCCGCTTCATTAGAAACTTCGCCCAGCTCGCCAGTCCTCTGACGCTCCTAACCCGTGATGACACGTCATTTTCCTGGGGCAACGAACAACAGAGTGCCTTCGACGAGTTATGACGCCTGCTCCAATCACCGCCCATCCTGGCACATTTCGACGAAGATGCCGATACGGAGGTGCACACGGATGCGAGCAACGTCGGTCTTGGCGCCGTTCTAGTTCAGCGGCAAAACGGTGTCGACAAAGTAATTGCCTACGCCAGCCGCGCACTGTCGCGTGCTGAGTTGAACTACTCTACCACGGAAAAAGAATGTTTAGGGGTAGTCTGGGCCGCCGCCAAGTTCCGCCCATACCTCTATGGCAGACCGTTTCGTATCGTCACCGACCACCACTCGCTGTGCTGGCTGAAAAATTTAAAGGACCCTTGCGGCCGCCTAGCACGTTGGGCATTACGCCTGCAGGAATTCGATTTCACCGTCACCTACAAGTCAGGCCGGAAACACACCGACGCTGATACCTTGTCACGCGCTCCCGTCGAACCTCCTCCGCAAGACACCACCGACGATGATAGCTTCCTTGGAGCGGTCAGCACATCTGAGCTCGTTTCCAGACAGCGTGCCGACGCCGAGCTCCGTCTGCTCATCGAACATCTCGAAGGTGGGTGCCCTGAAATACCACGAAACCTAGCTCGTGGACTATCCTCGTTCTGCCTGCGGAGAGGGGTGCTTTATAAAAAGAACTCTACTTCAAGTCCGACAACTTACCTGCTCGTCATACCGTCTGATCTGCGGGATGAAGTCCTCCTTGCCTGCCATGATGAACCGACTTCCGGCCACCTTGGAGTTACCCGCACCTTATCCCGAATCCGGCAGAACTATTGCTGGCCCAACCTAACTTCAAGTGTCAGGCATTATGTCCGGACATGCTGGCAATGCCAGCGGCGGAAAAAACCCGCGCTCAAGCCTCCTGGACTGCTTCAGTGCATCGAGCCGCCACAAATACCATTCGACAAAGTCGGCATGGACCTTCTGGGGCCATTTCCTCTCTCGTCGTCCGGCCACAAGTGGATCGTAGTCGCCACAGACTACTTGACCCGCTACGCTGAAACGAAGGCCCTTGCGCGAGGTACTGCCGCCGAAGTTGCCCACTTCTTTATGCACGACATCGTGCTTAGACACGGCGCCCCATCGGCCATCATTACTGACCGAGGCAAGGCGTTTACAGCCCGACTCCTACGTGACATCTTAGAGCTTAGCCATACTGCTCATCGACCAACAACAGCGTATCATCCCGAAACCAATGGTCTAACGGAACGGCTCAACAAAACATTGGCGGACATGATCTCGATGTACGTCGACGTTGAACACAAAACCTGGGATGAGGTCTTGCCGTACGTCACCTTCGCATATAATACCGCGACGCAGGAAACCACCCAGTTCACCCCGTTCCGTCTCGTGTATGGCAGAGAGGTCCGCATGATGCTAGACGCCATGCTGCCGTACGGCGACGCAGAGCTTCCCCCTGAAGCTGGCCACTTCGTGGAGCAAGCAGAGCAGGCCCGTCAGCTGGCCCGCTTGCACATCAAGGTCCAGCAATCCGCCGATGCCCGACACTATAACCTTCGGCACAGGGACGTGCACTACGAGCCGGGCGACCACGTGTGGGTGTGGACACCAGTGCGCCGCAAGGGATTGTGCGAAAAGCTTTTAAATAGATATTTTGGCCCGTACAGAGTCCTGCGCCGCCTGAACAGCGTCAACTACGAAGTTGTCCCCCATGGAACTGTGGTCGCCGGCCCTCAGCGTCAACGGCCTGAAATCGTGCATGTAGTGCGCTTAAAGCCGTACTTTTCGCGTGACTGAGCGCTGTGTTCACGCTGTTTCGTACCTTTTCCCCTTACCCCACGTGTGATTGTAAAACATTTTATTCGCCGGGAAGAGCTTGGCAAGAGGTCGCGTTAAGTGGTCGAGAGTACATAGCCCTCGACGACTTTGTCAGCCCACTCCACCGCCAAAACTTGCGTTCTGGGGTCAGAGCTAGCCAGCACGGTCTCCCACCGCTCGAGAGAAGGAGATGTAACTAGATCACCCGGAGGTGGCTCTATTTTGCAGTCCCACAGGATGTGATCGTAGGTAGCACGTTGGCCACAGTGTTTGCAGTTTTGGCTGTAAAGATCTGGATAAATGTGCGCGAGGAGTGATGGGGTGCCTATCGATCTCGTCTGTAGACGACGCCACGTAACCTCTTGTTCTTTAGTAAGTCTTTTGTCTGGAGGGGGGAAAATTCTCCTCTCTAATTTAAAATGATTGGTGAGATCATGATATGTGATCATGGAGTCCTTCGTGAAATTCAGGGAGCCAGACTCATCCACTGCCCGGTCGACGAAACCTCGGGCTTTATTGTGGGCTGCCTCGTTCCCCGGATTCCCCGAATGGGCTGGGACCCATATCAATTCGGAATAATTTGGTGAGAATTTGGTTGCGTTAAGGATTCTAAGGGAGGTGTTTGTAATTCGCCCTTTAGCGAAATTATTGATACCCATTTTGGAATCGCTGAGGATGATGCTCCCTTGGGTATGTGCTAGGGCGAGGTCTATAGCCGCCTCTTCTGCCGTTTCAGAGGATTTCGTTTTGATTGTCGCCGAGACGATTTCGTCGCCATTCTCGTTCACAACCACAATTGCAAAGGCATTGGTATTTTTGTATTCTGCCGCATCTACATAAAGTGTTGCAGCGCACTGTCTGTATTTGTTATGTAAGGCTTTGGCTCGTGCTTGTCCCACGTGTGAACTTGACTCTCCCTGCATGTTCATCTAGCGCGCGCTGTATAGTTCACCTCACCCCCAGTCCTTTTTTTTTTTCCTCCTCCCCTCACTGTACATACCCCATTCCACATCGAGACGATGTTTGCTTTCGCGGGGGGGAATAATGCCACGCGCCCAACGCGCCGCGCGGCCTCCGCGCTGAGTCGAAGACGACGACGAAGCGGCGGTGGGCTCTCGTGGCGCGCTGTTCTGTTCTGTGTCGTGGAAGCTGGCTCCATAATTAAAAGAAGGCTCCCGGTCTTGGGTTCTTCCCGACGTCTACCTTCACGGCTCCTCTGGTCGTGACAATATTTTCCACGTGCAGGCACTTGCAACCGGAAAGAGCTACAGACATTCTTGGGTATGGTGAATTTCGTTTTCCGCTTCATTGCTAATATGTCAACGCTCACAGCTTCGCTCCGAGAACTTTTGAAAAAGAATGCCGCATGGGTTTGGGAAGACAGACATCAAAAGAGCTTTGAAGCACTGCGCGAAGCACTAGCAATGGCTCCCATATTGGCATATTACCAGAAGGGCAAACCAATCACCCTATCTGTAGACGCCAGCCAAAACGGAATTGGCGCTGTGATAATGCAGGATGGACACGCCTTAGCTTACTCATCTCGCTCGCTGACAGGAGCGCATCAAATGTACGCGCAGATAGAGAAAGAGATGCTAGCAATCGTCCACGGCTGTGAAAAATTCAAAGGCTACATTTTTGGGCAGCCAGAAGTCATTGTAGAATCTGATCACAAGGCGCTCTAAATTGTTTTCATGAAGCCATTATGCCAGTACCCTCTCCGCCTGCAGCGTATGCGTCTAGACCTACAAAAATACCACATAAATGTCAAGTTCACTCCGGGAAAACAACTGTTCATCGCTGACGCGTTATCGTGTTTTCCTAATAAAGCACAGCTCGTACAACAGTGCGCGCATTTCTACGTTAACACTATCGCTTGTCTTCAAGCTTCAAACAGGCGCCTGGAGCAGGTTCTGCGGGCGACGGACCGTGACCCAAGCATGGTGAAACTTCGCCAGTATGCAAGCACAGCATGGCCCACTGACAAGGCTGAAGTCACTCCCGAGCTACGCAGCTACTGAAGCTTCCGCGACGAGCTGCTTACTGAATCCGGCCTTATGTTCCGGAGCAATCGCGTTATCATTCCTGCCAGACTGCGCAGTGAGGTACTGGTTTCACTTCATGCTGCGCACACAGGAGAAGAAAAAATGAAGGCACGCGCCCGAACCGTTGTCGTCCGGCCAAGTATAAACAGCGATATTGAGGAAGTAGCTCAACGCTGCTAAACATGCCAAAAGTACAAATCAAGAAATGCGCGACTACTGCTGTTAAGTCACGAGATACTAACTCTGCCCTGCGAGTCAGTAGGAGCTGATATTTATCATCACGACGGTGCCGAGTACTTAGTTGTTGTTGACTTCTACTCTTTCTTTTTTTAAATAAGGCTTGTGCAAGCGCCGTCAGCTAACAACGTTATTGCAGCATGCAATGACATCTTTGCAACACTGGCTTCCCAAGGCGACTTTGCACAGACAACGGACCATCCTTCAGCAGCCAACAGCTCAAAGATTACGCCGATAAGATTGGCCCGCAACACGTCCGGTCTAGTCCGTACTATACCCGCTCGAATGGAATGGCAGAAAGAGCAGTACAGGAAACTAAGAAGCTGTTAAGGCGGTTCCATTTCGGCAGCACTGAATTTTGTGCAGCATTGCTTGAGTGCCGAAATTCACCTCGGAACTCATCTCTGAAGTCTCCTGTGCAGAGGCTCATGGGCCGACAGACAAGAACGCTGCTTCCTCTACCAACCAGCCACCTACAGCCACAAACAGTGCCACCCAAGACCGTGTGACGAAGGCTAGAAGACATCAGGAGCAAGTAACGCTGCTTCTACAACAGAGGTACACGGTCTCTTCCAGAGCTTCGCACTGGCTCGACGGCAACTATGTACAACGTGCCCTCAAGATCATGGTCCCCTCTCACGGTCGTACAGCGGGCTGAGACTCCTCGTGCCTACATCGTCAAAACGGAAGGGGGTCAACAGTTTCAGCGCACAAGAGAACACCTCAATCCGGCTCCTCCTCCCTCGCCTCCAGACCACGAGACACCCGCGCCGCTGCCAGCTGTGCGAGCCCAAGATACCACAGGGACATCCATCTGAATCTATACAACTCCGCAGGAGTGAACGGAAGCGCCAACCGCCAAAAAGATACCCGGCGCCAGAGTTCTAAAACGCTGCTTGTTTCGACTATAAAAAAAAGAGGGGAGATGTGACGTAATGCAGTCATGCACACGCGCCTAGCCGGACAGAAGCCGCCCCCATTTCTGTTATCTAACCGCTCGCATATATAACCGCTCGCCTTCTTGAATAAAGCGTCATTCATGCACCATGCTTCGTCGTGTCCACAAAAGCTGTAGAGCTTTCCTTTGTAGCCGTATGGTTGCACTTGGGTGGATGCCACCCAAGCAAGTTGGTTCAACTTTGGACCGACGTCACAGCCTTGGATGAGCAAAAAGCGCCCCTGCATCGTCACCTAGCACACTTGACAGTAGGAACAAATGAAAGTGTACGACGTGTTACGCACACTTGCCTTTCAACGCAGGCGTATTTCCTGCGCAGCCGCATCGGTCTGGACGCTGATCGAGCACCGTGACGAGGCACCGATCAGCTCGAACCCACTCAACACCAGGAAGTGTTCTCATCGCCTACGACCTGACACGTTGGTTCAACGTTGCACCGATGTCACAGCTTTGAATGCAGAAAAAGCGCCCCTGCATCGTTGCCTAGCACACATGGCAGTAGGGACCAACGAGAGTGTACAACGTCTCACGCACACTTGGCTTTCAATGCAGGCGCTTTTCCTGCGCAGCCGCAGCTGCGTGGGCGCTGACTAAGCACCGTGAATAAGATCAAGCAGCTCGAAAGCGCTAAACGCCAAGAAGTGTTCTCATGACATAGGTCATGAGAACACTCGGTTTTATTTATTAATGCTTCTGGGATATTTCGCTCACGGTAAGTGACGCCGACGACGACACCGGCTTTTCTGTGACACGGGGCCCTAACGGTGTCGCGTTAAAATTGTTGCGGCCCCGGGCTTTCCTCACAATAGATGCGTTGATGATCAAGTTGCTTTGATGTAGATGATAGTGAAGCGCTCTATAGACGTTCCCAAAATCACTTTATTGTAAGGAGGCTGCCAAGTAGACGGTATGATGGGGTTAGTCAAGTCTAGCTCCGTTCAGCAGCCTGCAGAAGTGAAACACATGAGGTGAACCAAAAGCAGAGTCAGTTAGGTGCACGTAGAATGGCCAACCAAGAGACAGAAGCAAGTAAGACAAGGGAATACAAAAGTAGTGACAGCACAGGCAGAAAATTAACTGAACTAAAACATAGATGTGTATGACGTTGTTGTCAGTGGCGTTTCAGCACAGTGCAATGGCTCATCATAAATTCAGGAAGTCACTCGCTGGAAGGATCTTTAACATAATCGAAATTAAAAGAACCTGCATAGACACAGAAAGCCAACCATTCAATACAAAGTGCACTCCTTTACTCTGACGCACTGTACTCAGAGAACCTCCCGAACAATATCTTGCAAGCAGGCTTTCTCGTACCTGCACGATGCGGCTGGATCAAAGTGGTTGATGATGTACATATTGCATTATCCCGCGGAAGCATAGAAAAGATACTGTTGTCTTGGAAATAGCTATATCATTTCAATATACGCCAGAGATGGGTTAAATCTGGAACTTTGCCATCAGAGCCAAACAGGGCCACATCAGAAAGATAGGACAAATATCGATGCGTGTGTATAAGGCTCCTGACACTGCATGACCAAGCAGCTCCTTCCTAATCTGTACGATGAAGCTCAAATGATAGCACTGCAGGCAAGAGATTACTTCCACCACTGTACAAGACGCATTAGTTCAAATGCTCACATCAGAACTGGAAAAACGTCTTACCCAAGTCGTGTGAACAGCCCAGTGTATGGTGCTGCGATTAATTTGCAGAGAAAAAGCCCAGCTTCTTGCTCCACTGGCGAACAGCTGTATTCCTAAAGGTAAAAAAAAACAATAGGGCTTTTGAAACGAACATCAGTCAACAATCTACGCCTACAAAGGAAAGCATGAAGTGCAAGACCAACAGTATCAGCTGCAAAGTGTGCTTACCTAGACCTGAGGAGTTGAGCACGCAAGAAGGTCATCTGAAAACCACAGCTGAAAAGCCTGTGCCCAAAAATAAATGTACAAAGCGAAGCAGGGACAAGACCAGCCGAGCCCATTGCTATATTTTACCAACTAATACAAGTAGCTATGCCTGCGAAGGCCCAGCTCATGAGACCGCCAAACAGGCTGCGCACAAACACATCAGCACCACCCAGTAGACTACCTCAGTGCCAGGGCTCGCGATCGCAATAAAACAAAAGCTTTAAAAGTCAGTGCAGTAACACATCCGGATTCTCTCAGTTCCTTTTTATCCTATGAGTCAATAAGCATCCGCAGACCTCAAGCAAGTGAAGAAGCTTTCACATGCTTTAAAACCTGAGCATATGAAAAGCCATGCAGCAGAAGAAATAGCTCAGGACAGCCCAGAATAGACACTAAAATCAGCCGATCTATGTTATTGTACGAAGCCTTCTTCGATATTTTAATCATGATGTTTAACAAAATACAGGTCAGCTACGATATATTGCTTGAGTGCTTTGCTTGGTTTACGAATGCCGTTATTGAAGTTAATGAAAGCAATACAACTTGCGCTTCATGACCACTTCTAGATTGCAGGGTTTAACGTCCCGAAGCGACACATTGACTTTGAGAGACGCCGTAGTGGATGTCTCCGGGTTAATTTGAACTACTCTCGGTTCCTTAATATATACTGACACCACACAGCACAAGGGAATTTTGTATTTCGACTCTATCAACATACGGCCACCGCGGCCCGCATCGAATAAACCGCGACCTTTGGATCAGCACCCGATCACCAATGCAACACAGCTATCGCGGCGGGCTTCATGGTTAGTTCACGATTATGCAGACTCCTGATTTCACTCCGCAATTGTAAGATAACCAAAGCCTTTGACTGATGGAAATCACAGCAAGTTTAACTAGAACACTCATGAGTCTAGAAGAGAGTTGTTGGAAAGAATAACATCCTGCCAGAATGCAATCGAGTACAGATATAATCAATATGTATGCAAAATATCTTCGCCTTTTCTACTTAGTCTAAACAGAGCAGTTTGCTTTTGTCACGTTGCCAGCACAAATGATGACAGATTTTTGCTATGGTATTTCTTGACAGCCTTCTTAAAGAAAGCAGCTCGTATGTGAATGGAAACCAGCTGTACCCGCTTAACAAATGCGCAGACACATGCAAACGCACTGTTTTAATACATTCACGCCACACATCGGTATGTAAGACACTGGCTGGTACTTCTAAGGAGCGACACACTAGCAACCGAAGGAGCGACACACTAGCCGCCGGTTCAGTCAGGCGCATTAGCGGCTTATACGCTATAAGACCGATGCTTTCACCTATTAAGAGAAATGAAGGCTGACTTACTTGCGGAAAACGAGAGCTGATGTCCCCTCTCTGGATCTTGTTGAGGGGATTAGGGTTGATGATGATTACTGAAGGGTGCTTGTCGTCTTGCAGATTCGAATTGCTCAATATCATTGCTAGAGGACACTTCTGGAGAGGTTAACTTTTTATAACAATTAAAAGCAAAAAGGAAGAAACACGCAAGGAGAAAACATGTTTACACTTTACTGACTCGTAGTTCTACGTAACGAAACCAGCCCTCGTTCCTGCCGAAAAAGCTGGTTTTAAAGCCTATGTCCCCACCCTCGGTGGGGAGAGTAACCAATCAGGTAGCTGCACAAACATCCACTCAATAAATTATTGGGGAAAGGAAAACATCACCAATCAACTATTTGGAAAGGACAACACAACCAATCAATTATTGGGGAAAGAAGGTAACTCATCGCGACAAACACTGTACACATATGTACACTTTCTACCATCACGACTTTGGAGAATTACGCTTTCCTGCTGCGAGCTTCGCGAACACTCTCACTTTGCCATGATGCAGATTACTTCAACGTCCGGTTGATCCAATCTCAAGGAAATCCACTTCAACCTATCTGTTCCGCATCATCGCTCGTCATGCCTGCAGTTAGCGTGGCAATATCCTGTTCACCGCGCTTCAAGCTGTCAACGCACGCCGCTGCAAACATGGGGCAAAAGCTAGGCACTGTGACGCGGATCCGCCTCGCCGCAAGCACGTGCACACGGGATGCGACCTAATGAATCCGTCCCTGAAGGAAGTTTGACCTTTCCCGTAATCCTCCGCTATCCGGCGCCCCCCCCCCCCCCCCCGTTATCCCACTGGGTTGAGTATGACTCATCCCCTTCTCTGCAGTTGTGCGGAGGGCACAAGCGAAAGAACGTAATGGGCATTCCACTAACACGAATCGGAGGCGACAAACAATGTACAGAACCGCGAACTTCACACCTCCAAACCAATAATGTCACACGGACGCTTGTCAGTGATACATGGTAAAGTTCAGCCACGGTGTCCGACAACAAAAGTGCATACACACACACGCACACGTACGCCGGCTGTCCAGTCAGTCCGCCAACACGCACACATACGCGCACATAGCGGTTAGTTCAATCCGCACAAACGAGGCCGGAATTCAATCTGCACATTCCAAAATCCACCATTCAAGACTAGTGTATCAAAGTGGCAGAAATAATTTCTAGCCTCCTACATCTCGAAACAAACATGTTTCTTTTGGGCTTTGTCGAGAAGACTGCACCAAAATTCCGGATTATACGGCACACGCGGGTCGCAAAGGCTGCCGCCGCTATTCGGTCTGCCTTGTCAATCTCCTCAAGATTGACAGAGGTCACCCGCTCCATGCGCTCTACGAAAACTGCTGCCGTCGCGTGTGCGATCGGCCCTTTGGAATTCACATCAGGGTTACTCCTGTCATCAGCTACCTCGCGTGGAGTTTTACATCGAGTTTCAGGTCGCTGCTCCCTTTTTGGCTGTTCTATGAGAAAGGGCGCCTCACGTGCTACAAACCTCCCTGCACCTTCAGCTTGATCTGCTGTCACTGCATACAGTGTCAGCACCGGCTGGCTGACGACGTCGTCTTTGGCAGGTAGCTTACTTTCGCCTGCATAGAGTGCTCTCGCTATCAGATCTAGGTTTTCCTTTTTATGGAGCGTTACTGCTACCTCTGCGTGAGCGCCAACCTGCTCTGGCTGAATGCTGAGCTCCTGTTCGCCAGCAGGTGCCTCGTGGGCCTGCTCAATATTTGCTTGCTCTGACAGCAAGTGCGTCACAGACGTGAGTGACGCCCCTATTCCGTCAGCCATCTCTTCTGGCAAGGCACACAGTGTTAGGACCTGCTGACTAACCATTGCACCCTCCACAGCTGTAGATATCGGCTCGCACGTTAGACCAGCGTCTGCTACCTGGAAAACCACACCTTCCCATTTTGTTTCATCGGAGCTCTCACCCCAAGAAAGTGACTGAATCGTTCCTCCTGTTAGCGTTATTTCGGTCCCTAAAACGTTTTAGAACTCTGACCTTTGGTACGCAAATCTCCGCATTCCTGGTCATTTTCCTTATCTGACTGACTGGCTTTATCAACAATCATCTCCGATTGAGAACATCGCTTATCAGGCACCAGGATCTCCACATGGGCTACTCTTTTCCGCTCGTCTCTCCTCACCACATGAGCATAGTGTTCTTGCTTCGAGTTCGGACAGTCAATTCATTAAATGCCCACATTTCATGCAATCAAAACATTGAACTGCAGCAAATTGGGTCTTGCTGTCAGCTTTCGCTCCCTGGTTTAATTTCGATTGCATCTGTGCAATCATTACCTTTCTTCGCTCAATTACGAGTTTCAAATTCTCAATTTGAAGCAGCTAGCTGCTCTGCCTTCTGCTCAAACTCTATGCGTCGCATAATGCTCTCCCAATTATATTGTACAGCAGCCATCTACATTTTCCGTACTATCATTTCTAGTACGAAAACACTACACCGACATGGTGAATTCGGAGTAAGCAGAAAGGTCTCCTACCTCACTGGTAGCTTTCCTCTGCCCCGGCAGTCTCGTCGCTTTAAGTGACGACAGCGGGCTCCTCGATGCGGATGAGTTGAGCCCCGGCTGTCACGGCAGCTCGCTGACTTGAACATCTCTGACGATGTCGCCTTGCAGCTTGAAGTTTCTCAATGCGATAGCCCGGTTCATTCAGCAGCTTGCTGACGTCTGCCTCGTTTGACTCGCTGGTCGCCTGGTTCCTGTCTTGAACCTCAACGTGGACATCTGGTTCCTTCCGCAGCTCACCGACTTGGCACCTCCAAGACACGTCGGTCGCCTAGCGCCTTCAGCTCCTGGCTGACTTGAGCCTCCTACGTCCCGCTAACATTGACCAGCAGTCTCCGAAGCTTCCAAGGTCACTCTATGACACTGACTCACGTTCCTCCATTAGGACGTACTGCTCTGCAGCTTGTCCACTGACATGAGCTTGTCAGATACCTCGAGCCGAAACACGTAGCAAATCCTGTCTCGTCTGCGCCAGTTCATGTCCCCTCTGTGGATGATCTTGTTGAGGGGAATTGGGTTGATGATGATAGATGCTTAAGGATGCTTGTCGTCTTTCAGATTCAAATTGCTCAATCACATTGCTAGAGGACACTTCTGGAGAGGTTAACTTTTAATAGCAGTTAAAAACACAAAGGAAGATACAAGCAAGGAGAAAACATATTTACACTTGACTGACTCGTAGTTCTACATAACGAAACGAGCCCTTGTTCCTGCCGAAACAGCTGGTTTTAAAGCCTATGTACCCGCCCTCGGTGGGGAGAGTAACCAATCAGGTAGCTGCACAAACATCCGCCCAATAAATTATTGGGGAAAGGAAAACATCGCCAGTCAAATATTTGGAAAGGACAACACAACCAATCAATGATTGGGGAAAGAAGGTAACTCATCGTCACCAACACTGTACACACATGTACACTTTCTACCACCACGATTATGGAGAATTATGCTTTCCTGCGGCGAGCTTCGCGAATACTCTCACTTTCCCATGATGCCGATTACTTCAACGTCCGGTTGACCCAAGTTGAAGGAAAGTCCCTTTAACCCATCTGTTCCGCATCATCGCTCCACATGCCTGCAGCTAGCGTGACAAAATCCTGTTGACCGCGCTTCAAGCTGTCAACGCACGCCGCTGCAGACATGGGACAAAAGCCACGCACTGTGACGCGGATCCGCCTCTCCGTAAGCACGTGCACACAGGATGAGACCTAATGAATCTGTCCCTGAAGGGAGCTTTACCTTTCCCGTAATCCTCCGCTATCCGGCGCCCCCCCCCCCCCCTCTTATCCGGCTGGGTTGAGTATGACTCACCCCCTTCTCTGTAGTTGTGCGCAAAGCACTAGAGAAAGAACGTAATGGGCATTCCACTAACGCGAACCGGATGGGGCAAACAATGTACACCACCGCGAACTTCACTACGAGCTTCTCATATCATTGGAGCCCTGGTAGTAAAAGATATCGTGGAGAAACTACTAAAAACAGCGTGAAGCGCTAACCTGAATGAAACAAAGGGCAGAAAGCAATGTTAGCAGCGTTGTCTTAGCGCGCGTAGCAGGCAACCGCTAACGACTGCAATGACAAGTGGCAAAATGAAGTACTAAATTCTTGATCTCGAAAACAAACAAAGGAACAACATGAAAGTATAAACAAACTGCATTTATTTATTTACTACATCAAAACATTTATTTTCACTACAAATGGTTAAAACCACGTTAACAGAGTGCAGTCTGTATCGCCACCCAGCGGAGCGACACCAAGCATCAAGCAGCGAAGTTCAGGACGTAAGGAAGATAGTGCGTAGAAGTACAATATTTTTTAGTTGAGCATAACTGCTCGCGAGCGGGCTGGGCAAAGGCAGTGTTGGCGTCAATAAGCTAACTGAGCGGAGACGCCGCATGGCAGAATGCACTGCACCGGTCCAGCCGGGCGCTGCCGCCGACCAGCCTAGGCGGACTAACGAGGCGTTTGCAACATTAAGCGAATTTTATCACTCGCATAACTACCGTCCGCTTTCATGGCAAGTATATGTAACATACTTCCAGCCTTACGAGTTGTTAAAGCGATTATAGCGTGAATTAGGGCTCCGTTGTAAAAAAAGCGCTTTCAGAATTTGAGTACAAAGAGCGCTCTTTGGCCCGGTGAGCCTGCTCTTCGAAACGTTAAGCAGGAACACCGAAGAAACGCGTAGCAGTCTAATTTATGTACCGCCATTGCTTTTATCCACGATTCTCGTGATCTACAACATGTTCAATCCATGGCGACAAATCTCTCCTTAATTTCAAGATCGTATACGCGCATCCCCTTGACGTGCTCTTAAGCTTGACATTCTATAAACAATTCTAAGACAGCGTCTTACTACTGACGTTTCAGAGAAGTTTCTGGCCAAACGCCTTTCTGCAGACATTTAAGAGAAGCCTCAGTCAGAACTTGTTGCTCTCGATCTCAATGCAACGCATGACGTCATTAGTCATTTGGAGTTGCTTCGAGATGGTTCAAGACGTTTTATGTTTTTGGGATGCAATGTAATCGAGCACTACTTTTTAGTTCGCAGTGGTGTAAGCAACACCATGATTGTGGTCGTACTCATCGGCGTACTCCGGGAAGGAGGAGGAGGAAGAACATTTATTTCCGCCGAAGATGGCGCGGCCTCCGGGTCCGCCTCCGGGTCCGCACGCAGGCGTCCGGGGAGGCAGTATGTCGCACCGCGGCCGGAGGACATCCGATCCCGTTAGGAGAGGAGGTCTTCAGCCTCGGCCGCCAGGCGGACGGCGAAGCGCTGAGTTTTCTCGTCGGAGCTTCTCAGCGTGGTCTCCCATTCTTCGCTAGTTTTAATCGCGTTGCACCCTGGGGTACGAACGCATCTCCAAATTATGTGATCTAATGTTGCCACGTGGCCGCAAAATTTACAAATTTCGGTTTCTGCACCGTCCCTCTTCCGCCCTCTGGCACCCGTCCAACTCCTCCACAGGGGCGAGAAGAAATTTCGAGCTTGGAGTCTTCTCCAGTCGTACGACTCCTTTTTACTCAAGGATCAATCCGGTGGCGCATATATCCTCCGGTCTTTCTTCAGATTTTCGGTTACATCCCTAAACGTACCAATACTTTCTTTGCTTTTAGATCATGTTGTGGAGGCGTCCGCAGCACCCCGAGGTAATGAGGAGCGGGCGAGCATGTGGGCAGCCTCGTTGCCGGCGAGACCGGTGTGTGCTGGGGTCCAGATTATAGTCACGCTTTCGGCGAGAGACGACTCGTTCGTAATTTTGGCAGCAGGACTGCTGACTCTAACCTTGCTAAAATTCCTAACCGCCGCTTTGCTATCGCTGACGACGTGTTTCACGCCTGGTCGGCGCATTTCCTTTCGTCAAAAAAATACCGAAGATATTTTGGAAATTCTAAACTGTGCTTGGCGAAAGCCTTGTGGTCAACCCAATACCGCTTCCCCGAACCGCTTGGCGCGGAATCACTGAGCCGCTTCGGAGCCATGCGTCTTACTCACTCGACTGCAACGAGACATCTGGCGAAAGAGCGGTGGTGTAGCTGCCACCGCCGACGAGCGCTCTCGCTCTACCGCTACTGTGTGACGTCACGGTTGCTATGAACCGCTGCGCGCCCCACTGGCGCGGCGGTTGCTAAGGAGGTGAAGAGGTTGTGCATTACTCTTACCTCAGCGTGTTCTGGATGGGTCCGCTCGCTAGGGACAGTTCGATTTTTTTAGTGCACTTCAGCGAAGGTGGAATGAGCACAAATTCCGATTTGGCCGGGGAGCACTGAAGGCCGCAGCAGCGGGCCTAAGCTTCCACAACCTCCGACGCTTGCTGCAGGTTGGCTTCAATGTCTCCTACCGATCCGTGCGTAGCCAAGATTTTGATGTCGTCAGTATATAGCGCGTTCGTTATCTTGCATCCGGGTATAAGATTGGCGGGCGCAGAGAAATTTCCTAATGTACTGGAACGTGTTGTGTCCACAGTTGGTATGGGAGAGTTGCGTCAAAGTTATGTCTTGTGTTACATGGTCGAAAGACCCCTTCCCATCTAGGGCGAGTACTACCTTGTCATTAAGGAGGTATTAGGGATTCAGAATGTCGCGGTTTAACTGAAGCAGGACATCCTGCGCGGTCCTGTGCGGGCGGAACCCGAACATGGTGTCTGCGAATACGTTTCGGTTTTCCAAACACTCGGACAGCCTGTCACGCACCATAGTTTCCACCAGCTTTCCCGCACAAGACGTGAGGCATATGGGGCAGAGGGTGTCCATGTTTATGGTTTTGCCGGCCTTAGGAATGAAGGTGACCAAGGCGGACACCCATTCGATTGGGAGGAGTGCCTCACCTAGCCTGACTGAGTTTATGTATGCGAGGAGCACTTTGTAGGCCGGGTGGGAAGGTTGGCAAGCATTTTCACAGTTATATTGTCTCTTACCGATGGCGTTCCTCGTTTCATTTGACTCAAGGCTGCCTTCGTGAAGCCGGAACGGTTGATCCAGTTCCGCGTTCTGGGAGCCTGCGTACGAGTACGTAGACCCTCGGGGGTCCTGTTGGATACAGAGGTATTGAATGCGTAGTATGCATGTGAATTTTTATGTATCTCTGCTACAGCTCTGGATAGCCCGTTCGAGATGCTAGGCGCCCGTTTCTGCGTTTCGCGGCATCGCCGCCACCGGTACCGTTGCCGTCGCCGTTGTCCGGTGTAAGCAGCAGTGGACACGCTTTTAGCTGCGAAAGCTATGGAGTGGGAGCTTGGAAAGAAGGAAGTGCATGTGGAACCTACCCCCCCCCCCCCCCCCTTAGCAACCGCCGCGCCAGTGGGGGTTGCAGCTGTGCATAGCAACCGTGACGTCAAACAGTAGCGGTAGAACGAGCGCGCACGCATCATCGGTTGCAGCTACACCGCCGTTCCTTCACCAGACGTCTCGTTGCAATCGAGTGAGTGAGACACATGGGTCCAAAGCGGCCCAGTGATTCCGGGCCAAGCGGTTCGGGGAAGCGGCAGTGGGTTGACCACAAAGTTTTCGCCAAGCACACCTTAGATTTTCAAGTGTCTTCGGTATTTTTTGAGGAAAGGAAATGAGCAGTATCTTTCTCCCAGAGCTGCGAAACCAATAGTGGGGTTTTGGAAAGCGCAGGGTAAAATTTGTAAATTGGTTTTTGAGGAAATGAAATGAGCAGTATCTGTCTCACACATCTCGGTGGACACCTGAACCAGAGGTAAGGCGCATAACTGCCCTCTTGGAACAATGGACATGTCAATCGTGCTTTAAGCTACGTGGCGGTAGTGACAGATGTGCGCTGCATGCTTTGGCATTGACAACGTTGCGCCAGAAACGCTGCCACCAGCCAGGGTGGCAGGGTGGGTGGGGACTTTAATGTAGACATAAAGACAAGCGGGAATTTCTTACGACTTATGCGTGAGAACATACCGTTCCTCTCGCTCGTAACGCCTCTCACAGCTGTGACAACCTAGCGAAATACTTGCACAGACCTCGTCGTTAAGAACCAGGCATTGGTAGAGCAAGTCGAGCATATATCCATCTATTTCTCTGTCCACAAAGTTTCCTTCATGACAGTCAAGAACTGTTAGTGGAGTGTTTCTTGAAAAAGGAATATTTGTTAAAAATAACAAGTTGTCTGCAATTGTACATACATATCTTTCTCGAATTCTTTGCCTGAATCTGTCAAAAAGCTAAAACAGCTGATGAGCTGCAATGAAATTTTGCATTAGGAAGTAACGTAATGGCCGTCAATTTTTTGTCTCGGCTCTGGTTTTAGGCAGATAGATCAAGGCGCAAAGAGACGCCAAGTGCTCCGGCTAGGCATATGTCTAGACGCTGTGTTGTACCGGTCGATGCGAATTTTGAGTTTCCGATTATATTTTTGGTGGCGCCTTCTGCGGACGAGACTCTGCCGCACCTTCCAGAGGTGCAGGATGTGGTTGTCCACCTCCGGCGTGGCCTCCGATAGTTGAACTAGAGTTTCTACCGTACGAAGATGTGTAACCAATTCTTGTGGCCACGAGTGGTAGCCTTTTTTGGTGAATAGGTGCAGAATTTGTGAATGTTTGCTGGAAAATTGTCCAGCCGGGCAGGCGGGCTTGGGCGTGGGATCTTGCCAATGGTTTGGTTGTAACGCTGGTGTAGAGTATGCAATGGTCACTGCTGAGGGTTTCCTCGGTGTGGGCGCATTACGTGTGTATTGTGTTTTTGGTGAAGGTAAGGTCCGGACACGTGTCCCGAGTCAAGAAGTTACCCACCCTCGTTGGAAGTGCAGGGTCGATGTGAAGGGCCAGACCCAGCATGCGCGCAAGTTTCGGTAGCTTGCGGTCGCGCTTCTTTTCACGCACGTACCCCCCCCCCCCCCCCCCCCCCGAGTGTGCTAGGAGCGTCGAAGTTGCCCGAGATCACCAGGGGATCCCTGCGCAGCCTTCACTGCGCGGCTGAACAGGGCTGTGAAGGTAACAATTTTTATCTTGGGAGAAGAATAGATATTAATTATATGTAAGGGTGCATTTTTTTCTGTGATCATCGATAGGAATATGCAGTATTGAGGTCAATATCAACCAAGCTTGCTCTAGAAATTTTCTGCGCGCAGATACAGGTAGAGGGGTCCTGCTGGAAAGTAACATTATTTGTAAGGGTTGCTCAACTCCCTGCCTCCTGGAGGGCAACCGCAGCAGGAAGTGAATCGAATGTTGACAGGAAAAACCGGAGGTTCTCCCGCTTGGCGCGGGGACGGAATCCCCGACAGTTCCACTGGGTCATTTGGATGGGGGTGGCCGAATTGGTTTGAGGACAGCGCCTAATTTGAGGCCTGTCCGCCATGGTCAGTTAAGTGAGAGGGCTATTGTAAGGAGGCTGCTACGGAGCCAGCGCTCGCGGTGACGGGGCCATCCTCTATTCCGGAGAGCGAGCAGCTGTCATCGCGTTCTAGTAAAGTTTCCACGGTGCGACGCGATATTTTGGGATAGTGGCCAAACACGTCTTTGGTTAGACCGCCGACTCGTCGGACGCCACACGAAGAGTGTGGGATGTGCTGTGCGACGATTGTGCGTACAATTTCGGTCATCTTGGCGATCGCGGAGTTCCGCGGAAATTTGACTTTTCAGGGCATTGAAACGGGCGTCCATGCGGGCCTCTAGACGGGCGTCAAGTGCAGCTTCCACGTTCGGTGTTACGTTCGGTGCCGTGGGCTCACTCTCCATTGCCTCGGTACCGGGGTGAGAAGGGGGAGTGATAGGCTCCTTTGACTGCGATTCTAAGAGTGCAATTTTCAGGAGCAGCATCTCAGTTTTGCCCTCAGGAGCTGCTATTTTGGTTAGCTTGGCACTGCATGGTGCAGTGGGGGAGGAGGCAGGAGGGAAGGGAGGAGGAGGCAGCCCTGTCCGTACCGCTCACCTGCGTTCCTTGTTTCATGGTGTTGACCTTAGGCCCCGGTCTTGCCGTGTGGTAGCACTGTCGACTGCTTTCCAGTGTCGCTGTGTGGTGGCGGCTGCGTCGACGGGCGCTTGCCGGCTCCTGTGGTGGGTGTAGCCGGCTTCTCGGTGTTGTTGTCCCGGCTTGGTAACTCACCGGGGTGGCCAAGATGGTGGCTCTTCTTCTTGGCAGCTGTTTTTTTTTTTTGACGCCCTTAGGGGCGGCCACGAGGTGCTTGCGGAATTTCGCCGCACACTCCTCGCGAGTTTGTGTCGTGTGCACCGCCGCATACCAAGCACCGGGGCATACTCTCGTTGGGAGCCCGCCCCCTTCCCCCCCCCCCTTTTTGAAGGGGCTTGTTTCCCAGTGAGACCGCACGCGTTCGGCTGTGTGTTGGGACAAGCATCCATTAGGTGGACAACGGCCCCACACCGGCAGCAGGCTGGGATCGTCCGGTAGTAGTTTTGCACAGGGATGAGCATGTTCTCATAGTGCACAAAAAACGGTTTTACCCTCCCGGCGAAGCTGATCCGAGCTTTGTTACAGCAGCCGAATTTACTTACCTCTGCGATGGAACCTGTCCTCCAGTGCACCTGCTGCCGAAGCGATTCAGTAGCGTCCGAGTTGCTGGCAGTGATGACACCATGGCAGACATCGCCTCCGTCTTGTCGAAGGTATCCGTGCATTGTAATTGTCCCATGCTCGATGCTAATGGAGATGTCCCCGAGAAGCCGATCAGCTGCCGGCGGGTTCGGGGTGTGAATCACAGTGAAGTTTTGTTCACGGAATGGCCGAGCCGTAACAGGTCTTGCTACCTCGGGCCCGAGGTAGGCCGTATTAGCGGCGCCGTAGCGATTCTCAGAAAAGCTTGGTGCAGCGACATATGTTTGCGTGTCTTGAGCTCGACCACGAAGTCGTCTGGGCCCGGTCTTGGGAGGGGACCGGGCTTTCAGCTGGGATGGGCCTTGCTTTTGCGTCCTGCAGCGCACGGGGCAGGAGAGAGAGAAAAAAACTTTATTATGGCGAGGCACGACGCTGCGTCTTACCAGCTTGTGTGCCGGAGGCCGGAGCAGCGATGGACGCCGCCAGCATGGCTTGAACTATCGAGTGGCGCGCGGCAACTTCGTTAATAGATTGACGCCGGAATTTCGGAATAGCTGCGGAGTTCTCTCCTTCTGATGCTGAAACGGTCCTCCAGATCATGCCGTCGGGATCGTAACCCCTCACGAATGAGGCAGGGGCAGCCTTGTTACCTCGGGAGGTCGGCTCAACGCCGACGCCGTTAGGCCAAACTGCGTCTCCCGGTTGGACGGGCGTATTTCGGCCTTAAAATCGGCAAACGTGGGCCCACCTGGCAAAATTTCGAATCCAAGTAGTCCAGATTGCTTGCTGTGTCGAACGACGTCGATCTTGTAGGGGTGAAGAAGACTGAGTCGTGGCTCCAGCCGAGAAACGACGAAGCCGACAGGCCACACGTCTTAGTCCGGCGCACGCTCGGGTGGGTGTTCCCGCGCCGGCACCGGCGGCTGCTCTGCGCCACGTGACCAACCCATGCGACCAACGGCGCCGCCACGGAGCTCAAGGGGTGCCAGGCTGAAGGCTCGAAGAGGAGGCGTAGTGTAGCTCTCGCTACAAAACTACAGTTGTGTGTACAAAGCACACGGCTAAAATGCTACACGATACCTAAGTAAACAAAAATTCGGAAGAGAACCGTCAAAGCTAGAGGACGACGCTGGCATAATATGCTCCGGCAAACAATTCCAATCGTGAACTCTTTATGGGAAAAACGCACATGTGTATTGTTGATTCGGCAATAGTGTTTTATCGTTATGACAGTTTATGTAATCGCATGCATCTCTAAGACACCCATGTGTTTTCATTTGTGTGAGAACGCCGTGCAAGCAATAGCCAGGTCGATCCCAGTTACTTCGATGCCATTAATCTTTAACCTTTGTGCACAAACATCGGATTAGTTGCGTTGCAACAAAGAGTTTAACCGGGACCAAACTATGTCATGACGACGTTCTTTAGTGTCTATAAATGTCGAGTAATAATCATTTCGAGTTGATCGCAGTTTCTTCGTAGATTTATTTCGGAACTGTTTTAGTGACCAAGACAGTCAGGGGCGCGTACCATCATCAAGGATCTATATACCTTTTCTTTTGCTTTAATTTCTTTCACCCGTAATTAATTGCCTCGCCTAATATCCCGCAAAAACAAATTATTTCTTTCCGCAAGGCAGGTGTCGTATAAGGCCTACGACTGTTACGGGACAGATATGTGTAACATAACAAGTAATTATTGCTCCATCATTCGCATTCATCGCCAGCCTGACTACTCCCACTGCCGGGCAAAGGCCTCTCCCAGGTATCTCCAATTAGCTCTGACTTTTGTCAGTTGCGGCCACCATCCCCGCAAACCTCTTAATCTCCTCCGCCCACCTAACATTCTACCGCCCCCTGCTATGTTTCCTTTCCTTTGGAATCCACTCCGTCATCCTTATGGACCACCGGTTACCTTGCCTTTGCGTTACAAGCCCTACACAAGCCTATTTCTACCTCTTGATTTCGAAAAGGATGTCATTAACCCGCGTTTGTTCCCTCACCCACTTCGCCCGCTTCCAGTCTCCTAATGTTACACGTATCATTTTTCTTTTCATACCTCGCTGCGTTGTCCTTCAGCTGAAACCTCTTTGTTAGCCTCCACATTTCTGCCCCATAGGTGAGTACCGGTAAGATACAGCTGTTGTAGACTTCTATTTTGAGGGATATTAGCAAACTGCCATTCATGATCTGAAAGTACCTGACAAAAGCGCTCCACCCCATTCTTAATCTTCTAGCTATTTCCCAGTCATGATCCGGATCAGCGGTCACTACCTGCCCCAAGCAGTCATATTCTCTTGCTACTTCGAGCAGCTCGCTGCCAATTGCGAACTACGGTTCTCTTGCTAGACTGTTGAACATTACTTTGGTTTTCAGCATGTTAATTTTTAACTCCACCGTTCTGCTCCGCCTGTCTGACTCATTGATTATGCTTTGCAGTTCATGTTATGTGTGACTTAGCAAGGCCATGTCATCAGCGAAACGCAAATTACTTAGGTATTCTCCATTAACTGTTATCCCCAACTGTTCCCATTTCAGGCCCCGGAATACCTCCTGTAAACAGGCGGTGAATAGCATTGGTGAAGTCGTGTTTCCCTGCCTGAACCCTTTTCTTATTGGAATTTTATTGCTAACTTTATTGACTTTATTACAGTCGCAGCGATGGCGTATAGGTAGAGCATCCACCTCGCGCGCAAGAGGACCAGGGTTCGAATTCAGGTTCCACGCAATTCTCAACAGGGTTTTAAAAAAAATTCGCGTGCTGATGGAATTGCATAACCAGGCCTGGAGTGCGTCTTGATCTCGATGACCAGAAACAACAATGCACTTGCTCGCCAGAACAGGATTTGGCGACCACGGTGCAGTACCTGGCCGCAACCAACAAACCAATTAACATCATTCGCATTGCTCATATCAATAACGTGGGTCTCGTAAACTTTGTTAAGAACATTCCGGAAATCCTGTAGTGCTAATTCTATTTACACTGGTAATCGAAAACTTTCGGTTGCTTTAGTATTCGTGCTGGCACCTCCATACAAAAGTACGCCTGTAGATCAGCGCTGATAGGGAACGATAATGCACCCGGCTTAATTTTTTTTTCGAGGGGGGGGGGGGGGGGGGGGCGGGGCATAAATCACTAATCAACAGGTCGAAGGTAGATTAACTTCCAATGATTATTCTAGCTTGGAGTACAATTATACTGGTAAAATCATTTGAAGTGGAAATGTTGCAAAATTCTTGTGTATGATAATCATCGCTGCTCATGTGAATGTTGAAGTCACCTCAGGCATCAAGCATGAATCCTCAGTGTACTCCAAACGATAAAAAGTGGTTATAAAATGTCAGGAAAGCGGCAGCGTTCCCGTTGGGTAGGCGATAACAGACTGAATCGATAAATTTTCCCACAGGAAGTAATAGCTTGTAGTGCAGTGGAATTACGCTGTATGAATCAAGCGTTTCACCATTGTCGTGCGCATTTAGCAGTATTGCCAATCCCACGCGATTGCCAACAGGCCTGTTTAGGTAATACGTTTTGTAGTTGGTCATTCTGAAAATATCATGTGCATTGATGCTCCATGTTTCACTCATAATTATCTCTGTGAAATTGAAATTAAGTTCCCTTAAATATTCTTCTAGAGATTGTGTTTTATTTTCTACTGATCTTGCATTGATGTGAAAACCTTTAAGCATTGCGAGCGAAAAGCAGGAAGCAGTGCGGTTTAATTTATCAGGAAAGTAATGCCGGCTTTGCATTTTTCTGATTTTTTTAGCGCCTGAGCAAGCAAAGCACTTAATTATACTGTTCTATATTGCATTCATCATTGATATGAATGGCATGCATTCGTTCACTTTTGCGGACAACTTTTCATTTACACATAAGACACAGAGATAACCAGTGCTTTTTGCCAGTCCTTCACACGTCCAACCAGGTCTCTGTTACACACAGTTAAATTTTTTTAGGTGACAACAGGCGGGTGTTCCCCTTTTCGATTGTCGTGTGCTGAAAGCCGCCGAGAACCTCTGGTCCGTTGTCTTGTAAAACGAGCGATTATTCCTTGCTTGTTATCTTTTCAGGCATACAATCTGTGCAATGTATGAAAGTCTGCTACTGTTAGAATCAGGACTTCAATTAAGGCGGGGGTAGAAATTATTTAACACAGAAAGCAGAGTTTCATCTGGTGCTAACAGAACAGCGTGTCTCTCTAGGTTAAAGGGACACTGAGGAGAGCACTATTAATATATTTTTTATAGCAAAATCCGATAGTTCGGCATGTCATGGCTTTGTTGCCACTTGGCCGGCAGCGAAAAATGCATTTATTTCTAAGAAATTTCGATTCGAAGTTGAAAAGGTTTTTCCCGCCGCTGTGATTCAAACTTGGGATTCGGCTATGACGACAGAGGACTAAGTGACGTGAAACATGACGTGACATGACGTGATGCAGACTCCGTGATTTCTGGCCGCCAGCAGTGCGGCCTAGCAGCAGCCGAAAAGAAAGCTACCGCCGGCCGCACGTTGAAGGCATCTATCGGCTATTGCGGCCGTCGCTACAGTCGCTTCGCTTACGTTTGCACCGGCGTTTTGCGAGCGTTACGATGGATCTCGTTCTCGAAGTCGTCAACGAAGTTCTCGCAAATAGACACCTTTAGCATACCGTGTACCTTGATACCGCTAGCGGAATACCGGGAGCCCGCCTAACGCCGGCAAGCAGGCGCTGATTGGTCCCGATGCTTCAGGCGAGCGCGCAGCTGCCCGGCACGTGGCGCCATCTGGCGACGTCAAGGAGATTTGCGCATGCATTGGCTGCGCCTCAGTGATTTGTGCTTCTCGTGTCCTAGCGTTGCTAGAACCATTGGTTCTAGCAACACTGTTTTGTTATATGACGTCATGACGCTTGTACTTGCGAGTTTGGCCTGTGGCGGCGATACCTGTATTTTGGTTCTTGCTCTTTTCTACGTTACAAGAGCTTTGTTGTCAGTATGAGTGGCGTTTTTGTAATCAGGAGCTGGTATTCTGTCGATACAAGCCAACTTCAATTTCTCCTCAGTGTCCCTTTAAGTTTTCTGCTGCGATTCTCGAACTAATTAACATCTTGCTGCAGTCGTGCTCGCTCTAAATGTGCCATATCGTATACCTCTTATAATTCTGATAATCTTTTGCAGCGCCTTGATTTCGTTCTCTCGGCGAGAATCCTGTCTCTAGAAGTCGTGAAATCTATCGGACAAGTGTTGAACGTATTGCTCAATTTCATTCACTTTTTTTGTTAGCTCTGTGAAGCTCTCCACTTTGTGTAGAATAGCGGTGAGAGCGTCCAGAACATCAGATTAAGCGTTGTTGCCTTCTCTGTTGATCACGGGAGCCAATCCGTCGGCCTTTGCTACAGCGGCATGCGTTTCTAGCATTAGGGAGTTCCGCTCCACAAGGTTTCCTTTTTACTCCAGTGCACTGGCCATAACGGTATGCGTATTGACATTCACTACAGATCGCACGCGGCACGTTTTCTTGAACAGTTGACGCGCAAGAAGAACACGTGCTAGAAATTTTTTCACAGAATCTGGCCCTTCAACGCCACATCAAACAACCGTCACGAACAGTGAACTTCAACTCTGGCGGCAGCAGCAGTAGACAGAAACTTTTACATTTCTTTCTGCGGCTATAAACGTTTCTTTTTACGTTAAAATTTCTTTTTACGCTTCAATAAAAGTTCTAAACAATTTTAGACTGACCTCGTTGGCTTGGTTTGGTTTATGGTGGTTTAACGTCCCAAAGCGACTAAGGCTATGAAGGACACCGTAGTGAATGTATCCGGAAATTTCGACCACCTGGGGTTCTTTAATATTGTAGCGTGCAACGCCAAAAAGAACACCCGCGCAGAGACGAAAAACCTGCGGCAGTCCCCCAGTGGTTCGAGAGCGCGCGAGAGAGCCAACTAACTTCTTCCTCTTCTAGCGCATGCACTACTTCCGTCTCTTCTTCGAATGCATGTATCACTGCCCCCCTCTTCTGCAGCATCGACACGATGCGGCTGGGAGAGAAAAGTCTGCGAAAGGGTAGAAGACAGCTGCAGTGGACCGCAGTTCAGTCAGGTAGCCGGTCGTGGTAAGGCTTCATGCGAACAACGTGTACGACTTCAGTTCGGTGCGACCGGCGCGATGAACAAGCTGTCGGGGCGGGAGCAACTGCATAAGTCACATCACTGATGCGGCGCACTACTTCGTAAGGGCCGAAGTATCGGCGCAGCAGCTTTTCAGAGAGCCCGCGGCGACGAACAGGTATCCAAATCCACACAAGGTCGCCGGGAGCATAACTGACGAAACGGCGTCCACAGTTGTACTTAGTGGCGTCAGCCTCCTGTTGACGGTGGATGCGCAGGCGGGTCAGTTGACGCGCTTCCTCAGCACGCTGAACGAAGGTATCTACGTCGATGTCAGCGTCAGAGTCGCAGTAAGGGTCGACGGGCAACATAGCATCCAACGGAGTGATCACCTGGCGACCGAAGACAAGCTGAAAGGGGGTCAGTCGGGTTGTTTCCTGCAGGGCGGTGTTGTACGCAAACGTTACGTACGGCAGAATGGCGTCCCAAGTTCGATGCTCGACGTCAACGTACATTGATAGCATGTCGGCTAGTGTGCGGTTGAGTCGCTCTACCAACCCGTTTGTCTGCGGGTGATACGCCGTAGCACGTCGGTGGCTCGTGTGCGTCAGAGTCATCACGGACTGGGTTAAGCGGGCCGTGAAAGCAGTTCCCCGGTCAGTAACAACAACGGCGGGTGCTCCATGACGCAAAACAATGTTGTGGACGAAGAACTGCGCCACTTCAGCAGCAGTGCCTTTGGCAAGAGATGTGGTCTCAGCGTACCGTGTGAGGTAGTCAGTCGCAACGACTATCCAACGCTTTCCAGACGAAGACTTCGGAAATGGGCCAAGGAGGTCCATGCCCACTTGATGGAAAGGGGTCTTCGGTGGATCGACGGGGTGAAGAAATCCGGCCGGTTTCAATGGAGGAGTCTTCCGACGTTGGCATTCACGGCATGTTTTGACGTAGGCCCGCACCGATGGGAGTAACCTGGGCCAATAATACTTTTGTCTAATCCGCGCGAGTGTACGGCTGACTCCAAGATGGCCGGCGGATGGTGCATCATGACAGGCACTCAAGATCTCAGACCGCAGCTGTGATGGTACGACAAGTAGGAACACTTCTTCGCTGTTGGCAAAGTTGCGCTTGTAGAGAACACCAGACCGTAAAGTGAAGGTGTGAAGCCCTCGAAGAAAAACACGCGGAATGGGAGCTTCACTGCCTTCGAGGTAATCGATGAGCGGCGCCAACTCCGTGTCCGCCCTCTGAAGCTGCGCCATTTGGGTGGTACTAACAGAGCCCAGGAAAGGAAAATCATTGGTGGTTTCTTTGGTATTGATTGGGATAGGCGCGCGCGACAGACAATCCGCATCCTGATGCTTGCGGCCAGACTTGTAAACTACTGTTAAGTCGTATTCTTGCAAGCGTAAGCTCCATCTAGCCAAGCGTCCTGAGGGGTCTTTGAGGCTCGCCAGCCAGCATAAGGAGTGGTGGTCGCTTACCACACGGAAGGGTCGTCCGTAGAGGTACGGTCGGAACTTGCAGATGGCCCATATCACTGCAAGACATTCTTTCTCCGTCGTAGAATAATTGGTCTCGGAGCGCGTAAGTGTCCGACTAGCATAATTGATGACCCGTTCTGCACTGTCTTGCCACTGGATCAGTACTGCACCAAGGCCAACATTGCTGGCGTCAGTGTGGATGTCCGTGGCAGCATGCTCGTCGAAATGGCCGAGTATCGGAGTGCTTTGCAGACGGCTGCGAAGCTCGACAAATGCAGCCTCTTCGTCGGTCCCCCAGAGGAAGGGCGTGTCGTCACGGGTCAGTGCGTTCAGCGGTTCCGCGATTTTCGAGAAATCTTGAATAAAGCGCCTATAATAGGAGCACAGGCCTAAAAACCGGCGAATGGCCTTCTTGTCAGTTGGGCGTGGAAAACCTGAGACGGCAGCAGTCTTGTCAGGGTCGGGGCGAACACCTTGTGCGCTGACAACGTGACCAAGAAAGCGAAGTTCCTCAAAGCCAAAATGGCATTTCTCGGCTTTGATGGTGAGTTGCGCGGGTTTGAGCGCTTGTAGCACAATGCGCAACCGCTCCAAGTGTTAGTCAAAGGTGGGCGAAAATATAACGACATCGTCCAGGTACACCAGGCAGGACTGCCATTTCAAGCCGGAGAGGACAGTGTCCATCATGCGTTGGAAAGTGGCCGGTGCTGAGCACAGACCAAATGGGAGCACTTTAAACTCATAGAGGCCGTCAGGCGTCACGAAAGCCGTCTTCTCCCGGTCTCTCTCGTCCACTTCGATTTGCCAGTACCCGCTTTTAAGATCCAATGACGAGAAGTATCTGGCGTTCCGCAATCGGTCGAGCGCGTCATCTATCCTGGGCAGCGGGTAAACGTCCTTTTTGGTCACGCTGTTAAGTTTCCTGTAGTCCACGCAGAAACGCAGAGTATTGTCCTTCTTTTTGACAAGAACCACAGGCGATGCCCACGGACTGGTGGACGGCTGAATGACATCGTCTGCAAGCATCTCGGCAACCTGATTCTGAATGGCTTCTCTCTCCACCGGGGAAACACGATATGGGCGCTGGCAGACGGGTCGCGTAGTCTCGTCAGTGATGATACGATGCTTGGCGAGTGGAGTTCGGCCGACCTTCGAGCACGTAGCGAAACAGTCCGCAAATTCTGCCAAGAGGGCCGACAGAAGATCCCTCTGAACCGACGGCAAGGCAGGATTTATTCTGACTGACTGAAGAACGTGATATGGGCCAGCATACTCCGGAGAGGGTCCTCCCACGTGCACAAACCTGGAACCTCAGCAACGTCGTGGAGGAAGGCAATAGCCATGCCTTTGGCCAGGTGCTGATATTCGTTGGCAAAGTTAGTCAGGAGGACGTGGGTGCGGCCGTCACGTAGTTGGACGAGACCTCTTGCAACGGCAAGTCCCCGCTTAAGCAGCAGTGGACTATGGCTGTCCGCTAGGCCCTCGTAGTCATGAAAGAGGTCGTTCCGCACGAGCACCAGAACACTGCACCGCGGCGGCACCGTGACGTCGTTCTCGACAATGCGCAGAGCGTTGCTGCAGGGATCGCGGGAGTCAAAGCGCGCCACGGCCTGTTTGGTCGAGAACGTGACACGTGCCTCCTGAAAGTCAATCACAGCGCCGTTCGACTGCAGGAAGTCGATCCCCAGAATCAAGTCTCTGGAACACTCGGGGAGTACGACAAATTCACCAACGTACGTAAAACCACTAATCCCAACTCTAGCCGTGCACTTGCCCACAGGGGAAATTAGGTGGCCACCAGCGGTGCGAATGGGGGTCCCCGTCCACGGTGTCAGAACCTTCTTAAGTTCTCCAGCGAAGGCACGGCTCATAACAGAGTAATCAGCACCGGTATCGAGCAGCGCGGTAATGTCAGTGCCATCAATTGTCACACGTAAATCGGATGCAGCGTATCTGATACTGTCGCTGCCTCTCTCTGTCCGGGTATCGTCGGCTCGAGGGTTCCGCGATGGAGGATCTTGACACGTCCCGACGTCAGCGGCCTTGCCTCCAGAGGTCGCTGGTGTTAGTTTTCCCGACGCGGACTCGGCGAGCGACGGCCACCAGAGCTACTCTGGCGGCCAGGGCTGGAAGAGCGATAACGGAGAGGCGAAGGGGAACGGGACTCGCGCCTTCCAGAGTAGGCAGGGTTCTGGCGTGCCCAGAGATGCTGTGCAATCTCATGCGGTCGTTCGCCGTTCTGAGGGCAGGGTGCGTCGGGATGGAAACCGCGAAGGCCCACTTGGCGGTACGGACAGGCGCGGTAGAGGTGACCAGGCTCCCCACAGTGGTAGCAGAGAGGCCTGCGGTCTGGTGTACGCCACAAATCCGACTTGCGAGGGCGTGGCCCAGCTGCAGCAGATGCGGTTGCAGAATACGTGGCGATGTTACCACGGAGGTCGACGGGGTCACACCGTAGCCAGGCACGCTTGCGTGACATGTGCCGATGTTGCTCACGCCAGGCGTTGGGGTAATGGGACCGTAGCCTGTCGTGCGACGTACAACAGATGCGTACGTGGGTCGGTCATCGAACCGGGATGGCGCTTCGGGGACAGGAGGTGCCTGCGCAGCCTGTCGCACCTCGTCCCTGACAACTTCGGACAGCGCTGCCAGCGGGGCAGGTGCAACCTGAGGCAGATGGATCCGTTGCAGTTCCTCCCGGACAACGGAGCGAATTAGTTCACGCAAGGTGTTTGCACTGCCGCCGAGACACGACGAAAAGCCTTCGGGCACCATGCAGTTGATGTCCCGGTTGTACTGGCGGGCCCGTTGTTGCAGCGTCGTCTCCATCGTGGTCGCCTCGGTTAGAAATTCCGCCACCGTGCGGGGTGGGCTGCGCACGAGGCCCGCGAACAGCTCCTGCTTAACCCCACGCATGAGATGGCGCAGCTTCTTCTCCTCTGTCATGTTGGGGTCGGCGCGCTTGGAAAGACGGGCCATGTCTTCGGTGTACATGCGCACGCTTTCGTTCGTGCGCTGATTTCGGGAGTGCAGCGCAGCTTCAGCCTTCTCCCGGCGGTCAGCGTTGGGGAACGTAGCCAGGAGACTCCGGCAAAACGTCTCCCAGGTGGGAAGTGTAGCCTCCTGGTTTTCAAACCACGTCCGAGCAGACTCTTCCAGGGCAAAGTAGACGTTATTCAGCTTGCGCTCGTCGCACCAGGCGTTGTAGCGTGCGACCCGCTCGAACGTCTCCAGCCAGTCCTCAGCGTCTTCGAACACGTCACCGTGAAAAGATGGCGGTGTTCGCGGTGGGTGGCAAAGGATCGGCGCCAGGGGCCTGGTGTCAGCGGCCATGGCAGTTGGACTCGACGGTAGAGGCTGGATCGGCGGCTGGGTCCTGGTGTCAGTGGCCATGTCAGTTGGACTCGGCGGTCGAGGCTGCGTCGTCCTTGTTGGCGGGGGAAGGGGCCCAAATTCAGGCGACTCTCCGCGGAGACGGCGGCTGGGTCGCTGGTGAACCGGTGTGAGGTCCGTAGTGACGCTGTACGGAGTTTGCAGGTCGGGAAGCGTACCCAGCACCTCCACCAAACTGTAGCGTGCAACGCCAAAAAGAACACCCGCGCAGAGACGAAAAACCTGCGGCAGTCCCCCAGTGGTTCGAGCGCGCGCGAGAGAGCCAACTAACTTCTTCCTCTTCTAGCGCATGCACTACTTCCGTCTCTTCTTCGAATGCATGTATCAATATGCACTGACATCGCTCAGTACACGGGTCTCTTGAATTTCGCCTCCATCGCAATTAGACCGCCGCGGCCGGGATCGCACCCGCCTCTTTCGGGCCAGTTGCCGGGAGCCGTGACCACTCAGCTACCGCAGCGGCTCTTACACTAACCTGGAACGAGGGTAGTAGTTCTTTAACGATGCAGTCGTGTTGCATGCTGCTGCCAAATGGCTGATTATCTGGTACAGGCGCTTGTACAGCGCCAAATGTCTAATGACGGAACTGGCGACGGTGGTCTCAGGGTAGACATAGTTCATGGCAGCAGGAATCTTTCACGGAAGCATACAGGTTTATGGCTGCACAGGTGGCTTTGTTTGGCCCCAGTCGCAGGTGCATTCAAGAATCTGCAACATGGCAATAGCTCTTTAGCGACGGAGTTGTGTTGCTGCAGCTGCTGCCAATCTCCTGTAACATGGTTTCCGCACTGGTTTGAATGCGAAACCATTTCATGTTTCATAGCACAAAATTCGGCCTCCATCGCCGTCCATGGCTCACAATTCACCAGTGGCGTCACCATCCTCTCGGATGACGTCCGTTAGTGACGTCTACAGCAAAGAAACAAAACTAAAATTTCTTCTGAAGGCGCGCGGAGTAGAACCAGGGACCTTCATATTGCGAGACAAGCGCGCAACCAATAGGAAATAAAATCTTTTGGTTCTTTATTCTCATACTTCGACAAAGGACTACAGAAGCTAGAGAGACTGTCAACAAATCTTGACACCAGCAAACTGCCATGTCTTCCAGGAAGACCTTGGCAAGTTTACAATTCTGGGTAGCCAGTCGGGTGCACATGACCGTGATTTCAGCTCTTCGAAAAATCTGTGTACATTCTCCTGAAAATACATGCTGCGCGACGCACATCATGGTTTCAGTAACAGCCCGCTACTCTGGAGCGCCATATAGTTTCGAGGCCCCAGATCATTATCTGGCCAAACGGGCCAGCATTCTCTCACCCATAGGAAACAAAATCAACTTACCTCTGGGCTAATAAAGTTAAACGAACTGTATGGGTTTCCTACCACTGCATGCTAATGAATAGGGGTGTCATTGGAGAGGAAGGAATCTTTAAAGAACTCGCCGCAGCGATCACGATGAGACAGTGGTTTCTCATTCAAAGCATGTAAGCAGTCTTAAGTGCCCTCCGTATCTTGTTCGTGTGTTACGCAGTTCGCCTATTTTGTATATGACCTGGCTGGTGCCCCAGAAAACGGATTAGCTACTGATTGCTTGCATTTGGATTTCAGAAAAGATTTGACTTCGTTCTTCCTTTACAGTGTGTTTACTTTGCACACGCTTAATACAATTTCGGAGCTACACGCCTTCTTGCCAGGATTTACCTACTATCTTACTAAACATGTCGATTGCCAAAATCATTTGCGTAATCATCGTACCGAATCCTATTCAAAAACCATGTTGATGAGGACTTATATCCCTCTAACACGGGTACCGAATAGGCCTTAGAGTCAGGTCCTTTGCAGGGCTTTTGCCGCTAAGGGTCTTGGAGGAGAAGGCAACCGTCGGAGATTTTTGGAACACAAAAGCCTTCGATAACCTGCGATCGCAATCCCGTCCAACGTGGAAAAGTAAAAGCAAGAAAAAATATATGGAGCTAACAATGTTCGAAAAACTATTTTAAAAATACGAAAAGTTTGTCTGGTTTTGCTTTCTTTTTTCTTTGGGGGGGGGGGGGCGTTTATATTTGATGCCCATATTTTAAAACAGTAAAATTGTTGCAGAAAACCGAGTGCCCCTGGTGGCCTAGGTTATGCACAAAACCTGTTGCTACTGACGAGAGCAGCTCTTAAAGTTGTTTTAAGGAAGCAGCAAGAATAACAAATTGTCTGAGCTAAAATAATTAACAGAATAGCCCACTTTGACTTTAAAACGCTCTCTTCCGCCACCTCAGGCACAGCGGTGGTTGCTAAGCCTCCACAACTGTTCCACCTTTAGGCTGCCCTGTGTAGCTGCCTCGCAGCTCCTTCGAGTTTTCGCTCCTCTGGTGAAAAGAGGCCCCTTTACTGGAAAGCCCTTCGAGGAATGCCCTATGACAGGGTATTAGAGAACTATTGAGGTTTAAGATTTGAAATGTAGAGTTAGCTAAGTGTTCGAGAATTTTACAACAGGAACTAGTGATGAAGATGGAAACGTAATTGCTTATGCTCGAACGGTAATCCTTTTAATGAACATAAGTCATCTTGGCGGTGAACCAGTCACAAGGGAAACATGCAAAAGCCAAAGATTGTCGAAACTTTTTGGCAAAATATGAACAAGACTCACCGTGCTGGGTTAAAAAAGCATTTCATATGCCATCAAGGTGTTTTCATTTTGAAACCAATCTCAAAAACATTTCCACTACAACCTCACAAGATACTGAATCAGCAATGCGAGAACTTTCAATTGTGAAGCCTGGGCTGTCATCTTGGGTAAATTCCGAGTGAAAATAGGAATTAAAATGCATAAAAATGCCTTTTGGAGAGGTGATCATTTTTTACCGACGAAGATGAGGTTTTACGCGCAATTCGATAGTGCTTCGAGAATTTTTTAGAATGAATTTGCATGCAATGAGCAAAGCTCTCATTAAAGCAGTGCTCCCTGCCTCACCTAACAGATGCGGTCAATTTAGTTGTTAGGGAATTTAGGCAACTGTGACCTCGTCAGGTCGAACCGCCTTTTGCCATGGGTCCTTCTGTCATGTGTGAACGAGAAACAACCTGAAACTCGAATTCAATGCAGTCAAAATATTGTTATCGACAATCTGTACCGTCTCTTTGAATGTATTATGTCGTCATCATCATCATCATCATCATCAGCCTCTCTACGCCCACTGCAGGGCAAATGCCTCTCCCATGTCTCACCAATTAACCCTCTCTTTCGCCATTTGCGGCCACCGTATTCCCGCAAATTTCTTAATCTCATCCGCCCATCTAACTTTCTGCCACCCCCTGCTACGCTTGCCTTCTCTTGGAATTCACTCCGTTACCCTTAAGGACCAGCGCTTATCTTGCCTTTGCACTACATGCCCTGCCCAAGCCCACTTCTTCCTTTTGATTTCAACTAGGATATCATTAACCCGCGTTTGTTCCCTCACCCACTCCGCCCTCTTCCGATCTCTTAACGTTACACCTATCATTTTTCTTTCCATAGCTCACTGCGTTGTCCTTAACTTAAGCTGAACTCGCTTTGTTAGCCTCCACGCTTATGCCCCATATTTGAGTACCGGTAAGATAGAGCCATTGTATACTTTTTTTTTAGGGATACTGGTAAACTGACATTCATGATCTGAGAGAACCTGCCATATGCGCTCCACCCCGCTCTTATTCTTCAAGTTGTTTCCCTCTCATGATCCGGATCAGCTGTCACTACTTGCCCAAAATAGACATATTCTCTTACTACTTCCAGCACCGCGCCATCAGTTGCGAACTGCTGCTCTCTTGCTTCACATATCTTCAGTCAAGGTTATCCTCATGTAAGCGTTTCGTCTGGTAGGGAATACGACTCGCGTCATATTGTCACGTGGTTGCGACGGCTGTCCAGCAGCAAGGAAAGCGCTGGAGCCTTTAGGGAAACTGTTTCTTGGGTGAACCTGCGCCCTGAAATGAATTGGTCTTGGAGCCGGTGTTTGCAGCAAGTGCGCTCGGTGGCCGTTGAAAAAAAGAAACATTCCGTCGCTCTCTGCCACGCTTAATTTAAAAGGTGACAACGAACATTTTGTATAAGGCGTGCTCAAAACCTACGGTAATCTCGAACACCATGGAAACAGTCGCACCATGTAACAATCATTTCACCATAGTCTGGTTTCCACTAGCGAGACAAAGAAAATTATAAGGCGCATATGTCTATTAGCACGGGTAATATGGTTTCAACCGCCCAATAAGCACCCCTAACGGACGCTGTCAGCGTCGCCAGGATGCTGTCACTCTGTCAGGAACAATTTCTTAGACAAGTTCGCCAGTCCACGACCGCCCATGCAGGCGGAAAAAAGGCGGCACAAACGTTTTGTAGCAGGGATGCATTTAAAGGCTACATTTTCAGCTTTCCTTCTTAAGAAATTTTTGACCGGTCGCTCGTTCATCCCTACACGCGACGAGAAAATGAATATTTCCAGCTACAGTGCAACACAATGTTCCAACGGTGCAACGCAATGGTGTACGGTGGAACGGAGTGCAGAGAGAAGAGACATCAAAGAAACCGATATGAAAGAAAACATTCTAATCACATGGGCGTCGCATCAACGACGTCCACCGAAGGGATTGCTGCTTCAAGAGGTGCACCCTATACCCCCTCCATTTCAACCTGTATGCAGGTCATAGCAGCGTATGCACAGGTTATTTGGTCATGTGATAGCTAGCTTATATTTAAGGTGACTAGAAATAGGTTGATAAATACTTGCTCTAATTTCATAACGAAGCAGCGAAGGACAAAAATGAAACCAAGGATTTATATGAAAAACATCATACGAGAGAAAACTTTAACCCCTTCCTAAGGCATAAATTAGCGACCATGGAGAGATTGCCTAAGAACGTTGCAGCTTTTCATCCTTGTGTAATTTACAGTGTGGTCCTTTGCGATCTGTTCTTCGCGTTCGAGCTGAAGTTCGTAGCCTCCCTACCACGTGGACTCCTCCGCGCTCGCATCTGCAGGAAGTGCCCGCCTTTCTCTCTTCGGATATGTGAATTTTTTATATCTGGCTGGCTCGTCGCGTGCACCAAGTAAAGCGGTATGAAAACAATTTATTGTAGCCGATAACAAGCTATGATTCTAAGCAGGCATTTCGTATCTTCTACCTAATCTATGGTCCTTAACAGTGAGGTAACCAGACAAGTGCGTCAGGGTTTCTTGAGCGACCAACTTCCTTATGCTGCTTCTTGTGTATTCGTGTCCTCAAAGCATTCAATAGCACGCATGCATTCCTGCAGCAGGGTAGTTTAGGCGTATTACTTGTTAGACCGCGAATTCTTCAATGCAGGAATGACTTTAACGGCTACATGTTTACCTCTCTTTGACCGAAAATTCTTGTCCGCGCATTCGGCGGCCCACACTACGATGAAAAATTAATCCACGCACAAAGGTACAGGCGGGAGTTTGATTTGAACCTACGGCTTTTAGTTACCAATGCAGACAGTAGCAACACTCCACATGAGGCTGTTTGTGAGGCTCTTTGCAGCGACACGAGCAGACGGCACGGCTGCGGCTTTCAGATGGCACACAGACGCCAGAAGCGTGTGCAAAGGGTACTTCCTTATCTAACAGCTCGCAATTCACTCGACGGAATTGCTAAAGTGTGACGCTCATTTGGTACGCAGCAGAACACAGGAAGGAGAACAAATATTTGCACAAAAAACAACGTACAATTCAGATTTCATCCGCTTACGAATGCACCATATCCTCACAAGATGGCGAGAGTGCACGTCCTCTTGTGCACGTTTGCCCCTGCTTGCGGTGTCGGCATTTGTTCTCTTCGTATGTGATGTTTTTATTTCTGGCTGGCGTGCGTAAGATGACTATAATTATGCCTGCACCAGCGCTAGCGCCACCGTTCCTTGCATCCGCCCTTACATCGAACACGTGGCACCGGTGGAAAGTAAATTTAGTCTACGCTTACGCCCAGACGCCAATAACAGGTGAATGTTGTCAGTAGACATGTTGTACACGCTACCTAATCAGTGCTGGCACCTAGGCGCGCACAAGTGACGTAACGAAAAGCGTCCAAAAAGGTTTCTTCTCTGACTGACTTTATGTTTTTATTCCTTGAGTATGCATGACAAACACCATGCATGCATTCCTACAGCGCTGTAATATAGGTGCAGCCTGAATTAGGCTGAAATTTTATACGCAAGATGGCGGCGGCGAAGCATTTCCCGCAGCCAGGCGCTGATCCCCGGTTTATGATCTGTTTCGCGTCGAGAAAATCACATCGTTGGGCATCAGTGCGTTACTGATCACTACTACGAACCGACCATGCTTGTTTTACGTGCTGAATGTGAATTAGGCCTCGGAATCTTTAAGTTCTCCCCACAGGGAAAGCTGCCGCCACCGTCTATGCGAGTTTCATCATCATCATCATGCCTGGGTGGTGGGGCATTACATAAGCAGGGGGGGGGGGGGGTTACATAACAAAAATACACCAGGTCCCGATCAGTGCCATATACATGTACTGGCAGGATATAAAGAAAAAAATGTACATGAACCCATCACAGAGAGTGGCCAAACATATATGAAACGGTAGTTAAACACAAAGAGAAGAATAATCAACATCAAGAGAATCAACATCAAGAATCAAAATCAAGAAACAACATCAGGTTTTTAAGTGCGACAGCAGCAATTGGCGGAACTTACATGGATCTCGTTCGATGACAATGCACTCTGGTAATGAATTCCATTCTTCGATGGCAACAAGGAGAAAAGACTTGCTAAATGTGTTAGTGGAGCCGTGAACGCGTAGAATGCTCATGGAGTTAAAGAGACGGCGCGAAGTTCTGAGGGGCGGAAGCAAAATGGAGTCCCGAAGTTATGGAAAACAATGGTAAAGCTTGTGGAACAATGACAAACGGGCAATTTTCCGCCTGTGCACCACAGGCGGAAAATCAACGGTCTATGTTGAGAGACAATTTCATATTTGTAACGCTAAAGTGGGTGTGATAGTCGGATGAAATAAAGCGGGCTGCACGGTTTTCAATAGCTTCTAGGGTGTCGGTTAAGTAAGCTTGGTGTGGGTTCCAAATAGGAGAGCCATATTCCAGTTTAGTGCGGACGAAAATATTGTAGCCTAGTATTCGGATAGAAGGTGGAGAAGAACCAATTGGCCGTCTGATAAACCCGCGTGATTTCGAAGCATCAGCTGCCAGTTTCGTAATGTGCTCGGACCACGTGAGGTTGTTGGTGATATGAATTCCTAGATACCGGTATGAGATGACTTTGGAAAGGGTGGTTGAGTTCAATGAATATGCGTAGTTGACATTAGTGCGCTTACGTGTTACCTGCATGTACTTACACTTGGAAACGTTGAGCTGCATTAGTCATGTGGAACACCAATCTTCAATTCTGCTTAAGACATTTTGAAGGATTCGCTGGTCTTTTTTAGTGGTTATGCGACGGTACAATACGCAGTCGTCTGCGAAAAGACGAATGGACGATGAGATGCCTGCAGGAAGGTCATTTATGAAAATTAAAAATAGAAGTGGGCCGAGCGCCGAGCCCTGGGGGACACGGGACAAAACCTCAGTTGCAGGCGACTGATCATCATCGATAATGGTGTATTGACAACGAGCAGTTAGAAAACAACGCAGCCATGTTAAAATCAGAGGATCGAGGCATAAGCATGAAAGTTTGGCTAGAAGGCGCTGATGGGGTACACGATCAAAAGCTTTCGAGAAGTCCAGGTATATAACATCAGTCTGAAATGACGAATCTAAATTTAGGCTGAGATCGGTAGTGAAAAGAAAAAGTTGGGTTTCGCATGAATAACCGCATCTAAAACCATGCTGATGGGGGGAAAAGAAGCAGTTTTAATATAGATGATTGGTTGGTTTATGAGGTTTAACGTCCCAAACGACTAAGGCTATGAGAGACGCCGTAGTGGAGGGCTCCAGAAATTTCGACCACCTGGGGTTCTTTAACGTGCACTGACATCGCACAGTACACGGGCCTCTAGAATTTCTCCTCCAAAGAAATTCCAGCCGCCACGGCCGGGATCGAACCCACGTCTTTTGGGTCAGCAGCCGAGCACCATAGCCACTGAGCCACCGCGGCGGCTTTAATATAGATGAGAGGCCACGTGCGAATATATAACGTGCTCTAGTAGCTTGCAGGCAATGCATGTTAGAGAAATCGGACGGTAGTTAGAAGGATCGGACCGCTTACCTGCTTTAAAAACCGGAACTACTCGATTCATCTTCCAGTCATCTGGAATTGAACCTGTAGCAATCGATTGCTCGAATATTATTTGTAAAAACTGGCTTGAGATATCCTTAGTGCATTTCAGTATCTTTGAAGGTATTGACAAAGCGCCTCAGGTCCTGGGGCGCTTGAAACTTTAAGCTTATCTATGAGATTTGCAATACCGTTGGCAGTGACAGTAACAGGCGGCATCTGAGAAAATGGAATCTTTTGTAAGGAGGGGATATTTAATGAAGGTTCATTGGTAAAAACAGAAGAAAAGTATGAGTTCATAACCGCCCTGCGTTGGTCTGCTGGAACCTCAGATCCATCATTATCAACTAATGAGATATTGCGTGATGACCTGTCACCTGGAGTTAAAAGTTTCCAGAATTTTTGGGGGCTGGAGTGAATGATGCTTACCAGATCCCGATGATAAAATTTCTTTTTTGATTGTCGCCTCATCTACCATGGGAATGCTGGCAAGACGAGCTATTTTACTTGGCTTGCCTAGCGTTAGCCCTGTAATATTACTGCGATTGGTGAAATACAAATGTTCTCAAAAAAGTGTTGCAACGAAACAGTATTTGCAGTCAAACTGTCCTGTAATAATGTCTGGTGGCTGTACATTCAATAAATGAGCAGAAAACCAGATAGGAGTGAACGAGCGCTGAATTCTCCCATCGGAAGAGAGGGCTTTCTCTTCATACAGCTAAGTGCAATGAGCTGTCGAAAACATTTTTTTCCGGTTATGAAACCCGCGCTCGAATCTAACCGCGGCTGCCGCGTCTAGATGGAGGCGAAGCGCATAAGGTGCCCATGTGCTGCGCATCGTCAGCGGAAGATAAAAACCTCCAGGTGGTCGAACTTTTTCCGGAGACCTCCACTACTGCACCTCTTCCTTTCTTACTTCTCTCACTCCCTCCTACGGTGCGGTTCGGGTGCACTCCGAAATATACAAGACAGTTACTGCGTCATTTCCTTTCCCCACAAGCCAATTTTCACACTTTAAGACGCATACCTTTCACAGCAAATGTCATTTTAAGAATGTTCCCCTTATAACGGCGCACTTTAAAAGCTTCCATCTTCGCAATATAAAAAATAGAAACGCTTCATTGCTGTCGCCTGCTATTGCGGGTTCGTGCCCCATGTTCATACATAGCCTATAGTTCAAGCGATGAGAAACTTGCTCGAACCTTCACCCTTCTACTAGAAATTTTTTTGTGTGCGTGCAAAGTGCCGGCTCTCACCATATCCTAACGCTTCGCTTGAAAACTTAATTAGGAAGCGAAAACCTCTCTACCTCAAGTAAGCAACGGCCATTTTTATGCTCACTCATGCGTTGTTGTTAGCCAGTTGGTAATCCATGTTGAAACAAGTAATTAGGCGCAGCAAAGAGGAACGAGATGCTGGAAGAAAGGGCGCTCTGTGATGTTTTTTTGTTCTTTCATCTCGCCCCTGTTTGGCGCGCCCAAGCCTTTTTTCAGCCTTTTCTTATCCAGGCTGATATTAGCTGCACCGACAGCAGTTGACAAATAAACTGCGTACTTGTGCTTATCATCCAAAGCAGCTCATAAATCACCTTTTCAGTAAACGAGCATCCGCAGGACGAAGAAGAGGATTGGAGAACAACTGAATTGTTTTCTAAACTGACACTTCCAGAAGTCTCTCCAGCAGCCATCATTATTTTCGGCGTTTATGGCGTAAGCAGTCTGAAGAATGGGCCCCGTCACTAGCCTCTCACCGAAGCGCGTACGAAAGGGAAGAAATAGTTTACATCCGTTTATCAACGGTAAAGCCAGAAACATACGCGACTTCACGTGAAACACTCGAAGCTCTTGACAACAAAAGCAGATTATTACTTCTTGAAATTTCAGCTTTTATACCTGCGGATTCTTTACGGTGACCACATTCGTTGTACAGTGGAGATATGTAGTCTTCGGATACTTTGGATGTCAAATGAACGGCGTGTAAAGCTGGGTAACCACACCACCACAGAGCGCACAAAACATCCATGAAAACCAAATCAACCACCAAGAAATGTAAACCAGAGGGTAGTAAACAAATCTCCATATGTCAGTCAGAAGCCTCCTCGCCCCGGCATGTTTCGGGCGTCTTTGGTGGATGGTGTTTAGGGCCACCGGCTCTCTCTGTAGTTAATGATAAGAAACTCTTAAGTTGGCACCCGGAAGCATTGCATCGAGCGTGGTCGCGGCCTCATTGGCAGATGCGAGTGATAAATGAGTTGGCTGGGTTGCTTTCGAGGCTGGCGAGCTATCGGCCGAGACCCAGTGGGGTGGCAAAGATTTATTTTGTTGATTTTTTTTTGTTCAGTTTTATGGCACATGGCAACTAAGGCCACCATGCGCCAAGCTCAAGTGGCGTAGCATCTAACGTCTTGTGTGCGGCGCTAATATACGGTCATGGCCCAAAGATTAGGGGACAACTGGAGTAGAAACTTAAGCCGCGCCTAAAGTTTATTACACGACAGCGTCAATTTATTAATATCCATTACATGCAGAACCCGTCATTCTCTACTTGACATTCACAGATCCGTGGGAGTCCTCATACTATTCGTGGCGCAGTGCTCAAGCGCCACTGCCCTGCGATGAGAGGCGCTGCCACCGGTAGGGCTTGTGCGACCCAGGTGGCTCTTCACGAGCAGCCTCTTGCGTCCAGTCATTAATTTAACTTTCACCTGTCAAGGTGCACAGTTTCCCGCAAATCCAGTGGGTAGGCTGTGATGACCCCACAAGGATGTGACCTATTTGGCCCACCTACCTCCTAGATTGCTTCTCGGGAATTATTTTTCACTCATGGTCAACGACGGCAGCAGCCCCACTGCGGTCTAGCAAAAGATAGGCTTCCGAGGATTTCCAGCAGCCGCGCTCCGGCCACGCTATGGTAAACCGTCTTAGGATATCGACCAGTACTTGACTGCGAGAGTACAACATGAGCCCTTACTTCGATGCCATGCCTGGTCACCGTCAGCAGCACTGTTCTCTGCTCCCAGTTGCCAGCTATACTTCAGGAAATCATCCATTCTGCGTCAAGAAACTGAGGTTTGCGAGCTCCGATAGTAGGACCATTGTCGCTCAACACCCTAAACATCCTACACTTTCCATTCGCCGTCTCGGTTGAATGACCATGCCTGAGACCCCCCGCTCCAACCAACTTTCGAACACCACAGCAGCGTCTACATGACGCCCCAATACGACGAACCAAACAACTGCTCAGGCTACCTCCCGCCATGATGCACTCCAAGCAAAGTAAACTAGTTTATGTCGAAATCAAGCTCCTCACTTACATCCACCACGCTTCTGTCCTCCCGGTAATGCCTGGTCATTTACGTTTTGCATCTTTTTGCAAGCGCTGCGAGAACCGCGCCGCTTTTTTTTCGAGCGCAGTTCTCAGGCGCAGGGTTCTGCATTCCGCGTCTTAGTAGTCGGTGTTGGCCGCATAACCGATTGTCCAAGTATGTGACCCAAACGCTACATAGCCACCCTGTCCTGAATATCCGCCTGCGCGAGCACCGCACTTCTTTAAAAGGCACCCTGTCCTCGAACTTTACCTTTCATTGCAAAGAATACCGTCGTACTCTCCTTATACCCCCCCCCCCTTCCCATCTAGAACTCCGCAACGAAGCTAAAGTCCTCTACAAACTTAACGACCAATTAACAACAGAAATTACTGAAGCCATTCGCATTCGCAAGAACCGGGACACGTGCGCGTTCACCTGTGCTTGATTTGTTTTAACACAAGATCTATTTGACGTGAAAAGATTCATTTTTTGGTTTTTCCAGAAATTCCCTCAGCTGTTTGCTCGCTCCGGTCCTGCATTCGTTGTCCCTGCGCTGTATTTTTTTTTTTTGATAAAGAATAATAGCCCGTTCGGCGAAATCATGTGTTGACAATGCCATCCGTCGGCGCTCTCCGTTCCCCCACTCCTTGCCTTCTTGGTCTACCTCTGCCCATGCCGCACCCGACGGCGGACATGTGCTCGAAAGTGCGTCGCGCACCTTCGCACACCTTGGTTGGCGTGTAGCTTGGACGTGCACTGACTGTTAATAAAAAATACCCGCGCAGTTAGCAGTAACTAGAGACGAAGTGTGGGTATCCTACACGTCAGCCCTACACCTTTGCTTATTCAGTGGGAGGTTGGAGTGTCTGACCTAAAGTCCAACATCCCCGTGAAGGAATAGAGATGTAGGGCTGGCGTGTAGGATAGGACTGGTTACGGCTAACAACGGTGTTTTTATTAACAGTCAGTGAAACTTCTGTTGGAGTGACATTGAATTTCTCTTTCGCAAATCACCGTGGTACTGAGCCTCGTACCATTGCGATGCACTATTTTCTGTGAACACGTTAACCGACTCGATATGTGACGCCCAATAAACGTAAGTTCCTGCATGCTCTCTGCTTTAAAAACTCCGAAGATTAAGCTGGACCGCCACCAGCTGCCGGCAACTGGAATCAATTAAAGCAGCAATTTTTCTCTTTTAGAATCATAGAGTGACTTCTTAATCTTAACGAAAAAAAATCCTTTGCTCACACAACAAACTCGCCTTCAAAAGCCTATCGCACACACTTATCGAACGTACTTCTCACAGACTCCCGCTCATGGGCTACATCGCAAATTGTTATTCTACATGAAGCGATGTGGTCCAGAGGAACCGGGGCACTGAGTACGATCTAGCTATTGATGTCACCTATTTCCTCCGGTGAAGAGGAAAAGTGTGGGAGGTTCTACTTGCAGTAAGAAATGTTCATGAAAAATTACCGTATGTCGGTTTTAGTGTAAGACCTCAACGGTTTATTCAATATAGCTAGTTCTCTCGAACGGCACTGGAAAGGGCTGTCTTTATTGCTGCAACATATTAAATATCGCCGGGCAAAGTATGCATACTGGTAATCTGGTGTTCGCATTACGAAATACATTCCTACTGCAGGCTGAAGGTCTCCTCAAGCCACAAATAACCTTCTGAGAGAACTTCTGTATTCTCACGTGTTTTTATGTTTGTCTACCCCTTTCTTTTTAGTGTGGCATTATTGTTAACAAAATGACAGAGCGACAGACCTTCAGTGACGTCAGCGAAAGGTGCCCGCAAAAGATTACCGAGAGGTCGCGTTGTGGAGCACTGAATGTTTTTCTAAGGGACACTCCAATGCATGCGACACTGCTTGATATGCAGTGCCGAAATATGCGGGCGCCTCTACACAGGTTCAACACTTTCGCTGGTAGATTAGTTCAAAAAAAAGTATTGCGCTTGTGGAATGCGCCCTAGAAGCGACCACTTGGATCAGGAGCGAGGCGTGATGTTCTGCCTCGGACTGCACGCTTGATAGCACTCGCCGAGGCTGACGAAGTTGTTGGCGTTTCCGCCACAGCCACCGTAGGCAAATCCTTGGCACATTCTTCTGCCGAAGTCGTAATAAAACCGCTGAATGTGGCCAGAACACATCCCACGGACCGGGGGCAGTAGGCAGGCCGGATTGGTCAGCACTGTCATGAAAGAGAAAAAGTAGGAAGTTATCAGAAAAGAGCAGCTTTTTTTCTTCCGAGAAGACAAGCTGACCACTGGTAACTACAGCTAAGTGTCGCACGAGTGAGGTTTCTCAGTTTTGCTGAAATTCAATGAGATGCCGCCGCAATTGATGGCATCACATCGGTCTTAGTTGGTATTAATCCTGTCAAACTCTCGCCAAGTACCACGAGAAGCCGTGCGTTTTTATGTGTGGTGTTTATTCGAAGCGAGAATTTCACCACTTGATACGAAGATGGGCAGACAAGTTTTGCACAGTGATATCAATTTTTATTTGAGGATGCAGACAGGGTTCGCATATCAAAGCTAAATGCAATTCAGCTGAAACCGGAGAGAATGCAATTCTCTCCGGTTTCAGCTCTAACCGCATATCAACGCTGATTGCATATCAAAGCTGAAGCCGGAGAGAATGCCATTTGCATTGCTTGCGAAGACGACTTGGTAAATAATCGGTAGCGTTAGATTTTTTATGCGCGCTGATCTTCTGTGGGAAAAAAGTAATAACCTATCATGACCTATTTTGATATTGATTCTCTCAATAAGTACATGCTGAATTCTGGAAAGTCTCTCAACAATTCTCTCAGTTTCTTTCATTTAAACGCACGAATCCTGCAAAACAAAATAGATGAAATGGTTGTGTTGCTGTCAACTCTGAGGTTAAAGTTGGATGTATTAGTATTTTCTGAAACCTGGTTTAGCAATGATAATGATGCTCCTAAAATTGATAATGATAAATGCGTATCTTTGGCGCGACAACAGAAAAGAGGAGGGGGCTTATCAATATATTTAAGAAATTAAATCGGCTATCACTGTTTACCTGAATGCTGTGAAATTAATGAAGATGTAGAAGCTTTGTCTTTGTGCTGCGGAAAAATTGTTGTCGTAGGTATACACGGACCGCCTTCAGGTTCGGTATCTGCGTTTTGTAACTGTGTTGAAAAAACTTTAGAATATGTCTCTCTCAATAATTATGAAGTGGTTTTTCTTGGTCATATAAATGTTGATATTCTGGGTCAAACCTCCGTTACAAGAAATTTGCTAGATTTGTACAACAGCTATGGATTTGTGAACTTAATTTCCTCACCAACAAGAGTTACTGACAACTCTGAAACACTTATTGATGTGTGTTTTACAAATATTTGCACTAGTGATGTCCCGGCTGGCGTTTTAACATTAAGCATTAGTGCCCATATGCCTATATTCTGTATAGTTCCGAGTCAACCAAAATAACACAGGAGTAAACTGGAAACTTCTACATTTAGAATAAATGATGAAAACAGCATATCAGAGTTTCGACGGCTTTGTGCTAGCACAGACTGAAGCAATATTTTAAGACAGGAGGATGTATGCCGATCGTACACAAATTTTATGTCTACTATTCAAGAACACTATAATACTGCATTTCCGCAAGCTACGTACAGAACTCATAGAAAATCAAGAAAGCCGTGGATTTCAAAACAACTATATGACCGCATACAGGAAAAGAACAGACTTTTTTCTCGTTTCGTGTGAACAAAAGACACAGGCATTCTCCGTCAATTCAAAACGTTTCGCAATAAGTTAGGCGCTGACATTAAAAAGCAAGAAGTGATTATTACGTGAGAAAGTTCTCCACGTCTTATGGCTCGAAGGGAACATGGAACACACTTAACGATCTTCTAGATAAAAGCAGAACCAACACACCAGTCTCACTCCACATTCATGGTGCGAACTATGATAGCGCTGACCTAGCGAATGAATTTAATAGGCATTTCTGATCTGTCTTTCCGCCAAAATCAACTGATGGCCCACATCAAGATGCCTCAGTGTATATAACCAGTAAACAAAGTAATTTCATGTTTTTGTTACCATGCACTGACTCAGAAATAACTACCATTATTCACTCCTTACGCAGTAGTAGTGCTCCAGGTGTCGATAGCATAGCTCCAGTCCCGATCAAGAAAGTAGCAGATGTCATTGCGATACCATTAGCACATATAGTCAACCTAATGTTCACGACAGGCACATTTCCACATGAGTTGAAAATAGCTCGTGTCACTGCCATTCATAAAGGGACTGCATTAATGATTTAAATAATTATCGGCCGATCTCCATTCTCCATTCCAACTTGCAATCAACACACGTCTTTCTCAATATCTCGACAAAAACCATGTCATCTCCAAGCAACAGTACGGATTTCAAAAAAACAAAACAACTGAGGCAGCCTTACCGGAAATCAAAGAAAAGCTAATAGAAAACAAAGAAAATAAACTGTCAACAGTTGGCATATTCCTTGATATGAGGAAAGCGTTTGACTCGGTCAACCATAAGATATTGCTTGAAAAGATGCAGTGTTATGGAATATGCGGCGTTCCTTTAACCTTATTTGCTAGCTACCTTGGCAAACGATCTCAAACAACTATCATTAACGGTATTTCATCTGGGATCGGTCAGATTGTGTCTGGTGTGCCACAGGGCTCCGTTCTAGGACCAACGTTGTTCTTATTATATATTAATGATATCGTCAACCTTCGTCCAGCAGACAACATCATAATCTATGCAGACGATACTAACCTATTTTTTTTCAGGGCAAGATAGTAATATTTTGCAAGCAGCCTCCAATAGTTGGTTATCCCAATTGTCTGTTTGGTTAAAATCAAATAGGTTAGAACTCAATGTCAGGAAAACAAAGTACATACTGTTCGGAGCCAAAAATAAGGAAGTTCCGAACAACTTCCAAATTCACTTCAAACTAGCTCCGATAACTCGTGTCAGCTCTACAATGTTCCTTGGAGTCATTTTTGAAGAACATTTACTCTGGACAGAACATGTAAACTACGTCTGCACTAAAATGACTCGCTCTGTTGGTATCTTAAATAAATTCCGCCCAATACTGCTTCGAAAATTCAAAGTACATATTTATTTCTCTCTAGTGTTTTCGCATGTACAATATTGTTTGTTGATCTGGGGAACGACTACCTCAACCAATCTTGTGAAAGTACTGACTTTACAGAAAAGAGCTGTACGAGCGATTGATAATTTACATTACAGTGAGAACACGGGTCCTTTCTTTCTCAACCATAGACTGCTTACCATCACGGCTGCTTACTACAAGAAGCTTACTGTTCATGTCAGAAACCTTATGAAAGGAAACTGGCAGACTTTTGAGAGCACATATTTAATTGCCCAAACAGCATACAGTCTTAGGCACCCTCAATACCATGCATCCAAATCCCGTACAAACTATGGGTTCCACAAACTAACTCACATAATTCCTTATACATTAAACACCTATCCATACTTAACAGAATTGTCACTACAAAAAATGCCCGAGCTCAGATTTAGGAAAACTGTTCATGAATATTTTTGTTACAGCTAGTTGTGGTGTGTTTTTACCTAATCAGTTTTGTCTTTGTTATGTTTTGCTCTTAGTTTTGTTGTGCTTAGCACTATGCATGAGTGATCTTTGTGCCGTTGTCAATATATCCGCTGCTTTTCTAGTTTCTGTTACTTATGGATATTTTGTACCATTGCCAAGTGCCACTTTTTCTTTTTTTTTTTTTTGGGGGGGGGGGGGCAGGCCTCTATCAGGCGCTACTAGGCCCCTTTAGCTTGCTCTCCCTTGTTTGCAGTCTTTGTACTGGCCAAACGAAACCAATAAATGAAATGAAATGAAATGAATTCAATGACGTTCATTAAGCCTATGCGAATGCTTTGCAAATTGCTAGTTTTTAGCTGAGGAAACTAAAGTGGCAGCGGCGTATGTACTTCAAGCATAAGCTGGAGAAAAAGTCTTCACCGTCTTCAGGAAGGAGCCCTCAAAACACTTCAGGTGAAATGGCAGATGACCCACCAAAACATTTATCAAAAAATTTTTTTACATGACCGGGGCTCCAATCCTCTACTGCCGTTCAAATCATCCGTTCCGGAATATCTTTATGAACTGTTTTTTAATTGCTTCAACTTCTTTTTATGACTGCTTATAATGATCAGTGTGTGCATGCGTGAAACACTGCCCACCACTGCAGCCATAGAAAGAGAATTGTTTGGGCAGAAAAAAATAAATAAAAATAAAGTGCCCTGCCCGAACCATAGGCAAAAACAGCCCATAGAGAGAAGCGGCCTTCAAGTGATGCACGCCGTTTGGTTAGAATGCCTTAAAGAAAGGTCAGATAATTTTCCTGGCTGCGTGGGTGCGGAGACTGTTCCAGCAGTCGTGCTTATCCGTTATAACAACATCAGGAGCAATTATCCTGTACCGAATAACCATGCAGTCACATGTACAGAAAAAACGGTTCTACTAAATTTTTCGTCCTATAATTGATTGTCATTACGCTAAAATTTCTAGAATTTGACTTGGAATTATTTTCTAAAGCGTTCAATTCTTTACAGTTGCCCTTATTTCCTTGTGTTCGAAAAGTTGACACTTTTCGTTGGCGTGAACGCCTTCTTGTCAGTATTAGCAATATCGCATTATTGCAGAATATTTCCCTTCTTTCACAGTGTCTCTCTGTGAAAGGAGATGAAAACTTAGCCTCTCATTAGACTTGTATCGTCGTCATTTTGGACTGTGAGTTACCAGAAAAAGGTGTTTAACTTGCATTTTGTTGCGAAAGCAGCACTACGCGAGTCGCCGAGCCATTTCGCGGAGCTGACGAGAGGCCACACTGCGCATGCGCGAGGAGCAGTGACGTCCCACTTCGCACAACTGGCGCGCCGCCGCCGTCGCTGCGCGGGTGACTCAGAGGTGCCGCCGCCGCGCTCGCCAGTTGCGCATGCGCAGTAGCGGCGCATAGCTAGCATGCCAGGGCCGCCGCCGCCGCTGCAGCGTGCTCTCCATCGCCTCTCTCTTTCTCTCCTCGTTGCTTTCGCAATCAGCCAAGTTTAACCGCAGCTGAACCACTGCAACTTTTTTACTCTCCTTCTCAATTAACCTTCAGACCCAAAGTTCCTCAAGCAGGTTTTTGTTTTATTGCTATCAGGTTTGGTAATAAAAATCATTTGTTCTATATATTGTACATGCTACCTTGCCACCGCCGCATATGTGCTTCCTTTTTCAGAATTTGTATGTGGTATGCGCTAAAACACCCGTCAGCCAATTTCAAGCGTTATATGCACGTCACAAAAAGGCCCAGCGATTCGTTACTACAAGCGTCGTTTTCACAGAAACAGCAACTAAGGCTGGGTTATGCCTCAGTACACGATAGTCGGGGCAATTACCTCAGCCTCACACCGCCTCGTCGTCGAAGCGCTGGCCCACTCAGCAGTCAAAGCGTCTCTCTTTTCCCCTTTCAGATAGTTCACTCCCCCCTCCTTCAAGCATGCATCAGAACGAAGAAGTTTCTTTACCGTTATAGGTGCCGCTGAAAAAGAAGAAAAAATTATGGTCGATTTGAGCAGGTAGGTAAACTGCGAACTAGGTGTGCTAGCAGTTCGGTTCTCACTTCGGTCGCGTTGTTGGGATCCAGTATTCACTGATGCCAGTTGTTCGGACAGCAATAATGAGTTACTGTCCGTATATGCGGAGTTGGTCATTTTCTACAATCATAGGTTCCTGGGTGTCTTCCTACCACTCCTGGTACAGTGATACGGTGGTCAAATGATGCGCCACTGCCCTCATATGGCAGGCGCTTCACTTCAGACAAACACACAACGGCTAAATTCGGGTAATGGCCACTATAGGTGCTGGCGCACTAAATAGAGAAGTGCGACATAGATGAGAAGAGAGAATTTACAGAACGCAGCACTGAAACTATATAAGCGACCAAGATCAGGTTAAAAAAAGGACATTAGCTGTGAATCTACGGAGTCAAGATAGTGTGGGCAGAACAGGCTGGAATAAAAAGCACAGCGCACAAAAACACACCTCTATATGGAGATGTGCTCGAGTTGCCTTCTTAATGGCAGATTGTAATATGCGCAGCCCTCCGAATGGCCAATTCTCCACTAGATAGACAGAGAAATTTCAAGTTGGGCACACAAATGAAGATTTTTTCCTCCAACCGAGTGCCTCACCAAGTTCTTCCCCATTTAACCCACCTTTTTCAAAGTATTAGGACGAAACCGATTAGTATAGGAGACCATGCGCTTTTATGCTGTCAAACACATTGCAGGCCTGCATATATCTACATAAATGCGATATGTCGGCTAAAACGCTAGCTCAGAGACTACTGCTCAAACACTAACTTAAACAAAGGCCTTTTTTCGCGACTCGAATTCCGCAAACCAATGTTAGCGAAACATTTGTAAGCACCTGTGGGTATCCTTACCAAGCTTCATGGTTGAGTGGCCAGAAAAAAAATTTTGCGCAGAGATCGTTATGTGTCTGGCGCCAGTAGATACTGTTCCTGCATTTGGAGCGCCTACCTAACATTTAGAACAATATAGGTCACATTCGCACAAAGACTAGTGCAATCCGCTCAAATGGCGGAAAGCTCACAGATCTCATATTTATGTCTTTTTCCCACAATACAACTGAAATGATACACAACAGAGTAATAAATGAAGGATAATGTCATGCAAAAGTAGTTTGATTTGCTGACAGTGACATTCACCTTGAGAGGTTTGTTGCAGCCTGGCGTGTGCAAGCAGGTGATTTCAGCCGACCTTTGAAAAACGAACGCCAATCCGACGAATTAAGTGAAGCGATAGAAGTAAATGGCTCTTCCGCGGCCAATGCTATAAGAATTGGGATGAGCCGGCGTTCTCTGATAAAGAACGACAGATAAATTCGTGATGAAAGCCTTGTTCTGGAAATTGTGCCATCTATATTACGTCCCCTAGGTTAGGTAAAGTGTCGTGGCGCTGACGCTCTTATTATACCCAAGTGTGGGTAAGCAAATCAAACTTCGTGATAATGCGCCGATTCTACTGGCATAAAAAAGGCTGTCTGAAAGTATGTGTAAATATAGGAACCCTGTAACAGCTTTTAAAACTGAACATAACAAAAAAACTTGCTCTTATTAGGCCTTACCGATACTTTTCAGAGCTCTCATGAACAGAAACTATTCAAACGAACGTCGGTTTGTTTAATAAAATTTAAGGTCCAGAGTAGCGGCACGAGAGCTGTAAGTTGCGAGCAGTCTTTGTGTTCCAGCACACGAGCTCATTACCTGATTTGTACACAGCACTTCATCAAGGGCCTGAAGAAAGAGATGAATGAAACTATATGCAGACTCAAAACATCTTGAAAAGCAAAGCACCTAAGGGCAAGAAGCACATATCACCATTGAAGCCTTCATGGGATTCTCAAACTACCAACGTATAAGTGAAATACGTGGAATAGGAATACTGTAGGACAAAGCGACGCACTGCTCAGATGATACGAATCACGTCGAAAGCATTTTTTATATATAGTAAGCGCATTTGTGTCCTTTTCTGTTCACTCACCAAACTGGGATGCTTCCTGAGCTTGTGGAGGCGGTTCTTTGTGCAAGTGGTGCTTTCAGGTTGGATAATAATAAAATAGCGGAAACGTATTCGCACAGACGTACACCCTCCCACTTTTTTAACCTGAACGCACGAGCGTCGACTGTCCAGTGCAGCGGTGCCGAGGCGAAGCAGAGCGGAAATCGGGAGAGGGGACGAGCATGCGCGCTGATCATGTCGCTGCAGCTAGCGTCGCCTGCTTGGCTGTTCTGTTTCGTGCGAAGCAACCCCTGCGAAGCAACTTTTGAGGCCGAGTTCTGAGGGCGTTTGTTTCGTGTTCTGTCTGATGTGTACATATGTCTCTGGGATGGTGCAAATACGTAGCGTTCCAGGCACGACTCTAGACCCCTGTTGCATTTGCGGGTAGCGTCTCGACAGCATTTGCTTAAAATAGCGAAATTAAAGCGTCAATAGCGAGGGTCCTCTTCAGTTAGTTTTTTTTAAGCAGCGATTGCAACTTGTTTCTTGGGCATCCTAGGCTGTTCCCAAATATATGCTCTTTTCAGAATCACCCACGCTACATGCAGCGCATAAATCAATCGCTCGCAGCTTCTTGGGGCTCCGATGCATAACAGCCGATGATGGGCAGGGGTTGCTTCGCACTAATCAGAACAGCCTAGCAGACGAACCTTACTCCAGCAGCATGAATTGTAGGCGTGCCATTGCCCTCGCAGGCGTTCTCCTCTCCTTCTTCTTCCGGCGCCGCAGCGCCGGGCAGTCGACGCTCGCGCGTTCAGGTTAAAAAAGTGGGAGGGTGTACACCGAGCGGCAGCGGAGGGCTATCGGACTGGGCGGTCACTGACAATTCTTACTGATTCACAAGCAGCCTGCCGCAACTATCTTTGCGGCAGAGTAGGTCACAGAGCGCTCCGCATACTCCGCTCTGTAGACTGCAAGACGCAACAAACACATGCAAAACCACACAAGCCGATCAAACATAAGATCATCTGGGTACCGGGGCACACGGGGGTGGCAGGAAACCAAGAGGCAGACAGGATAGCTCGAGGATATACTAACTACCGAGCATCCAACGTCAACGACCTTGAGGAATCCCTGCCAGTACCTCAGGAATACTCGGCCATACTCAACAACTACAAAGGCAGCAGGATGCGATACCCACCACCGCACAAATCTTTAAACAAAGAAGAGGCTGTCACATGGAGACAACTGCAAACGGGGTCATATCCAAATCTAAACACACTAAGTAAAATTCACCCCACACTTTACGCACACAATTGTCCGTGGTGCCATGAAAAACCTACACTGTATCACATCACATGGGCATGTCAGAAAGTCGACATCGTCCCAGTTATACAAAACCCCAGTGTGGAGCAATGGGAGGGTCTGCTCTCCAGCGACTGCCGCGATGACCAGATCGGTTTGATACGGCGAGCTCAGCTGACGGCAGCATCCAGCGGAGCCCTGGAATAGGGGCAACCGACCGTTGCGGATGGACTCATCTGACCACATAAAAAAAAAGCACTTGTGCTAGAGCCAAATAAAGTTATCCTATCTATGACTGTTGTGCTTCCAATCTGGAAGATGCGAGCCCCATCTTGCTCCGCGCCGTGCATTTGCGTATGCGCAGCACGCGTACGTTAATGCAGTGTGAGTTTAAGATACGTCCCTGCTTTTTTAAATTCTTCCCTTATTCAAGTAGGAAGTGCCGCACCAGCGCAAATTCCACAGCTATGACGCACGTCCGAGTAGAGGAAGGAAACTGCGTACCAGACCACATCAGGGAAGGAACCTGCGGCCGGGACAGAACTTCCATGGGACTCTCTCGCAGCTCCTGGGGCCTCCCTGGGTCATGTGGATCTGCAGAGAATGTTTAGGTACGTGAATGCAGATGACGAATCTTGATTCTGAGAGCAGTTTCTTTGTATATATTGTCACATAGTGGTTACTGCAGTCCGGCGAAGAGTAAAACAACGAGACTGGCTTCTAAGCGATACGCATTATTCGAGCTGACTTGTGCCCACAAAGAACTGAATCACTCGGCGGCGGCCTAGCAACAAGCGTGCTCGGCGGTCGTCGAACAGAATGCCCGCCGTTCGCTGCATCGCTCAATTTAAAGACGGCAAGGAAACTTCGAGATAACTGGTCAAGATCATCTACAGTAATCTTGAAGAACGTAGATGCAGCTCTTCATGGCTGTGATCAATCGAGATTAGTCCAGTAGCTTCTTGCGTCCCGAACAAAAATGATAAACCCCTTTACTGCTGCCTTGAGCGCGAACGAACGGACACTACAATGATAGATGGCAGTATATGGTATATAATTGATACACCAGTAAGCTGAATGTCCGTTTTTCTCGCCTGCTTCGTGCTCTGGCCTGAAAGATATTTTGTCTATTTGGTGGCATAAAGTCAGGCATCATCACGCTTAAAGGGACTAGGAGACGCCATTTCCAGAGGTTAAGCGAAGCAAGCGTGCGATAAATATTCCGTGACTCGTTACCCTACCGAAAGAATTTCTGAACCAGCATCATTTGCAGAGAAGACACCTCCCCATTAAACTAAGACGAGCTGAGACAGCAGATGAACACGAAGAAAACTGCTTGGAGAGTGTGCCCGCCCATAAATACGTAATCAACTGATTCTTGGTTTTCCGACATCCGGTAGCCTCAGCTGCTTTCTCGCGCATGGGTGTTCGCCTTCCCGCGTTTACTTTGGTCATTTCCTTTCTCCGGTTCCTCCATGGACGTTACAAACAACAATAAACCCCGAAAAACAGCGGCAGCGGCAAATCGCCGCCATGTACCTAGCAAACGCTCATGGGCCTAGCCGGTGCACGCCTGCGGAGTTCGCGTAGCAAACACGGCCTATTTCGCGGCTACCGGAAGTTTGGAAGTCCCTTCGGGGCTGTAGCGTATGGCAGCGTCTGGTGGCCTGTAGCTAACAATGTCGGCAACATAGTCGCCTCGTATATAGTCAGAAAAAGAGTTCATAAAACCTTACTACGCAGTGATCATTACCCAGTGCAAGTGAAAACAACACGTTTTCTTAATTATTAAAAAATAGCCGGCTCCATTCCAATGACTCATACTTAGTGCAGATGCTCAAAAGCATTCTTTGTACATATTGAACGCATTTAGGAAGCAATCTTCGAACCCATTTCTTGGTGCCTTTACGTTGCGTGCTCTTGCACAACAAGTGCAGTATCGTCATCCAGCAAGTAGTGTCATCCGTGTGTCTTGGAAGGTTTTCTTTCTCTTCTTAGTTTTTCTCAGGGAGAGACAGAAAAGAAATTTAATGAGATGAAAGGAGGAAAGGTCGGCCGGTGGTAACATGGCCCTGGCCTGCTGCTCCCAGAAACCAAACTTGTATATACATGCTCTGGAGCAAGTAAAAATAAAAGCATGGATTCAAATAGACCGCTTGTTGGCTTTAACGTCTCTCATCACGTTTTATTTGAGAGTTTTCTTTTTTTCTGAAGTAACAATCAGCAGTTTTACGAAATGTATTTCCTTCCGGGTCTATTCGATTCATACGATCCATTTATGTCGTTAACTGATCCATATGATACCGAAGGCATGGGAGAATGCAGTATGAGGATGGATAGTAATTAGGATTCAATGGAACGCGAAATAAACCGTTATATCATCCTCTATACGCTCCCCCCCCCCCCTATATATGGATGGCAATGAACCGCTTTACAACATGTACGCATAATAAGGGCCGTGACTAGTGAGATCATCTTGAAAAACTATTTTCCCTTCAATTTAAGCCAGTTAGCTGTCTGTACATGGCGGTGTTAGGAAGCAGCACCTCCTATTTGCATTGCCCCTCTAGCCCAGACGAATCGCCATATTGAAGACAGGTGTGCTGGCTCTGAAGAACAGCGCTGTCGTGGTGCTGGCCAGCACAAAATTTGCTTTCATTTTCCAAAGGTATAAGGCGGAGCAGAAAGATTGGCTGTTCCTTAGCTAAGGTTAAGCCTGGATATACGTAGCGAAAAGTGCCATAGTCTGTCACACATATCACAAACATGGCTAAACGGGTTGGTCGCAAAGTCCGACGCAAACACTCTGGACGCACTCGCGCTTTCACTCAGTCTTAACACGTGTTCAGTGTAGCAGTGAGTCTTTGAATCTTCTCCCATGTTTTCCTCACTTTGTTGACTACCAGTGGCCACAGCGGTGGCCATAGCGCGTCGTTCGGCTTTTTGGCGACGTTTTTTCGCGAGGCGTTCCTCGCGTTGTTCCGGCATTTCAGGTGCACGTTTCGCCGTGGCTCGGTCTTTCCTCCGTTGTTCGGCGGCCAGCTCCCAGGCGACTACCTCTGCATCGGAAGAACTCAATTTCTCCGCTCCTCTGCCGTCGTTTAGCAGCAGCCGCACTCTCCTTTGCTTCCATGTCGAACGCACCCGCCAGTTCTCCATGCGCAGTAGCGCGCGGCGCATCTGTCGTAAACACGCGGCCCGGCTAAGGTCAGGTGGCGGCGGCGGCCGTTGCGAGGAGGCGACGCACATGTGCAGTAGCGCGCGGCGCATCTGTGCGTCAGGCGGTGTAGCCGGCGAGGCGGCGGCGCACGAGCGTCTCTCATGACGTCACTTGGTTTTAGCACATGCGCAGAACTGGCGGCTCCCGCAGCACAGAAGTAGCGCACAGGTTTTTAGCGCAGAAATAGTGAGCAGTGATACCTGCATTTTTCACTGTTTTACTATTGTTACTTCTTAAGGAATGTGTTCATGAAGTAAAAAAACAAGAAAAACTTCTATCGACTGCCTACTCAACTTCCTTTAGACTGGATAGTGGAAATACCCTGGCACTACGGTTATCAGCGTTTTCTTGAATATCAGGACTGTGCGTTACCATTCGGCGCTCTGGTGATCGCTCACATGTGGGAATCATTTTTATTCGGCACAGTAAACATAAGCTTTCAGGCCGCTGCAGTGAGAGGCTGTCGAGAAAATTTCAAGCCCCTAGGACTTTATCTATGCAATGAACTATCTGTACACGATAGTTTTGTATGTCTCAAATACGGATTCCTGAAGCCTTTCCGCTTGAAGTTTGACCCGCTACCTCGTGCTCTATAAGAAGGCTCGTAGATACTGAGCCACCTGAGTGCAAGACAACGGCGCGGGAACTCTGCTTGACTGCACCCAGCATATGTAGACGAACAAGGTGCTGGGATTACTTGCCCACCGGCAGCGCACCGATCTGCAGAAGTCAGGATGCAAGGTCAGGATGCAAATTACTGCTCTCTTTTTATCAATATTTATTGTTCCTCTAGGTCTCAGTACAGTATGCTATTGCTGTCAGAACTGGTCGAAAATTGCCTGTCAGCTGAGATGGCGTTGGAAAAGCGAAGACACAGTTCAGGGTGGAACTGTTAATGAAGCTAATTGTTAGGAGATAATTTCCTTTCTGGCAAAGAAATCTGCCGGTGAAAATTCTGCGAGGGTCCCAGGAAACTTAATTTCCCGAACTCTCCCTCTCTATATGGCATCACCCAGACAACTCACGCGGTACGACTTGGCAAACAGCGGCATATAAATGCAGCCAGGAACGACTCATGGGGCCTAGCAAGCACTAGGTCGCGGCGCTGCCATATTGGGAATTCTATTTCATTAACGTCGCCAGAAGCGCTCCCATTATTGCTGTATGTGCTTTTGAGTCTATCGAAGCTTCAAAATTTTGAAGGAGTTGCATATTCCGGCATAGTGATATGTTTAGTTAGGTTTTCTGGTAGTCGCCACAACGAGGTATCCATCGATTTCTTGTCCGCTCATCAAAAACTTTTCCTAACGTCTTGATGTCACCTTGAATCGTTCTTCAGTTGAAATCCTATTCGCTAGCAGGGTGCACCTGACACGTTTTTCCAGCGTAGTTTTCCGCGCAAAATAGTTTCCTTCGCGTAAAATTATAAAACTGCCTTTCTTTCCGGCCGTTTGTTTTAGTGCACAACTTTTCAATGTATTTTGCACAAGCAGAATTTCTTCACAATTCTTGTTTTTATTAATCATTTTTCCTTACTGCCATTATTTTCTACTACCTATAACGTCTTGGCTTATATGCAACAATCAATCGTTCTCGTCCACTCTGATTTTAAAATCGCTCTAGACTGATCGGCAAACACTGAAAGACGATGGAGTAGAATGTGCTTTTCAATATTTCGCCACGCTAAGAGTGAGAGCGTGTGCATAAATAGGGTGAGGAAGGAAAGTAATGTACAGAATTTTCAGTGCATCTTACCATAGCGCAGCGAAAAATTACTGGGTTGCTTTTGTTTGTTTGTTTGTTTACGAGCATTTACTTTAAAGTAGCTTTTATGCCATATTCGGCGTATCACGACGTCAGTGATAAATTACCTCCGCCTTCATCAGTACGGCCGGCACGCCTCATTATCCTTGCAGCCATCGGCAGTATGGTTGCACCCATCTGTAGACAAAGGCCTATTCCATCTACCAGTCGTTAGCCAGCTGCAGCTACCCAATTCTAACAGATTTCCTTGCCTCATTTCTTTCCCCTTAATCTCGACCCCTACACCCTTTTACCTTGTTCCGTCATCCACTGTTTCCCCCAAAACGTCCAGTTATCTTTATTCGGTGTTGTACGCCCCACCTATGTGCATATGTTCTCTCGATTTCCACTACGACATCGCTAAATTGTTATAGGACTGATTTTTTGGATGAAAGGAGAATAATGCCATGCTTGCATGAAGCGAATGTTGAGGCATACCATGTTAACATACCCGATGGCCTTAGCTCACACATCTCAGAAAATAGAAACGGTGATATTGGATACGATCTTACCATATGGGGAGATATGAAACGTTAACCTAGACATAGCAATAGATCTGCAGTTCTTTCCGACTGATAAGAACGGTAAACTGGGCTAGTTGGTAGGAATTCATACTGAAAACTGCGCAAAAAACGAAGACACAGAACGAGAAGGCACGACACGGGCGCAGACTATCAACTATCTGCGCCCGTGTCGTGCCTTCTCGTTCTGTGTCTTCGTTTTTTGCGCAGTTTTCAGTATCTTTCCGACTGACGGATTTAAAATCGCTTTGGGAAGTTGATCAGCTTTAAAATGTAATAAAATTCACCTGCTCGCCTACTGTCTTCGCTCCTTCAAGTGCGAACTTCGCTCTAGGCTACCAGTTCAATGGGATACGTCGCGATACACCTATGGGACGTCCAACCATGTCCGGCAATTCTTGTTTCCTGCTGTACGTATTCTGCTGCAAAATAAAATAATGTAAATTGGGAAGAACTCGGGGCATTGATCTCCAGTTCTTCACCCAAAAATGGAGTTACCACTTCGCTAGAAATAAAAGCACTGGTCACGTTCCCGAATGATAGTCCAGTGACTCTATCATAGCTGTTTAGTTTCTCTCTGGAAGTTCCTGATAGTGACAACAATCGTCTCCTAAAGCGCTGATCCTCATCTACATATTGCCGCGTCTACACGACTCTCTGCCCACAGTGACGGGATTTGAAGGCGCAGGCTCCTTTCCCAAGCAATGTAGCCCTAGTAAGCCGAGCACCAGGCCGGGCCATAGCTTGTACCCATTTTGAGAAAACCGGTGGGTACCCGGCCGGTGGCGGGAGTCGAACCCACCACCTCCCGAAGCCGAGGCGGGCGCTCTGCCACGAGGCCACGGCTGAGGCCACGGCCAACTTGCTCAAACGGGAGTCTGGGCACCCAGTGACTGCTTTAGTCGATACAGGCGCGGACTTTTCGATCATAAGCAAACACCTCGCGGATCGCCTCAGCAAGGTAAAGACAGCCTGGGATGGACCCCAAATTCGTACTGCTGGCGGTCACCTCATGACGCCTGTCGGAAGATGCACTGCTCGAGTCACCATTGCCAATTCTGCTTTTGTTGGCATTTTTGTTGTTCTGCCGCACTGCTGCAAAGACCTGATCCTCGGAATGGACTTCTTGCGTGAGCATGGTACTATCATAAACCTTCCTGATCGTCTGGTAACATTTTCGACCCCTGGAACGATTCCAGCCGACACCGAACCACGCAGAGTGGCCCTGCGCATAATCGACGCCGGTGTGACCGTCCCTCCGCGATCCTGTGTCCTCGTTACCGTCATTTGTGACGACCTGTGCAGTGCTGACGGCGTAGCAGAACAGAACACTGCGCTTGTGCTCTCCCATGGGGTCTGCATCGCCAGAGGTATCGTCACGCTACGGAACGGCCTAGCAGATGTCCTTCTAACGAATTTCGGGACCGAACGGCAACACATCGCCAAGGGCACTGCGGTCGCATACTTCGAGGGCATCGCCGAAATTAACGACTGCCTTGCCCTCCAGAGCGAAACGTCCAATTCTTGCACACCTCAGCTGATCCTCGACGTGAACCCAGGCTTACCCCCAGCCGATAGGGAGAGCCTAGTCGGCCTACTGCATCAGTTCCAAGACTGTTTCTCGTCTACGTCGGCAGTCAAACAGACTCCTCTCGCTAAGCACCGCATCATTACGGACTCCAGTACCCGACCAATTCGGCAAAACCCATACCGTGTCTCACTGCGGGAGCGTGAAGCCATAGCTGAACAAGTCAAAGAGATGCTGCAGGATGGTGTTATTCAGCCGTCGAGGAGCCCGTGGGCTTCGCCTGTGGTTTTGGTTAAGAAGAAGGATGGTAGTCTGCGATTTTGCGTTGACTACCGGAAGCTTAACCAGGTTACCAAGAAAGACGTCTACCCGTTACCACGCATTGACGACTCTCTTGACCGGTTGCGGCACGCGCGCTACTTTTCTTCGCTGGACTTAAAAAGCGGTTACTGGCAGATCGAAGTTGACGAGCGGGATCGCGAGAAGACAGCGTTCGTGACGCCGGATGGCCTTTATGAGTTCAAGGTCCTTCCTTTCGGTTTGTGTTCAGCTCCAGCAATATTTCAGAGAATGATGGACGCTGTTTTGTCGGGCCTGAAATGGCAGACGTGCTTGGTATACCTGGACGACGTTGTTGTATTTTCGCCAACGTTCGAAGAACACCTCCAGCGCCTCTTGACCGTGCTACAGGCTATACGATCTGCCGGCCGGACGTTGAAGCCCGAGAAATGCCACTTTGGTTATGAGGAGCTCCTTTTCCTGGGCCATGTCGTCAGCCATCGTGGAGTCCGGCCGGATCCTGCTAAAACAGCTGCCGTCGCCAACTTTCCCACTCCTTCGGACAAGAAAACGGTCCGGCGTTTTTTGGGCCTTTGCGCGTATTACCGGCGGTTCATTGCCAACTTTTCCCGACTTGCTGCACCGTTGACGCATCTTACAAGAGAGGACGTCCCATTCACGTGGACAGAACAGCAGCAGCAGGCATTTGATGAATTACGGCGACGCTTGCAAACCACGCCTGTCCTTGGTCATTTCGATTCTCGTGCGGAGACTCTCGTCCACACAGATGCCAGCAACGTGGGTCTCGGTGCTGTACTCGTCCAGTGGCAGGACGGCGCTGAGCGCGTAATAGCATACGCCAGCCGCACTCTGTCTCGTGCCGAATCTAATTATTCCACGACCGAAAAAGAATGCCTTGCCGTGGTATGGGCTGTGACAAAATTTCGACCTTACCTGTACGGCCGACATTTTCAAGTTGTAACCGACCACCACTCTCTCTGCTGGTTGACGAACTTACGGGATCCCTCTGGCCGCCTCGCGCGTTGGAGCTTACGCCTTCAGGAGTTTGACATGTCCATCGTCTATAAATCAGGGCGCCAGCACAACGATGCCGACTGCTTGTCCAGATATCCAGTCGAGGCTGCGCGCGACGACGACGAACCGGACTTTCCTCTCATCGCAGCCGTAGACGCAGCGACTATTTCCAGTCAGCAACGTGAGGACCCGGCGCTGAAACCTCTCATCGACTTCCTGGAAGCCCCTACCGAGGAGGTTCCCCAGCCCTTCGCAAGAACCCAGTCCTCCTTTTGTCTGCGCAACAACGTGCTGTACAAAGCCAACTTTTCTCCAACCGGAAGCGACTACCTCCTCGTCGTTCCAGCGAATCTCCGTGAAGAAATCTTGCAGGCGTGTCACGACGAGCCCACCGCAGGTCACCTCGGCTACGCCCGCACTCTGGCTCGGATCAAAAAGAGCTATTACTGGCCTAAGCTTGCGGCGACTGTACGACACTATGTACGCACGTGCCGTAATTGTCAACGACGAAAAATACCCCCTGTCAAGCCAGCTGGACTTTTACATCCCGTTCAAGTGCCCAGACTCCCGTTTGAGCAAGTTGGCATGGACCTTCTCGGCCCTTTTCCAACTTCATCTTCGGGAAACCGGTGGATTATCGTCGCTACTGATTACCTTACGCGCTACGCTGAAACCAAGGCCCTCCAGCGCGGCACAGCAGCCGAGGCTGCGAAATTTTTCGTGGAACGCATCGTCCTCCGGCATGGCGCTCCAGCACTAATTATCACGGATAGAGGCACCGCTTTCACTGCCAAACTCTTGGAATCCCTCATGCGGCTGAGTGGCACTACTCACAGGAAAACAACCGCCTACCATCCCCAGACGAATGGCCTGACCGAGCGCCTCAACAAAACTCTCGTCGACATGCTGTCCATGTATGTTGACGTTGAGCATCGATCCTGGGACAATATCCTGCCATATATTACTTTCGCGTATAACACGGCTCAACAGGAAACCACGCGGAGGACGCCCTTCTGTCTGTTGTACGGCCGCGAAGTGTCGACAATGTTGGAAGCAATGCTGCCCCATGATGGCCGCGACCCCGACGTTGGCGCCGAGGAGTTCACGCTTCGCGCAGAAGAAGCTCGACAACTTGCAAGAGTGCGCATCCTGAACCAACAAGACCGTGACGCCCGACGTTACAACCGCCGCCACAGACTGATGACGTTCGCCCCGGACGACAAAGTGTGGGTATGGACCCCCATTCGACGCCGTGGCCTTTCCGAAAAACTGCTCAAGCAGTATTTCGGCCCCTACCGAGTTCTCCGTCAGCTAAGCGACGTAACCTATGAAGTCCTCCCTGATGGGGCTTCCCGGACTACTCGCCGTCAGCAGAGACCAGAGATTGTTCATGTAGTGCGGATGAAGCCCTATTTTTCGCGAGACATTCAGTGACTAAGTGCTGTGCGTTACTCTGTTGTTTTTTTGTTTCTTTCTCCCTATTTTCTTGTTAAAGCATCGGGCCGATGCTCTTTCCGAGAGGGAGGGTAATGCCGCGTCTACAACAATAGCCGCTCGGCGGCTGTTCGGCACGCAGCTCGTGCGCCACGCGGTTCGCTGCTGAAGAAGACGAAGCTCGACGTTCCATCCTGGCCGTCTCGGTGTGCGCTGGCATCATCTCGGTGTTGGCGTTCCTCTGCCGTCTGGACGCGGCGCTACCTGTACCAACTGCTACGTGACAATATTAATAAAAAAATATAGCGCTTGCAGCACTTCTTCCGTCGTCGTGTGGCCACGTGTTCACTGTGTTCATGAACACCTTTTCTTGTGTACTCCTGCAGTAAGCGGCACACCACATATATCGTAAGGTTGTTTTAGCAACTAAATCGGAAAGATGTTCTAGGTCTTAGACGAAAAATGTTCGCACACCTAATTTTTTATCAGCAGTCCATGTGTTCTCTAGATAGGAATATTCAGCACCAAAGTCTTTATAAGCCTACACTGATACACAGTTACGCTTAGTGTACACTGCACACATAGTCAGGAATGAACCGCAAGGAGATAGCCGCATTGTCGAGGTGAGCTTGAAAAAAAAAGCGATGGGGAAGGGTTGGGATGGATACGAAGAACTAGAAAACCTTGATATAAAACTTGTGTTGCCTTCGGTTCTCCCGCAAAAAGGCGCAAAGCACCGTCATCCGTCACTAATGACAAGCGTAGTTAGTGGGAATCTATTTCTGCAGGAATTGCGCCCAGATTTCTGCTGGATGCATCTGAAAGTTTATTGTTCTTCTGGACAAACCCTTACGCACCATTGTAGGTAGGTGTCTGTTTTTAACACTCCAGCCTTAACAAAGCCCTAGGATGGAAGAAATGAATCAAGGCAACAACACTATACCTTTTGGGCGAAGACAGATCAGTTCGCAGTCTGTCTTAGTGTGGTATTTGTTCTCGTTCCCGTCGCAGCCACCGTAGGTGAACCGCTGGCAGCGCCCCTTTGTTGCGTTGTAGGCCCACATGGGGATGCGTGCGCGGCATGGTCCTCGATCAGCTGCTGGAGCGCATTTGCTGTCGTAGTCTGCGAGCACTGGGAATCCCAGTGGATAAGAAGCAAGATTCACAAAACGAGCCCGCGCCATTAGAAGGTAAACTTGGCTTGTATCCTTGCGCAAAAAACTACAAGTGCAAGGCGAAGCTAGCGGCACTCATGAAGCGGACAGCGCTTCATTTTTATTTCGAGTTTCTTTATTTGTTTTAAACGCATCGATACACTGATCATTCCTACAGAAAGAGATACCAGAGCAATATGCTGCATTGGGACCTTCCAAATAAAATAATTATCTAACGACGGTGGTTAGCAATAGCAACCGCGAAAATAATGAGTTTAGGTACATGAGGAAAATATCATGACATAAATGGTAAAAGTACATATTCTAACATAATATAATAGGGTGAATTCCGAACACTGATGAACGAAAATTGAACTGTTTACATTGAAATGCTGGTGCGAACTTTTAACAGCAAAAAAAAATATTATGGCGTTAAAATCACGCAACATTTGGGTTACTAATCTATTTCAGAGTATGAAGTGCTAAAGATTATGATCACCACCTAGCCGCCGCAGTGGCTCTGTGGTTATGGCACTGGGCTGCTGAACAGAAAAACGCGGGTTTGATCCCGGTCGCAGGGGTAGACCATCGATAAAGGCTGAATTCTAGAAGTCCGTATACTGTGCGTTGTAAGTGTACGTTGACGAACCACAGGTGATAAAAATTTCTGGAGCTCTTCACTGTGACATCGCTCATAAACATGAGTCGGTTTTGGACGTTAAACCCTCTAAACAATAAACTATGTGATCGTCACCTGCCCAATAACCAAATAAGCTAACACTAAATGTAATCACGTTACTAACATGGAGTTTCCTAAGCCAGTGATATAGAGGCGATATATAAAAGTGCCGATTATTCTATGCGAGAATTTTGAGAGCTTGATCGTGAAGTAATGCTTCCAACAAGCAGTTGCAAGTGGTAAGGGAGTACACCTACTTAGGGCTGGTAGTAGCCGCTGATCCGCATCATGAGAGGGCAATAACTAGAAGAATAAGGATGGGGTGGAGCACATATGGCAGGTTCTCTCGGATCATGAATAACAGTTTACTGATGTCCCTCAAGGGAAAAGTATAAAACAGCTGCATCTTACCGGTAGTCACCTATGGGGCAGAAACGTGGCGGCTAACGAAAAGGGTGCTGCTTAAGAGCAACGCCGCGAGCTATGGAAATAAGAACGATGGGTGTAACGTTAAGAGACCGGAAGCGGGCGGAGTGGGTGAGGAAACGAACGTGGGTTAATGACATCCTAGTCGAAATCAACAGAAAAAAATGGGCTTGGGCAGGCCATTTAATGTGAAGGCAGGATAAACACTGGTCCTTAAAGGTAACGAGCGGATTCCAAGTAACGGATTGGGTTCCAAGAGAAGGCAAGTGCAGCAGGGGGCGGCAGAAAGTTAGTGGACGGATGAGATTAAGAAATTTGCTGGAATACGATGGCAGCAGTTGATAAAAAACAGGGTTAATTGAATATTCATGGGAGAGATCCTTGCCCTGCAGTGGCCGTAGTCAGGCTGATGATGGTGATGAATGAACCTAATTCATATCTGCTCTGGATAGGGGGGATGATGAGGGCAATTAAGTGTGGCTCTGATTTGTTTACTCACCGCCCAAGTCTGTACATCCCAATGTTTTTTGTTTTAGTCTCGGATAGTTGTGCCTACAGCTGATGTACATGTTTTCTCTAGCATTATCATAACATGATAATAGAAAGCAAAGTGATCGAGGGAGGGGGACGCCTCATCCTGCAACAAAACCTAACTTTCTCCATCAGAACACTCTCAGCTTCATCGCAGTCATGAATCCGTCCTGCATGAGCATAATACTTCAGTGTTGAAAGCTTTTGCATTTCATTGTCATCGCCACCACCTCTGCGCTTATGGAGTACGTGTATCTGTAAGTCACAGTTCTTCACCTCGGCCCACGCTGCAAAACACTTGCAAGGAATATCTATATGCCCTGACAACAAGCGCTCCTCGTGTCCGCGACCTCTGATAATACTTGCACCTCTCAAAGAATGAAGTTGTAGAGTATTGTACTTATAATCTGCATAGCTAGGCATACCGCAGGACAAACGCCACTCCCGATGGCCTCGAAATAATTATTTCTTGCGCTTGCTGCAAAGTGTAAACAATATGAATTTCATTTACATTCTTTGTCGCGCTCTTTCTGACCTAAGAAAACACCCTTTTCCTGCAAGAAGCAGGCCTGCTCAGCAGGCCTCTGCCTAACAAAGCGCGGACAAGTATGACCACAGATCACGTGGTCTAACGTCTGACGGAATACCGTCTGGTCAGGATGAAGCATTATAACAAAATAACGATCAAGTCACTGACCAAGTCAAAAACAAACGAAAATGACGTTTGGGGTTCCCTATGGGAAAGGGTCAGTTCTTTACTTAGTCACTGGCTTAGTCTTCGCCTTGTATTAATTACGACCACAGATCGCCATGTTATGCCAACCATGATCGCCATGATCGCCAACCTTCAGCTCATTTCGTAAAACGCAGGGAAAGGTAGTTTTGAGGGAGCGTAATCATCAATATAGGGAGTTTTTTCTGTGTTTCAGCCTCTCGTAATGAATTAATTTCTGTTACTATGGAAGAAAAAAATGGGACGCTAAATGACGCCTGCTCTGAACCACTCAATTGTAATGCCATGTGTAATGAGACCTGTGTTAGCTTATGTTTATAGTGGCTAACGTCACATATCACCGCAGGCTGGGAGGGGTGCTGTAGCATAGAACTGGGATAATATTTGCCACCTGGGGTTGTTTAAGGTGTACTGACATTGCACACAACATGGTTCTCTGGCAATTCGCCTCCATCGATATGCTCTCACCACGGTCAGGAACGAACTTGCGCCATTCCGCTCAGCAGCCGAGCACCATAACCCCTGAGCCCCCGCGGCTGTTCCCTACTGAGAACTAAACAAACGAAAAAACGTACGCTACCAGGCCAACTACGAAATTACGTTATTATCCACCTAAATATTACCCTCATTGTCTGAAGGTGGATGCAGCTACAGCTATGTGTTTTTAAATGATATGCTCCGAAATTATTCCTCCTCCCGCATCGTCACTGCGCCAACCTGATAAACAGGCAAGGGTATTTAGGCGAGAGTGTTTGAATTTTAAGATTATCAGATTACACTCAGGCCCGACTTCCTGCCGTTAAGGGTGTCCTGGCACACATAATGACAAACAGGATCTGTAACAGTGGTAAACGTGATTGGTCGCGGGTGTTGCGTTCAGTCATTTTGTTTTTACAGTTGCTGTAGTGTGGATCCAACCAAATACTGTTTGCTTCTGTGCATAGCGTTGCCCTTAGTGACGATGAAAGGGCGATATATTTTTACCAGTTCACTGCACCATAAAAGCGGAGAAAACCCTTCACAACAAGTATTCCTAGCGGGTGCGTGTATGATTTCAGGGCGGATGCACTGCCATGACAACTGCAGAGGTAACGCGATAGAAAGTATAGGCACTGCTCTGTTACGGTTGCTCCATTACCGACACACGCACGTGCTTGCTCTCACGTTTCCGCGATTACACTCTCCCACGACCGCGCCGACACAGTGGCCTTCTTCCGCTCGTTTATGGCCAACCAGCTATTTCTGATTGCCGGGTTCAAGTATCTCGAAGAATTCTCATCAGCTGCCAGCTGCTCTGCCTTCGAATTGTTAGTGAATGACAGCCTACCCTAAGAACGACATGACTACTCGGATTTCTCTTGAATGGGCATCTTCCGCACTATTCCGCGGAATTCTTCCTCGAGCAGGTTCTTCTGAAAAGCTATCGGGCCAAGCAGCCACAATATTTAAAATGTGGCTAAACTATCACAGTTGAAGTCATCGGTTCTACAGGTTAGCAACCAAGCGCAGATTCCCTCTGTCTGAATACTTTGCTACTGTTGTAAAGTAGCCTACGCTGATACTTCAGAGAACACTGTCACATTCACTTTTACAATTTGCAAGGAGCGTTGTTTTTCATTCAACGAGTACTACACTCGAGATGGAACTTGGAGTCTGAATTGAGGGTGTTACATTTAAAAAGGTCCATGTAGTGAGCAAGCTTTTGTGCGTCGGTTAAGTTGCGCAAAAATACTAGTTCTCTGCCTGTGCATAAGGTAATAAAAATATCCGCAAATATACTTTTGGCAAATCCTAAAAGACACGCGTTCTCTATCTTCTAGTAATGTGCCGTGCACCATACATCAGTGTTGTGTGTACTTCAAACCTATTAACTTTTATTCCACACTCAGAATCATTATGAAGATATTCTGAAAAGGATACTCACCAGCCACAGCGAAGAGAAGCGTCAACGAGACAGTGACCCCCATAGCGTCTGCAGGTGAGATGCGAAGAACTGGCAGAGAGCCTCGACCCAGACTCTGATATCACTCTGAGAGCAAGGTGAGGGGCAGATAGCAAATCTTGCTCCCCCCAGCCCTCCTCAACTTCTTGAGAGGCTCGGAGGATGACGGGCTTATCGCTCGGATGCCGCAACGACTACGCACGCGGATGTTTATCGGGTGTTTACGTCACATCTATGCAGAAAAGGACGTTTAACTTTGCCAAGCTTGTTTCCTCGTCCAAAGTTGCATCTTAGAAGCTCATTGGACAAGCCTTCAGTGAGTGTGCAGTGAGCATACCTCGAGGGTACTGTGGATCTCTGCCTGAAAACCATGTTGACGCGCGAAGCAACGCTCTGTAAAGTTTGGCCCTCTATTCGGATAACGCCGAAGACCTACCTGCTTTTACATGATATAATAGCGATGTCTCTACGTGTGTCTGAAATTAAGGTTTTGTTTCAATCCTGCGTATTCCGAAAGCTGTGAAAAATGTACAGCAATTATTTGTTCAATAATTCCAGCAAAGAAAGATTACGAAATGCATCAAAGCATTGGCAGCACTATGGTGCTGCCTCCACTGCACGAAATGTGTGACGGACGATGCCGAGACTGCTTGATCTGTATATATGCATTGAAGTTAGCGCTCCCACGGGATACGGGTCAGATCCGTCTGTAAATTGTGTTGCAGAAAGGAGGAGAGAATTTTGGAGTTGCTTCCGTGGTTTCCACCTGCTGCGCGTTTATTAGACATTATCACGCTTTGAATCAATCAGTCAAAGCACCTTTCTCTCAAATTTTCAAGAAATTCGTTAATGAGAATAGAGGGCACACAGGACTAGAAAATTCGGCAGGGTGGCTTGTTCACCCTAGTTTATTTCGTTACCGAATGCAGATTTCTTGCTTACAGCCAGTTTATACTTCTCACCGTAAAATTTCAGCAAAAACAATATTAAAATGCATATGATAAATGATGAAAGCAGTAGGTATACCGAGAGTTGGGTTTATATTGCCGCACTTAGTTTAGACATCACTCTACCGGCGCCCCCGTGCGGTCTGTCTTCGACCTTTGTCGCGCGCCGGACTTCGTCCTCTTCTGCTCGGTGCTAGGGCCTGCCGGCTGCGCTCTGCCCAGTGTGCTCGCCAGGTACTGTTCTGCCAGGGATAGAACGTCCTACCGGCGTCCGTGACATTTTTGGTGCAGCTGTTGGGTACGATCTATGTACGAAGAGGTCCCAGGAACCTCCAGCGCTCAGCCACACCCCCTGGACACGAAACCTGTCCACAGGTCAAGCCGCCGCTTGAAAGGCTTAGCCTCCGAGTACAATACCCTCACCGCGCCATCCCGCAAGATGACCTCTACGGTGGCCAGCCAGACCTTGCAGCAATCTGTGAGTTCGCCACCGCTGCTTCTTCATTCGCCTCGTACGCCCGCGTCGTTTCATGGTGACAAGTTCGAGGATGTGGAGGACAGGTTGGACGGGTATGACAGGGTCGCTGAATTTAATCTGTGGGACGAGGACCGCAAGCTTCGGAACGTCTACTTTGCCCTCCAGGACGCCGCCAAGACGTGGTTCGAAAACCACGAGTCCGCCATCCACACCTGGCAAGACTTCCGGCGGCAGTTGCTGGATACCTTCAGCAGCAACGAACGGAGGGAGCGTGCTGAATTGGCCCTGCAATCGAGAGCGCAGCAGCCAAACGAGAGCGTGGCGATGTTCGTGGAGGATATGACCCGGCTTTTTAACCGCGCTGATCCTTCGATGTCGGAAGCCAAGAAGGTGCGCCATTTGATGCGGGGAGTGAAGGAGCAATTGTTCGCTGGGCTCGTGCGCGATCCTCCGGCCACAGTCGCCGATTTTGCAAAGGAAGCGGCAGGCATGGAGCGCGCCCTGCAGCAGCGGTTTGCGCACTACGGCCGTCCGTCAAACATCACTGCTGTGGAGTGCCACATGCCGAGGTCCGGGGATGAGAACACCTGCCTCCGAGAGCTCATCAGGAGCATCGTTCGCGAAGTGCTGCAGAAGCTTCGCTCTGTGGAGCAGCCTCCTAGTGTCACCGCCATCTCGGAGGCTGTCCGTGACGAGATACGCCGCACGGTGCAGCCCACTCCACCTCCGCAACCTCCAGCGCCCTATGTGATGACATACAGCGAGGCATTGCGACGTCCTCCGCCACCACCGCCAGCGTTCTACTCTCCTGCCCCTACCGCGCCGTCCCACCGATTCCCGCATACGACAGCGCTGCCAGACGACCGTCCACTCGTCACGAAGGCAAACATGTGGCGAACGCCGAACAACAGGCCCCTGTGCTTCCACTGCGGCGAAGCAGCCCACATCCGCCGTCACTGCCCGTACCGCCGGATTGGCCTGCGCGGCTTTTCGCCAGACGCACCCCTGCCACGCTATGGTGAACGACCCTGCGAGATCGATCAGTACCTAGCGGCCAACGTCCCACCTGCACCCACTGCCCAACGTCAGTCCAGGTCACCGTCGCCTCGACGGTTTTCTTCACCAGCCCGCCAGTCCTACGTCCGGCAGTCCTCCAGCCCGCGCCGGGAAAACTGAGGACGGCGACCCCCGGAGGTAGGGCCGCCGTCACCGGACATAATGACGAACATCCTCCGCTCACCGACGTTAGCATGCGACCCGACCTCCGACCCCACGCCGCGACGACCTTTCGACGTCCAGAGACGCCTTCGCTTGACGCCCCAATTGGACAATCTGAACGACCCTTAAGTCCGACGACTTTTCGACGAACGGAGACGCCTCCGCTTGACGCCCCAACCCGACCGCGAGAACGATCCACTAGTCCGACCTCCCTCACACAGCGTTTTTCTGAAGGTGACCAAGCTTCGGCTGAAATCCCGGTCATCGTTGGTGGCCGCCGCGTGACTGCTCTCGTAGATACCGGCGCCGATTTCTCCGTCATGAGTCGTGGTCTGACGCTTGTCCTGAGGAAAGTACTGACACCTTGGCCTGGAACGCACATCCGGACAGCTGGAGGCCATCTGGAGACACCGCTTGGCGTCTGCACCGCCAGAATGGAGATTCGTGGTGTCACCTTCACCGCCTGCTTCGCTGTGTTGGCTCATTGCTCGAAGGACCTCATCCTCGGGTTAGATTTTCTTCGGGAACACGGTGCGATAATCAACCTCCGCGAACTTGTCGTGACGTTCTCACCTCAGTGTGCCATAGCCGACAGCAGCGAGCCCGACAGGCCTGTTTTTCGCGTGTGTGATGACAATGTCACGCTGCCACCACGCTCCAGTTTGTTTATTACGGTGGAATGCTCTAACCCACGCACTCCTCACGGGGTTGCGGAAGGTAACCTGTCGTTACTGCTGAGTCAACAAGTCTGCGTTGCGCGGGATGTTACTTCCCTCCGCGGACTGCGAACGCAGCTTTTTATTACAAACTTTAGCGCCTAATACCGCCACTTGCCGCAAGCAACCGCCATAGCCTATTTCGATGAAATTAGTGACTCAGTCTCCCACTGCGCCTTGTCCCTCAACGATACCCATGCATCGACGTCTGACGCCCCCGTTATGACTGACGTGAACCCCGACCTAACCGCCGATCAGAAACACCGCTTCCACATGATCCTCGACTCTTTTCGTGACTGCTTTGCGACCACTTCTAAAGTTCGGCAAACATCGGTCGCTAAACACCGCATTGTAGTGGATGAAGGCGAGAGGCCTATACAACACCACCCCTATCGAGTGTCTGCGAAAGAACGGGAGGTGATTCGGAAACAGGTTGAGGAAATGCTCCGCGACGAGGTTATCCAGCTGTCAACAAGCCCGTGGGCTTCGCCCGTTGTGCAGGTCGCCAAGAAGGATGGCCCTTCCCGATTCTGCGTCGATTATCGTCGCCTCAACAAGATTACTAAAAAGGACGTTTATCCGTTGCCCCGAATTGATGACTCGTTCGATCGCCTGCGTCATGCCCGATACTTTTCCTCTCTTGATCTACGCAGTGGGTACTGGCAGATCGAAGTCGATGAGCGTGACCGTGAAAAGACCGCGTTCATAACCCCCGACGGTTTGTACGAGTTCAAGGTGCTCCCCTTTGGCCTGTGTACCGCTCCTGCCACCTTTCAAAGAATGATGGACACTGTCCTGGTTGGCCTCAAATGGCAGTCGTGTCTCGTCTATCTTGATGATGTGGTTATTTTCGCTGCGACCTACGAAGAACATCTCAAACGCTTGAGTGCAGTATTGACGGCAATCCGATCAGCCGGTCTATCTCTAAAACCCGAAAAATGCCACTTCGCGTACCAACGGCTGAAGTTTTTGGGCCATGTTGTGACACCTGAGGGTGTCAGCCCCGACCCCGACAAGACGGCCGCTGTAGCTGCGTTTCCGACTCCCACTGATAAGCGAGCTGTGCGCCGGTTTTTTGGCCTCTGCGCATATTACAGACGCTTCGTGCAAGACTTCTCTAGGCTGGCTGAGCTTCTCACACGGCTGACAAAAGACGATTAAGTGTGGCGATCAAGTGTGGGTTTGGAGCCCTATCCGTCTGCGCGGTCGCTCCGAGAAGCTTTTGCGCCGTTACTTCGGCCCCTACGAGGTACTCCGCAAACTCAGCGACGTTACGTATGAAGTGCGCCCGCAAGGGAGTGTTCGTTCTTCCAGACGCCCGCCGACATCCGAAATTGTGCACGTCGCTAGACTCAAGCCATACCATGCCCGCTAGGACAACTCTCACCACGTTCAGTGCCTGGGATTCTGTTAACACCCAAACGTGGCTCCCCCTCACTTTCAGGCATCGAGTCGATGCCTTTCCAGAGGGGAGGGGCAATGCCGCACTTAGTTTAGACATCACTCTACCGGCGCCCCCGTGCGGTCTGTCTTCGACCTTTGTCGCGCGCCGGACTTCGTCCTCTTATGCTCGGTGCTAGGGCCTGCCGGCTGCGCTCTGCCCAGTGTGCTCGCCAGGTACTGTTCTGCCAGGGATAGAACGTCCTACCGGCGTCCGTGACAATATATTAGTTAGCTGGTTCAAACCAGTAGTGGCCGTGCAACAAAGCCGTCCCCAGAATCGTCCTCTTTAGGCAAGCAGGTACTTGTCCCGCTCGTAGTCAAGGCTGAACTTTAAGTCTTAGTGTTCACCTCATCCGGCATTGCACAAGCCAGTTAACCCGTTTGCTACGATTCACACGACCGCCCTTTTGCTCAACCGATCGCATTTGCGTAGGGGCCAACTACGCCGCCTCTTGAGCACTCGGTCACTGGTCGCTCTATCAGCCCAGTTCAGATCGGCTAAACAGCCGTACGTCAGCTATAAAGCTGAAAAAAACTCACGCTGCGACCTCACTGATCAGGCGACAAAGAAGATCTCAGGCTGAGTAACTAGGAGAAGTTCCGTTTTAGAGCGCAGCTCTTTGGCGTCCGTTCCTGGGTTTCGCGTCGTCGTCAGCGTCGGCGTTGTCGTCGGCCTCGTAACCAGCTCCGCCCCCCTTTCATCCCCCCAGCGCTATCGGCGTCAGCGGCATTAGTCAGTCGCTGCTACCTCTTCCCTCCTCCCTTTATCGTGTTGTCCGCTTGCTGCGCGCGCTTCTGCCCCCATGGTTTGCCGCTGGGTGTACACGCCGCCCCCCTCCCCCCTCTTCCTGCGAGTCTCCGGTTGTCAAAGCGCCGGCTCGAACTTAATTCCTTTCTTCGCTCCTCCTCCAATGCAACCCCTGTGCGGTGGCAATCAGAGAGCCAGATCGGTGGCGGCGGATCTGTATATGTGCACCGCCCGAGCCGAAATTGCGAATACGTGTGAAAAATAAAAAAAAAATTCTGTGATAGCGCATACATGTGTTGCTTGATTTCTTTGCCTCAATCTATCGAAAAGGTGAAACAGCTTATTTGCTGCGCTCAAATTTCGCATTAGGAAGTAACGTAACCGTCGGTAATTTTTTTGGTAGTCCACCGCGAATGGCGCGTCGACGGCTGGATGGGGCTGGGCACTTATCTTCGCCTCGACCTTATCTGGGAATCTCTTCAGCTAAAGTAGGGGGGGTGAAACCATTGAGCAGTAGCGGTGGCGAAATTTAAAGGGGCCTCAGTAGGAGCCTTAACGCATTACCATCGTTAGGTACTTACCACCCCTCCCCCTCCATCCTTGACTGCGTTTCTAACCGGATTTCAGCTTTCCCTGCACATGAGGGGTCTAATATTCGACCGCTGAGTTTCGAGAGCGCGATTTTAAAGCAACACATAAACCTATACGGTATTAAATACTGTAGCGGCGATCTTTTGCAGCTGCCTGCGGCTGTAGTCTTAATATTCGCCGTTTTAATACTTTCTAGGGATTCGGTCCTTGCTTTTTCATTGTCGGAATGCATTTTAGGTCTGCACCTTAACTTCATATTGTCCGCACATTTTCTTCTTTCCATCCGTCGGCAACTTTACAAAATTGCCGTTGACTATCCGCCTCGTAGTTTGATCATCCAGATCGCTTGCAGGGCATGCAGGGTTGTATCCGTACAGTCACCTTGCACTCGCCGATTTTCCAGTGTACCTGATGCTAGTCTTTTTTGACGTGGAATGTTTGGGACGCACTTTTTGACCCCACCTTGGGCAGATCAAAACATCTTGTGTCATTTCGCTTTCTGGCCAAGCTGCCATTGTACCACTCAAAATTGAAAATTAATAAACATGCCGCAGGAAGATAATCTTACAACTTGAACCCGCTTCTTTTTCTTCGTAAACCGGAACCGAGCGGGTTTGACGGCACAAACCACTCGGTTGTCTACGCAAAGCTACCGGTGGCCTTTCAGTGTTTCCACTCATCTAATCTACTGGTGGCTGAGCGGACGTTCTGCAGAAAGCAACACTATGTCGGTTGCATTTTCGTACGGTTTACGCTCTCTCCAACGCATCTTTCGACGTGAGACTAAGTCTAATTTACAATGCGATGCTTTCTGCACATCCGACTTAAAGTAGGTAGAGGTTTTCTTACTAATGTTAACAAGAATGAACTAGCATGGCGTAGTTCACTCACTGCAGGGCGATTTCATAGAAAAGAATGTCGCAAAAGTAAAGAACGCGGCAGGTGACAACTTGCCGTTTAACGGCAGCAGCACAAGATGTCGCCACAATAGACATCATATTAGCTTTCGCTTCCACGATATGTTCATTGTAAGCTATCTATGATCATCTCAGCATTAGCGTACGGTCTCTTTGATTCATTTAGCCCTTGTTCTCTAGGGCGGTGACACTGTTCTACTCTTGAGGGGTCCGCCAAAGTGGTATAGCACAGCATACCACAATTTTCTTTAATAAACCATCTTTGTCTGCAGCAGCTGGGGCAGTTAGCAATTCAGTTTTTTGAGCATGTGTTTTGCAAATGTGTCACCTTGATTTTTTTCGCACACGACGCGGTAGTGCCATCAGGGGCATGCCGCAAAACTTACCCCTTTGCGGACGAGCGTCGCGCAAAGAAACGATCCCTAAACAACGACAGCGTGTACGATAGACTTTGAATACGGAGTCAAGAGAGAAAGCCGGAAAGGGTGGCTGTTAGTTCACGCACTGGCAGGGCTGGATTCAAAAGATAGTGTCTGATACAAGTGCATGGTCGTAATGACAACCATCATGCAGAAAAAAGCGACTGCTGATTGTATGCTGTACGCTGTGTATGCTGTATGCTGTACACTTGGGTGAGTTGTCAAGACGAAATGCGAAATGTACATAGGCCTACTTGGGATCGAATCTTGACGCAGCGAATTTTATCTTTCTAGGCTTAGCGAATATTACCCTTGTGGCTGCTGTTGTATCCTAGAGCTCATCTTTAAAACGTTTCATGCAGTTCTAAAAAAGTCCTCCATAAAAGCCCCCTTAATGGGTGAAAGGTGGTCATAGGAACTCCTAAGGTAGGTAAGCAGCTTCGACGTTCGGCTGCCCCTCCCAAAGTAGCGGGGTTAAATCCCGACTGCGGTGGTCGCATTTCGATGGAGAAATAACAGGGAAACTTGCGTGTTCTTTGTGACGTAAGCGCTTTAGTGAACCCCACTTGGTTTTAAATTGATCAGCAGCACTCCCCTGTGCTTGCTCTAACAGCCCATGTTTCGCTTAGAGACGCTAAACCTAAGACAACATATCATACCTCAGCGAGAGGCAGGCTGCACAACGAAGTTAGTTTGCAGGTTCATTGTTTATGCGATTGCACTGATATAATCACGGTTTACCTTATAGAAAGGCGTTCTCTTCACGTAAAAGGAGTGAACAGAAACAACACGGAAAAATGCAAACCTTGCAGCTGCTGTTAAACTTCTCCTGGTGTAATACAAAGCAGTGCTCACAAGTGCAGCAGTGAAGTGAACGCAGTAACTCAGATAAAATAAGAGATCGTAAGTGTTGGCGCCCCGAAATGGTGGAAATAACCGAGGGTCTCAGTAATAGATAGGCGTTAATTTCATGATGGCTCTGTAATACAAATTGATTGCATGTCCCGATCGCTTTGTCGAACACAGGTGCGAATAACACCCCCACGGTTGGCGTTCCCAAAGTGGTTTTGTAACGCAGCTGGTATTCATTACATTGCAAAAAGATTTTGATCGCTCTCGGGAGAGTAGGTAACGCAGAGGGAAATAAGCTGCACACACGAGTTCATAATTGAAAAGTAATAGTGTACAGTACGGTCCATTGTTAAAGGGAACATGCGATCGCGTGGCGTCCGCGCTTCACGAAGCTCCGCTGCCTAGATGCGGCGAGCATATGCGGCATGAGGCGCATGCGTGGAAAGACCAGCAACAGTTCTTACTGCGCATGCGTCTTGTGCCAACAATGCCCACATGTTCTCGGCGGCAGCGCGCTACAAAGCGCGGAGGCCACGCGATCGCATGTTCCCTTTAGCAGTGGACCGTACTGTACGTAACGGCCGCGAAGGCATCAAATCACTATGCGCTGTCGAAACAGAAAGCCGATCCCGGCTCTCTCGCACTGAGCTCTCAAGTGACTCGTAGCTGGCACACGGGCCCTGACTGGACTCCGTCCCTCGTAAGGGCTTGCACTTTTAACAATAATTTCAGTGTGCAAGCCTTTAAATTATTTATATGATTCGGTCGAGCACAAACACCCGCAATAAAATACCAGTCCACTGCCACTTCGCAATTTTGCTAGAACAAGATAAGACATCGCAACGATATTTACGTGTCATTGGGTGAGCACCGGTAAGATACAGCTCCTGTATGCCACAAGGAAAAGCATACAGCAGTTGTATGTTCCCGATACTCACCTATACGTCAGAAAAGTGGTGACTAACAAAATGGTTCAGCTTATGTTAAGGGCAACGCGGCGAGCTCTGGAAAGAAAATGATAGGTGTAATGTTAAGAGACCGGAAGTGGGCACAAACGCCTGTTAATTACATCCTAGTTAAAATCAAAAGAAAAGAATGGGCTAGGGCAGGACATGTAATGCGAAGCGAAGATCACTCCGAGAGAAGGCAAGCGTAGCAGGGAGCGGCAAAAACTAGATGGGTGGATGAGATCAAGAAGATTGCGGAGATGCGGCGGCCGAAGCTGGCAAAGGACAAGGTGAATTGGAGAGACATGGCAGAGGAGTATGCCCTGCAGTAGACGTTGAGGATGGGAGCAGCATGTCAAAGGCCTAAATCAGCATCCTACTTATTTCCGCAATGAGATGCATGCAGAACCCCTATGCTTACCCGCCCATTTCGACAGCCGGCATCTCGTGAGCAGAGACTGTGAGCATGCTACCAGATGTTTTAGCTCACTTTACTCTCGGCCAGCTACCGCGAGCGGTGGGTCTTACTGCACTCTCCAGGTATTTAGCGCACTAACACGCTACTAACTGCTGTAGCTACGTTCACGCCTTTTTTAGGGCAACATGCTTTGGTGTTATGTGCCCTAGAGCACGGATTGCCACTGAAATATCAGAGAATGCTTCGTGTTTTCGGGTAAGCTGTGACTACTCTGGATAGTAAAATTAAGACAAGAGGCAGGTAACGGCGATTCGAGTGTGTACCGTGCGAGTACAATTACACATATATAGACGTGTCAATTTGAACGCAGTGTACACACTTTGATCTCCTGATATATGAATGCATAGTGCTTTAAATTACGAGCTAACCCTACTGTGCAGCTCAATCGCTCTTTAATGTCCAAAGTGAACGCAGTAAATTACAAAATACACCGTATTGGCATGCCGTGAACTGGGACTTATACACGGTGTTTCACCTAAGACTTCAACTTTTATAAAATAGTCTTTCTCGGCATAGCATTGTCAGTGTTGTAGTACATCATAATACAGCTAAGAGTTGCGAACAGACTGGTTACCTAATATTCAATAGTTAACTTTTTCACCATTACTTTTAGAATCTTTAAGCATCGAGAGGCATGTAGCCTATTGTAAGTAATATCCACATCAGTATTTGGAATTTTAAAAACGCGGTTACCTTGAGCGCTGTGGCCCAACAAATTTTTGCTACATTACGACAAAATATATGTGCATTCGAGAAGCTTGCAGGCGAAGCAACCTTTCCAGTGTACTTAAATCTCCGAAAAGCTAAAATTTGTTGGGTCACAGCGCCGAGGGTAACCGCGTTTTCGAAATGCTAAAAAATGCGATGGATGTTACTTGCGGTAGGCTACACACCTTTCAAATAATTAATTAGCCTAGCAATAATAATTAAAAAGTTAACAATTCAATCTTTGTTAACCAGCCGGCTAGTTAGCGCGCCTTGTCCGGTTTCTGTTGTACCACGCCGCTGACAATGCCATGCAGATAAAACCACTGCTCAACTCCAAGGGCCTATTTGTGAAAACTGTGCACAACCTTAGGTGAAACACCCTGTATAGTGCACCTCCATTCTCGTTCTATGCCCTTGTTCACTTCCCTGCACACGTAGTAGACATTATGAGTAGCAGTGCAGGCAACCACAGCGCCTCACCTAGCTGCTAACTTCTTCATATCGTGTGATAGCACGTGGATGTGCAGGATAATATCCACACGTTTCCGGGGCTTGCATAAGTGGCGATATCGGGTACTCCTCCGTTCATTGAAGTTGTTATCAGCTCGCGCACGCGGCTTTGGCAGATTACGTGAGAAGCGTCTTCGGATAAGCGGCGTACTTAAGCTTGCCTGTCTGACCTTTCTGTATTCCCACTGAGTCGTCATGAGCGTTCGTTTACCTTCCAACTGCACCAGCAGAAGGCATAAGGTCCATGACCTCCTGCTGACTTTAAGATATCGGGCAGAATAAGCGCTTTGTTTTACAATACTCTGGGCACTCAAATGATGTGAAAAGCGGGCTAGCATCTTCCACCATCAGGAATGCCGTTTTAAAATTAAGCCTTGCGTCATCAGACAGCAGATCTTCCAAAAGTTTGTTCACAACCTAAAAGAACGCCAAACGTGTGCAACAGACCAGTATCCAAGACCACAAGAGATCCCAACCCATTTATGGGCATAAACCCTGTACTAATTGCACGCCCATTTCACTAGTAAGCAGTCGTTGCAAGTTATTAGTATATAATCAGCAAACATAAAGTCCCTCACTGAATAAAAGCGCTCCTTGCTCAACCAGCCCATTTTTCAGAGCGGTTGCTCTCTTGACACATAACTGTTAGAACTTGCATCCGGCCTCAATTTTGCAGCCTATGCATCATTGAACAAAGTCTAGTAGCTTTTAATAAACTAGTGCGCAAATGTTTATTAGTAATACATAACAGGCTAAATTTCAACAATAACTGTCAGCGCTGTCCGACACTGTTTCAGACCTTTCTAATAGGATGACTGCTGTGGAAGCCGCGGTTGAGTGTCTCGAAAACATGCCTTCTAGTAGCGATGTTACTGCAGCAGTCCAAGAGGCTGTTTCAAATGAGAGCGTTGCGCTCGCGTCCAGACTGGACGAGCTGAAGGACCAGTCAAGACGCGACAACTTAATATCCTATGGCATCTCTGACAATTCGTCAGAAACGTGGGCACAGTCGGAAGCCCAGATCCAACGTTTTCTTTCGAAGTGTCTCAATCTGAATTCCTCGGAAGTCGCGATTCACAGGGCTCATAGGTTAGGCAGCTTTGGAAATGGCAAAACACGACCTGTTATTGCTAAGTTTGCGTCCTATAAAACTCGAGAATATATACTTTCACAAAAATCAAAGTTTAAAGAAGAAGGCTTTTCTATCGGCGAAGATTTTTGTAAAGCAACCCGTAAATCGCGGAAAGCCCTTAGTGATTTCGGCAAGGCTAGCGGCCAATTCTATTCTTTACGCCACAACAAATTGATCATAGGTAAAAAATGCTACGCTTATTGTGCAGCTACTGACGAAGTATGCGAAATCGGACCAGCCAGGAGTGCAATTACCCCAAAAAGAGACATCACACCACCAGGTTCACCCACCGCACATTCAAGCTCAGCATAGCTATCTCATGATCGAACGCAAACAGACTACATATCGCTTCTTTTCACTAATGTCCGAAGTGTCATCAACAAACGTACATCACTATCGTCACATATCGATGCATGCTCGGCTGATATTGTTGTGCTCACCGAAACTTGGCTCTCAGCAAAAATAAAGAATAGCGAAATACTAGACTGCGAAAAAACATACAAGATTTACAGATACGACCGCGATTTCCGAACAGGCGGAGGTGTACTGATTGCCGTGAGCTCTGCTATCAATTCCGTTGCTATCTCTATCGATTCACCACTAGAAATCGTTTGCATCCATGTTAGCTTTCCAACGGGTGACCTTATCTTTTGCGCTTGTTATAGATCCCCATCCTCACCTACTACTTTTTGCGCCGACCTTCATGATGCCCTGAATAAATTAATTATTCGACACCGGAAATCACACTTATTCCTACTGGGTGATTTTAACTTCCCAAACATAATGTGGCGAAACTGTATTCCCTCCCTTAAGCAGCCATCCTCCGAGTGCACTAATTTTTTAGACACCTGCGCCGATTTTAATCTAACCCAGCTAATTAACAAACCCACGCGTACCACCAGCACATCGTCTAATATTTTAGACCTCTGTTTTACTACAGCTCCAGATTTGGTCTCTCCGCCAACGTACCTAGAAGGACTGAGTGACCACTGACTGCTTCACTTCACAATTAGGAAGAACGTTCGTCCTAAGAAAATAGTTAAGACCATATGTGATTACAATGCCTTCGATACCACGTCCATCACAGCTGAACTAGAATCATCCATTGCCGACTACACTGAGAACTTTTCCGAACTTACTATTGAAGAAAACTGGTCCTTGTACAAAAATAAACTGATAGAATTAATAGATAGATACGTACCTAAAATTAGGATTGTCTCAAATACTACCTCTCCGTGATTTACCAAAACCCTACGCCGCTTATGCAACAGAAAGAAGCGTATTTTTCGTCGCGCTAAAGCATCTAACCTTCCTGAACGCTGGGCAGCATATCATCGCATTCATGCTGAATATTTAATGGCTGTTAAAGATGCTAAACAGAACTTTTTTGACAACACCCTCCCATCAATTCTGCAATCTAATCCGCGTAAATTCTGGAATATTGTTGGGGGCAAAGAAGATAAGGTAATTCAACTAACCCGTTCTGACAATATTTCCATTCCTCCGAACCAGTGTTGTTCCGTTTTAAATGATGTGTTTGCTTCCGTTTTCCAGAAAAGTGCTAATATTTTACCGTCTGTAACTACTTTCTCTTATTTGCCAATGGACCCTATCAGTATTGACTGGGTCGGTGTGCAAAAGTTGGTTGAAAATTTGAAAATGTCTTCTTCGCCCGGTGACGATGCAATCAGCTCTAAAATGCTGAAACTCTCTGAACCCTACTGTTCTATTATGCTTTCAATGCTTTTTTCCCAGTCACTCTGTTCCTCAGTACTTCCAGGCGATTGGAGGGTTGGCAAGGTTGTTCCAGTACCAAAATCAGGTAACACTCATTCTCCCGATAACTATCGTCCTATATCACTCACAAGTACACCATGTAAAATTTTGGAGCATATCATATACTCTCATCTGATTGATTTCCTTGAGTCTAATTCCTTCTTTTCAGCAGAACAACACGGTTTCAGGAAGACATTTTCATGTGAAACACAGCTTGTATGTTTTACTAATGACCTTTTTGCTTACACTGACTTGAACATTGATGTAGACTGTGTGTTTTTGGACTTCGCGAAAGCTTTTGATACTGTTTCCCACGATCTCCTAATTCTTAAGCTTAGCATGCTTAACATTGACCCTAACGTACTGAACTGGATTAAAAGCTTCTTATCGAATCGAACTCAATATGTCTCTGCTAACGGCTGTTCCTCCTCTCACACCTCTGTGACATCCGGTGTACCACAAGGGTCGGTACTGGGACTTCTTCTCTTCCTAATTTACATTAACGATATTCCTGAATGCATTTCTCATTCTTCTATCAGGCTTTTCGCAGACGACTGCGTCATCTATCACAAAATATCTAACCAAACTGATTCCATTTATTTTCAGGATGATCTCACAAGCATATCTAACTGGTGTGATAAGTGGTGCATGCGACTAAACGTTAATAAATGTAAAACGATGCATGTGTCACGTCGCACCTACATCACTGATAACAAGCGTACTTATGTTCTTCACGACATTCCACTTGAATCAGTTAACTCCTACAAATACCTAGGTGTTCATATCTCACGTAACTTATCATGGCATAGACACGTCGAACATGTCGCAAATAACGCCAACAGGACTCTTGGATACTTGCGCCGAAATTTCTCTACCGCGCCTCTGCCGATAAAACTAACCCTTTATAAAACATTAGTACGACCAAAGTTAGAATATGCATCTGCAGTTTGGGATCCTAATATAATCACACTTATAAACACACTAGAATCCATTCAAAATCGTGCAGCACGTTTCATCTTAACTAACTATTCCCGTTACGCCAGCATTACTTCTATGAAAAACACACTTGCCTTACCAGACCTTTCTTCGCGCCGGAAGTGTTTTCGACTATGTCTTTTCCACAGACTGTATCACCATAACCCCCTGTTAAAGGATCATCTTTTTTCGAGCCCTTCATACATTTCATCCCGTTCCGATCATATATTTAAAGTCGGTGTTCCATTTTCGAGAACCAAATTGTGTCATGATTCTTTTATTCCTAAAACCAGCGTTGACTGGAACGACCTTCCTGCCTCCATCGCTGCCATTACCGATGTTGAGAACTTCAAGAAAACTGTGTTTTCTGCCATCATATAACTTGTTTTGTATAACTATGCACTGTATTTTTTTTGTTTTACCACTCCTTTCTGTAATGCCTTCGGGCCCTGAAAGTATGTGAAATAAATAAATAAATAAATAAATAAAACTGCATTAGCTGGTTTACACATCTTTTAACCGACTGTTACCAATGAGTTCTCAAAAATTAAATTAGTTCCCGCTTGGCTTATGTCACACCTAGGCTGCTGCAAGGGACAGTACTTGGCCCTAATCAGTTTATAATATGCATTACAATAATAGTAAGAGCTATTCTGGCACTATGAAACTATATTCACATTACTTACCTGATGCAAGTCCATGGTAGAGAGAGGGTGCGGTAGATGGTCCTTGGCGATCACAAAATGAACAAGGGAGGGGAAAACCTCAGGTTGCTAGAGCCAACGTTTCGACAAGGGGACTTGTCTTCGTCTGGGCGTCATCAGATGAAGACAAGTCCCCTTGTCGAAACGTTGGCTCTAGCAACCTGAGGTTTTCCCCTCCCTTGTTCATTACCTGATGCAAGAGAAACAGGCGTTCGATTTAAGTTTCTTCGTCGTCAGACTTTCATGCATCATTTACATGCCCTTAATGAAAGACAGACATTTACATCGCAAAGCAAAACATATAAGGTTTACTGCACGAGAGAGAGTGATTGCGGTAGCCAAGCGTTCTTTATTGAACGCTTGAGCCTTGCATCATCCAATGCACTTATTGGAACCGTAAGGAGTCATAAATAGACGTCAGTTCATGAACTAACACCGCACGGTAAGGCCATATTTGCGCAGCCACCAGAAAATTGAATCGATCCTTCCCTTTCGTTAATTGTAGAGAGAGAGACAGAAACAGAGGGACGGAAAGGCTGGGAGGTTAACAAGGCGATGCCCAGCAGGCTACCATGCGTGTGGGAGGCAACGAAATCAGTTTTTCAAGAGTGCACGACCACTATGGCAAGGTACAGATGTTAGAGCGGTTGCTTGGGCGAGTTGTTACATTTTCCTGAAGAACAGCGCGAACTTGGACGAGGACTGAAGGAACACACACAGACGCGCGCTGACTTGCAACTGAAATGTTTCAAAGAACACAACAACAATCTGCATAACACCGTGATAGGGCACCTAGGCATTGATTGCCGAGATTCTGAGAGCGCAAATTGACAGTCAGACTTCAAGAAAACGAAGGTGACAAATAAGCACAAAAATCAGCTAACGCGTGAAATAATTGGAGGCGAGCAAATCCCCTGGTCAGCAGAAACTTGAGTAAGCAACCGCTCTTCGGAAATTTCATCTAAAGAATTGCTCTTTTTAACCACATACAAGTGACACCGATTGGCTCCTTCACTGTAATGATTGAATGTGCATGTTGTTTCTTTTTGTTGTTTGGTGGCCAGCTGTGTTTTGGTCCAACAATAAAAATAAAAATTTCAATCGCAAGTCAACGCCCGTATGTGTGTCTTCCTTCAGTTCTCGTTCAAGTTCACGCGGGTCTTCAGGAAAAAGGGGACAGAGGGCGCACACTTAAAGCTTGAAGCTTATAGACGGAACACAACAATGATTCTTTTAGGAACCTCAGGAGCGCTTTCACCGGTGAGAAAAGTGTTATCCAAGGCCCTAAAATATTGGATTCTGTTAGAGGACGAGAGCCCAAGCGGCGGAGAGTAGGAGCCAGGAAGGCGCGCACTCGCGCCTCGACACCGCGCTCCGTGGCGGCAGATGGCAAAAAAGAAGTTTTGCTTCGCTCCACCATGCATCGCAGACCCCGAAAACTTTAGCATGCGACAGTACGTGGAACTAAAACTCTCTATTGATCTTCCGGGGGAAAACGCGAGTTTTGAGACTTAAGTCTTCGGGACAACATTCACTACTTTGCACGCACAGACCTGATGCAGAGAGAAGCTTCACAACCCCACTTTTTTAGCGAGACTGAACATAGGTTTGCGCACAAAATCATCGAAGTATGCGCCGTGCATGAAGATGACAAACTGCGTCTGTGAGCCATGTATCAGCCATAGCGATAAAGAGAAGCGGTATCTGCGTACTACCTAGCCTCATACGTTTTTGCTGCCATGTGGCGTTGTTCCACAGTCACTTATGTTTCTTTTATTATTTAGATTTTTCTCTTCACTGTTGGATACAGGAGCCAAAATTTTAAAGAAACTTGCACAAGTGACCACTTTTCTAATCTTTAGCGCCATATCACACAACCGAATTGCAAACATGTTGATTTGATTAGTTTATGGGGTTTAACGCCCCAAAGCGACTCCGTCTATGAGGGACGCAGTAGTGGAGGGCTCCGGAAATTTCGATCACCCGGAGTCCTTAACGTGCACTGCCATCACACAGAGCATGGGCCTATAGAATTTCAGCTCCATTGAAATTCGACCGTCAGCAGCCAAGCACCATAACCACTGAGCCACTGCGGCGGCTGCAGAGAGGTTGAGGCTAAGCAAAGGCCCACAAAGCGCGCACAATTAGGCCCATCGTCTACCAGGCTGTTCGTTCTTCAGCACATTACCCCATATTAGCGCGCCGCCGCGGTGTCTCAGTGGTTACGGCACTCGGCTGCTTGTCCGATAAACGCGGGTTCGATCCAGCCACGTCGGTCGGATTTTGATGGAGCTGAAATTCTAGAGGGCCGCGCACTGTGCGAATGGCAGTTCACGTTAAAGAACTCCTACACTTTCATCTTAAAGCAGCGCTAAACACAGGACGTAGTGGAAGAAACAAGAGACGACATGAGCGCTCGTGTCGTCTCTTGTTTCTTCCACTACGTCCTGTGTTTCGCGCTGCTTTAAGATGAATCTGTTCCAACTTGCTCAGTTTTTTGTTCTCGTTAACTCCTGCACTATGGCGTCCCTCATAGCCTGAACAGTTTTGGGACGTTAAACGCCAAAAAATCATATGAAACCAACCATATTAGCGTACTTCAGACACGCTGGCAGCGTGAGTAGGCGGAATGTTTTGCTCGGATTTTGTGCTTCTTAGATCAATGTGCTTGATCAAATGTGCAAACTTGCAAAAGAGCAAACGTGCTTCATATTGATCATGTATTTGTTACTTCCTGTCGTAAATGCTTTTTTTAACCTGTAGAAAGCGGAGATATCAACACTGACCGCGCTTTTGTGATCGTGTTTCCCCTTTTGAGTCCTGTTTTCGATTCCTGCTTCCATTAGCCTTGCCTAATCCGTTCATACGGCACGCTGCTGCCGAGGCGAGCCCTTATCTCATCCTCTGTCATCAATTGGCTATCGCTAACATGGGCAACAACTGAGGTGCCTTCTTGTTTCTGTTGAAGCGCAGCTTGAAGCGTCTTCGCTACGGCCTTCATCCTGGTAGGCTCGTATGATACTGCCCAATACAGTCTGAGCTACTACAATTTTTTAGTTTTTTAATAACTCGAAGAATTTCACTTCGGATCAGCGGCTCTGTCATCATGCAGCTATGCTGCCCCTGTTTCATGGCCTTGAATTCCCTTCCCTAGAAAGTGGGGCAAACCAGCACCCCGGAATGTACCATCACGTCAAATGAAACGAAACGCAAACAAAACAACTGAAATGCTCGCTCAAACAATCAAAAATATTAGCGGCTGCATTGTAAATACAGTCGTGGCCTATTAAAGCTTCCAAAGTGTTGTGTTTATGCCTTTGATGCGAAAATTGGTTGGTCAAGTTTTCTGCCTCCCAAGTGTAAAATCTTCTAGTATTACATTTTGCGTTGCAGTTCTTTTGGTCGAGTTTCATTTCATGCTGATAGTACATTTAGAGACATTCTATTCATTGCGACAGGGCACTCGGTAATTTACGACTTTCCAACACGCTCCTTATAAAAACTTGTTTTATTTTCACTACTGACTTCACGTAAAATTCGTTTTTTTTACACATGCTTAGATGGCCTTGGAAGCCCCAGTAATGAAAAGACGTTATTCCTGTCTCTCAACAAATGTCACTATCACGACGCGAAACCAAACTTTCTTCGGCATACTTTATTTATCATCTACTAATTGACAGTGCTAGTACTTTTTTTAGTAACTTTTTCTCTCATGTAACTGGGTCATAAATCCCATTCACCTTTGACACGATTACTAAAAAAGTAAGGTTAAGGCGCGGTGCATTTAAGGCTAAGGCTGCTGACCAGCCTTGGAAGCATTAGAAGCAATGTGGGGATAGCCATCTCGCCTCAGTCCCGGTTTTGTGTCCGAAGAGGCCTTCCCTGTATCTCCGGAATACTGTATACGTAGTCGCTGCTGCATGGCGACAGGTGTCTTCGGTGTTTTCGCTTCCACCGTGCTTCTCATATTTTCTGGCGATGAAGTACCTGCCATTCACTACTTGGTCAACTTTTATGCCAGTGTTGCTATCATCGTGTTCACTCCAGCCCACCGAGAACCCAAGGACATCCAGGGAATCCGCACACACAATCAACTGCGACGGTGTAGTTCCTGTAGATGTTGACGCCGTGGCCTAAGTCGTACTTGACCGCGTACGTCTTCAACAGTTCGATGCACACGGAAAGTGAAGTAGGGACGTCGTCAGTGGGCACTGGCATTGCACTGTGGATATGAGGGGTGGAGTGCGCGTCGGATCGTAGTCGAACATGAACTCGTAAGGTCAGAAGGTTCTCGATCCAGGTTGCTTTGAGTACTTATCTGGGTGCAAACAAAGCTCACCCACTGCGGGCCTAACCACGGCAGTAGCGCAGTGAGCGTGGCGAGCACCGCAAACATCATGAATGAGCTTGGGAACTTGCAGCACTGACAATAGTATCATCAAGTTACAATATTCAGCAGTAAAGTGTATTTTATCCCTTTCAAATGAGGGTGCAGAGCTTTGCAGCAGCTACTTCTCTAAGAAGCCGTAGCTTCAACGCAAAGCACATAAACGACCTCTTTTTCTTGTTTCCTTGCCAGCTGCACAAACACAGCTGATGACAACAGTCCTGAAATTGCATTTCCATAGCGACAAAGACAAGAGTTTCCTCCTAGTTCAGAGACTAAGTTGATGAGCGAGCAAAGTTAAGAGCCACAGTGAAGCCGGCAGTTGCCTGCCTCTTTGCGAAGTTCAAGGCGTGTGTTTCGCCGACTGCCATAGACGCTGGACCAAAGGTGCTGTTGAAACGCAACTAATTCCAGGTCGCTCTTGCTGGTTTTAATCCTTTTGTATGGAATGTTTTTTTTTTGACAGTTTGTATTGTGCGTTTTTTTTTCGTATGTCTGATTTTTCTCAGAAGTGCAGAAACCAGCCCCTGTCCCCATGTGCCGTTCCCTGTTAATACGGTTGAAGCCACAGTCGAGTCATTTGTGAGCCACATTAGTGTTCATTCAGATTGCCTATAGCCTAACGGACATCAAAAGCTCTAATACGGGATCGCATTTCTTTTTAATCCTCGAATATAGGCAAAACAAGAAATTAAAGGTGCTCTCAACTGACTTGTCTAGTGTCTTCACGTGCAAGGACAATAGATAGAGCCAAACAGCGACCCCATATCACCGCTTCTACTACAAAATTTCGCGAATTCGACTTCTAAGGGAACTTACTAATAGCCGTATTTTTAGATACGCTGGTGTGAAAGGTCTGGTTTTGGCGCAAATCAAAATTCATTTATTAAAACTAATTCTGAATTTTCAATGAAACTTGAATTTCTAAATATACATTTAGTGTTTCTCGTTTTACTTATCATGAGACCTTTTCTTTTAAACCACGCAAATATTGGGTCAGAAAAAATTTCAACCGCTGAAACCTTGTAACCATGTGCTTGCTGTCTTCATTTTCAGGAGTGGAACATCTTGCAGCAGGGGTGAGTCGTGAACACCAGGCGCATCACAGCTGCGATGCAAGAATTACGCCTGTAGATTGTAGACGAAAATCTCGGTGCATCAGACATTGCTGCGTATGTTGTAAAACAAATAGACTTATAGCGCCCGCTATCCACATCAGTTTTGTACGTTTGAATCTCAAACCGCCGTGTCAAGATGGGTATTTTACTGCCCCGTAAATCCGCGACATTTCGAGCGGCACAAATAATAACAATAATATCTGCATAAATCATGCCAAATAAAATACTTTCCGATGAGCTTTTTGCTCCAACTCTGCACTTTGTCTATCAGAACTTTATACCCGCCCAAAGTCCTTAATTTCAATAAACTTTAGTCCTCAATTGTCTTGGGTTCCCAATGATGAACAAATACGCCTCTGAAACAAGTGGTTCACTCAGGATATCATGGTTTTGCCAACAGAAGTTTTCTTCATTTCACTAAGCCACGCTATACACCAGAGTACCTCACCAGATCTACATCCACGTCAGCTAAAAACTATCAGTCCCCTGCTCGAACATGTGTCATCCGTTTCGCCTTTTTCAACAAAGCACCAATGCATAATATTAAAAGTGCGCTTCGTTTAAAGCAGTGAAATCTATTTTACTTAACTTCAAGCATGCAGAGACCAAACGTTCAATTACCGGATCAAAACGAAGCGTCAAACCCTCAGGCCATCGATAGTGGTAAGCATGTTGCGTTTCTACCCATGCACCACACTGCAACGCGAAGGTTCAAGCATTTTTGTTTTATTCGCTTCGCAGCGTTTGCCCTACTAAAATCAGAGCACTAGCATACGAGCCGTTGTAGGCGAAAGTTTTGTGATCCCTACCTTTTTTTTATAACATAATATTTTTATTTCATGTCTCTTCTCTTTCTCAACCGCCTTTCTCGCTAAGCTTAACGAAGTGAAGTAACACGGCTCCTTCTTCCATGCCACAGAAATTGGGCTCTGTAGTATACAGCTTTGTGCTTTCCGCTCGCCATATTTGGGGTGAGGCTTATGCACGCAGTATTGCCTTATACCTAATATAAGCTCCCTCTGTAAGGCTACGAGGCAGCTCCCCACTCATTCAGACCCGTCGTGATCCTGTGCTGCAGATTACTTGCTTTCGTTTCAACTAAAACTTTGCTTTCTTCACAGCGCTGTCATTTGGGTTACCCTACGACACGTACCATATTTCTTGCTGACAACTTGACTAAGTGCCTAAAAGAGAATCTAAGGCTTACTGACAATAAACCTCAGTGCTGTAGAACATCGCCCGCCTAACACCCGATTACAGTATATGCCTCAGCAAGGCAGAACACAGTATAGTACATAAATCGTCTAAGCAATGTTGCCAAACACAATGCTTTATTGGTAGTATCTCTGAAGCCAAACTATTCCCTAGATGGTCAAAAGCGTAATAAGCCTGCAAATTGTCCATGTAGCTTCGAATTTGAAACTTCCTGCTTACAGCATGTGAGGTATCCGAGAAGCTCGTTTTCACCAGAATTCAGTCTTCTAACATTCGGCGCGCGTGAATGGCGGCCGGCGACTGGGAAGTATGGGAAGATGGTTTTCTAAAAGCCTCTTGGTCTTTCAGCATCGTAGTCAGTGACACTATTGAAGCTATGAAAAACATCTGTCCCGCTCCGACGTTCGCTCCAGGAGTTGGCCGGGTAGCCGCACTCACAGTCCGAGGTGGTCGTGATGTTCTCGTACGCCCTCACTCCGTGGCCCACGTCGTAGTTGACAGTGTGCGTCTTAGACAGCTCGATGCACACCGACAGCGTAGTGCGGCAGCACTCCATCAAAGGACATACGCAGCTGATTACAGTTATCAGTGACGGTGTCCTCTAGGGATCGAAGTCGTAACGAAGCTTGAACGGACACGCCGCCCTTTCTTCAGCCTTTCTAGAGCTTTTGACAGGGCTGCATACATCAGAAGAGCAAGGTTCCGGGCTACTTGGTAATGCATTTAAACGAAGAAACAGCGCGACGAAACACGGACACAAGAAGAAACGACACACACACGAGCGCTGACTCACAACTCAAAGTTTATTCTGGTGGAAAGACCCTTAAATAGAAAACATGAGGGGGTGGGCAACAGGGCTGCTACAGTGATAACCGGCAATCAGTGCGGTCGCGTCACAAGATGACACAAAAACACAACAGGGAACTAAAGAACCTGTTACCCACCCCCTCATGTTTGCTATTTAAGGGTCTTTCCTCCAGAATAAACTTTCAGTTGTGAGTCAGCGCTCGTGTGTGGGTCATTTCTTCTTGTGTCCGTGTTTCGTCGCGCTGTTTCTTCGTTTAACTGCATACATCGTTTGAAGCCTGCGAACCGCCCAGTCCGGTGAGTATACCGAATGTCGTAAACAGGAAGCAGGTTGTCAGAATACTAAGCGTAGCCTTTGTGTTTTGCATGCCTACCTCCTTTCAAAAATCCTCTCCAGCCACCTCTGTTCGCTTGTGAGCCTGTAAATGATACAACTCACTGGTTATCGATGTCGTCTCATACCAACAGCGCACAGGGCTCATACCGCATAGCAGAAAGGCACACAATATGCATACGACAATCTGCAGGATAGATCCTGAAGCGGTGTCCAGCCTCCGTAAAATTTTCTTGTTTAGGGATCTTTTCCGCTAGTGAGTTTTCAACGCGCAGTACAATGGAAATAAAACTCGGTCGCAACAGTTTTTCCTGCTCGGGTTATTAAGATGCTTCATCGCAGAAATTTCTGAGCTTCAAAGATATCTCAGGATAAACGTCTGTTCTGATACTATAATGCCCTTTGTTCACTCACTAAATGCGTGCCTGCGTACTTCACAAATAAAGTTAAGAACCACTTTCAATATGGCACCGCGAAGGTATGAGCTAGTAAGCGGAACTCAAATGAAAACTTCAATATTAATATTCCGCTTAAATGCTCTGAACCATACAGTGAAATATGTGAAATAAAATAGAAGATAAATTGGAAAGTTAAGGTGGAACATAAGCATATCACAACCACCAGTTCGGATTTTTTGTAGATGTTATAATACTAGACAGCTTCAGGCTATGCCTTGCTTTCAGTCGTTTAGCAGCATACAGCTATGTAAAATTTTTGTAGTATCACAGTACGATATTTCGTGTACATAACGCTGTTTCTATAGTTTAAAAAATCTGAGGTATGATATTTTGCTTTCACCTATCCACGTGACGAATTCCTCGCGGAAAGCACTGAAACTGCTCGTAACATGCAACCGTCGCAGGAATGACTCTATTTTGTCATCTGGCAATTGAATATTTATACTGGCATGAACTACGACGTGAATACGGAGCTGCCTCACCACCGTCAAAAACAACTTCGGACTCTGCTCACCGGTTACCGTAGCTCCTTTGCGTCGTCGGCAAGCGTCGGGCGCACACATCTTGCAAAGCACTGCAATATTACAGACGACACTGTCCGGCCCCTTCCTCAGTCACCCGATCGCGTTTCCCCTAGGGAACGTACCGCTATCAGGGCTTAAGTTCAGTAAATGCTTAATACCGACGTCATCCGCCCATCTGGAACCCCAGGGGCAGCCCCTGTGGTCCTTTTAAAAATTGGGTAACTGCTTTATTATGGTTTACCGTCCCAAAGCGACTCCGACTATGAGGGACGCGTAGTGGAGGTCTCCGGGATAATTTCATTCACCTGGGGTTCTTTAACGTGCACTGACATCGCACAGTACACGGGCCTCTAGAATTTCGCCTCCATCGAAATTCGGCCGCCGAGGTGGGGCTCGAACCCGCGTATTTCGGGTGTTTCGGAGCCACCGCGGCGGGTGGTCCTTTTAAAGAAAAAAGATGAAACATTCCTGTTTTGCGTCCACTACCACCACCTGAGCAACGTCAGAAAAAAAAAATGATGCTTATCCTCTGCCAACAATCGACGATGCCTTGGATCGCCTTTGCGACGCCAGATATTTTTCTTCCATGAACATGAAGTCGGGGTACTGGCAAATCGAGGTCGACGAGAAGGACCGCGAGAAGACGGCTTTTGCAACATCAGATAGATTATACGACTTCCAGGCCATGCCTTTCGGTCTTTGCTCCGCATCCGTCCCTATTCAGACTCATGGACACTGTTCTTGTCGATCTGAAGTAGCTCACCTGTCTTGTATACATGGACGACGTGATTGTCATCGTCCCAAATTTCATGGAGCACCTTGATCGCCTCGACGCGGTCCTGCAGGCTATAAAGCCATCTGGCCTTACACTTTAAGCCGAAAAGTGTTTTTCTTACGAGGAGCTGAACTTCTTAGGCGACGTAGTCAACCGTGACGCCGTCCTTCTGGATGCAGAGAAAACCATTGTCATTGCGAATTTCCTGGTGCCGCGTAACTGAAAGAAGTTTCGGCTTCCTCTGCTTATGTGCACATTACCGCCGGTTCGTCAAAAACTTTTCGAAAACCACCGCACCCGTTACCAGCTCGACCAAGGCTCATGTCCCGTTCACCTGGGAAATCCTGTAGGAGCCAGCATTTTAGGAAGTTCAACGGCGCCTTCAGACGCCACCTGTTCTGGCGCATTTCGACGAAAATACCAACACAGAGATCTACACCGATCCGAGAAATGTTGGTTTGGGTGCTATTCTGGTTCAGGTGCAGAAGGAACAACGAAGTGTGATCTCCTACGCATGTTGGGCTTTGTACCCAGGACGGAGGCCAACTAATCTGCCAAAGAAAGATAATGCCTCGCCATCAAATGGGCAAACTCGAAGTTTCGTTCGTACCTCTACGGGAGACCTTTTAAAGTCGTGACCAACCAACACGCGCTTTGTTGGTTAGCCAGCCTCATCGATCCCTCAATGCGCTTCAAAAGATGGAGCCTATTCGCCTTCAGGAATATGATATTATCGTGACGTACAAGTCCGGCCATAAACATTTAGACGCCGGCTGTCCTTCCCGTGCATCCAGCTCCGGTAGCCCCTGCTGACGACGACGCCTTTGTGAACGCCCGGAGCACCACGGACTTCGCCAACCAACAGTGCACAGACATGGATATCCAAGCTGTACTTGACTTCCTTCAAGGTGCCTGTGCCACGCTCCCTAAAGTTTGAGACGCGCTTTGTCTTCTCTCTGCACGGAGTTCTTGTCGAGAAGCAGTTTGCCCCACACAGTCGCTAGTACTTGTCGTGCCAGTGAGCCTACGGGAGAACATTTTGCAAGCCTGCCAGGACGAACCCTTTTCTGGCCACCTCAGAGTCATTCGAACACTCACCTGAATTCAGGAAACGTCCTACTGGCCTGGTCTCTCCGCCACCATGACGCATTATGTGCCAACTTGCCAGGACTGCCAGCGACGCAAGCATGGGCGTACGCAAGGAAGTTCTGCGGACGCCCTTGGACGCAAGGTTCCGCCTGTCAAGCCTGTCGGTATTCTCCAGCCCATTTCACCACCGTCCAGTTCATTCCAACAAGCTGGTACAGACTTACTTTGACCGTTCCCTACATAAAGCTCTGCAAAGAGGGTAATCATAGTAGCTACTGACTGCCTGACGCGCTACGCTGAAATGGCAGATCCGCCAAGTGGCACGGCACTGCCATCGAGACCGCTAAATTCTTCGTTCATCAAATTGCCTTGCGACACAGCGCACAGAGGTTCTGCTTACAGACCGAAAGCCGGCCTTTTCCGCTGAGCTCATGCAGAAGATTCTTCTTCCGAATCACACAGAGCGCCGCAGGATGACCGCCTACCACCCACAGACAAACAGACTAACGGAACGTCTCAACAAGACAATTGCAGACATGCTGTCGATGTACGTACGTGGGTGCAGAGGATAGAACGTGGGACGATGTCTTACCTTATGTCACGCTCGCGTACAATGCCACCGTCCAAGAAAGTACCAACATGAAACCGTTCTCTCTAGTTTACGGACGCACGGTGACGACAACGCTCGACGCCAGGCTACCCCATGTAGATGAGCACATAAGTGACGTCGTCTCCAACGCACCGTAGATGCCCGCCAGCTAGCAAGGGTGCGAAGCAGCGAGACCGGGATGCGTGCCGCAATGACCTGCGCCGAGGAGATACCGAACTTCTGGCAGGCGACCTTGTCTGGAATTGATACCCACACCGACGCTAAGGGCTGAGCGAAAAGCTCCTGCGCCGTTATTTCGGCCCCTGTAGAGTGCTTCATAGTGTCGGTGAGTTCATGAGGTTTGCCTCTCGAGACAACCGAGCCCCGACGACGCAAGCGGTCCGAGGTGAAGCACGTGGTCGGCTTGAAATCTTACCACGCTAGGACGCACTTAACTCGTGCCGCTGCAAATCTTCTTTAGTATCGGGTCGATGCTTCCCGAAAGGGGGTGCTAATGCCACCAGCTCTGTAGAGGGCAACGAAGATTTCCGAGGAAGAAATGCGCGGCTCGTGTTTTCTCTCGGCCGTTCTTGCTGAAAGCTCCGGTGCCTAGTTCTTCGTGTTTCGTCCTTGGTTCACCCACAAGGCTATTTTCCTGCGTGACAATATTTACAAGGCGGCATTCATTGCTGAACGCGAAAACCAGCTAGCAGAACTGCAGGCCTAAAGTAAATCTCGATTTCAATTTTTTTTATTGCAATGTTCAGATTATAGAGAGGAAACTTTTCCATGCGTATTGAGCATGTTAGAACTTACACCCGCCTTTTCGCCGAACCCGCTTCTCCTCTTGCAACAATCCAACCGTGGTCCCAAACCACTTGCAGTTTGTAGCTGAGTACAAATTGGCATATCAGCGACCTCTAGGCGAGCAGCTTGCTGCAGAAAATAGGTTTTTTTACGATTTTTGTTCCCGGGGTTTCGGGGGGCAAGGCGCTGTAAGTGTTCCCGTCCATGATTTACAAGCGACCACTACATGGACTGCATTTGCTTCTCTGTAGTATTTTGATCTTTGTAAAATCAAGCAAACAGTATATTTCCGTCCCCAAAATACGGCTGCTAATGTAACGGCTCTGATTTTTACACTCTTTCTTTTTTTGGCCTGGCTAGGCGCTGGACTTTATTTATTTTAGATGGCTCAATGGCCCTCGGTAGACGGCTTTACATGAAGGGCGGGCTAACAACACGTAATGGTTCGATGGCGTTCTTGAAATGATCCGGGCATATTTATGAAGGATGGCACGAAGTTCAACTGATTTGAGCGGAGACCTTTTTTTTTTTTGAAATCCAACGCTTAATAGTCAATAAATCGAAAAAAGAAATTCAACGTGGGACACATTCACAAAAGCGTGAACCGGTTCTACCTTATTCCCTGCTTCTTGGTGACTGCAGTGATTTGCGCACTGAAAGCTTCAAGGCGCGTTTGTGGTACCGCTAGCTACTCTAGCTTGGCTTTATAGGTTCTCGAGGTATTAGTTCGATGCTTCAAGCAGGTAATTATCGCCATGAAAATAGCGACCACAAAGACTGTCGCGTCTGCATTTGCACGAAATAAATGAATAAATAAATGCAAACACCGTGCTTATGATTACGACAATTCCGCCCCAGGAATTATTTTCGCCAGCCTCAATGGTCATCATCTCCCGGGTTTGTTACTGCCGCAAAAAAAGATCTATAGGTTATTACCATTTCACCAAATGTATTTTTTTTCTCTCAGTGCCATTTTTTTTTTCAGGTGGAAAAGTAACTACAAATTAATGTCAGAAATCACGGTAACTGAATACGTGGAGAACAAAGGAGTGAAAGGCACTTCTTTTCGTCTGATCGTGATTCCAGTGCTCCGCAAGAAAAATTGGTTGCGGATTAGCTAAGGTTAAGCCTGGATATCTCGAAGCGAAAAGCTCTCGCTGCTTCTCAGCCAACTCCCAAGCCTGTTGCTGGGTGGCACCAGCACCAGCGCCCCTCGATGCCGCCGCCGCGTTCTTCTTTCCGCGCCAGACGCAGACCATATCTTCAAGGTAATCGTCCTCGGTTGGTAGAGGATCCTCGCCTTGAGTCGTACCCTCGGATTGGTTTGTATCCATTGTTACGATCCGCAAGGACTGTGGGTCGTACCCGGTGACTTGATTTGGAGCCGCCGAGGCCGAGGGATCCCCGACCGGGGCCATCGCAGGCCCCGGCGCCGTTAGGCTTAGCACCACCGCGGCGTGACGAAGACTTCAAATGCCCGAAAAGTGGTCAAAAATTGGCCCCACCTTTACAAACGTGGTGTAGACGGGTGCCGCTGAGGTTCCTGGAGACGATGGTACCAGGCTTACAGGGGGAAAATTTGATGTATCGCAATTGATTGCGAGCTATCACGGAGCCGACGCGGCATGCGACCGTTCCCGTCACCGACGCTGGCGCCCTCTCTACGCTGGCGCCGGCTAGCTCTACGCATACGCAGGGCGGGAGTGCGCTGAACGCAACCTCGAAGCGCTCCAAGCAACTCCGGTGGCGGCCGCAGAACACGCCGCGTGTCGAAAAAGACGACATCGTCGTGGTGCTGAAACCGCGAAACACGGTCGACCTCAAAGCAAATTTTGGTCCCGGACAAGCCGGCGCTGCAATCCGCAGCATCCTCGGGGACGACGCAAATGCAGGACTTGCGGTGTGGCCTGTTTGGGACCAAAACGTGCTAGTATGTGCGTTGAAATCAGTCGACGCCGCGGAGAAGCTACTCCGGGATATTGTGCTGCGGGTTGGGGAACGCGAGCTACTGTTCCGGGGACACCCCAAACTCTCTGGTGCGTTCTGTCGCGGCGTCGTGAGTGTTTCGTCTGACGAAACGTGTGAAAGCGTTAAAAGAAAACTCTGTGCGGAACCAAATGTGGTGTCTGTGCGCAAGCTCGGGGGAACCCCGGTTGCGGTGATCACCTTCGCGGGGACTAAGGTGCCACGGACGGTGTTGTACAGCTACGAACGGCTCCCTGTTCGCCTGTACAAGAAAACAGTGCCTGCATGCCACCGCTGTGGCACAGTGGGCCATCGGGCCGATGCGTGCCCGCGACCGCAGCCGGGGCGCTGCAAATGCTGCGGAGTCCAGGTTCCCGATGCCACTTCTGACGGCCCGGCGGAACATGACTGCGTTCCGAGCTGCCTCATCTGCGGAGGCGGCCACCCTACCGGAGCTCCTGGCTGTGCCGGGTGGTTCCAGAAACCCATCAAACCCAGCTCCCCATCAGGATCCAAACCGAAGACAAAGACGGGGCCCAAGCAGGCTCCTCCGCCCAAGGCCAAGAAAGCGTCAGCCGATCAGAAAACCACGGCCAAAACCGGGCCATCGAAACCTGTCAAGTCCGCGACCCAGGCGGCGCCCCCGGTCCTCAACGCCAGGGACTTCCCGCCCTTGGCACCCGTCCAACCACAGGTGAGCAGTTGGAGTAGGGCAGTCTCCGGGCCCCCTACCCGTCCCTCCCCTACCCGTCCCTCCCCTACCGAAACCGCCCTACAGCAGCAGGTAGAGGAGCTCAGGCGCCAGAACCAAATTCTAGCGCGCAAAATTCAGGAATTAGAGGCCAAACAGGCCGGGTCATCTGAACCAATCCAAGAAGCTGAACCAGACGACGAGGATGACGGATCATCCGTAACATCTTGCCTCACTAGCGTCTCGCGGCAGAGCGGGGACACGGTAGTTGGATCTACTGGTCGCGTTGCCGGCCTAGAGGCACTGCAGCGCCAAACCGAGCAACTGGAGGAGCAAGTCGCGGCCCTCCCGAATCAAATCATGTCAGCAGTCCGCGAGTCCTTCCAGGACATGTTCAAGGCAGCTTTAACGCAAGCACTTCCCGACCATATGGCCCAGGTCACTGACTCGGTCCTTAAAGCCGTGCAGCCCTGGGTCAGCACCCAAATTAAGAACGCCACAAGCTGCGAATCCCCTCACCTCAAACGTAAGACAGCCTCCCGTCAGGCAGCGGAGGAACATGGTTCCGGCTCGGCAGCTGGTGGGTCGGTGCGGCCCCTCACTGGGGTTGCGCCGGCTCCCGGCCAGAGCTATTCCGATCACCCTTAAATAAATGCAACAAGATGGCTAGCAGATGTAATAGGAATGCTAAAAACTTTGAAAAATTCCAGATCATCCAGTGGAACTGCAGGGGTTTCAGATCTTGGAAAAAGCGGTCACACCTCCAGCTTTACCTGCAGTCCCTAGGTGACATGCCGGCGCTCATTGCCCTACAGGAGCCCGGCATAGACGCTAAATTATCAGGCTACAGCACCTTTCAGGGGGGCCCCTCTACGTGCATCCGGGTGAATAAGGCTTACACCGTGGTTCAGATCGGCTTAGACTTGAGTACCGAGCAAGAATATACAACGGTCCGAGTATTGCCTCTCAGACGCCGCGACCCGTCAATACATATCCTCAACATATACTGCCCTCCGCGTAAGCCGCGCGTAACTTTCAATGAAATCTTCCTTCGCGCGATAAAATTGGCAGCCAAAGAGCCTCTAGTGATCGTTGGAGACTTCAATGCTCCCAGCCTTCATTGGGGCTACCACTTCGAACAGGCAAGAGGACGTAAGCTGGCGGAGCTCATCTCCACCCTCAGCCTCACGTCGCTCACGGACCCGGCGTATCCCACTCGAGTGGGGAATTCGGTAACCCGCGACACGTGTCCAGACCTTTCTCTCGTTAAAAATGCTAGAGCGGCTGCCTGGGAGAACTTGGGAGATTCTCTAGGCAGCGATTACCTCCTTCTCCGGATTACACTCGGGGCAAAGGCAGCGCGCAAAAAATGGGGTCAGGCCAAGCTAACCGATTGGCACAAATTCCGGAATCACACTATCCCTCCCGTACTATTTTCCGGCGGCTACGCGGAATGGGCTAACCACGTATACAACATTCAGAAACAACACGTCACAACACTACAAACCACCGAAGAGATCCCCGCAGTGGACACCCACCTCCTGCATTTGTGGGAGGCGCGCCGGAGCTTAACTAAACGGTGGAAAAAGCAGAAAACTAATCGCAAATTACGCGACCGCATAGCCAAACTCACAGAACAGGCTGCAGCGTATGCTGCCGAGCTCTCAGATTCAAATTGGATAGCACGCTGCGACGCCGCAGCACATCAGATGAGCTCGAAGGGGACGTGGCGTCTCTTTCGCAGTCTAATCGACCCCTCCCAAACGAGAGGGGAGACGCAAAAGCAGCTCCGGCGGGCTCTGCAAGGGTTCCAAGGCACGACGGCGCAACTTGCGGACACTCTGTGCGACAGATATCTCTGTCGTATGGAGGACCCACCTGGGCCAGAGTACATGTACTCTGGCAGGCCTAATGAAACACTTGATGCCCCTTTTGAGTTTCACGACCTTAAGGCGGCCTTAGCAAAAATGCGCCGGGGTACGGCTCCGGGACGGGACCACATAACAGTGAACCTGTTGGCGAACTTACCGGACTCAGCATACCTTCATTTATTAGAATACATCAACCAGATCTGGGACGGGCGTCCACTCCCTCGCGAGTGGAAAACGTCACTTCTGACGTTTATCCCTAAAACAGGTAAGGCCGTGAATACGGACAACCTGAGGCCCATATCACTGACCTCATGTGCGGGCAAGCTTATGGAGACGATGGTACGGGATCGCCTGTCTCCATACCTGGAGAGTAAGGGCTTCTTTGCAGTCACCATGTTCGGGTTTCGCCCTCACATGTCTGCACAGGATGTCCTTCTCCAGCTGCACAGGGATGTAATACGACCCACAACTATGCAACACAATGACAAAGCTATCCTCGCCCTTGATCTTAAAGGGGCTTTCGACAATGTGAAACACGGAAGCATCCTGGCCAACTTGAGTTCTACCAATTGTGGGGCTAGGACCTATGCGTATGTAAGAGATTTCTTGTCTAATCGCCAGGCCTTTCTTCGGATGGAGGGCGAGGAATACGGCCCTTACATGATGGGAACACGGGGTACCCCTCAGGGAGCAGTGTTATCACCGCTCCTGTTCAACATTGCTATGATGCGCCTCCCAAGCCAATTGGCCCGGGTGGAAGGCATTCAACACGCGTTATATGCAGATGATATTACAATTTGGACCACTCAGGGGAGCCTTGGGGACATGGAGGCCCGCCTTCAGCAGGCTGCTTCCATAGTCGATGCGTATGCTAATAACTGTGGGCTCCAATGTGCTCCAGCGAAATCAGAGCTTCTGCATGTCAGAGCGAACCCAAAGGATAGGACAGCAATACACATCTCTCTGTCAGGAGGTCCTATTAGAGAGGTGGAGGAGCTCCGTATTCTGGGCCTTTTCATTCACCAGAGACTCAGACCGGACTCCACTATTGCGAAACTGAAGAGAGTAGGCGAACAGGTAGGGCGCATGATCCGCCGCGTTTCCAACAAGCGGGGTGGTCTGCGGGGCAGGGACGCGCTTCGGCTCGTCTATGCCTTCGTGACTAGCCGGATCCTCTACGCCGTGCCATATCTCCGCACTACTAAGCAAGACGAGGCGCGAATAGACGTCATCATCCGCAAGGCAGCTAAGCGAGCCCTGGATCTCCCGGTGGCTACCTCTAATGCCAAACTCAAGGCATTGGGGGAGCTGAACTCCTACCAGGAGCTGCGGGAGGCCCACCTCGTGAACCAATACACGCGGCTCACGCAGACGGCTCCTGGGCGCCGCCTGCTAAACCGCTTACACATCCATCACGACTGCACTCCAGAGGAGGCGGAGCGTATCCCAGTACTATGGTGCCATATGCTCTGGGTCTCCCCGCTCCCCCGTAACATGGACACCGACATGCATGAAAACAGACGACAAGCGCGGGCTCGGGCTCTTGAGAGACAACACGACTCCCGACCCGGTGTATCCCTTACAAAAATTTTTAGTAACATTCTTTAGAAAGTCTTTCGACAATTGTTAATAGAACCTATCAACATTGAATAGAAAGTCTTTTAAACGTCTTTGTACATTGTAGTAACAACCTATCAACCGTCTTCCGACAATTGGCCACCGATATCCAAAAGACTCAAGTACATAGAAAGTCTTTATACTTCCTATCATCACCTTATCGAGTTTGTATACACTTCCTACTGACCACTTACCGACAATGTCTACCAACACCCTATTAACGGTCTTCCGACAATTGGCCACCGTTACCCAAAAGACTCAAGTACATAGAAAGTCTTTACACTTCTTATCAACCACATACCGACAATGTCTACCAACACCCTATCAACGGTCTTCCGACAATTGGCCACCGTTATTCAAAAGACTCAAGTACGAAGAAAGTATAATTCCTACATCAACTTTTGGAAAAGTGTATGTTAACTACACAGTACAACACTTTTACCAACATAGTTTTATCACTTCAAAATCATTTTGTGAACACTATCCTGGAGTGCTTAAAGAATAATAGAAGCAAAATGCAAATTATTACATTTATTGTGCACAAGTGTACATACGCGCTACAACACATGCATGATGCATCAAAATATTTTATGGAGAACAATAGAGGAACAGAATATTGCCTTCGGCACACTTCCCCTCAGTTCCCTCTGAGTAACAATGACTGACACACAGCAATTGAAAAACATAACAGGTTTTAATTCACGATGTTTCGGCTGGAGGACCAGCCTTTTTCGAGTATAGTATAGCATTCGAAACAAAAGCTGTATGCTTCAAATGCTGTAGTACACTTGAAAACGGCTTGCCCTCCAACCAAAACGTCGTCAATTAAATCCCGTTAGGTTTTTCTTACATATATACGAGATGTTTCAGGGAAGACTAAGTAATTTTCAAAAAACAGGTATTTTGAGATGAATGTACGGCTTTTTCAGCATAGTATTACCAGTGTTGGCAGGCACCAGAAAACTTGTGAAGAGTCTTACGTAGTAAGCTGGTTAGCTAATTTTTATTAACGAACGTTTAAACTTTATCAAAACATTAAGTTGGGCTAGTTGGTAACGGCTTGAAGGAATCATACTCTTAGCGGTAAGAACACACACAACACCAAGACACGCACACACAGGACACCCGCTAGACTTCAACTATGTTTACTGGACACTTGTACGACATAAATATGTATCACTGAGCACACGCAGGTGCCTCGTCATCGGCATCAGGTCTAACTACGCCCTCCCCTGTCCTCCAAGGCATACGGTTGCGTCGATAAACAATCCCTTTTTCTGCCAATGCCAGGGAGGGAGTGCTTACACACATGTCACCCGCCTCTTGAATACGAAAGGCCTGGGAGCCGAGAAAAAAGAAAGAGAAATTATCGAAGTCTTTCGTATTCAAGAGGCGGGTGACATGTGTAAACACTCCCTCCCTGGCGTTGGCAGAAAAAGAGATTGTTTATCAGCGCAACCGTATGCCTTGGAGGAGAGGGGAGGGCGTAGTTAGACCTGTTGTGGATGACGAGGCACCTGCGTGTGCTCAGTGATACATATTTATGTCGTACAAGTGTCCAGTGAAGATAGTTGAAGTCTAGCGGGTGTCCTGTGTGTGTGTGTCTTGGTGTTATGTGTGTTTCTTACTGCTAAGAATATGATTCCTTCACTATCAGAGTTAGGCGTCTAGTTGCCGTTAGAGATTTGTAGCAGTTACATGCACTGGAGGGGTTTCTTTCCCTGTGTGCTTTCAAAAGCGCATGTATTTTCGCACGATGCAGCCAAATTTTGTCGAGCCACAGCGGCGAAAGTAATCATGTTTTGTACATTCCAGAAACTGATATGGCTACTACGAACAACTGGCTAAAAGTCTCTAACTGCAACCAGTTGCAAACCTGTGTTATTTAAAAAGTTAATTATCAGAAATTAGTTAACCAGCTTACTAAATACACCTCACCGGCTTTCTGGTGTCTGCTAACACTGGTAATATTATGCAGCAAAAGCCATATTTTTGAAAACTACTTATTCTTCCCTGAAACACCTGGTGCATATAAATACTGCTCACTTTCCTGTACAACACAGAAACGAAATAATTTCTTCTGTAACATGAAAGTTCCATGAGCCACATAACAAACCCGTGGAAAAAAACTGCATGCATACACACACATCTCTCCAAAACAGCTAAAAAATCCCACACAGTGAAACAATGCTTACACTGTCTTAAGACCAACATTAAAGGCTGCAAACACTAGCGAATTAAAAGTCAAACAGATGCCAAACATATGCTAAATGTCCCCATGGATGTAGATATTAAGCTATGAGCTGATTTTAATAAAAATGCATCAGCACAGAAATGCTTAAGCGACTTTGTTGGTGCACTATCCTGACACTTGTCCTCAATATCAGGCAGCCTGCTTGTTGTTCATCATCATCATCAGCCTGACTATGCCCACTGCAGGGCAAAGGCCTCTCCCATGCCTCTCCAATTAACCCTGTCGTTACTTGTCTGCATCACCAGCGGAAGAGGTAGCGTCCTAGTGATGAGACGTGTGCACGAACAGGTAGCCTCCTCCATGGCAGAATGCAGCAGCAAGAGAACTGCACAAGAAAACATTCAAAGTATACAGTTATAGTAACTTCTAATAGAATCAAACACGGAGAAGCAACAATCAGTTAAATGTGCACTAAAATGCAGCACTCTGAGTGAGTTTGATAAGGCTGCTGAGTAATAGCATAAGCAGCAGTCACGAGACTAGAACTAAATGTAATGCGTCCTTGAACAAGAAAAAGCTACAACATGCTGTTGTGCTCAATTCTGCCCCCACATTCGAAGACTGAATGATATTCACAGGAACTGACATTAACGTGTTACACCAAATTAGGCTACCACGAAGAGATATTTAGCCATTCCAGTCACATGAAGAAAACATGCAGGCCATCAAATATAAAAATTACTTTGTGTTTCTGATTTGTCTGCACAAAAATTCACGGAGCTTTTGTTTTCAAAAGTGATGGCACAAAGACACTGCAATATAATGCACATGTTGCTGTAGATAATGTATCATTTGCAGCTATACCAGGTGTTAGGGGAAAATGTATGAACAAAGAGTACAAAGGTGAGCAAGTTCGTCAGGGCAAGAGTGGCACACTCTAAAGCAAATGAATCAAAATATTAAGGCACACACTGCGTCAGATACAATACTTGTAAGTAAAGCTGCATAGAACTACAAGCGATAAAAGCCTCAGAAACGTGCCCCTAAGGGAGCAGCTGGACTGGTAGTTTTTTATTTGTCCCGCAGCACATCCCTCCAGTGCTGAGGCCTGCTCATATCTGTTTAAATTAAGAATACAAGGGAAACAAGCAAACAAGTGTTCCAAAGAAGATAAAAATGTGCAATTAGGTTGTTCTTTAGGAAATTACCTGTCACTAATTTGCAGCAATAAATACCTCGAGAAAGTAAATTAAGTTATTTACACAGCTTATTACAAACCTTGATGGCACGGGAGAAAGGCAACATCAAATGCATCGGTTCAAGTAAAGCCAGGGGTATTGTTAAGGTCACAGCAATATTTGTTGACTTAGGCTCAGCTAGTGTAATGCAATCAGTAACTGAACGTCGGCATGAATAAAAATAACAATGCACCAATACTCAATTCCAAATGCATTTCAACTGTACAGTGCAGTCAGTTGTGACAAAGGGAAGTGAAAGAAAACCTCAGCAATGCTCACGACATCGAATAAGCACCTTTCTTCTGTACAGCTAAAATATAAGCTTTACAGGGTTTCATGTAATGCAAGGATAACCTGGTAAGGTATCAATTATTGATGCTAGCAACAAATATGCTTCTAAAGCAGAGTGCTCCAATTGAACGCCAATATTCAATTATGCATTGCCCATTAGGCCATGCGTATCACATCACTGGTTCACTTCAAACATGCCATACCTTGTAAGAGGTAGGTACTGCTGAAGTAAACCTATAAAATTTATTTGATGCTTTTAGACTGCTGTATAAAGGTCATGAAGCAGATAATTGTTTTAATTTGGTCTATACTGTGGTCAAGATTTCCAAGCACGAGAGGCATGAAGGAAAAAACTATAAAAAGCATTTCACACTATAACACAATGCACTTGACTAGGGGAGTGCTTTCATGATGCCCGCAATATCTTTTCCCTTTCTCTTGGTCCTTTTAAAAGAAAAAAAAACGAAAGAGAGAGGGAGCCTGGACCAGATGATTTTTGGCAGGCTAAAAAAGACAAGGAAAATATACCCACTTGTCTACCTATCCTTTTACAAGTGGCACATGCTTGATATCCAGTGTCAATAGGCTGAACCAGCAGGTCTTGATGTCATTTGCCTCTGGTTGAGGTAGCATTGGCTCGATGACAGATGAAAGCTGGTGCAAAAGTAGCGTGATGATACCGGTGGAGCAGCTGTACAGGGCTTGACTGCGGGTGCATTTGAAGAAAGGCTGCATTAGAGCCATGCTTTCATAAACATCACAGAAGCCACATCCCATTACAACCTCTAGCTGTTCAGTCCAATGTGTTCATGAGTGGAGGCTAATGATTAATTACCTATGCCTCCAATAGTTAGCAAAAAAATGGTTTACAAAGCTTGTCATACTTTTCTTAAAGCTATTATTCGCGAATCACGTTATACTTTTATCGCTTCAGACTGAAAATGGGGGAATGACATAAATGTAGTGAACGTAAAAAAATAAAATGACAACAAACCTTCCATTGTGCGATTACCTCAGCTGCACTGCAATGGAATGGTTCTGCTATTTTTAATCGTCGTTTCGTTGACCAGAACTATCAAGAAACACAGCACTTGATGTGACTGCGACGTAGAACGGGCAATGCTCCTTATCCAGTAAACACTCAGGCAGCAGAATCAAAAGAAGCACGCTACAAGCACTTTTCGTTCTTATGGTCTCCTTTTCACGCGCTGCTCCTGTTCAGTCGGAATAACGAATCAAGCAGCACCCCATAGTTCTCGGCGGGCAACCAAATTCTATCACATAACTCCTGCGCCGAGGAGCTGACGCAAAGAGCGTGAGGCGGCGGGTTAAAAGTTGCATAGTTGGCAAGCGAGCGTGTCAGAACACCTTATCTCTGCAAACGATCGCGTGGTGCCCGCATTTTGCACCTCACTGCGAACAAGACGTGAAGACCAACCCAAATGCATTCGCAGCCCTCAATCATACCCCCGACACATCGCAGAAGTCATTTTCCAGTTCTGTACTTACATTTGTCAACGTTCACGGCAAGCCGTTTCTTCTATCGGGCAACGGGCGCCGGCCGCTCTCGGCGTGGTTGCGTGCAGTACGTCAGAGCAGTTTTTGAGCACTGCGTGCGCGTAAGAACGTCTTCCGCAGCACTGGAGCCATCTGTCACCTTCCGAGTTCAGTCACACTACCACAACACTAACGAGGCCGCACATTTAACACAAACAAACTGAAGAAACGCACCCACAACGGCTGTCAACCGTCGCACCCCGTCAACAGCGTCGTTTCAGCGTCCTAAAATAGATAGTGTAGCGCGCGGCCAACATGAGACTCGTAATCCGCCGCCAGCGAACGGAAAGGTGGCGCTAATGTCGCCTAACTTTACACGCGTTAAAAAAAGAATTGATAAAGCCCTTTTTGCCACAAACTTGTTGCATTAAACGACAAAATATTTTGTTTCAATTACAAAGTCAGCAAATTGGAATGATTGAGGTGAAAAAATGCGACTACTAACAACCATCTGTTTCTGGCGGCGCTGCGAACGAAAGCTTGGAAAACCGGGCAGCTACAGGCGACGCATCTGGGGCCAGGAAAGCCGCAGCCGCTGCACGGCTGCACTGACTGCCTAGTTCTAAGGCTATAACTCAGCTCCCCGTAACTGCGTCGCAGAATAAGGAATGATGATGATGTTGCCAAACGCTACTGGTTTCGGTTTTTATTTTCGCATATTGTGTGGCTTAGCGTACTCTACACAGCTTGGCTCATGCGATTTAGTGTACGTGTGTGTACCTAGGGAACACGAGCGTTCGCACGCCGCTCTAGCGTGACGCGCGAAACTTTCAAGGCTGCGCTGCAGCATCGCCTCTGTTTTGTGTGTGTTTATATCACGTCATTGGACACTTTGCACGCTCTTTGCTCGAGCGAGCCCCGCCGACAGTCGCGCTACCGTAGTCTTTTTGTGTGCTTCCTTGATTGCTTTTTGCCTCTGCCTTATGCGGTCCTCGGCTCGGCCTCACGTCCGCTGATGGCAGTAAGAAAAGGCGAAGAATGAACACATGCTTTCGTGCGTCTACTCCGTATGACTACGTTAAAACCCAACACTTTATTCCAGGATTCCTTAGTCATTGCATTTCGGGAAGATAGAAAATACAGCTATCACCACGTTTTCCCTCGCCACAGCTTCGTACCGTGTTTGCGTTGAAGGAGATGCAAGTGAAGATGCGGAAGAGGCACTGCGCCTGTGCTTTAGCTGTGCTCAAAGTGGGGGCTGCTCTCACCCCGGCTTTTTCCATACTGGAAGCTCCTCTGTGGCTCAGTACTACCGAAAAATGTAACAAGTCAAGAATGAGGGCTTATAGGGCTCCAATTGCCGTGCACCTTCCTCATGCAAAGCCCTTGTTACCGTAGTTGAGTACAGCGGGCCGCTGTTACCTGTTTTGTTTCTCTATACTTCTCTTTATAGTATCGGCCGCCGAATATGAATAAAAATTAATATTGCCTTGCCTGAAATTTCGCATGTACAGTCGCTGAGGAACGGAGCAACTTGAGTTCTCGAAGCTGTAAGCCTGCACACGTTACACAGAATTTACTCAGAGCGCGAAGCGGTGCGGCCCTTTTCGCGGGGGGTTTTTCAGTCCCGTGCGATCAGCCATTGCTGGTCGCTCGAGGAGGAGGGTAGTGCGAGGGTTTAAATTGGGCGCTCCCACGTGGAGTGGCATAGTGTACCGGGCACTTTCGCATGGCGGGCAGTGTGCAGGGAAAGTGTGCTTGCGGTGCAGGTTCAGTAAGCTGGTGATATAATTTGGGCGCCATTTGGGCTAGCGAGAACGTGTCATTCAATGAGTGTGGAAACACATCGGTGCAATGCTAAACTTGAATTTTTTTGTAGCTCGCAACAATAATCCCTCTGAAACCTCAGAGCGAAACGATCTTAATGCTAGTGTGTTTTAGCACCGTCGTACGGTACATCACTGTTCAACTGCGCGTTAAAATATGACCTATCAAGAATTACAACAGTAGCAACACCAACGTGTTTCGAATTGGCAGAGTTGTTGTACAGCTCTTCTGAAATTCTTTGTTAGTTCTGAAATGTTAAATCTGTTAAATGACTGCCTGAGTACAGAATTTAAGGACGAATACGCAGCAGAAAGCATTGTTTTCGTGTAGAATGAACCATCAGCGAAACTGATTCGCTGTAACGAAGTCATCATTGCGCTTATGTAACACAATATGTCACTAGCCCCTATTTTTTCTTAAAGTTCTTTTAATTTCCTTGAAGTGCGAGGCAATAATACTTGAGTATTCTATGAATTCATTCACTTTGTACCAAAATTATTTCGTTTGCTGTAACTTTTTTCGTAGACTTTATACAATCAAAAATTGTCACTAAATGCCTTCAATTCAAGGCACGTTTCTGAATTTCGGGATAAATGTTCTGTTATGAACTTTGCCCTTTTCCCCGCGCTCGAAAATGCAAAAGCAGTAAAGCTAGCATTGAGAAAATTGAACTGAAATTTCTAAAAATCCACAGCGTGCTCGGCTATGGGAATGTGATTGCAAATTTGTGTTTCGTCTTCAAGGTTAGTTAAGTTGCCGCTTTGAAGTTGTCGGCTACAGTACTTGATTATTTTAGGCTTTTATTTGTTTATTCGCATCACCAAAATGCTTTCTCGGTTCGTAGTGTATTTCTATTGACAGCAGTATATAAGCAGTAAGAAAATTGTATGAACTTTCTATCAACAAATGTTGATAAAATATGCCCTAAGAAAATGTGGCTGCGAATGTTTGTTTCGTGTTCAAGGTTGCTTTAGTTGCATTGACATGTTAGGCTAGAGTACTTAATTAATTTAGGCATTTATTCTCACTATAAAACGTTCTGTCGGTGTGTAGTATGTTTCTCCTGACAGCAGTACATAGAAAGCAGTAAGGAAATTGTATGAACTTCCTATCAACGAATGTTAATAGAATATGCTCGGCTAAGGGAATGTGAGTAATGTTTGTTTCGTGTTCAAGGTTGTTTTAATAGCTTTGAAGTGTTCGCCTACAGTACATGATTTGAGGCATCTATTCGCATGACCAAAAATGTTTTGTCACTTTCTAGAGTATTTCTGCTCACAGCAGTCCGTAAAGAACATAAAGTATTGAAATGGAATATATCTTCTGTTTTAAAACGTTTTCCCATATCCTGATTACATTCCAAACGCATTTGCGGCGAATAATGTAGGTCGCTTTTCGATATAGTGAAATTGTTGACTAGCTGCAACAGATTCCACCATGCAATCAGGTAAGAGGTCGTCACGATTATGCGAACAAGATTATGCGAACAGAGCTACGCTCGTCCTGTCTGCTTCTTTTCTGTGTCCTGTTTCCTGCGTAGTTTTGTGTCTTCAGTACGAACAAGATAGTGTTAATCACCTCGAACACCATGCAGTTTGTTCATTTACTTCTCTCAACGTGTCAAACTGCACCCAGATTTTCTAGTAACTTTCTATTGACAGGAGTAAATACAAAGAAGTAACAGTCTACCAACTTTGTATTGACAAGAGTACATAGAATGTAAAAATTATTTTCTAGTAACTTTCTATTGACAGGAGTACATACAAAGAAGTAACTTCTACCAACGTTGTATGAACAATTGTTGATAGAATGTAAAAGTTACTACAAGGTTACTAGAGTCAATAGAATGTTAATACAAATTCTAAAGAAAGTTGATATCCATTTTTGTAAGGGATATTATGTAGACGTAGCAGGGCCATCGCCCACGGAATTTTACTCGGCCGCTGTCGTTCACCAGGAAATGCACGTTGATGGACTCTCCTTTCGAGCCCCGAATTCAATGCGGGCCGAGGAAGTAGCGATATCGCTTGCTGCCGCCCACGCCAATTCGAGAATAATCATCACGGACTCCCGAAAAGCATGTGAACATTACTTGGCAGGGGAGATCTCCCCCTTAGCTGCTTGCATTCTACGACGGACTGCCACTGATCCAACACCCAAACGAATCATTTGGGCTCCTGGCCACCAGGGCTTACGAGGTAATGAGGCCGCTGACGCGGCTGCCCGAGCGCTTACTCACCGGGCTCCTCATCCCAGCTCTTCTGGCTCGGAGACTAACCAGCCGCTGCTGCGATTCAGGGAAATATTAACACATTATAGCGACAACCACCGCCTTTTCCCGGCCCCTGCAAAAGGGCTGAGTAAGACGGAGGAGCGAACTTTAAGGCGCCTGCAGACAGGTACTCTACTCTGTCCTGCAATAATAAAACATTACGATCCTAACACGGATGGGCGATGCCCACACTGTGGGGAGACCTGTGATATCTTCCACATGGTGTGGGCATGTACTCAAAATCCCCACCCCCCCCCCCCCTTCCCCTACCCCTTCCAGAGAGGCATGGGAGACTGCCCTCCTCAACTGCTCCTCGCTTGAGTCCCAAAGGGCTCTGGTGAAACGGGCGAGAGACGGGGCCTCGTCATGCGGTGTCCCGGACTAGGGACGCCGACCATGTAGCGGGGCCACTCTGTGGCTTCCAAACTCTATTTCATCAATTAAAAGTTTTCACCACCACCACCAACTCCCAAGCTACCACTTCTGGATCGGAGTATCTGCGCCATCCGACAGTTGATTCTTCTTCTCCTCCGATGGCGAGTGTCTGGGCCTGTTCTATGGGCAAGCGCGCCTTTTATACCCCTCCTTTCAAATGCGCACTGCGCACGGCGGCGGCGAAAGGTCAAACGGTGGCAAGGAGGAGAAGCGGCGGCGCACATGCGCAGTAGCGCGCGGCGGCGGCGAATGGTCAGGCGACGGAGTCAGCGGCGGCGGTGGCGACGGCAGCCACCTGCGCCATGCGTGACGTCACTCGGTTTCGCGCATGCGCAGAAGTGGCCAATCTGGCCTCCGGCTCACGCGAAGCGCTGTGTTGACAAGCCTAGTGAAGCTTTTGAGCGGCAAAAACGGACAAGGTCTTACCAGGCTGTTTTCTACCGAAAGCCAAAATAATTTGCATAAACAGTTGAAACACGTAAAACTCTGTCTAGAATAAGAGTGGTCACACCTACACTCCAAATGCAGGCAATAAATATAAAACACATGCACAACTGCTCCACTTCACAGAATTCACAAAGAAGCGTGCATGAACAGCAAACCACAACGAGGACTTTTATGCTAAATATAGAGAAGACTTCAATACACAGTAATGGTCCAGTTTTTCATGTTGTTGATGTTGGTGGTGGTTACGAACAACGGTTTTTCATAATACGGTACTCGTGAAACATTTTTCTGATGGTCAAGTGTTGCCTATTCACCGATCACATTTTTATTGACATCATCCTCGAGGGAAATCTTCGCACAAGAGATACGTCTCTCATTTCATCAAGGCTTAATTCCTTCACTCAGCGCTACCTGCAGACTAAATATATAAAAATGATTGGTCGAACTCAGAACCGGCATTAAACCAACAAAGCCATCGCAAATTGCGTCATTGTAAAGAAACGCCTGTTATTTGTCGGCGAATAGCAGCATTAACGGTAGTCTGAAGAGCGCACTGGTAACACAGTCGCCGGTTTTAATAGAAGTTAAGATCAGCCTTCGACATGCAAAAAAAGAGAAAAAGTATCCACGCTCAGCTAAAATTTCTTTAAGCGATGCCTGTTTATCCGGATTATTCATTCGCTCTAGAAAAACGAAGGTGCGCAGTGAGCTTCATGAAACCACACATCCGATTCCGAAGGAGCAACGCACAATGCGCCCTTGTGCATCATTAAGGACTCCGAACATGCAGCGCTGGTCAGCGACGAAATAAGATAGAATAAGCAAAAGCTATGTGGACGCTCACTGAAGACCCATCCGTTACCTCTTAGAAGCTAACACTACACTCGTTTTTTCATAAGTCGGCCGTCGTGTTCAGTTCGGTACATGTATCAGGTAACGGCACAGCCCTCCCGATGATAGGTTCTGAGAAGTTTCTCGCCAAAAACGAGAAAAGCACCCCTTGTGAATACACGCGAAGCACTCCTCAAACTCAGCCGTCGCTCGCCAGCAAGACTACTATCGACTGATAGGAAGCATCATTCACACGACCCGAAAGACGCGGGTTCGATCTCGGCCGTGGCGTTCGAATTTCTATGGAGGCGAAAGTCCAGAGGCCCGTGTGCTGTGCGATGTCAGTGCACGTTAAAGATCCCCAGGTGGCCGAAATTTCCGGAGCCCTCCACTACGGCGTCCTTCATAGCCTGAGTCACTTTGGGACGTTAAACCCCATAAAAAAATTAATCACACGGACCCTGCGAGTGAGAAAGGGCACTATGCAAATGCGCCTTCCCACAATGGCTCCGCTGAGAAAACATTTAAAGTTCTACCCCCCTCCATTTCATTGGCTCCCGGATGTCATGTGCCCAATGATCACGTTACATGAGCAGTGACCCAGTTTCATCTGGAGCGCTTAATGAAGTGACGCGAACCTGTTTTCACAAAGCGTTGTCGAGGAAAAAGCCACGGGATGGAGGGGGGGGGGGGGGGAGGGGGGTGGCTGTTCCGCTTACCGAAGCAAGCTGGACGCTGCTGATGTCCGTGTTACTGTTTAAAAAAGTTAAAACGTATGTAGACAGGAATAAAATATGTGGAGCAGTCTTAATGTGATCTTATATACAGAAGATCTCTATGCGAAATCGAGATTAATTAGTACAGAACACCCACATACTGACGCTGGCACAATGCTGGGTTCAATAAACACAAGAAATCAACAATAAGAGGATGCTTTAATGCACATGCAACTTCCATTAAATACACCTCGAAAAGCTCCTCTTTATAACTTTCAGGCTTCTAGAGCCATTTGACTATGTACAAAGACCCGAGATTAGGATGATTCGGTTTGGTTTGGTATGGTTTGGTTTGGTCCGGTTTTATAGGGTTTAATTTCTTAAAGCGACTCAAGCTATAAGGGACGCCGCAGTGGAGGGCTCCGCATAATTTCCACCACCTGGAGTTATTTCTAGCGCACTCAAATCGCACAGTACACGGGCCTCTTGAATTTCGCCTCCATCAAAATGCGAGCGCGGCGGGCGAGAACGAAAAGAACGTCTTTTGGGCCAGCACACGACCACCTAATCATGATAAGCTTTTTTGATAAAACATTTTTCCCTCTCACACATGCAAAATATTCGATAGGAGAGGTTGATTGCATCTGCATTTTTATAAAATTCTTAAAGATTAAATTTGGTCTCAATTGCTTAAATATGATAACGGCACGCTGCGTCTGAAAGACTTATTATATGAAGCACAACTTCCTAAGCCATTTTCATCACAATGTTGTACAAGATACCCTTGTGGCTGACGCCTTTTCCTCGTATTCCTTTTTTGTGGAAGACGGCCAAGTTCATGACTTCATAAATAATCTTTCCATCACTGAAAGAGGCGCAGTATCAATATATTCCACAAAAGACCATAAACCTTATGAAAAGCCCTCCGTTTTAAGCGCCACTATGCTGTTTGACGCGATCGACACGTATCTCAGCTAATGCATGTTCTCTGTTGTTAAACTTAATTTGCAGATGTTAATGTGTAGATGTTAATGGAAAACAACAAAAATTAAACAATTAAAAGATTAAAAAATGAAAAAAACGTAACAAAAATTACGAAGAATAAAAATAAATAAATAAATAAAGATACAAAAACTACCAAAATAAAACAAAAAAAAAGAAAAAAAAGAAGTCAATGCCAAACTGTGCGCCAGGAAAGGCTTGCGCCTTGCAGCACTTGAGAGAGCCAAAGTGCCCCTGCATTTGTGGTCAGATCTCCATACCAGACGTGTCAGTGAAGCGCGTCATTACTTTTCGCACGAAAGCACTGCTTAAGACTGTCCCAACCAAGAATCCCCTAAGACGCCTCGGAGTAACTCGGGTTAACCCGGAGTAGCCTAGCATAGCAACAGCCCCTGCAGAAATAAAATAAACAATGCCGGGATTTGTTTTCGAATTCGCGGCGGCGGGAACAGACCAGCTTCGCTGGCCACTGCACGAGCACTAGGCTATCGCCGCAGTCGGATATGCCTCGCGTTAAACTGTAGCACACTCTTGTGCTGTGCATTGCATATCGTCGTCTTCACAAAATTCCACCTGCGGCGCGGACATATGAGATCAGCTGAACGCCGATTAGAGATTAACCTGAGTCGAATACCACCGCCAGACGTGCCGACGGCCAAGCAATGAGCTAAATAGGCCAAGCACATGATTTGGCACGTCTAGTGTAAACCTTACCACTTCCTACAAATAGGGTTTTTCAGGCAAATATAAGCTCTTTGCGGCGTAGTAGTACCACCGTTTTCGAGCATCAAAAAACAAACGAATCAAATTAAAAAGTAAATTCAATAACGAAGCTGTAATAGTTAACTTTTTATTTATTTCCAATACTCACCTGCTTGCAAATCGAGATTTGTAGCCGGTCGTGAGAAATAGGCATATCAGTTTTTATAATTTCAAAAACGCGATTAACATTGCCGCTGTGGCTTGTATAATTTGAGCCATTTCTTGCACCATTCGAACACCGTGCGCTAGAGGGAGGGGAGCAAAGCGAAATCAATGAAATCGCGAGACTCCGTGATGTACAGTCTTTGCCAAAAGTAACCCGGCACAGGTGGTTCATTTCTTAGCCGCGTAGCGAAGTACTCATGGCAGCCCTTAAGCTCTGATTCTTTGTAAAGAAAGGTGAGACCTTTTCCTTACATTATTGCACCGTTCCGTCTTTAGGGCTGCTGTAAATGCTCCGTTATACGTTTGAGAAGCAAGAACCTGTTTCTCGGTTACTTTTCGCAAAGACTGTACGTACCAGGCGACAATCTCTGCCCCAGCCGTACCGCGGTGCTCGCCGCTCCTCGCCGCTTCGCTCCCTAGCCACTCTTTATTCGTTTGCTGTCAAGAACCCTATTTTAAAAAATTACACCAGGGCTTTCCTGAAGCGCCTTATATGCAGGTGTCCGCGTGTAATTTGCATGTGTTTAGAGAAGTTGCGCAGATTTAGTGCTTCAGAAAGAATCTATGATTTTCAGTGTTTCTTGTGTACCTAACTAATTTAGTGATCACAGGAGAGTCTTTCTAACCTTCGGGTGTAACCGTGACAGATATACTTGTATACAGCGACTGTAATAAACATTGTGTCATGTATCTATACTGTCCTTCATCCGTGCCATGCAAACACACATTGCACACAGAACACACATAGCAATATACCACTATAATCACATAGCAATGTCATGCATAACAAAGCATAACGAAGATAAACAATGAAAAAGCAAGGTAAACTTCACAAAACAATCGCCAAAGTGCTAGCGCACGTACTCAATTCGGCCGTCATTTTTTTTTTTTGCCGCTACGGTACGGTGACAATAATCCTATCCTCTGGTTTACACACGTATAACCTGTTGTTCCGAAAGATAACATTCACTTACTGTTATGTCTTATAACTTACATCAAGAAAAAGAATTTCGGGGCCTCTCGAAGAAAGCTTTCCATGGCTTATTTCGTGACCCACAAAGCACCTCTACAGGATCAGCCACACTGGATCTGCTTTGGAGCACTTATCCGGTACTTGCGGCACCTATGAAGCTACTGAAGTTTGCACTCTCAGAAAAAGTCTCCGCCTAACCTAACAGAGATTTTCGTAATCGAGGCTGTTGTAAATACTCCAGTACAAAGTTCAGAAGCATAAGCTTTGGCTTGGTGCCATTAGGAATGCTATGTCTGCTTGAATCGAAGATGTGGACTTGAGAGAGCCGCCGCGGTGGCTCAGTGACTATGGTGCTCGGCTGCTGACCCAAACGACGCGGCCACGGCGGTCGCATTTCGATGGAGGTCAAATTCTACGGAGCCGTGTAGTGTGCGACGTCAGTGGACGTTAAGGAACCCCAGGTGGTCGAAACTTCCGGAGCCCTCAACTACGGCGTCGCTCATAGCCTGCGTCTTTTTGGGCGTTAAACCAAGTAACCCATGGGCTTGCGAGAAAAAAAAATCATTTTCATTGGCATGTCATTGGCTAGTACGAAAGCGCTACCGGATGCGAGGTATTTCTGTCAGAGCGCAGGGGCGTCTTGCAGCAATGAACGCATCGGCATAGTAAATATCATTTGCCGAGCGTTTCCGCACTTTGCGAGTTTCTACTTGGAACAATTATTTATGCCATTTTTGTAAAACTTTGGATAACCGCGTTTCGTAGAATGAACAAATCAGCATGCAATTAAAGGTACCTGCATCGTCTCGATGGCAGTTAAAAGTTATCGCCCGGCCATCACAGTAACTGAGAATTTCAGCCCTAGCTGTGGTAGTCTTTTAGATCTTTGCCTGCAAAACGAGCTCTTGCTCGGATAGATTATTACTTATTTCATTCTACCTGATGATGCCTACGGTCAAATCACCCAGAATAACTCCTCGAACACAAGAAGCAGCATAGAGAGTTATAGCATAGCACCATCCGCGTTCCGCTGCCGTGGTCCGGTTCCGTGGAGCGCCCCTGTGCGTGCTCAAGGCGCCAGATGGCACTAGGTGACGGCAAGCTGCGCGCACGCTTGCTACATCGGGACCAATCAGCGCGTGCGCAATGGGGTCGCGCGGATGTGGCTCGCGGTAGCGTACCCCCCATCGAGCTGAGCTTTAACCGTCTAATGCTACACTACTCGGCAGGTGCTGCTAGCTCAACTGCTATTAACCCGCATCGCTCAAACTGTCCTGTACGACAAACTCCTTCAATGCACTGGCTGAAACTATATCTAATTCCTTTTCCTATACCTTCCTTTCTCCCTTTTCTTAAACGCTACGCGGGGTGGCGGATAGCAGGTGCCCACATCTCTCCAAAGAGGAATGCAAGCAGAAAAAGAAGGTAGTCTCCGGTCACGCGCCGAGAAATGCGTTATTTTATGTTTTCCTTCATTTTATAGCGCAAACTGCCGCCGCTTGACGTCAGGCGCTCCGCGGGCTTTCAGGTCCCTCCACAGCTGGACCGCAACGAAACACATTGCGCGCTTCGGCAGGTTGATGCGTATCCCGTGAGCCCTTTACGCGATCTCGGCGAGCTGTTTCTATTTTTTGTGTGTGTGATTTCGTGCACCGAACTTATTACTTCGCAAAGACTAAGCACTTAATAATGTGAGATCCATTGAGAATTTCCATCAACTGAGCGTGCTCTGAAATTCAACTTCACTTTCGCTTCGGAAGCATGAATTAATTTTAAGCTCTTCACAAATATTGCTGGCGCTACTCTATAAAAAAAGGAAATTTGTTAGAATTCGTAAGGATCCGTACCCTCTATAGTCACCAGGCGTTCGACTGTTCCATTAAGTGGCCCACTAATTACCGCATGTTACTTGCTTACAACATAGCAAGATCTACTCTTAACACAACGCAGCAAGATTTACTGATCCTGCCGTGTTGTGTTAACAACCATTACGAACGTTTTTTTACCCCGTCATATTTGCATGTGGAACCCTGTTTTTTATTTCTCAAATTACATAAAACACAGGACTGACATTTAACCCCTGTGCGGCCTCATGAAGTCATTTGACAACTTTATGGTGGTGTTAGACACATACAGTCGAGTAGCTGTAAAACTCTATTGCACTATAACAGCAAACTTGTTTGTCACCTAGCTTCACAAGAATGTTAGTCAAGCGCTCTGGTCAGCGAAGTCTGCGTAAACAACCCTAGAACTAATGTGCATAATCTTTACAAATTATCGAATGTTTTTACAATGGTTTACAGAATTATTTTCCATCTTGCACACATCACCCTTACGCAGCCAACTGCTTTGATTCTGTAGAAGATCTTCTCCAATTTAGCGTTCTAGTAGCGGATAACAAGAAGGAGCCCGATGTTAGCCTGAGAGGAAATTAGTGCTTTTCCTAGCATTCTCCCTGAAAATTCTGGTCTGAGGTTATTAGTGATATTGGGCGTATGAAAAGCGCTGCCGCTTTATTTCACGGTTGTCCTGAACAAACAGCGGATTAAGCCGCCCAACGTGCATTGGCACTACTCCCTTCATGCGCCTTCAAATAGAAGTACGAACTCTATAAAAACCAGACAAGCACGCGCATATTTCTTTCTCAACGCCGCCTTCGTCTGCGTCAAGGGAGAAAAACAGCCAAAAAAAAAAGACGAAAACACAAGAGGAGAACCCATGACTCTAATCTGATTCCACAAGTGGAATCTGTTACATATCTAGGTGTTACTTACCATCCAACCTTAGATTGCAGCCTTCATATCAAGAACAACGTGCGTAAAGGAGAACGCGCTCTAGGCCGGCTGACACGAATCGCCAAGAAAAGGTTTGGGATGCGCCGCGACACATTATTGTTACTATATAAAGCTTATGTAAGACCTATACTTGAATTTGGTTGCATTTTGTTCTCTGGTAGCGCAAACTACAAGGTCCAACCCTTAATATTACTGGAAAGGCGTGCTCTACGTCTCTGCCTTGGTCTCCCAAAATCAGTTTCAAACGCTCTGCTTTATCTCGAAGCCAGTATGCCCGATTTAATTTCCCGCTTTCAAATACTCACAGTGCGAACTTTTCTCAGGTCGTTGGACCCGATGACTAATGTCAGTACTCCTATTTTTGTGTCTCAGCAGGCCTTATTTTTTTACCATCATTGGCCACGATATCAAATGCCACAAATTTCCTTAACGCAGAAACTTTTAACACCGATTGGTGTTGATCTCAGTTCTTTGCAGTGGGTTGAGGACACGCCGGCAGCAGTGGAATTCCATTTTGACCACATCTTCCCATCTCATGCGAAACACATGCCCACAAACATTTTAAACGGCATTCTTTCTGCTCATATAGCGGAATTCCCCGATCATGTGGTGCTTTCTACTGACGCCTCCGTCAGCTGCCAAAAAGCTGCAGTTGGCATCTTTTCGCAGGATTTGGCATGGAGCTATTCTGTCCGCATCCCAGATTATATCCCCATATTCTTTGCGGAATTTTTAGCTCTTGGAATGGCCCTGCACAAAATTCCGTATCATGTATCTCACGTTATCATCCTGGCTGATTGTTTGTCAGTTTGTCTCCCTTGAAACTTCCCAAAAAGATTTTTTGTGCCGCTTCCTGCGAATTTTTGTCCCGTGCACTTTAAAGGAGGTCCGTTTTGTCTGGGTTCCTGGTCATGCAGGCATTCATTCCAACGAGGTGGCTGATTATTTAGAAAGGTCAGCTCTTGACGGGCCAGTAACGCATCCCGTCCCGAATTTCAGTCTGCTGGCGATCTCCAGGTTTCAGCGGTTCCCACACATATCAGCCAGGTTACGCGATCTCTTACTAAATACTACTGATTATCAGCACTTGGCGTATAAATGGAACGTCCGTTCGTGTAAAACCAGGCAGTGTGAGGTAGCAATGACGCGACTGCGGTGCAGGATTCCCAGTTTAAATTTATACCTATGCAGATGTGGGTGGTCTCCGACAAACCTATGTGACTCATGCGGGGACGTTGAATCTGTGGACCATTTCCTGCTCTACTGTCCAAAGTTCGCACTTCAGAGAAAGAATTACCTGGAGGTCCCTCTCTCCAGGTTAGGCCTCCCGTTATCTCTGTCAGTGTTGTTATCGTTCGGAGCGAGCGCCAAAGGTTTTGCATTGAGTTCAATTTGTGGGAATCTCCATGATTACATAATTGCAACTGGTAGGTTGATTTGCTAACTCCTTTAAAAGTCTCGGAGTTTTTTTTTTAATTATTATTCTCGCCAAAATGTTCTTTGTTATTTCACTTCAAATATCCTTCTGTCGTTTTTCATGAATACATTTTTCAAAATTCATGTTTGGCTCCGATATTTTCTCGTAATCTTATGAAAATTTCCTTATGTATACCATTATACCTTGGCCAATCCCCCCACGTGGGTATGTGCCATTATAAAGAGGTGAAGAAGAAGAAGAAGAAGAACGACACAGGACAACGGCTCTTCTTGTGTTTTCGTCTTTTTTGGCTGGTTTTCTCTCTTGACATGCCATACCAACAGGCCCACCATTCTGCACTGCTTCGTCTGCGATGTCGAAGGAAGACCGTCGCCGAAGCATCTGCAGCAGCCGTGCCGCGACGCGGTCTTGTGTCCCTCGTTAGACGGGAGGGTCTGGGAGCGGATCCGAGTCCAAGGCGCAGGCGCAGCGGATAGGAATCTCGGGGCGGATTCCGTCCTTGTAGGTGCCGTCGGCCAGGCGCACGATCACCACCACTTTGATTCGTAGCTCGCGATACTTGAAGTCGGAATCGGTTTGGGCGCAGCAGACCGCGCCATACACTCGCACTTCACGATGGGGATGGTAGCCGGCTTGCGATGCGGCGCGTAGTCAATGGTGTGGTAGTGGGGGCAGTTGGCTCGTCGCTGGAAGTCCTGCGAAAACATGTTTATCTGGCACTTGGCGTCGGAAGCTAAAGTAGCCGGGATGCCAAACGTCACGGAGACCGCGATGCTCAAGAGCAATTCTGCTCGAGACATTCCGCCGGCACACTCCATCGATTCGGTGAGCGTGTGTGTTGCTGTTCTACACAGCTGCAGTATGCGTTTCGGCTTGACCGGGGAAATGGTATGCAGTTGGAGATAATCACGGTAAAGTTGGGCACATTTGACATTTTGCCAAAAAGACAAAAGGAATGCAATAAAAAAATTCGCTTAGGGAATACGCGAACGAGCAGAGCAGGAAACGAGTTCTTGTTTCCGTCGAAGCGAATGCGGTCGTCCTTGCACAGCTGTTGCCTTTTAGTAAGCGCGAAATTCAACGAGCTGAATGCTTTTCACATAAACCTCAGTCGAATACCATGATATGTTTTTTATAGCTTAAAGCTAGGCAATTTATGAACGCCCTCTTCATGTGGGCCCTGATCACTAAAAGGCCATCACAGAGGGAAGAGTTGGCTAAGTGCCAGAGCATTCGGTAGAGCACAGAAAAAAATGTGCCAAGCGCTTGTTTAAGAACAAGCAGAACTTCGTACTCAAGTCAACACGTTCAGTGCTTTGCGCAGGTAAAAAGTACCTTTAATAGCCTTCCTCTGAGTTTGTTTGATTTTGAGGGGTACTTCTTAGGACGCACCATGCTTATGCATGATTTAGGAGCGTGTGAACGAGTGAGTGTTAAGTTTTTGTTTATCTCGTACATCGCGGGTATCTGAAGCTTGATTTCGAAAGCTGAAAAACGTTCCAGCGCCACCGGACCATAAATATGTCACCAAGATGTTTAATTTCTGAAGGTTTTGTTAAACACACAAAAGATATCCCTTGATTTTTAGACAGTTAATTAGAAATGTATTTAATGATTCCCTTTTCTATGTACCTTTATTCCCTTATTGCTTGCGACAACTACAGCTGGAAGTTATATCTTGTCTTAAAACAGGCCTGCCAAGTGAAGACGGAACTGGACAACTTTGTGCGGGCTAGTCATTAATATCTGGGACGTAAACATAGTGCTAGAACGAAGACTAGACAACACATGCACGAGCGCTAACTTTGAAACCCAGCTTAAACTCAGACCAAAGTTAGCGCTTGTCGTTCGCGTCTCGTTCCTCGTGTCGCCTTCGTTTGAGGGCTATGTTTACAAGCTGTCTGTAGGAGTTTAGGCGCCGGGCTTAAACCCCTTTTGACAGCTTAGAAATCCTTTTTATTGATATCGTTTGCAGCAGAAACAGTCTTTCGTAAACGACAATATTTCATTAACATTCTGCCGGTTAGTGACGACAAACAGGCTATTAATATGCATTTGTTTGATTTGCGCGCCGAAGTCCACTTTAAGTTATGAAATTTACCTTTACTGAAGCTTTGCTGAAGAAGTTTAACTATGCATTACAGGTACCATCTAAACCGACGCAAGCGTGCATGTGATACGTGTTAACGCCGGATGATTGCTTTCAGTTACTCAGAACTTATTACTGCCCCTTCAGGGGCGTGCATTGAAACTTAATTGAATAAATAAACCCAGCTTCTATGGGAAGTAATGTGGTTTAATAGTTTCATCATACAAAAGAGTACAGAGCTGGTCGAGTTTATGCTTATTTGGAAGAAAAAAACCAGCTAAAAGAATGCAGCCACAGCGTCGTGTGGTCTCCTCTGTGTATGCGCCATTTCCGCTGACTTCATAATGCAATACGAACGCGCAGATACTTTGTATTCATGTCAACCACGTAGTAAACTGCACACCTGGCATACACATGAAGGGCGGGCAAATGAAGGACAACTAATTAGAGAGTAATTACTCATTGACGTCCACCCGAGCGCAGCCATACGGCCACAAAGGAGAGCTATACAGCTTTCACAGAAACTTCGTAGTTAAAGAAAAATTCGTCCTGGTCCGGGGTTCGAACCCGGGCCCACCGCTACACCGGTGCAGTCGCTCTACCAATTGAGCAAACCGGGACGGCAAGCTAATGGTACGGCGAGAGCGAATTGATCTATAACTCGAAGTGGGAACAGTGTTGACCAAATATTTAGGGGAATCCCCCAAGGTGGAGTAGATTTGTAATAAGGGAGTAATTACTCATTGACTTCCACCCGAGCGCAGCCATACGGCCAAAAAGGAAAGCTATACAGCTTTCACAGAAACTTCGTAGTTAAAGAAAAATTCGTCCTGGTCCGGGGTACGAACCCGGGACCACCGCTACACCGGAGCAGTCGCTCTACCAATTGAGCTAACCGGGACGGCAAGCTTATGGTAGGGCGAGAGCGAATTGATCTTTAACTCGAAGTGGGAACAGTGTTGACCAAATATTGAGGGGAATCCCCCAAGGTGGAGTAGATTTGTAATAAGGGAGTAATTACTCATTGACGTCCACCCGAGCGCAGCCATACGGCTACAAAGGAAAGCTATACAGCTTTCACAGAAACTTCGTAGTTAAAGAAAAATTCGTCCCGGTCCGGGGTGCGATTCCGGGATAATCTTACTACAAATCTACTCCACCTTGGGGGATTCCCCTAAATATTTGGTCAACACTGAAAGACAACTGTCAGCTTCTGCATCCCGAAGAGGCGTTTCAAAAAATTAATGCTGAATGTCCTCGGGAGACCTTGCTGTTTCGATTACGTGTTTGTATTAAGATCTAGACGGTGGTTAATGAAGTACAAGATAACTGCATTACACAAATCATTTTATTTTGCATTACAGATATTGGTATAAGAATTGACCCTGTCCAAAGTTGGAGGAACAAAACTCTGGCGATTGGCAATCTGTGAAAAATCTAAACAAAATTGATGTAATCCTCTTTTCTTATCCTTGCTCGGCCTTTGTTATTCTTGCTTAGCCATCCTTGCACGAAAGGATTTCCTTATAGCTTCAGTTCTGACGAAGTTTTGAAAACACCTTGTTCGCCATCCTTCCACGGGCGTTAGGGTTTCCGTCCTACTCTCCGAATGTGAAGACATTGAATTCTGAAAAGAGTAAACGCAGAAAAGGCCTTAATTGCTGTTTGTTTTATTCTTTTTCTAGGCGCTACTTTATATTCAGCTTAGCGCAATAAAATGCTGCTCGGGATTCGGTTCCATGCGCAAAACAGCGCGGGCATTTATTTCATTTCTGGCAAGCGCAGCTTCTAGATGAGAGTTATGGGATTTTACACTGCAGTCGACTGTCAGCACAATTCTCGGAATTCCTGTCACCAAAGCGACGCGGCCCTTGTCCGAGATCAGATGATCCCGCCGAGGTTAAAATGACATTCGTGGACGGGGATGACAGCTCCATGGCTGCTAATAGCCTTGCGCGCGCAAGCGATATGCAAACCTTCGAAGGTCTTGAATGTGATCTACACTGCAGGACGTTTCTTGGCATACGTACGCATTAAATTATGGCATCTAGGGTGCTTCCGTGGATAGTACCGACAACGCGATTGTTCCATGCCAGACCTTTTCTGACCAAATAAAGCTTTGTCGCTGCTTTATTCGAAGCAGTAGCTCGCTTTAAATGGCGTCGCTCGCTTTCAGTTCGAGATTTCTCAACCACGCGCAAAGAGGGAATTTTTGGCAGATATGTTGGCCTTTGACAAGCCTAAGCGTGTGTTTTTGATTTATTTATTTATTTACTTCAGAATACTGCAGGCCTATGTGGCCCAAGCAGGAGAGGCATACAACATACCAATCACACGCAAAGAAAGGAAAATACAACCCAGCGTCATTCGGCGATAACAAAGGGAAGAAAAAGGAACAGCATTAAAATATACAAAATGAGACAACTTAACCTAGCAAATATTCTTCCAATGCGATGCCAAAATTACTATTTTGAAAAAGGAATTCTGGGAGCAAGTTCCAGTCGGAGATGGTTCGGGGGAAGAAGATATATTTGAATTAATTTTTTCGTGCAAAAATAGGCTGCAGTGCGGGTTCCTTAGTGTGTCATGTTCGTCTTGTAGTAGAAGGTTCAGCACAATTAGGTATTGGAATGTTTACCTCGCGTGAAAGAATCTTGTGAAGGAACAAAAATTCGGTTTATTTTACGGTGGTCTGAAAGAAATGGGATATTATTTTCTGCCATTAGCTTTGTGGGAGAATCAAATCTGCTGTATTTGTAGAAAATAAACATGACTGATTTCCATTGAATGATTTCAAGGTAGGTAATGTTCTTTTTCGTATGCCGGTCTTAAGTGATAGGTGCGTATTCGAGCTTAGTCCGAAGAAAAGCGTTATATTCCAGAAGCCTAATATTAAAGGCGGCGCCACTGAGCTTTCGTTTTGGGAAAGACAATGTTAAGAATGCTGAAGAGCAAATTTGTGATATGTGCGCTGACCAGTTCAATTGATTGGTATCAGTCCTAAGTACCTATGGCTGGCAGCTTCTTGAATGTTGGAGCCTTGTAGAGAATAAGTGAATGTGCTAATATGTTTTTATGCGAAGCATACTACTTTAGCTACCACTTCAGCCCTTCACCGTGGTTATGCGCCTCCAAATCACGTGATACATGACGTCACACCACGTGACACGATGACGTCACGACAGTAGAGAAACGGGGGCCCACCTCGCGCCGTCGCTGTGGTTGTGCGCCTCCAAATCACGTGATGCATGACGGCACACTACGTGACACGATGACGTCACGACAGTGGAGAAACGGGGGCCCACCTCGCGCCGTCGCTGTGGTTGTGCGCCTCCAAATCACGTGACATGATGATGCCACACCACGTGACACGATGACGTCACGGCAGTGGAGAAACGGGGGCCCACCTCGCGCCGTCGCTGTGGTTGTGCGCCTCCAAATCACGTGATACATGACGTCACACCACGTGACACGATGACGTCACGACAGTGGAGAAACAGGGGCCCACCTCGCGCCGTCGCTGTGGTTGCGCGCCTCCAAATTACGCGACACGATGATGCTTCGCATTCTCCAGGCTTAACCAAGTTAAGCCTCAGCCATTTTTTTTGCCTTGTTACACGTAGCAGTACAGTTTTCTTGATGTTAAGACCCATGCTACAATCCACACACCATCGATCAGTAGCTGCCAAATAATCTTAGAGAACAATATGACATGAGGATTCCCTTATCTCTTTGAACAGTATGCAATCAATATGATGTCGATGTTGCCACAGTATCAACATCAGAAGCTCCTGTTTCCTAACGTTGTGTCGTCTCGTTCATTCCTGTTTTTTTTTTCATCGTTTTCCTCTTGGAAGAAAAGCGAAGGCTTTTGATGCGCTCAAAATTCTCACCGATCATCTCGGATGTCTCGTTGAGCCAGTGCTGAAGTATTTTTTTGTTTTTAAATTCTATCCGAATGGCGCTAAACTAGATTATTAATCTTGAGTTCTGCGCTTGCCATGGTTAACTAAGCTGTCGTTGACAAGATAAATGGCAGCGCACCATAACATGCATCATTGTTTATGTAAAGCTTGTGCGTACGCTGTAGCACAGCTGTGTAGTCTCAAACACTGCTGTTAACCGTGAGGTCCACAGTTTTACAGCAGAGGAGCGGCAATACAAAACGTTCAGGAAAAAGCTATAACGCAAATTATATGCACCTGTGGTGCTTTCTTCGTCTGAAGTCTCGTCAGAACGCTTCCTGCAAATCAGTGACACGAGGTTGTAAAGCTTGTAGCAAGATGACAGACAGCATAAATGTGGAGGAAATATATAGCTTAGACTTTGGCCGACTACAACTATTGCATATTGCTACAAAAACATGAAAAGTCCCTCTACAGGGCTGAAATATTATTCGCTGCAGACGCATGCACTACGCAAATTGTACTATTCAATATTTTGCGGTTCTGTAAGGGCATATTTGGGGGTTTTGTTGGTGGTTTGTTGGTACGTATTTGTAATTTTCGTGAATTATTTGGTATGTTCAGTATCAGCACTGGTCTGTGTGCTTCCATTTCCTTCGTCCTGTCTAGCGTCGTTTTTTACACCATGATCAGCCCCCGACGTACCAGATTTCAATTTTATTAAGATGCAACCCTCTTCAGCCTCTCCTGTGATTTTCCAGCTTGCGACAACCGCGTCCGGTTATTCTCTTCTTCACATGATCCATCCGTGGAGGGTGTTCACAAGCTTTAAATACTCACAAAGGCTACAAGTTAAAAGTTTCTTAAGATTTGCCATTTTTATTTTATGAACAGACTAAACGAGCAGCATTTGATAAGGAAATACATAAACCATCATGAAAATCACGTTCCATAAGTCTCAACAGGCAGCGAGATCTGATATCAGATAATCTTCGCAAGACAATTGTTCTCACTGTGACAACCCAAAATGGCTGTGCTTTCGCACATATCATGCAGTCTCAGCGGATAGTCCCACAGAGATCCAAAGATCTCTCGTGATGCAGCGAAGCTTTGCTGTTTGTTACTGTGTGCTCTTTTTATCGCGCGTAGGTACGCGTCCTTAAATTTTGACTCGATACGTGAACTTTGGCTCCCAGGCACTCAGTACACTACAGCAGAGAAAGAACTGGGAAGACTGTATAGAAGCTAGAGACATTCTTTCCGCCTTACAATGTCTGGCACTGTGGCACAAACATCACAATAAAGCCAGGAAAGTTCCGAACTGGTGTCTAAATTATGTAAAAAATGTAGTTTTTGGAGATATTTAGTATAGCTTTGGGCGGAAGAAAGAAGCGCAGCTTTTGTGGCAGTCACGTATGCAGCATCGTAATGAGATCGTGTTTCTATACGTCGAGAAAATGAAGGGCACTTTTGACGCGCCAGAACTCGCATGAGGAACAATTGGAATGCAAAATTTTGTAATCCTAGCCGCAAATAGTCCCTTCTCGCCGGTGATGCACGAAGGCAACCTACTGCTCTCGTAGAAATCCCAACAAAAGCATCGTCCACGTTTTAGTTATCGACCACAGTGGGGTGCAGCAAATTTCAGACCGTTCATTAACAACGACCACAAGGCTAGAACCTCCGGCCGTGAGCTTCGCAGATACACGACGAACTCCAGGCCCTTTTTCAATCAAGTCATAAATCTTGTTTTACGATCTGCTTACAATAATTTTCCATCTATATAACCTTCTCTTTTCAGGCTCATGGGAAGTCTAAAGTCTGGTGATGTGCTTAAGTTTCACTATCATCATGGTCAGGGATTTCTCGCGCATTTCCTTTGATCAGAAACACTTCTATGCGTGATCCTATTTTTTTCTGCTTTTTTTTTAAACGCTGTTTAATACTGCAAAATAGATCAGTATATAATGAGGCAAAAAGAAAAAGAAGTTGTTCAGCACAACCAAGAAAATGTTTGGCCAAAGTACAAAAAGTGATTTTTAAGGAAAGGAAATGGTGCAGTAACTTGCTCACTTCTTTGCGGACCCCTCAAGCGCGCCGTGAGAGAACAGAGCAGGGTGGGAGTGAAAGAAGATACAGAAAAAGAGGCGCCGTAGTGGCATTAATGGTCACTCACATCGCACAGCACACGAGCGCCTTTTGCGTTTCGCCTCCAACAAAACTCGGCACCCGCGGCCGGGTTCGAACCCGGGTACCCCAGCTCAGAAGACAGGAGCTTTAGCCAGTGAGCCACTGCGGCGGGGGGCCAAAGTATAAGAAGAATCTCGTGAGACACCTTGTCTATATTCGTCTTTTAAGTATGCCTTTCTTCGTTTTGTTCGCATAGCATTCCAGAAATTCGCACCCTTAATTTCTATCAGTTGAATTTCTTTATGCGCACAAATTAAGGCATGTTGCGCTAATGTCGCTGCCGTGTTCACACTAGATGACCTGAAAATACTTCATCAATATGTACTGCTTTTCCCTTTTGCTTGTCTGGCTGCGATCTGTTCAAATGTTTCCTCCCTTTTATTATCAAAGTTTATTAGCTGATAATAAAACCGCATGCAGTCAACTGAACAATTTTCTATTCGTCTTATACGCCGGCATCTTGCACAGGTCTTCATAAATAACAAAAAATGCATAACATCTATCTTCAAGTTGATGACTCGGATGGCAACTTATTGAAACTGTTTGTTACAAAAGTGCAATCATTAAAAGAGTTTTTACTCACTCTCTTGACACGTCGGCCGCACTGAAAGCATCTGCACAAGATAAAACAAAAAATATGTGTCAGTACTGCGAAGATATCTTCAAACGGCCAAACCTCAACGAAGTAAAACTAACTGAGCGCAATCTGGAGATGAACGCTAAAGACTACTGTGAAGTGGGAGGATGATAAAGCATTCTTTGTTCATGCCGTACTGCGGTAAAATTTAAAAGCCATCCGAAAATAAGACCTTGGAGGCTTTTCAGCAGCATAGCTTATTAATTTTACTCTCTACATTAAATAGCTAGAAATACCAGAAAATGCTTAAGGTGGAAATCCTCACTTTTTGCAGATCGTTATGTGTATGTGCTGGGAACTACAATCTGTACTTTCTCCCGCAAGTAAGTGCTATATTACGCGAAATTACGTTCATTCGATTCGGCTGTCACCGCTGCATAAGCGTTTAAGAGAAGAAACTGCGATGACACTTTGTGAAGTTTAGATGTGGAATGCCCGCTAGATGTAGAATGTCGAAGATATTCATGCACCTCTAAAACAGATAAGTTAGGTTGCCTGTATAATTAGCGCAGTGGTCAAGATAGCGTGATGCTTTAAGAGGTCATTTTGTGAATATATTAAATAAACTGAGAGGAGAAAAAAACTAAAGGAGCTATAAAGATGACAAACCAAACATGAGAAATAAAAGGACACTCGGTCATTGTTTCCATTTCAATGAATACTTACTGCAGACGTGGCCCGAAATCGGGAGCACGAGAATAATGCAAACGTTCATGCTGACGTGCATCTGCAGAAGAAACGTTATTTGATATACTGGTATAATAATAAAAATTACTGCAAAAACTAAGCAGCCACCAGCCTTTCATTACGTTTCCAATAAAGTTTGGTTTGGTTTGGTTTTATGGGGTTTAACGTCCCAAATCGACTAAGGCTATGAGAGACGCCGTAGTGGAGGGCTCCGGAAATTTCGACCACCTGGGGTTCTTTAACGTGCACTGACATCGCACAGTACACGGGCCTCTAGAATTTCTCCTCCAAAGAAATTCTAGCCGCCGCGGCCGGGATCGAACCCGCGTCTTTTGGGTCAGCAGCCGAGCACCATAACCACTGAGCCACCGCGGCGGCTTCGTTAAAAATTATTTGTATAAAGCTGGGAAAATTTGCATGCACAAAAAAAATGATTTTCTAGAAAGAAATATCACTTTCAGAGTTATCGATTTCTTAAGATTCTGCGTGATGAAGGGCCTTTTTCCCAGTTATCAGGAATCTCCATAAAAAGGTAGGGCCGCACAAATATAACGAGAGGTAGTGTCATCATCGTTTCAAGGTCTCTTATCCTTTCTTATTCGCGCAGTAGTACGTTTTTACTACAATGAACCAATTAGCTCGAAGAACGGCATACTATCAGGCATCATCCAGCGTACAGCCTCTATGCAGTGCAGAGCGGAATTTTTTGTTGTTTTTTTTCTTCATCAGTGCCCAGGCGAGCACGGCGCTAGAAGTTCTAGAACCGCCTCGCCCAATGCTATAGCCCGTTTTAAAAAAATGTCTGCCTCTCCCGTAACCGAGAGTAGAGTAAGCATGAAATGTTTACAGGCCTAATGTCATCTCGGTGGACACCCGAACCGCATCGTACAGGAAGGGAGGAACGCCACCACCGTTCAGCGCGATGCCTTGCCATTTGAACGCAAGGTTTCTTGAGGAAAGGAAATGGCGCAGTAATTCTCTGCCATCTCGGTGGACACCCGAACCACACCGTAATGGAAGGGAGGAACGCCACCACCCGTCCGGCGCGATACCTTGCCCTTTGAACACAGCGCTTCTCCCCCGGGCCTCTGTGCGCCTGCGCGGCTTTGCTTCGATGCGCGAAGCCCCTAAGAGATCACGTATGACAACGAAGTGTATCGTGGCATTTATGTGCTTTTTGCACGCGTTATGAGAAATCGGAAATTATAATTCCGTGCATTATCAAACGCACAGCGACTAGGATAGGATAGGATAGGATAACTTTATTCGGCTCTAGCACAAGGTTTTTTTATGTGGTCAGATGAGTCCATCCGCAACGGTCGGTTGCCCCTATTCCAGGGCTCCGCTGGATGCTGCCGTCAGCTGAGCTCGCCGTATCAAACCGATCTGGTCATCGCGGCAGTCGCTGGAGAGCAGACCCTCCCATTGCTCCACACTTGGGTTTTGTATAACTGGGACGATGTCGACTTTTTGACATGCCCATGTGATGTGATACAGTGTAGGTTTTTCATGGCACCACGGACAATTGTGTGCGTAAAGTGTGGGGTGAATTTTACTTAGTGTGTTTAGATTTGGATATGACCCCGTTTGAAGTTGTCTCCATGTGACAGCCTCTTCTTTGTTTAAAGATTTGTGCGGTGGTGGGTACCGCATCCTGCTGCCTTTGTAGTTGTTGAGTATGGCCGAGTATTCCTGAGGTACTGGCAGGGATTCCTCGAGGTCGTTGACGTTAGATGCTCGGTAGTTAGTATATCCTCGAGCTATCCTGTCTGCCTCTTGGTTTCCTGCCACCCCCGTGTGCCCCGGTACCCAGATGATCTTATGTTTGATCGGCTTGTGTGGTTTTGCATGTGTTTGTTGCGTCTTGCAGTCTACAGAGCGGAGTATGCGGAGCGCTCTGTGACCGACTCTGCCGCAAAGATAGTTGCGGCAGGCTGCTTGTGAATCAGTAAGAATTGTCAGTGACCGCCCAGTCCGATAGCCCTCCGCTGCCGCTAGAGCGACGGCCGCTTCTTCAGCCTCAGCTATCGTGCAGTCTTGCAGGGAGGCGCTGGTAATCTCGTGTAATTCCGAGTTGACTACAGTTGCCACTGCGTTGTTGGTGCCTTGTCCCCTAGTCATGGCATATGTGGCAGCGTCGACATACACTGTTGTAGCCTGGGATGCGTGTGTTTTCTGTAAGCGGTCGGCCCTTGCCTCTCTTCGGTCTTTGTGGAGGTTCGGGTCCATGCTTCTTGGTATTGGTGCCACCCTGAGCGTGCTGCGGTACTCATCGGGGATCGTTTTAGTTCTCAATATTTCTCGAATTTGTTCGGTGTAGCCCAATTTCTTTAAAAGAACTCTGCCTGTGGGGGTCTGCTGTAGTCTGCGCATTTGGGCAACATGCTGCGCTTCCCGTAATTCCTCGAACGTGTTGTGCAGTCCCAAGGCTAAAAGCTTTTCAGTTGAGGTGTTATGGGGTAGTCGAAGCGCGGTTTTATACGCTTTGCGTAAAATCGCGTCCGCCTGTTGTATTTCACTTTTGATATGATTGTAGTACGGGAGACTGTATGTCGCCCGGCTGACCACTAGGCTCCTGACCAGCTTGAGTGTGTCTTCTTCTCGCATGCCATGACGTCTGTGTGAGATGCGCGTAATCATGCGGGCCACTTGGAGTGTAGATGCCTTTAATAGCGCAAGGGTGTGAGTACAGCGTTGATTTGACTGTATCCACATCCCTAGTACCCGTATGAGTGTCTTCTCTGGTATTGGTTCTCCTTCGAGGTAAACTTGTAGTCGAAGTTCTTTACTGGTAGGGACTGTTCGGTTCCGTTTTCCTCTCCAAACCCGTAAGAGCTCAGATTTTTCGGTCGAGCACGCTAGCCCTCTTGCTTTGACATAGTTTTCAACGCAGGTGGCTGCTTCTTGTAGCCTATCCTCTTTCTCGCCGAGTGAGCCAGTGTTAGTCCATATTGTGATGTCGTCGGCATAAATGGCATGGTGGATGTCGTCAATTTCTTTTAGTTGCTTCGCCAGTCCGATCATGGCCACGTTGAATAGCGTGGGTGAAATGACCGACCCTTGAGGTGTTCCCTTGTTAGGCGTTCGAAACTTCTCGGACCGAAGTTCTCCTATGCCGATGGTTGCAGTTCTGTTGGATAAAAATGCTTTGACGAAGCTGTGAATCCTGCGCCCGCAGTTCAGGTTGTCCAGGCCCGTAAGGATTGCTTCGTGGCTCACATTGTCAAAAGCGCCTTTGATGTCTAGGGCCATTATCACGTTTTCTCCGTCCCGAGGAACGTTCCGAAGTACACCTTCATATAATTGGAGGAGTACGTCTTGAGCTGATAATTTTGCTCTAAAGCCGAACATGCTGTGAGGGATCAGTTCGTTGTCTTCCATGTAGTTTTGAAGTCTCTGCGTTACCACTCGCTCGTATAGTTTTCCCAGGCATGACGTAAGCGAGATCGGCCTGAGGTTTTCTATCTGCAGTTTCTTGCCTGGCTTGGGTATCATCACCACTTCGGCATGTTTCCACTCCTCGGGGACAGTTTCAGCTTCCCAATGTTTGTTGAGGAAGTCTGTCAGTTCAGCTACCAGCGCATCGCTGAGGTTGCGGATGAGTGCGTTGTTTATTTTATCCGCTCCCGCGGCCGTATTTCTGGTGGTGTTTCGCATGGCCGCGTAGACCTCTTCTCGTGTGATGGGTCTGTCCAGATTAGCGTTATCGTCTCCCCGGTACTCCCCTGTATAGGTCGGCGGGTTCGTGCTGCCAAAGCATTTGGCGCGCAATCTGTCGAGGAGTTCCGAGTCAGTGCCCTCGAACTGGTGAATGAACCGGTATATGGATTTATTGTTTTCAGCTTTTGTCTTAGTCGGATCGAGGAGCGCTCTAAGGATACGCCAAGTCCGTGTCGTGCTTAGCGTCCCACTAAGAGAATCGCTGAATTGTTGCCAATTTTGTTTTGCCAGCTGTGTGGCGTATTCCTCTGCTTTCGCTGTAATTTCGGCGATTTTAAGCTTGAGTTTCCTGTTATGTTTTTGTTTTTTCCATCTCCTGGTGAGACTGCGCCTAGCATCCCAAAGCTTGAGCAGTCGACCGTCCACCTCGGGTGTTTCCGCTGTTCGGTTTATGGTTTTGGTGTACTTATCTTGCGTATCCCTTAGCATGCTTCCCCATTCCTCTAACGACTGTATGCCATGCTCGGTAAGGTTGCTGTCGCATGCTTCGCGGAACGCATTCCAGTCCGTTATTTTTGCCGCGCCCAACTGGCGTCTCAGCCTGTCTGAGGCTACTTGCGTCTTGAGTATGTAGTGGTCGCTGCCTAAATTTTCCAATAGGTTCTCCCATTGTGTTTGTCCGAGTCCTCTTACGAATGTCAGGTCGGGGCAGGTGTCGATGCTGACGCTATTTCCAATTCTGGTAGGGGTTGCTGGGTCCGTGAGTAGGTTGCAGTTGAAGTTATCTGCAACCTCGGCTAGCGTTTTGCCTTTAATGGTGGCCTTTTGGTACCCCCAGCTCTTGTCCATGGCGTTGAAATCCCCCAAGATGATTAGCGTGTTGTTTTTCGCTAGTCTGTGGACACCGTGAAAAAGTTCAAAAAATTTTGCTTTTCTTTGCTTCGGGGGGCTGTACACGTTGACGATGAATACACTTCCCCCTTTCCTTTTCTTTTTCGGTACGATCTCTACAATCACATGCTCAATGTCAGTGTCGGGTATGCTGTCGTGATTGATGGCTATGACTGCCTTGCTCACTAAGATGGCTGTCTTTCCCGTCATGTGGCTGTCGTAGCATGTGTATCCCGTGAGAGTGGGTGTCGCGCCCGTTTCTTGAAGTGCGATAACGTCAGGTGGTGTTAGCTGCGTCTGAATGAATTGTTTGATGAGGCCTTGTTTCTTGCGATAGCCTCTGCAGTTCCATTGCCATATGTCTAAGATGTCTTGTTTGCTGTGGTTCGTGTTAGCCATGATTTAGGTTCTTGAGCTTGTGCAATTGCCCGTTCCCTGGGATGTAGATGGATTGGCGAGAGCTGCTAACGCAGGACGGTTGTAGGCCTTTTCCTTAATGTTCTCTGTGTGTTTTTGTTTGCGGAAGGCACTCCGTAGCTCTGCTAGTTGTCCTTGTACCTGATGCATCGTCTGTTGCATCATTTGTTGCATCATCTGTTGTATTTCCGCTTTGAAGTTTGAGCGTTCCTCATCGCTCATCTGCAGCGAGGAGTTCGTTTGTGTAGCGTTCGACAGCGGGTGGCAGTTGGATTTTAGGTCTTGAACTATCTTTGTGAGTTCCGCAATTTGGCGTTCCAACTCATTCTGTTTAACGCGAGCAAGTTCTAGTTCGCGCTTAAGTGCTGCTTTCTCTGCGTCTCCATGTTCAAGGTCACGGTTGTTTGCGTTGTTTGTATTGGTGTTGAGTTTGTTACCAGTCCCACCCGAATGTGGAGCAAACCCGGGAGCATCGGCTCTCCAGCTCACCTTGTTGCTGCTTTTCTGGGCGGACCCGGTGTCTTCGTTCTTCCGGTGCTGGTTCCCGGCATTCGTCCCCGCAGGGGGTGGCAGGGGGGGAAACGAATGGGACCGCGAGCGATGCCGTGATGAGCGGGATCCCGAGCGGCTCCGTGATGTCTCTCCCTCCGAGCTGAACCACCGCGGCCGTCTGCTGCGGTCACCGCGGCTGCGGCGTCTGCTGTCGCGTCCGCCGCTGTTGCTGGCGTTTTCACCTGTAGCGTTGCTGAGGGTGGTCTTGGTTTGCTGCCTTCTGACTTTCTTGAGTCGTCTTGACTTTCTTGACTTTCTTGACTTTCTTGGACAGGAAAAGCTCGATGATCCGCTGGCTCGACGGGCAGCGTAACGGCATCCGGGCACCGTACGAGACTTAACGAGATTTAACGAGACTCTCCAAGCCCTCCTACGCTACCGGCATGCAAGCGCCGGTTGGTCTCCAAACGAGTCACAAAAAATAACTGCTGCCAGTGCCTTCTCAATGTTTATGAAGATATCAGTCGCTGTGCACTTTGGAGGACATTCCTGCACTCCAAAGTGCACAGCGACTGATATCTTCATAAACATTGAGAAGGCACTGGCAGCAGTTATTTTTTGTGACTCGTTTGGAGACCAACCGGCGCTTGCATGCCGGTAGCGTAGGAGGGCTTGGAGAGTCTCGTTAAATCTCGTTAAGTCTCGTACGGTGCCCGGATGCCGTTACGCTGCCCGTCGAGCCAGCGGATCATCGAGCTTTTCCTGTCCAGGCGGGCCCCCGGATCCAGCGTCCCGGAGGTCCTGCCTGCCGTCCTGCTGCCCGGCGCCGCGCTCCTGCCGTGGTGACCCGGGCTAGAGCACTGCACGGGCCTTAATTTGAGGCCCGAGCCCGGCCCGGGCCCACGACCTGAAGCCCGAGCCCGGCCCAGGCCCGCGGCTTCAAGCCCGGGCCCGGCCCGGGCCCGCTAAATTATCACCCTAGTGAGCCCGGCCCGGCCCGTGAATCCCGGAGTGAAGCCCAACCCGGGCCCGGCCCGTCCCGTTGCACAGTAACTGAGCAAGTAGACTGCTACTACATCGATAAGGAACTGGCCGACAAAGGTTCTGAAACCGCAGTAAAGAAAGTTGGTTCTCTTTAACCCAGAAGGAAGTGATGAAGAGTAGTTCTCGCCAGGCCCGTCTTTTGGAGACTGATCTCGTGTAGGTGAGCAAAGATAAACTCGGAAGTTCCGAGAGCCAAATAAAAAGGGCTGTATACACGCGTATTAGTCTACTCTGCGTTCCCCCATGATTGTAATCAGTTATATTCTGCCGCCTGCGAAGTATAAATATTAAGGCTGCCTACAAGCAGTAGGATGACATTTTTTTTTTTTTTACTGAACGCGAACTCACAGGTTGAGCTCATAGCCGAACTGGTCACCTTTCAGCAGAAACGAAAAGCTAAAAGGCTTGCGTATTTCATGGTATGTGCTTGAAGACCATAAGCGTCCTTAACTAATATGTTCTTCCCTAATGCATTTCTAATAGTGTATAGGTATGTTTTGGGAACGCGAATGATCAATGGCCAATTAAGGCCGGTTGAATTTTAGTTACTGCGCCGCGGTGTGGAAATAAGGAAATAAATAAGTCAATGAATAAAGCTTAGTTTTTTCCTCAGCGCGTACTATAACTCATAGCTCATCCGTGTCGCTGCTTCAATGCCGCAGTTCTGCACTTCACTCTGCAATATTGAATGAAAAGTCGGACACCAGCCGTTTCTGTACGGACCGAAGCCTGGCTCTGGCCCGCAGCTTTAAGCCCGAGCCCGGCCCGGGCCCGCAACTTCAGGCCCGGGCCCGGCCCAGGCCCGGCAAAATAAATCATGTCCCGGCCTGGCCCGGCCCGCGGGCCGGGCCGGGCCCGGGCTTTCGGGCTGGCCCGAGCCCGTGCAGTGCACTAACCCGGGCCCCGTCGCGATGGAGAGACCCTGCCCTGCAGTGCGCCCCACAAAGGCGCAATGCTTTTTGTTTACTGTGCCGGAACCTGTTCCGGCCGATCGCCTCATCGACCTGCTCGAGGAGGTGCTCGGAGTCGGGGGGCTGACATATTTGCAGCACCTTGGTGGTTTACGTTTCCTGGCGGCCGTGGCTTCCGTGGCGCAGGCAGCGAAAATGGTGGCGTTGGGCTCGCTGCTCATCGCCGGAAAGGAGGTGCCACTGGAGCAGATGGGGGTTCCAGTGGTGCACGTGACGGTTTTCCGTCTCCCCCCGTGCGTCAGCGACGAGGACCTCGCCGCGGCGTTCCAACCGTACGGGAAGGTGCGCGCCATCACCGAGGTCGCCTTCCAGTCCAGGAACCGCATCGGGAACGGGACGCGCCTGGTGAAGCTCGAGATGACCGGGGCTCCGCCGAACTTCCTGACGGTGGCCGGTGTTCGAGCCATGATTGAATACCGAGGCATGAAACGCGTCTGTTCCCGGTGCGGCGCCGAGGGCCACTTCGGCGCTACGTGTAAGGCGGTGCGCTGCGGCCGGTGCGGCGCGTACGGACACATCGGCGCCAACTGCAAGCCGGTATGCAAGAGGTGCGGAGGCGACCACCCGTCCTCCGACTGCGTCGTGCCGCGGTCCTACGCGGCGGCCGCGGCTGCTGCGGCAGCCAGACCTTCCCAGGAGCCTGGTGTGCAACCCGGGCCGAAGGCGCCACCTGAGGGGGCTGGCGCCGGTTCGAGCGGCGCGGCACAGGAGGCGGCGGCGAGCCCTCTCGAGGGGGCTGACGTGCGGGACGACGCCGCGACCAAGGTCGATGACGAACAGGCGGGCACGGAGACGGCGGGCACCTCGTCCGGCCAATCCGCGACGGAGCTGTCCACGGGCAACTCCGACGTCGCGGAATCGACCTCGTCCGAGCCTGACGACTCGCAGAGCGAGTCCTCTTTTGTGGAACCTCCGAGTTTGGAGGTTTTGCTGCTTGACGCGCCCACGGCGGCGCAGCACGAGGGCACGGGCACGGACACCACGTCGCCTGGCTCGCCCTCCCCCAGTGACGCCCTGCACACACCCGTGAAGGACGCCCCGAGCAGCGACTGCTCAAGCGAGTCGCGACCGAAGCCGCCGCACATCCCGGTCGCCCTGCCGCCGCAGGGCCCGTGCGCAGCTAAGTTGGTGCGGGGGGCGCGCAAGGCTCTCGAGCTCGACGACCCCAAGCGCCAGCTCTCCTCGTCGTCGGACGGCGGCGCGACCTGCTCTTCGGCCACCCAGGCGCCGAAGAAGAAACCGAGGACTGCAGACGACGACGGCGACGGCGTCCACATGGACGTCGAGGGAAACGAATAGCTTCCGCCATGGCGCCGCCTCGCCGGACTTCAGGCCCTATCGGGCCTTTTCCTCCTCCCCTCCCTGCTCGGCGGCCATCCGAGCGCCGTTCTTTCGACGCTCTACGGCGCCGTTATCTTTTCGGCGCGCTGGCTCCGTCGGCGCGTTTGGCGAACGATGGACGGTGTTTGTGCGGTGGAGTGTGTTGGTGCGTGTGTGACTGTGTGTTGCTGCCGCAGCCGCGCGCATCGGCCGGACCTTTCCACCGCGCAACCATCAGCACCGCTTGACATCGTCGTCCCGCCGCCGCGGGGCCGCCAGCCAGGACGCCAGCAGGGACCCGGGACGCCTCCCAAGCGCCTCGACGCCCCCCCCAGCGCCGGTGTATCAACGCACTCGCAGACTCTATCCGCAGAACTGTACTGTGAGTCCGTCAGCTTTTTGTTATGTTTACTTGTTTCGTTGTTTATTTTTGTTACATTGCTTCCTTTATTTTCATGATGGCTGTTTTTCGTTTCGCCTCCTTTAACGCGCAGGGTTTTCGCTCTCCCGATAAGCAACGGGAGGTGCTTCACCTTGCGCGTTCGTACCAAATTGATGTTTTGTTTTTGCAGGAGTGTAATTTTCGCACCCCTGCAGACGTTGTTTTTTTCCGTTCACGCTTTCATGTCGATGCTTTCTTTTCCTTGACGGACTCACGGTCTTGCGGTGTGGGAGTTGTTTTCCTCACGCCGGCTTTCCGCGCAGGTGCGCATTGTACCTTTGGTTACGATGGTCGAGTACTGGTGGTGGACATTTTCCTCGACGGGCGGAGGACTCGCTTTGTAAACCTATACGCGCCCGTCACGCGATCTCTGACAAGCGAGTTTTTCCGCTCTCTTACATCCCACCTGCTTGAATCCGTGTCATATGTCCTGCTGGGGGATTTTAATTGCGTCCTAGACTCGTGGCGTGACATTCAGGGCCCCGGTCAAGGTGCATCCAATTATTACGCGAAAGAGCTAGGCAAACTGGTTCGCCAGCTGCACCTTACGGACGCGTGGGTCGAACTGCACGGGAACCCTTTCGTGGCCACACGTGCTAGGGGCCGTAGCGCCAGTCGAATCGACCGGGTGTACCTACCTCCAGCCCTCGTGCCGCAACTAGTATCCTGCGAGGTAGTGCCATTTCCACCAGGCGCCCGAGCACTCAGCGACCACTTACCTGTCGCGGTATCCTTGAGGTGCGCTTCGGGCCGAATTGCGACCTTCTCTACTTGGAGAATGGACGTCTCACTCTTGGTGGACGACCAGAGCATTCGCGACATCCGTGCAGATTTGGTGGACTCTGTTGCGCTCTTTGAGTTCAGTCCCCTGATTTGGGACGCCCTGAAAACACGATGGCGAGAAGTTCGCATTCGGGCTGGCAGAGCAAAGCACGCGCGGAAGACTGCGGCGCTCAACGACGTGCTACGCCGCATGCGTATCGTGAAGCAAGGGGGTGAGCTCACCTTTGCGATGCGAGAGTACCTGGACACTCTTCGCGTCCGGTACCACCGCATCCTGGAAGAGGGGTCTCAGGACTCCTGTACCGCAGCGAATCTCCGCATGCCGTCGCAGGAACGTGCTGACCTCTGTCACGCGAACAGCTGCCGCCACAAGAGCGACCGACCGGCCCGTATTGGAAGCGCAACTATGCCAGATGGCACGATTTCCGAGCAAGTCCAAGACATCGAGCACGTCTTCCGTGATCACTTTGCCCATCTCTTTGCATCGCAAGGCCTGTGCGAGTGGGATGGGTTTGACGCTGCTGTAGACGCCTTTTGCGCCGCCCTTCCCCACGCGCCCGACGACGCGGAATCGGCTCTTTGCGCTCGCGCCACGCGGGAGGAGGTCTACGCAGTCTTAAACGACATGAATCGCGCCTCCGCACCCGGACCAGATGGTCTAGTCTCCGGGTTTTACTACACCTTCTTTGATGTGCTCGGGGACTTCCTCACGCATTTGGTGAACGCTTTCCTCGAGGAAGGAGCTAAGCCACCGTCTTTCGGTGCGGGCCGAATCGTGTTGATACCAAAGCAGGGAACGACGTCGTCATGCCCGGTGGCGTGGCGGCCGATAACCCTGCTCAATACTGACTACAAACTGGTCGCCTCGATTCTCGTCGCTCGCTTGCGTCTTCTTTTGCCAAACCTCGTTAGCCCCTTCCAGGCTTGCGCTGTTCCTGGCCGTTCGGTCTTTGCGTCGCTCACGCTCACGCGCGATGTGTTCGCATACGCACACGCGAAAGGGACTAGCGGGGTTTTTGTTTCCTTAGACCAAGCTAAGGCCTTTGATAGAGTAGAGCATCGCTCCTTATACTCCGTTTTGCGGTGCTTTGGGCTGCCTGCCAGCTTCATTGAGCGCATCAAATCGTTGTACTCGGGCCTCACGGCCGACCTCTTGGTGAACGGGTCAGTCACCGCTCCTTTCCCCGTAACACGTGGCGTGCGCCAGGGATGCCCTCTTTCTCCAGCTCTGTTCGTCCTGTCTTTGGACCCCCTGCTGCGCAGCGTCGCCTCCAACGAACGCATTCGCGGCTTTCCATTGACAGGACAGGAAACAATCGTCGTCTCGGCCTATGCCGACGATATTTCAATCTTCGTCCGAGACGCCCGGAGTTTTGAGGCCTTCCTGGCCGTATTTACTACTTACGCGGCGCTGTCTGGTGCCGAGCTCAACGCCAGCAAGAGCAGGGCGCTTCGTTTTCGGACCTTCAGCGATCCCCTCCCGGTGCCCATTCCTTTCGTGGACAGGGTCCGAGTGCTAGGAGTCCTTTTTGAGCACAGCGGTGTGTCGTCCCGGACATGGGATGAAGTTGTTGCTCGCACGACGAGCGCGCTAAGGATGGCAGCGCAGTTCGGCCTCTCCATGGAGGCCAGGGTGAGCGTCATCAAGGGCCGCGCGTGCTCCTTTGCCCACTATGTGGCCCGCGTAGCAGTGATGCCGCGTCGTACGGCGGGTCGGCTCGCGTCCCTTGTGGGCGCCTTTGTCTGGGACGGTGGCACGGCGCAGGTCGCTCGACGCCTTTGCCAGCTGCCGCCTTCTAGAGGAGGACTCGGGCTGCCCTGTGAAGCCACCATGGCGCGTGCGCTCAGCGCCAAGCTCGTAACCACGCTGGTGGAGAGCGACGCATACCTTGGGCGTTCGCTCATGTTTTATTGGATGAGCACAGTGCGGCGCTTCTTCACCACTGAGCGCCATATAGGTCCACAGGCCGAGAGGCCTCTGCGCTTCTATAGAACGGCTGCTGGTTTTAAGCAGTCTGTTTGAACTGACGTGCCAGGAGTCGACCTGACTGAGACGCCCGCGTCTCGGCTGAGCGAGATGATCGCGTGCGTGCGCCTTGGCGCCGACGACCAGCGGCGCACCGCGGTACGCAAGTGGCGCACGTGGTGCACAAGTCGTCTCCCTCCGCAGGTTCGCGACTTTGAGTGGAGGAGGAGATGGAGAGTCCTCCCCACGCGCGAACGCCTCTTATCATGGGGCCTTGTGCCCAACGCCCAGTGCGCGCAATGTGGAGCGCGAGAGACAGCGCGACACACTTTCTTTGAGTGCCGTGTTGCCCGGATAATGTGGTGGCAGGTGTATCGGATGTTTTCAGTTCGTGCCGGGCCAGGCATCCGGCAACCACGGGATTATTTTGGCAAACTAGTGTTTATGTCCGCTATGTTTGTTTTGTGGCGTCGCCGCTGTCTGGCCGAAGCCTGGCGTCAACCGGCGACGGCTATGTACCCTGCGTTGCAGAGCCTGCGTCTCCTCATCTGGCAATACCTGTCTGAAAGGCTTGCAGCGGATGGGGAGGCGCGGTTTCTGCGACGGTGGCACACACGCTTCTTTGTCGTGCACGAAGGTCGGCTGGTTATGCCGGCGTTGCGGTATTAGCCGGGCCGACCCCCCCCCCCTCTCTTTACCGACTATGCTGGTTTGTTCGAGGATGGTGGTGTATAATTTTGAAAGGGCCAATCACCCTGAGAAACTTGAGGAAAAACACAGCGCACTCTTAAGACACGGACAAAGAAAGGCAAGACGATACAGCGCTGACTTCAACTGATTATTTTATTGTGGAGCAACATATATATATACGTTGGAAAAGTGGGCGGGAAGACATGAGTAACATCTGCTGTGTTTGCACGCGACCGAAAGATAACAAACTGCAATTGAAAATAACATGAGGGCAAGAGTGACCCTTGGAGGGAACAAAAAATGAAAACTAGACAAGATAAAGAGACAAGTGGAGGGGCGATTAAACGGATCACGCTTAAAAGGATGACGCTTAGAAGGATGACGCAAGCAGGCAGTACAAGAGACAAAAAACACTAGGAGATGACAAGGGAACAAAATGCACTAAAAGGCCAAAAAGACCATTAAAAAATTTTTAAAACCGATAAAAGAACCAAAAGGGACGTTAAAAGCAGAAGACAGATAACAACCTTGTCCAAAAGGTAAAAGAGGCTAAAAGACGAATTTCGGAATCCTACAGATTAAAATTGCTCTATGCCTGGCTCAAATAATCTAACTCACGTTTCGTTAGCGCTATCGAGGGTGTGCTAACACAATCTTCACCTAGCTTTAGAATGTGGGCGGCTTCTATAATTTCGCGTGTGGATTGATGCGCGTTTCTCGCGATGACCGAGCAGTCATGAAGGAAAGGCTCGCAGGAACCGGAGGGACACTTTAAACAGTGAACACCCAAGTTTTTCTTGACGGTGTTAGAGACAGTATTTGAGTGCTCCATAAGACGCTCATTGAGGCAACGTCCGGTTTGCCCCACGTAGGCCTTGCCGCAGCTCAAGGCTATCTTGTAAACTACACCAACCTCGCAAGGAACGAAGGGTGCACGGTGCCTAACAAGGCAGGCTGGCTCTCTCACAGCCGGGGCATTCACTCTGCGACAGAGCTTGGATAGCTTGTCGGGCGCCGAGAACACTACTCGGACACCTGCCTTTTGTCCAATTCTTTTGAGCCTGTGAGAGAGACCATGCAGGTACGGCACCACAGCGACTTTGTGTTGGTGGTGTGGGGCAGCACTCACTTGGCTTCCTTTGAGTTTCCCCAAGAGGGAGCCGGCTACTGAGATCAGAAGGTGCTCGGGGTAGCCAGCTTTTATCAGCCTCCGATTCTGCTCTTTCAGACTATGGTCCATCGAGTGGACACAGGACTTCATTAAGGCATTTGTGAAACAGAGGTTCACAATGCCCCTCTTCACGATCTTGGAGTGAGCTGAACTGTAAGGCAACAAGGACTTGCCCCCTCTTGGCTCATACAACCAACACAGGTGATTTTGTGCCGTCGTTAGCCTCAAGTCGAGAAAGCGTAAAGACCCATTCACGGGTACCTCATGGGTCAAAACGAGGGGCGAGAGGTACCGTTCAAACACTTGGAGCACTTCTGAAACTGAGCTAAGAAAAGTACGTTCATTACTGGCCAATAGGATTAGGTAATCGTCCACGAACCTGAAAACCTTCACGGCTGCTGACGAACAGAGCTGCTCTTTTATCAGTCGGTCATGATGGGCGAGGTAGATATCGCTTAAGATTGGAGCAATGCATGAGCCGATGCATACTCCGCTCTTTTGAATAAAATGACATTCACCCCAGGTAATGAAAGTGGAGCTAAGATAAACGGTCAACAATTCTGGCCAGTAATGAACGTACTTTTCTTAGCTCAGTTTCAGAAGTGCTCCAAGTGTTTGAACGGTACCTCTCGCCCCTCGTTTTGACCCATGAGGTACCCGTGAATGGGTCTTTACGCTTTCTCGACTTGAGGCTAACGACGGCACAAAATCACCTGTGTTGGTTGTATGAGCCAAGAGGGGGCAAGTCCTTGTTGCCTTACAGTTCAGCTCACTCCAAGATCGTGAAGAGGGGCATTGTGAACCTCTGTTTCACAAATGCCTTAATGAAGTCCTGTGTCCACTCGATGGACCATAGTCTGAAAGAGCAGAATCGGAGGCTGATAAAAGCTGGCTACCCCGAGCACCTTCTGATCTCAGTAGCCGGCTCCCTCTTGGGGAAACTCAAAGGAAGCCAAGTGAGTGCTGCCCCAGACCACCAACACAAAGTCGCTGTGGTGCCGTACCTGCATGGTCTCTCTCACAGGCTCAAAAGAATTGGACAAAAGGCAGGTGTCCGAGTAGTGTTCTCGGCGCCCGACAAGCTATCCAAGCTCTGTCGCAGAGTGAATGCCCCGGCTGTGAGAGAGCCAGCCTGCCTTGTTAGGCACCGTGCACCCTTCGTTCCTTGCGAGGTTGGTGTAGTTTACAAGATAGCCTTGAGCTGCGGCAAGGCCTACGTGGGGCAAACCGGACGTTGCCTCAATGAGCGTCTTATGGAGCACTCAAATACTGTCTCTAACACCGTCAAGAAAAACTTGGGTGTTCACTGTATAAAGTGTCCCTCCGGTTCCTGCGAGCCTTTCCTTCATGACTGCTCGGTCATCGCGAGAAACGCGCATCAATCCACACGCGAAATTATAGAAGCCGCCCACATTCTAAAGCTAGGTGAAGATTGTGTTAGCACACCCTCGATAGCGCTAACGAAACGTGAGTTAGATTATTTGAGCCAGGCATAAAGCAATTTTAATCTGTAGGATTCCGAAATTCGTCTTTTAGCCTCTTTTACCTTTTGGACAAGGTTGTTATCTGTCTTCTGCTTTTAACGTCCCTTTTGGTTCTTTTATCGGTTTTAAAAATTTTTTAATGGTCTTTTTGGCCTTTTAGTGCATTTTGTTCCCTTGTCATCTCCTAGTGTTTTTTGTCTCTTGTACTGCCTGCTTGCGTCATCCTTCTAAGCGTCATCCTTTTAAGCGTGATCCGTTTAATCGCCCCTCCACTTGTCTCTTTATCTTGTCTAGTTTTCATTTTTTGTTCCCTCCAAGGGTCACTCTTGCCCTCATGTTATTTTCAATTGCAGTTTGTTATCTTTCGGTCGCGTGCAAACACAGCAGATGTTACTCATGTCTTCCCGCCCACTTTTCCAACGTATATATATATGTTGCTCCACAATAAAATAATCAGTTGAAGTCAGCGCTGTATCGTCTTGCCTTTCTTTGTCCGTGTCTTAAGAGTGCGCTGTGTTTTTCCTCAAGATGAACTACCAACTAGCCCGCTCTTCCACCCTTGCACCCTGAGAAAGATCCTTGCCCCCCCCCCCCCCCCCCCCGTGCGTCGTTGCTACGGGAGGCTGATTCTTCTTTGTCAGTGTTCGTTCTATGCACTATATATAGGCTGTAATTTGTCATATGTACGGTGTGTTAAAATAAGGTCATAATGTTTCTGGGTGGCCACCCACTTTGTATACATTTGTTTTGCCCTCAGTCATGAGTGTGTTTTCAATGTTTTGTTTGTTTGCACTGTTGAATAAACTTTCCTTTTATTCAGAGCCCGGATGACTGGAATTCAGTGCCCGGATAAGTGGATTTCAGTGCCCGGATAGGTGGATTTCAGTGCCCGGATGATGGCTCTCGGTCTCGGCGTGACGTCACCGCACTGCCGACAACGGGGGCTAAAAGCATTTCATGCTTAAAACGACTGGGAAGAAAATGCAATGCGAAACAGACACTCGAACGTACTTGCAAGCTGCACTTCGGTTTGCTGCTCATTATGGTGGTAAGTGAAACGTATTAGCTGGCGTATTACCTCCGAAAGAAATGCCAGACGTCGACAGGCGCGAATACATCGTAAAAATGGGACGGAGTGGCCGAGGTTTACTAGATGCTCTTTTAAACTTTATTGTCAGAAGAAAGGCCGTTAGGTGTCCAAAAAATTTCTAGCTCTGGACGGGAGCAGTCAAGCACGCCTCCTTTATATCTGCGTGATAGCAGGAAGCAGCATGAAATGGCGAGAACGAACAAAATGCAGACTTGACTGGCGCTAACTACCAGCAATTTATTCAGAACGAAGAGCAGCCTATAAATGCGCCCGAAACCCACATGACAGCAAGGAAACATGGCTAAAAAACAAGCAACGCCAAAATAAAACTTCAAATCAATACATCATATATCGAAACCTAATAGACGTAATGCCACAAGTGCCGCGAGAAGTTGGACCTGAATGTGGCGAAAAGAAACGTGATCCAATGACCATATCATGAAAAATGATCAACAACCATATGCTGATCGTAGAGCTAGACAAACGAGCCCAGCCCACAATTCTAGTTTTCTTTATAGCTGTCACTTTCGCTTGAGGCACGTGAATATTGCAAAGGTTGATCAGTACTCAGCGCTTTCTCAACATTCCTAAAGGAAAGCCTCTCTTTATTTACTACGAGTTTGAAAATGTGGGAAAATTGTTACGTTTCTTCTACTGATAAGTGATACATCATGTCGATCTTTATGCGTTTACCTCATTCTGCAAATGGTCTTGCCAGCCTATTGCCCACTATCGCTTTTTCAGCAGCTCCTGCCTGAACATGGAAGTACTCAGAAGATTAAAATGATTGTTGCTAACATCTCGGAGATATTTCAAATTCCTGCAAACCTCTCATGTTTCAAAACTGTACCTAAGCGACAAATATTCAACGGTCGTTTTTATCTAAACAACAAAGAAAGCGGGGAGACCTCAATACTTGCTATGAAACAATACTTTATTTACAAATCACTTGCGCTCTGCGAATATTCGAAAAACGAATAGAACTAACTCCGCTTCGATTATTCGAAAGAATCGCACAGTGAATGTTCAAAATCGTTCTAAACTGCTCGATTACTTCCTGCAGTATTGCAACGAGGTTCGAACAAAGGCCGACACGTTTTTCTTTCACGCCTTTTCCAAAAACAGGGCCTACACAGACGCCGCGTACCATCCTGCCAAATCCGCATGCGCGGGATGAAGGGTTCAGCGCTCAGTCACGATTTATTCCTGCGACGGCGTTCATAATGTCCATACATTGCCTCTTGGACTGGACGACGTGGCAGGGCTCAGTCAATTTCAGCAAACACTGCCTTGCACCACGATCATGGAGGCCATGGCATATCACCTGTCTCATGCACGTTCTGAGCTGTGACTCTAGTCTATTACTTTTAGTCACCAATGGCGAAAGGTAATTTTCCTATACGCATATTTTGACGTTCGTATTAATATACTGACTTCGTGTTGCGACCCTTAAGGGGAGATTAGTAGTGCGTATTTTAACAGCTATAGCATTAACTTCCTACGTTATAGCACCGCAGAGCCACTGCTGACGCATCTATGTTTCGCACGACTGCTTGTTCGTAAGAATAATCGGAGAGCAACGAATATTAATAAAACTATTAGATACGTCGTATACTCGGCTATATTACTATTGGATTCGTATTCGATTCGGTTTCTAGCTGTAGGTTGTAGTCGATTTGATAGCGAAGCTTTACTGCTCGTATTCCATTTCGATTGGAAAGGTAGTCCACACACCATTACAAATCATTAGAAACCCCTTTCTGGCGGCCGTTCTTTTCTTTGGACGACAACAAGACTTCTTTCAACCCCATGTGTTGTAGTTATTTCCAGCAGCAGCGTTTATGCTAAAAGCTCCAGCACAGTGCGAAGACAGCGATATTAAGCCCATTGAAATAGTTGCAATTACTCCGTGGCAACAAGTAATACAGTGGGAAAATACCTTCGTAGCAGACGAGTTGAAGCGAGTGGCGTAAGTAAAGTTTTCCCGCGTCGTTTTATACAGCCCGTCTTGCAAAACAGAACGCAACAATTTCAGGGAAGGCCGCCGCGGTGGCTTATTGGTTATGGTGCTCGGCTGCTGGCCCGAAAGACGCGGGTTCGATCCCGGCCGCGGCGGTTGAATTTCTTTGGAGGAGAAATTCTAGAGGCCCGTGTACTGTGCGATGTCAGTGCACGTTAAAGAAACCCAGGTGGTCGAAATTTCCGGCGCCCTCCACTACGGCGTCTCTCATAGCCTTAGTCGCTTTGGGACGTTAAACCCCATAAATCAATCAATCAATCAATTTCAGGGAAACGAAAGAGGAACTACTACTTTGCGAGCGCGAAACTAAATCCTTGCGCGGGCCGCATGCCTGACAACTTATCTAAGAAGCGCGTGACAGTGTTCTGTGGTTTCAAGTTCTAAAACCCATGCACAAAACGCCATGCGTTGTTCGAGCAGGTGTGTTGCATCTGATAAGTTAGTGTCAGGTGATTTTCTTTAGCCCACACAGCTTATCGGGCGGAGCGAGAGCAATTCCGCTGGTTTTTCACATTCAGTGCATCCTAAAGGGGACAAATTGCGCAGAGTGTTCTCCACGCGAAGCAGAACGTTGGATCTTAAGAGTAATACATAGAAAAGTATTGTTATCTTCAACGGTCTGCGAAGCGAAAAACAGTTTCCAATGAGCGGCGAAGCGCTGGAATTGGTAAGCGAAGGCATTCCTTGGCACAAATAGCGTCTGCATATCTAGACTAGAAGCGTGAAGTAACTTGGACAATAAGATTGAGGTAGAGTAGAATTTAGCATCATCATCATCATCAGCCTGACTACGCTCACTGCAGGGCAAAGGCCTCTTCCATGTCTCTCCAATTAACCCTGTCCTTTGCCAGTTGCGGCCGCCGCATCTCCGCAAACTTCGTAATCTCATCCGCCCACCTAAGTTTCTGCCGCCCCCTGCAACGTTTGCCTTCTCTCGGAATCCAATCCGTTACCTTTAGGGACCAGCGGTTATCTTGCCTTTGCATTACATGCCCTGCCCAAGCCCATTTCGTCCTCTTGATTTCGACAAGGATGTCATTAACCCGCATTTGTTCCCTCACCCACTCCGCCCGCTTCCGATCTCTTAACATTGCACCTATCATTTAGCAGGTACTCTTATGATATGGACCGCAGCTCAATAGTATCCGTCAAGAATAAAGTACGCAATCATTTTTTTTCTTGCAGTGCTCGCGTGTGGTGAGGAAATTTGGAGGCTAAAGAAAAGGTTTGAGATAAAGTTTTGGACAGCGTAGCGAGGAATTCAAACGAGGAAAACATGTATAACGTTGCCTGACAGGAAGAGAGCAGATTGGAAGTCGTAAAATTAATTCGTCGCTGCACTTAAGGTGAAGAAATGGGCATGTGCATTTACCTCGCGAAGGAGAGTGAGTAGATGGTCTCTTTTCTGAACGAAGTGGGCTCCATGGGAAGGCAAGCGTAGCACGCCGCGGCAGCGGTGTCAGTATGGCGGACGGGGTTAAGAATCCCGGAATGAGAGTGACGGAATTGGCGCATGGCAGCGTTAATTGGAGGAATATGGGAGAGGCATTTGTCCTGGGAAGGGCGTACGTGGGCTGTTGAAGGTGACAATGATAATTATATCCTCCAGGATGGATTTTAGCTCCATAGTGCACCAGGTACGCATGAGAAATGTTTGGTACAGTATGACGTGGTGTGGCACGGCAGCGTATCGCTCGCTGTTTTCATTCAAATTTTGACCTATTTATTTAAATTTTCTAAAATATTCAAACAACAAACACTTTTTAGGACCTCCGGCCAATGGCTAGTTTCGGAAACAAGAACTAAATATGCATACACCCAATTCCAAGAGCAGACTCATGCATAAATGCGTGAATATTGAGCCAACATGAACTCAAAGCATAAAAGAAATAAAAAATATACAACTCAAACATACAGCACTAGGGATGAGAGCAAGCAACACACAACAGAGACGTTTAAGATTTCTTAAAAAATTTACGTTGTTTTAGTGCACGGTTTTGAAGTCGAATAATGTTTTAAATACGTATAGCAAGCCCAACCCCACAAGCCTAGACACGGTGTAATTGCCAACTATCGTAATGTGTCGTTTTCGCTTTATTTCAAATAAAACGAAAATAGAGCATACACAATGCTGACATGTCTAAATAATCATTTGCCTGAACAACAGCTTGGCATCTACGCGTTATCTTTCGCCAGACTTCGTCCATCTGGGCTCGACAGTGCAAGTGATTGTGAAACACGACACCTAGATATTTATATGAAAATGTGCGTTCTATAGCAATGATCTGGACATCGGCTGCGCTAATAGTTTCATTTTTGTAAAGAAATTACATGTAGCTGAATGTTTGCCATTTACTGGAGGCTTATTTGCCGAATACTGGCCTCTAGCATTTCACTTCCATAAAAATTCGACCGGCGTGGCCGGGGTCCAACCCGTGCCTTTCGGGCCAGCAGTCGAGCACCGTAACCACTGATCCACCGCTGCGGCCAATTGCATTTTATGCCGACAAGTAGTTCTCAGTGTAGTAAATTTATTGTCTCCACCGCTGCCATTTCGTAAAGAAAGAATTCCAAAATTGGTCTTTTTTTCCCGCACTTTTCTATTGTTGTAAGGAGCCTTAGTTTTCGTTTGTTTTACTACCCCCCTTTGTACTGTGTTTGGGACTGAAGAGGATGTGAAAGAAATAGAATTACACACCTCCGCAGATCTACTGCGTTAAAAAGCGCTGCTTCGTCGGTGGCTCTGCGCCCCCTTTAAGCACAGCCTTCTAGAAGCGTGTCAAACTACCAACGAAATCAACAAGGAAGTAACATATACACCATATCAGTTTCGGCAACTCTTGGTCAGGAGACTCTGCTTAACATGAGACCCTGATGGAAGTTCCCTGTTCTCATGTTGGTCACCTGAAAAAACAGAAAGCCATTCTGACATACAAAGGGAAACGCGTTTCAAATTGTCAGAGCTGCCCTTTCTAGCGCTTTATTTTCCCTGCGCTACCCTGGATTATCACAGCTGCTTCTCTTGCAAACGCGACGCGATTTCTTCTCCGCGCGTCTCGCCATGAATCAATGCGGCTCCTATATTTTCGTTGATCCCCTTGTTTCATGCAGCCATTCAGCACGCGTATCGCACGAGTAGCTGGCATTTAACTCATTAGGGTTTCGTCGTAGATTGAGGGAACATTGCGAGAAAGCTTTGGTAGTCTTTTCTGAGACAATAGCAAGCTGCATTTTAAACACAACCAAGGATGTCTACATTTAATGTGGAGACGGGTGGTGTTATGATTATTTTGTAAATTACCTAACTTTTAATGTTTTCTTACGACCACGGTCATAATAATTATCTTTGCGTATTTTCGTTTCGAACCTACTGAGGATGCATTGGCTTAGAACAAGCAAATATGAATCCTATTGTAAATTTTTCAGCGAGTACTGTTTCCGCTAAGAACCGTGGGTTTAGACCAGATCCTTTTTTTTGAGTACCTGCAATATTCTAGGTCCCAGGAGTGATCAGAGGGTAACCGACGATATGCAATGGTTCGGAGTCCAACGCAGATTTAGTGTGGTTTTAAGTTTTAATGGTAATTGGTTTGTTCAACAAGCTGGGTACAACTAACATGCTCAGTCAGCTTCAGCCAAAGTCGAGCTGACTCCAACAGGCCTGCAGTTCGTTCATTCGTTTTTCTTAATAAGCACCGCTGAGTACTGGAGATGATCAAGTACGACTGTGCCATGAGGCACCACGGTAGCTCCTTCACTTACGGTCGCTTCAAAAACACAACGGCATCCCCTTTGATTAAATGAGCTCCCACTTCTCAATGCTCTTGGTAGAGCTACATTCCTAGCCAAGTACCACTGGAGAAAACAAATCACTTTCCTTTACTTCCATGTTATTTTATTCAAACTTGCATTCATTATCTTGTACAGTCGTCCAGATACCTGTCCAGAGCGTTTTGGTGGCGCACTCGATTTTTGGATTTTTGACAGTCTCCGCTCCCTCCTGGGCCCTATGTAAGTTTTGATGACTTCAGTTAAACACGATCGACGTAAATGTGCACCTGCGATACGGCCTTGTTTGTAGGCCTAGGCTACTGGTAAATCACGTGAGTATACTCTCGGGTGCCTCGTACGAGCGGTCTAGACTAGACTGTGGACGACTGTACTACACGTATATCTTTTTTCTACTAGTAGACAACTCTTGTACGCCACACCAATTTAACGCACACCGTGTTACAGATAGCCATTTGCTACCTCACTGCAGAGCCTGTGAATGGTTGCCCCATTTTAAAACATGCATGACTGCTTATACTCGCAATTATTGGCTCTCAAGAGTTTGGTTTATAGTTTTATTGGGGTTTAGCGTCCCAAAGCGACTCGGGCTATGAGAGACACCGTAGTAAAAGGCTCCGGAAATTTCGACCGCCTGGAGTTCTTTAACGTGCACAGACATCGCATAAAACACGGGCCTCTAGAACTTTGCCTCCATCGAAATTCAGCCGCCGCGGTCGGGATCGAACCCTTGTCCTTCGGGTTCGCAGCCTAACGCCGTAACCGCTGAGCCACCGCGGCGGGGCGTAGCTGAAGGTTATGGCATTGCGCGTAAGGGAAGTGTATGAGTCTGTGCATTACATATTTCTGCAGAACTGAGGTTCTTGGCGCTGGCATACGTGGCTGAGATCCATTTTTATGATTGAGTTGGTGATTTTAACGCCACAGTAGTAGGCGTGCCGCTGAATAGAAAACCCGGCCTGCGCCATGACTCGTAACTCATCATTGGTCGAGGTAGTCTTGACGTGAAAGCCATCTCAGTTTCGCATAAAGAAAAACTGGTAGTTCCAGTCCTGGAATGAAACCTCTGCCGCTTGAGTAGCAAGCCGAACACTCTACCAACACCATCAAAGAACATTCTTTAAGTCCCCATAAACGAAGGCCTTGCGCGAGCATTTAACCGGACATAGTACGTATGTAGATTGTTTTGGTTTATGAGGTTTGACGTCCCTAAACGACTCAGTCTATGAGGGACGGCGTACTAGAGGGATGCGGACAATTTCAACCACTTGGAGTTGTTTAACTTGCGCTGACATCGCACAATAAGCGGGCCCCTAGCATTCACCTGCATCCAAATGCAACTGTCGAAGCCGGGATCGAATCCATTCCTCTCGGACCAGCTGCCGAGCACCACAGCCACTCAGCCACTATTACGGCATGTGTAAATTACAGTAAAGCAAAGTGTAGTTAATTAGTGTCACTAACCCGTGGCATTGGCCGCGCCGCGGTGGCTCAGTGGTTATGGTGCTCGGACCCGAAAGACGCGGCTTCAATCCTGGCTGCGGCGGCCGAATTTCGATGAAGGCGAAATTCTAGAGGCCCGTGTACTGTGCGATGTCAGTGCACGTCAAAGAACCCAGGCGGTCAAAATTTCCGGAGCCCTTCACTACGGCGTAGCCCTTCACTACGGTGTCCCTCATAGGATATAGTACGCAGTACTCCTGCACCACACATCATGACGGGCGACTTCAATGCACACCATCCTGCTTGGGGAGGCACCAGATCAACAGCCAGAGGACAACAGTTATTTGATTTTGCACAGTGCAACAATTTAACTTTCCTAAACAACGGCCTGGCAACGTTTTATCAAGGTGCAAGGTCCAGTGCCCTTGACATTTCTATGATTTCTGCGCATCTGTCGTCTTCAGCAACCTGGAATGTAGACATAGAAACTCATGGCAGCGATCATCTACCTACATACATTAAGGTTGGTGGTGCTTAAGTTCCGAGCGGCGTAAGGTACGCTACACGAATTGGGATGTTTTCTCTGAAACAGTAGAGAAATTGGAGCTCTCCCACCTTGATTATGAAAAACTTATTGATGCTGTAGCACGTGCTAAAACGACCAGCACTAAAGTTATAACCTTACCAACAGTGTACTCAAGTGTAGATGCTGAATATGAGCGACTTCGAGCAATTCGCCGCAGAGCAGAGAGACGAGCACGCAGGACCAATAACAAAGAAGACATCAGCGTTGCTAGGCGTGCACAGAAACACGTTAAGCGCCTTTTGGACAAACTAGCAAGACGGGAATGGCGATCTTTCTGCGCAAAGCTTGATCCCAGAAAGCCCCTTTCGAAGATTTGGAGTATTGTGCGCAGCCTCAGTAGTCAGCCGGCGCCATTAAATCCTTTTGAGTGCGTAGCTCTGAATGCGAATATTTCTCGTCTCGACGCAGCGGAGGCTTTCTGTTCTAAGGTAATTGCTTGTTCATCAGCCGTATTGGTGCCACTATCTCCCCAAAGCTTTATCTCTTCACCTAACACCGCCCTCCTTGACGAACCGTTCACTATGGATGACCTTCATGCGGCTCTGGCAACTACCAATAAAAGATCCTGCCCTGGACCAGATAGAATAAGCTACACTACCCTCTCTCACCTGACAACTAGCGCCAAGGTTCAACTCCTCGCAGTTTATAACACCTCCTGGGAGTTCGGCCGCCTTGAAACGTGTTGGAAGCGTGCGCGTGTCATACCCATCCTCAAGCCTGGAAAACCATCAACTGACTTAAACGCCTATCGTCCTATAGCCCTTCTAAGTTGCGTCGGGAAGTTGATGGAGAAAATGGTTCACTCCCGTTTACCCTGGGACCTGACGAACAGGGGAATTTATCCTCCGACCATGTCTGGTTTTCGAAAAGGACGCAGCAGCATTGACAATGTTATTGCCCTTGCCAATTGTGTCAAACGCAGCAAAGCAGTGCGGTCTATGACCATTGCAGTGTTACTTAACGTGAAGGGAGCATTTGACAACGTCACACATGAGGCAATTCACTCAGCTTTACAATCAGTTGGCATTACCGGACGAATGTATAACTGGCTGCGTGACTATCTTCACGAGAAATCGATTTTTATGTCAACATGTGAAGGTGACACAGCTCCGCATCAAATATCTCGCGGAGTACCTCCGGGGGGTATACTAAGTCCCACCCTTTTCAATCTCTCACTTATTGGCTTGGAAAAATGCTTGCCACCGACAGTTGAAATCTCCCTTTATGCAGATGACATCTGTATATGGTGTACCGGACGCAATAGGCGCATTGTGCATGCCCGTCTACAGAGGGCAATAGGCTGCATTGAATCATTCTTAAGCAAGCGCGGTCTCGCCATGTCGTCCGATAAAAGCTCAGCAATTGCATTTTCAAGGCGTGAGCTTTCGCGCTACGGGCTGAAAGTTGCTGGTACTCTAATACCGTACGTCACAACTCCTAAATTTCTGGGGGCAACGTTTAACAGGTCACTGTCATGGTCCCCACATGTGCAACAGATGAAAGTCAAGCTCTGCTCTTACGCCTCTATTTTTCGTATGCTCTCCACCAGCAGAAGAGGCTGTTCCACACCATCATTACTTCGTCTGTATGGAGCGCTCTGTGAAGGCCTTCTACGCTACAGTCTCCCAGCTCTGGAGGGTATTTCGCAAACTAATATTAAAATCCTTGAAGCCATGCAAGCTAAAGCCTTGCGAATCTGTCTCGGCCTTTCCAAAAACACCTCCACAATGGGTACTCTAGCTGAGAGCAGACGTCTATCGGCATCACTGCTCTTAACCCAGGAGCTCCTTCGTGCCCAGGTGCGGTTTGTGGCTCGTGTACCAAGCCACCCACTCGCTGAGTACTGCATGGAGGAAATTTCTAACATTCTCCCTTCACAGTACCAGCGTCCTGTCACAACCTCCACCGCACCTTGGAGGTATGCAGCATGGCACATTAAGATCACAATCCCTGGCATTAAAAGAAAAACAAACACCCCCAATCCTGCAGTTATATACTTTGCGCTTGAGCACATTCATATTTGGTACAATGCGTACCGTCACATCTACACTGATGGCTCTGTCACGTCCTTATCATCTGCGATTGGCGCCTGGATTCCGTCAACATGCACCACAATTTCAGCGATACTCAGTCACCGCCCCTCGACTACTGCTACCGAGCTGGCTGCTCTGCGTGTTGCATTTACTTACATCCTACAACAACCGCCAACAGCGTGGGTTATCTTCAGTGACTCTCGCGCTGCACTACAGGCGATAAATTCACCAGGAAGCCATCAAGAGCAGATCGTCGATGACTTGAATAGGTTACACACCGAGGCCTGTGAGTTACGTCACCATGTTGTGCTTCAGTGGTTACCCGCTCACTGTGGCCTCGCAGGCAATGATCGTGCTGTCGGTGCAGCAAGATCGGCGCATGGCGACACCTCCTTGTTTCTACCGATACCCTTTTCTCGTAGTGATGGCGCGAGACTTCTCGCTACTATAGCCTGGCAGATGCAACGCTCTTTGTGGTGTGATCCGCGGCGTCAATACAGACCCCTCTTTCGCATTGACCCCGTTTGTGAATTCCGCATGCCCCGGAATTTGAATAGACGTGACTGTAATTGCCTGCACCGAATTCGTCTGGACGTTGCCTTTACTAAATTCTATCTTTATAAAATTGGTGTATCAAGTAGCCCTCTGTGCCCGACATGTGGTGTGCGCGAAGATATTCAACATTTGATCTGCCACTACCAAATCTTTAGTACTCATCGCAAGGCACTGTTAAGTGCTTTAGGACTCCGTCAGGACGGCTTCGTGCACCTGGAGCATGTCCTTGGACCCTGAACTGATGCGACTTCGGCTGAGCGAGGGGACAAAAGCTTTTTCTAAGGGACACGGGTTTAGTGGACATACTTTGATAGTCATCTAAGGGACACGGTTTTAGTGGACATACTTTGATACTCATTGTGTGTGAGAGAGTGCGTGAGTGTTCAGTATGTTTGATGTCACTTTTTTTTCACCCTCTTCTTTGATCCTCATCTGGAGTAGCATGCCAGGCCCATAACCAGGCAGACCTCTCCATTATCCATTAAAGTCTCTTTCCTCCTTCCCTCATAGCCTGAGTCGCTTTGGGACGTTGAACCCCAGTAAACCAGTAGTAACCCGCAGCATTCAGTTTCAGTTTATTTCCAGAAAAAAAATTCTGGTGGGACACCTGGGCTAAAAGCTGCTTTTGTCAGCTTGACGAGGCCCAGGGCCCAGCATACAAGGCAGGGCAAGTCATACAGACATTGAAAAACAGCAAAATAAAGGAACATAAAAATATCAATACTTAAACACATTAATTAATGTCATCCTCGAACTTCATGTCACTCTAGCGCATAACGCTATCAAGGTGAACACAAGCGTCCCCGAAGGTGTTTTTAATGCGGAAGAATTTCTTGGCTCATGAGTGTCCTTTACAGGATCTGTGAGTAGAGCGCGTCCACATGAAAATGCCTCCAGAGGATGTGGTACCTTTTCGTGACCTCATTCGAAAGAAAGAATTCACAGGCATTGCGCTTCGAACCGAGGCCCTCTGTGCGCCAGGTGGACACGCAACGCGTACGCCACGCACGAAGTGAACGCGTCGTGATGTGCACTACGATGAAGTTTGTTGGGGATGTTTGGTTGATGGTTTACGTGGTTTAACGCCCCAAAACGACTCAGGCTATGAGAGACGCCGTAGTGGAGGGCTCCGGAAATTTCGACCACCTGGGGTTCTTTAACGTGCCCTGACATCGCACAGTACACGGGCCTCTAGAATTTCGCCTACATCGAAATTCAGCCGCCGCGGCCGCATTTGAACCCGAGTGTTTCGAGCCAACAGCCGAACGCATAACCACAGTCACCGAGGCGGCTGTGTACAGAACGAACACTCGCAAAAAAGAAAAAGTTGCTGAGTTCAGGCGCAAATACTTTCGCATTTCTCCAATGCAGCAGATTGCAGCGCTGTCTAATTTTTATTTCCTTCTCGGTTGTTTTTGCATTCAGCCTGTTCGGGCTCCAGAAATTGCATTGAAAGTTATCTAGAGTGGAGAATTCCGAATGGGCTCAAACGTCAGCGCAACCTTTGTACGTCCTCTCTATTTTTTTGTTTATTGTCAGTGGTCAATGAGATGAAATAAGCGCCACTATAAAGAGCGCGGCTCCACCGGTTCGCTCGTCGACGATGGACGCCGTAAGAGGGCAGTCACACAAGCCGAAGTTCACTAGGCACGGGATGCGCTATCCCCGTGCTAGAGAGTACAAAACAGTGCGTTGGTTCTCTCAGAATGTCTGATTACGACTCATCGTTCCCAATTTCGCTCTACAGCTGGTGACACGGAATCGACGAACACAAGCGGCAGTTCGAAATGCCGCATTATAAACGGCATCTGGAATATGTTAGTCTCTAAGAAAGAAGAAGGGACGAGCTGTCATGAGCAGAATGGAAAGCGCATTGTGTGGTCGACGTTCTGAGAAACTTCGGAGTGCTCGCGTTAATCGAAAGCCTGTGCGCACCCGCTTAAAATTTACAAGTTGTCTTGGCCAATCTTTCTCCCGGCATGAAAACATTAAGCAATAGATTGAAGCATCGCAAAGGATTACTTTCATACACTGAAATTTTGCCGGCCCAAAAGCAACGCTGGTAAAGTGTCTAGTGAAGCCTTCTCTAGCCAGAAATATTTCTTGAGCTGGAAGTCTAGGTTACAGAAATCAGCTTTGCAGGTCCTGAATCAGCATAACGATTCTAACGTTATCATATGACAACGGATAATTCCACTATCTTCCCTGTTCATTAGAAACAAGTTCAAACTCTTCAGAATGCTAATATCTACAGCATCCCGAGAAAACCATTATCATTTCAGAGGGAATTAGGCAGGTATTGTGGGAACCTGAAAAGTGCATTTTAGATCTCCGTGGAGTAGTAGATATTACCTGTAATACTGGACTACTTTTTATTTCCATCCATGTAAAAAGAGTGCGGAAATAATAATTGGCTTTATTTCGCTAAGTCCCTAAGTGAGGCACAGGCACATTCAGATTTCCAGTCCACGAGTGACTTCTGCGTTCGCAGGGCTTTATATAGCTGGATAAAATAAAAACTAACTCTAGCGTTTGCGAAGAGAAATATTCCTTTCCAAGCATGCCCCGCCGCGGTGGCTCAGTGGTTATGGTCCTCGGCTCCTGGCCCGAAAGACGCGGTTGCGATCCCGGCCGTGGCGGCTGAATTTCGATGAAGGCGAAATTCTAGAGGCCCGTGTGCTGTGCGACGTCAGTGCACGTTAAAGAACCCCAGGTGGTCGAAATTTCCGGAGCCCTCCACTACGGCGTCCCTCATAGCCTGAGTTGCTTCGGGACGTTAAACCCCAATAAACCAATAAACCAAACCAAGCATGTGTAGACAGAGATAAAATGACGGTTCAACAAAAAAAAATTCTACGACTAACGAAAAAGGTTGTCTAAGTGAGTCAATCAGCTTACATAACCAGTTACCCTTAAGCGCTTCTCTCCAACTGTTCACTCAGAAGCACTTGCCCTCTATCGTAATGCGTCCACCGCTTGTTTAGTGTAACAAAAAGCGGAACTAGTGGCATCATGACCGCTTTTACAGCGCAGCTGTTAATAGCCCACTTGTCGGTTGAGCGTCAGTGGTGATGTACCGGATCACGTGGTCCTCTGCACGTAGAGTCTTTGTCAAAAGTAACCAGGCTGCATGTTTTTCTTCTCAGTCGTATATTAACGCTATTATGACAGCCCTTAAGCTTTAAATTTCTGTATGGTAAGAAGAACCCCTGTTCTCACCTTAAAAAAACTTTTTGATCTTTACGGAAGCTGTGAGGGCTCTGTTATACGAATGAGAAGCAAACCATGGAGCCTGGTTACTTTTGTCAAAGACTGTACCTCATCAAGCTCCGGTCATCATTGGGTGAGGCCTCGCGTATAGTAGCCGTCCACACAGTCCATGCCTCATAGGCCATTCAAACTGTTTTCTTCGCGCAGGGCCCACGATAGTAAAAAGCCGCCATAAATTTTGAAGCGCTTCTCAGACGCTTTGTGTGCGTCTGTGCAAGACTTAAAAGTAGTTTTGAGCCCAGCCGCAGCAGCCCTGAAGCGAGTGGACTGCGACACGACGGAACTGAAGAAAGATTAAAAGCGCCCCGATTAAAATACTCGGCAATGCGCAATTAGATCGGAGCGGACTTTTTCTCTCAGGAGAATCACGACACTCTGTACACGTAGACATCAGCGCTGCGCTCAAGCAGAAGAGCAAACAAGGTTAACGATCGTAAAAAGACGGAAACAAAGAGAAGAAGAAGGCGCTTGTGTCGTGTTGCCGTCTTCTCTTCGTCTTCCACTTGTTGCGCTCGTTTGCCATGAACGCGTACCAACTAGCCAAATTTCTTACGTTTGCGCAATTTATTTGTTCTGCATCGGGCTCGCCTTTGTTTCATCATGATGTTTCCAAGCCAGCCGTAATGGTTTCGCTACTCACCATTACCGCCTGCAAGGCCTGCGCAGCTTCATAGCACGTCAGGTCTGTCCACTGTCCTGCTGACCTTCAAGTTCTGTGCGGCCTACTACTGCCATCAACAGGCCACACACGACGTATTTGCAAGATACTCTGTTCTGAACGGTGGCGTCGAGTGTGGTACTACAGTCTGTGCCTTAGCATTACGTGCCGCGCGCATGACCGCAACGGTCCAGGCGTACGTGCCTACATGCCTACAGGCGTACATCACAGCAGATGACAGAAATGAGCACCTGTGTCGTGTTGTCTTCCTTCTTCTCTTTGTCTTCGTCTTTTTACGCTCGTCAACCATGAATACTTACCAACTAGCCCAACCTCTTCCGTTAACAGAAGAGAACTGGCGCCAACGAGATTGAGCTAAACAGAAGCGCAGCGCCGCTGTCGCAGTGTCAGTTATGAAGCCTGTCTCAGTGCTGCAATTTGCACTGAACAAACTTCGACCCTCGAGCGCAGAAATCACCAACACCAGGTTTTAACACGTCCCTTCTCTTCTCTCGCGGTGCAATTAAATAGTCCGTCTTGGGTGAAGTTCAATGTCTTTCTTCTCTTGAAAACGTATTTTGCCTCCTATTTAACTAGAAAAATATAACGCTATATCGCGTAAGTGCGAGCGCCAGTCATCGGAGTCAACTTTGTATGACACTATAGGCTCTTATGCCACTATAGGCTGTAGAGGAGCTGAGCCGTCCAAGACTTTTCTGTCGCGCTCCACTCTCCCGGCTTCTCCTAGAGCACACCACCGTTCCAAACCTCGGTCAGGTTTACTTGCCGAGTTTGCCGAGTTTGCAGACGCCTTTCGGCCGCCATTTCTACTGCAACCGGTTGCTCACAGCGTGACTAATAATAATGTGAGGACTGAATATCCCGTGTTTGCTCCAGCTCGTCACCCCGTACCTGATCGTCTCACTGCCAAATAATAATTTGAGCACATGCGGGGCCTTGGCTTCATCCGTCCCTCCTCCAGTCTTTGGCCATCGCCACTCTAAATGCTGGCCAAAAAGAGCTGCGAATGCTGACCGTGCGGTGATTACAGTGCTCTTAACAAGGCCACATTCCCACACCGTTACCCGATTTGATAAATCCAGGATTTTACATACGTCCTATACGGATGCTGAATATGCAGCAAGGTCTATCTTATAAAGGCATTCACGCAGGTTTCTGTGGTTCCCTCAGATATTCCTAAGTCCGTAGTTCTTACACTAATCGGCTCGCAAAGCGGCCCAGATTTTGCGCTTCGTTGACCAGGCCTTACGTAGTTTGACGTGCTGCTTGCCCTGTCTAGACGGCATTCTGGTTTTCATCACCACTGCCGAGGCTCACACGCTCCACCTCAGTCAAGTACCCGCAAGGCCCAGCCAGTTTGGCGTCTCTGTTAACGGCCCCAAAAAAAGAATTCAGTGTAGTGTAGTTTGATTTTCTGAACTATTGCGTCCAAGCCCATGGTATTGGCCCTCTACCGGACCGTGTCACAGCCATCCGACATATCACATCAAATTGTAATAAGGGAGCTAATTACTCATTGGCATCCACCCAAGCGGCGCCAAACATATACAAAGGAAAGCTGCGCAGCTTCCATACGAACTTAGTAGATAAAGAAAAATTCGTCTTGGTCCGCGGTTCGAACCCGGGATCACTGGACTGGACTTGTTCTCGCGCCACAACTCCAAATGTAATTGCGTTTTCGCCAATTTTAAAAGCGTAATTTGTCTGTTACTAGCGGCCAGCTGCAAATTCCTGAATATATAACCAGCTTCGTACCATTTTTCGATAAAACCTAACGGTTAGAAGTTAGTTAACAGCTTTCTAGTAAACGTAACCCACCTGATTTCTTATTTGCGCAACTAAGTATGTCAAACAAACCATCTTTATACCTAAAAAAATATTTTAAAGAACTACTGATGGGCTTCGGTTCTCTCGTTGGCAACGAAAGGCACGAATGCCAACGGAACAGACGAAAGACAAAGAAAGGCACGATTAAGCTTGTAGCTACAGCGCCAAGTTTAATCACGTTTTCGCAACTCCCAAAAATAATGTGACCACAACTAAAGACCAGTTACAAATGTCTAATTTTAACTAAATGCCTAGCTGTAAGAGTTAAAAGCTAACTGTTAGAAATGAACCACCTTTCTTCTTACCATCACCCACCTGGCTCCCGTTCTTCGCTACCAAATGGATTAGTATTCCACAAACGACATCTTTTTACTCAAAAAAAAGTCTTTCCTTAAACTTGCTTTCGGGCCGCTGATCTGGCATGGCTGAGGAAAGAAACCAATACAGCAATGGTAAGCACGAAACAAGAGTGAGCATTTATTCGTGTCATCCTATGTTATGATGACGTGCTTACATTGAATGTAGGCGTCACATTCTTCTCTTTTCAGTGAAACCAAACCTACTTCAGTTTGCATTTACCCCTTTTCATGAAGTATCCTGTGCTGTATCCGCCCCGGGATTTTCACGTACGACTATTTCATTGCAGTGAAGATGTTGCCACTTGGTTTTGCCCATAGGTGCACGGTGTTCACCAGCAGTGGGCAAAGATACGGTCTTCTTAAGCTCCGGGTTTCCTTCTGCGACTCTTCGTGTGTCTTCGTGGGGTGGGCGCCCCGTTAGCTGCTCGTGTAACGCCTCTGGTCAGGTTGCCCGGGTTCCACAGTACCTCAGAAGCTTTCCTTGAAGTTTGTTTCTTTCAAATCCCCAGATACCTCAAAGAACCCTCTTGAGAAAATTGTAATTCTCAAATATCTCTTAGGGCATCTGAGCCTCCACAATCTATCTATTATTCATTCCTCTGCATGGTTGATGATTTGTCACTTTCGGGGGCAATCAACAGGAGTTAACTGTAGACGATCCTGAGCCCTAATCCTGTACGCGAATGGGCTGAAAACCTGTTCAACAATACCATCTGTGCTAATAAGGCTTGCCTCGTGTCGCCTTCACGTAGACTCCGCCGCTCAGCCAGACGCACTGTGTGGGGCCCCTTCGGTTGTTACATTGTTCCGTGTCTCGTCTCTGAGCATCCGAGGTTATAAATGACAGCCAGAACTTTCTCTGACCTGGCCTGATATACAGCCAATGCACTCGAAATTGCAAAAGGAGGCCTCCGAAATTCGTACAAGCCTTGATGTGCACTCATGGCAAACACTGGCTTGGATCCCTCACTAAGATTAACTCGCTCGTAGTCGTTGGAAAGTGCCGCACACAAAATACTTTGCCTCCAGTCAGCATTGAATACAAATCCTCTGGAAAAAGTAGCGGCCAACGATCAATCTTGAAAACTTGTTTTATTATCACTATGTAGTCTCTGAAAATGCTGATTCCATCGCCACTTTTCAGAAGCGGTACAATCGAAGTAGCGTACTTGCTCGACTTAGGTGGCCATTGCATTCCAACCTTCAAACTTCTTCCCTGACTGCCTCATAAGTAGCGAATGTAACAGACATGGCTTTTAAAAATACGGACATAAAGCTGGGATTGACGGCCATTTTGGTTTCGAAGTTGCGAATGATCCGAGCGTGTTACGAAAATCTTAATTTTTTCCGCAAAGGCTTCCCATCAGCGTTATCTGTGTTAGTACTGATGGTTTACGAATCCAGCAGAAGCCTTTCCAGCCTATTCCGGCCTAGAGGTTTTGTTATAGCCGGGCCTTTTTCCTCTACAACATACAGTGGAGCAGTAGTTCTGCAGCCGCTGTGTCTACGCTTACAGTTTCCTTTCCGTTTAGCTTCACAAGATTCCGTGTATAGCTTTTCTAAGTTGTCTTTGATGCCTTACACTTCTTTTTTTGTAACTGTCACTTGAACGCGCTTTCAAGCAGCTGTGTTCATATCTAAAAGTACACAAATGCAATTTGGTAGCGTTAAAAAGTGGACTTTCGTCTTCTCTGCATAGAACGACGTCTTGACTCGTGATTTCTCTGTGGATGTGTGGACGGACGGACGGACGGACGGACGGAGGGACGGACGGACGGACGGACGGACGGACGGACGGACGGACGGACGGACGGACGGACGGATGGACGGACGGAGGGACGGACGGACGGACGGACGGACGGACGGATGGACGGATGGATGGATGGATGGATGGATGGATGGATGGATGGATGGATGGATGGATGGATGGATGGATGGATGGATGGATGGATGGATGGATGGATGGATGGATGGATGGATGGATGGATGGACGGACGGAGGGACGGACGGACGGAGGGACGGACGGACGGACGGATGGACGGATGGACGGATGGATGGATGGATGGATGGATGGATGGATGGATGGATGGACGGAGGGACGGACGGACGGACGGACGGACGGACGGACGGACGGATGGACGGACGGAGGGACGGACGGACGGACGGACGGACGGATGGACGGACGGACGGATGGACGGATGGACGGATGGACGGATGGATGGATGGATGGATGGATGGACGGACGGACGGACGGACGGACGGACGGACGGACGGACGGACGGATGGATGGATGGATGGATGGATGGATGGATGGACGGACGGACGGACGGACGGATGGACGGATGGACGGATGGACGGATGGACGGATGGACGGATGGACGGATGGATGGATGGACGGATGGACGGATGGATGGATGGACGGACGGACGGATGGACGGACGGATGGACGGACGGACGGACGGATGGACGGACGGACGGACGGACGGATGGACGGATGGATGGATGGACGGATGGATGGATGGATGGATGGATGGATGGATGGATGGATGGATGGATGGATGGATGGATGGATGGATGGATGGATGGATGGATGGATGGATGGATGGATGGATGGATGGACGGATGGATGGATGGATGGATGGATGGCGGCGGCTGCGGCGGCGGCGGCGGCGCCATGCTCGGCTTTCTATTATTTAACGGTCAAATAAATTGGTCTATAAATTCGTCATTTCCTTCAAAGAAAAGTTTTCATCCTACACTTCTAACCTTGTGTCCCCTTTCTACTTTTCAGCTATCAATCTTCCAATCGCTCTCTGCTAACTTCCACCGCGTAAATTCATTCACATGACCATTGCAATCTCGGACCTCTAGGGCCTCATGGAAAGTTACGGTGCCTGCATCAAAATTCAGACGGATACCACCAAACTCGAGTATAAGACGATCAATCGTTTCTACAGATTTACCGCACACTGTACATGTTTTAACTTTCTGGTTAAATTACTTTTTGTAGCTCCAATTTCGATGTAGTACTACGCTTTGCTTGTTTTCATTAAACTAAGCAAGTTTTCGCCTTCTACGTTTTTTACCTCTGATTTAAGTTGAAACGCTTTATTTACCGGTCCTTTCGTCCTGCATACTTACTGGTTACCTTCTACTTCTTTTCCGCCACTGTGAGTAAGAGCACTTTCTGTATAATTATTTAAATAGCTTTGTTGCCTACCTGTTATCGTGCCGATTCATCAGGTGTTCTTTATGCACTAATGTACCGTGAGCTTTCCGTCCTTCTTCGGGCACCTAGTGCTAATTTTCCAACAACTCTGTTTCATTTCTTGCCACGACTAAACTTCTGTCCTTAAGCACAGAACCGCATTCCGGAAAGTAAACCCCGGCACCATTATTTCTTTCCAAATATTTCTCAGTGCTACATATTCGTTGTACCCCCAGAATGCCCTATGTTTCTTTGCCGCGGCACCCTTAATCGTCTGTTTGTGCTTTTCTGTGTATATCTATCCTTAGTTCACCCATACATGGAGATATTTGTTTTTTACCTTCTGTGTATTTCATGCCTTATTTTGTAAGCACCTTATCAATTGTATCATTGAAAATCATCATCAAACCTGAATTAATTGCGCTAAAGATGACGCCTAGGGCGTCTTTATTGCCTCCACAACAATTAACAAGAGTGCAAATCTTCCCGGCTATTTTATGGCAGTACATTATCGTCAGCATACATTAAGCCTAGGAGCCACTGCTCTGGACCTTTGCGCCTAAACAGTACGACACATTAAAACCTAGATTACTTCCTTGTAGCCTTCTTTCCATATTTATCACATAAAGCGTGAACAGCAGCGGTGATACAGGACAACCTTGTCTTAATCCTTTGTGTACCTCCACAGCTGTCGCACTTCTTTTCTCTTCTCATGTAACTTCAACCTTAATATCTCAGTATATTTCCTGTAGTAATCAATTATCTCATCACCGATACCTCCATCTTTCAGTGTGCTCCACCGGAGCTCGCTGTTCACGTTGTCGTATGCACCGCTTATTCCAGGAAGACTAAATACATAGGTTCGTTTTCTGTCTTAGCTATTTCTACGCATTGGGTAAGCTAGAACAGGCTATCATCTAAGCGCCCAGTTTTGACGCCATTCTGAATTTCTCCGAGGATCTAATTTCTTTTTCTCCATCACTGCATTTTTAATTTCACCGCCTGCTTTGCAAGCCTGTAATGACAGATGTTATCGTAATCGGTCTAAAGAGTTTGTTTACCCTGTCTATTTTCCCTTTATTGATTAACTCAGTTTACTTTGTCGCCAACCGTCAGGAATTTGCTCATTCGTTATGATTGATTCCAATGCTTTTTAAAAGTTTTTTTGCTCATTGGAGCAAGTTCATTAATCAGCTTCATCATAATTTCGTCTATCTCTACGGACTTGCATTTATGCATATCTGCGTCCGCCTTTTTCTAATTCATATTAGTAAGTTCTAAGCTGCTTTCTATTAGGTTGTCCTGTGGTGCTCCTTTATTTCGAAAATTACCTTATCGGCACTCCTACATGACTCCTATATAATTGACGCAATGTAGTCCACAGTCTTGTATCCCTATGAACATCTTCCCTCAGCATCTTGCAGCCGCCGCGGTGGCTGTCTGGGTATGATGCTCGGCTGCTGACCCGAAAGATACGGGTTCTGTACTGGCCGCAGCCGTCGGAATTCAAGTGAGGCAACGGGCTAGACACCCGAGCACTGTGCGATGTTAGTGGTGTTACAAAAACCCCAGATGGTCGATATTATTCGGAGCCCTCCGCTAACGCGTCCCTGATACGCACAGCGTCGCTTTGGGACGTTGAACCCTCATAAACCACAAACCTTGGTGTCTTGAATTCGTTGCTGCTTTCTTTGATTCTTTCTACCCAGACAGCTTATATGGCTCCAGAATTTTCTTTGCCCCCTTTTGCTGCATCGCGAACTTCAGCGATCAATGGGGTGATTTTTTTTTACCCTGGACGAGGTCCCCTACTTCCAATTTGTTTTGTCGATCAGATTCGCATTTTTATTATCCCATCTTGAGATAACTGCGCGCTGTAGTAGTGCCGGCATGTAGCGGCCACGGTAACTAAGAGCGCTCCAGAGTACGCCGCAGCGTCAAGAGATGGCACTTAAGCGGTGCGCTTTAAGAAGTTTGCGTTCTGAAAAAACGCAAACCTAAGAGGCAGCCTCTAGAGAACACAGATATCCCAAACAAAAGGGGAACCAGAAGCTGATGCAGACAGACAATGGGATACCTTCATATCTTCAAATATCGCCAATTAAGCATGCAGTACATATTATTTCTTTCGTACTAGAACATATCATAAACCTAATGTTTTTACAAGCAACCTTTCCTAGACGGCTCCAGGCAGCAAAAGTAACCGTTCTGTTTAAAGCAGGTGACAGAAATATGTTCTCTAACCATTTCTTGTGCATTTTGCTTTTGCCCTTCCTGATTGGACCAAAAAGGTCTGCAGTATCATGTAAATAAAAAATAACTTCACTAATTACCGTCCTAACTTGATTTTGTCAATTTTTTCGAAATGTCTAGAAAAGTTACTTCACAATCGCATGACCAGTTTTGCCAATATACACCAGTTGATTACAACCTCTCAGTTTGGTTTCAGAAAGGGATGCTCTACTGAAACGGCCCTTCTAACTTAAAAAGAATATATTTTAGACTCGTTCGAATCGCATACGGATGTATTGGGCATATTTGTCGATTATTCCAAGGCATTTGATTGTCTTAACCCTCACACTCTATTAGCTAAATTGAACTGTTTTGGTTTTCGAGGAACATTCCTGGACCTTCTATCGTCATATTTTCAACACCGCTGCCAATTGGTAGCAGTAAAGGGTGTAAATGGTAGCAGTAAATGGAAATAAAATCTATCCAAGCAGGCGTTCCGCAAGGTAGCATATTAGGTCCTTTGTTATTCAACTTGTATATTAATGATGTCGTGAAAATTGACAATACCTCTAAATCTGTAATTTATGCCGACGATATAAGCCTATTTCTTAAAGGAATTACCTTGTCCGAGCTAATTAGTCGAGTGAAACCGGCTACTAGAAAAATTGCACGCCTGTGCAATACAAACTCTCTAACCATAAATGCACTGAAAACAAAGGCTGTACTCTTCCGGCCGAAACAACGTGTCATTGATAGCAACCTACATTTAAAACTTGGTTCCACAGATTGTTCGCACAATTAAGAGCCTTGGTGTGCTTTTTGAGCAACACATGTCATGGAGCGAGCAAGTAGAAGCTGTGTTAAATAAGCTTTCTAGAACAGTTGGAATTTTGTGTAAGTTACGTTTTTTTCTGCCTCAAAACATTAAACTGTTAATTTACCAATCTTTGTTTTTGTCCCAGCTAAGCTATTGTTACCTGGTGTGGGGTACCACAACACAAACAAATGTAGACAAATTGTATAAACTACAAAAACGAGTGGTGCGTCTTATTGCCAATCAACCGTACGACGCCCATACTGCACTCCTTTTCACGTCATTAAATCTTAAACCTGTAACAGCATTATATAAAGATACGCTGTTAAAACGATACCAAACATCAACTAAACACAATGACACATTCCTTCAATGTCTTTCAGGTTTGAGTGCAAAAGAACATGTGCGATCTTTGCGAGTGAACGTACCCTGGCAGGTGTCAAGAGCCCGCACTAATTATGGAAACCAAATGTTGTCGCACAAACTACCAACCCTGTTAAATTCCCGCGCTTTACCTATTTTATAAGTGCCTCCAAGTGCTTCTCATTACACGCTTAGTGTTAGCCTCTATAATTGCTGGTTGTTTTGTCAGTTAGAATGATCTGCATTTATTGCCTGTGCATTCTCATGGTGCAATGTAATTTGTTAAGCTGTTATGCTGTATGCCCTGTAACCGAGCGCGGACCTCGTCAAGCCAAGTATGGCTTTTTGTCTGCGTGTCCTCAGTACTCATAATATTGAAATAAATTTCAATTCAATTCAATTCAAATCTGAAAGACGCGGGCTCGATCCCGGCCGCTGCGGTGGAATTGCGATGGCGGAAAAATCATAGAGTCTCGTGTATTGTGCGATATCAGCGTGCGTTAAAGAACCCCAGATGGTCGAAATTTCTACAGCCCTTCACTACGGCGTCCCTCATAGCCTGAGTCGCTTTGGGACGTCAAACCCCCATAAACCATAAACCTTCATAAACTGCATATGACTTCTATCCTGTTTGATCAGAATCAGTTTGTTTTAAACGATCAAAGAGTGTGTACTCGTAATTTACAAAAACAGGACGAGGTGTCAAAGCCAACGGCTGCACAGGGGACCTCCTGTTATAAGTGTGTAAAAAATAACTGCATATTATCAACAGCGGATAAAACTGCAACTGATTACGTAATGTAATTTGTGAACCACGCAGAAATGCTAAATGGTGCCACTACAAATTTATCATAATTTAAGTAAATATATATTGTCACGTTGTAGTGACGGCAGTCCAGCGGTCAGGAAGACACCAGAAATACTTTCAAACGAAGCTCTTTATTTGGGCTGACTTGCGCCCTCAAAAGAACTGAATCACTCAGTGGCGGCGTAAGCAACAAGCGTGCTCGTCAATCGTCGAACTACGAATGCCCGCCGCTCGCGGCATCGCTCAATTTAAAGCCGGCAAGGAAACTTCCAGATAACAGGACAAGATCATCTACACTAATCTGGAAAAACCTAGATGCAGCCTTTCATGGCTGCGATCATTCGAGATTAGTCTGGTCGCTTCTCGCGTCACGAACAAAAGTGATAACAACCCTTTCCTGCAGCCTTGAGCGTGAACGAACAAACACAACAATGATACGTGGCATTACCCCCCTTCCAAAGAAGCATCGTCTCGATGCTTTAAAATGAAAATAAACACGGAAAATGAAACTTCGAGTGCTTTAGCGTTCATAATATGGCTTCAGGCGTACGACATGTACGACTTCCGGGCGTGGGCGGCGTCGCTGAGATGCTGTCGTGGCGTCGGGGATGACTTCATAGTCGAGGTCACCGATCCGACGGAGAACCCTGTACGGGCCAAAGTAGCGTCGCAGCAACTTTTCGCTCAATCCACGGCGGCGAACTGGCGTCCATATCCAAACCCGATCACCTGGCTTGTAATGCGTGTCTCGTCGGCGCAGATTGTAGCGTCGGGCGTCGGTGTGCTGCTGGTCTTGAATGCGAAGCCGTGCAAGTCTTCGGGCTTCCTCGGCGCGATGAAGGTAGGCGGCGACGTCGAGGTTGTCTTCGTCGGAAACGTGCGGGAGCATTGCGTCGAGTGTTGTTGTGGGCTTCCTGCCGTATACCAGCTGGAATGGAGTAAACCTGGTTGTCTCCTGGGTGGCAGTATTATAGGCGAAGATCACGTAGGGCAGAATAGAGTCCCACGTCTTGTGTTCGGCGTCGATGAACATGGAGAGCATGTCTGCGATGGTCTTGTTCAGACGCTCTGTGAGTCCGTTGGTTTGCGGATGATAGGCAGTTGTCCTCCGATGACTTGTCTGGCTGTACTTTAAAATGGCTTGCGTCAGTTCCGCTGTAAATGCTGTTCCTCTGTCTGTGATGAGTACTTCGGGTGCGCCGTGTCGGAGGAGAATTTGTTCGACAAAAAATTTTGCAACTTCTGTTGCGGTACCACTAGGCAACGCTTTTGCTTCGGCGTAGCGGGTCATGTAGTCGGTGGCCACGATGATCCACTTGTTACCTGATGATGAAGTAGGAAAGGGGCCGAGTAGGTCCATCCCGATTTGCTGAAAGGGCTTAGTTGGCGGTGGTATGGGGTTCAGGAGTCCGGCTGGTCTAGTCGGTGGCGTTTTGCGTCGTTGACACTCGCGGCACGTTTTCACGTAATGCGAAACGTCGGTAGCTAGCCGCGGCCAATAGTACTTCTCCTGGATGCGGTGCAACGTGCGAGCAATCCCGAGATGTCCTGCAGTCGGCTCATCATGACATGCCTGCATAATTTCTTGCCTGAGATTTTTGGGCACGACAAGAAGATGCACTGTCCTGTTGGGCGCGAAGTTCTTCTTCAGAAGGACATTATTGTGAAGGACGAAGGACGACAGTTGGCGCTTGAACCCTCGGGGAGGCGATGCGGTCTTGCCTTGCAGATAATCAACCAGGCTTTGCAACTCAGGGTCCGAGCGCTGCTGCTGCGCGAAAGTGCTCGCGCTTACCGGTCCTAAGAAAGCGTCGTCGTCTTCCTCTTCCGGTGCTGCGTCGACGGGGGCTCGCGACAAGCAGTCTGCGTCGGAGTGCTTGCGGCCAGATTTGTAGACTACAGTTATGTCGAATTCTTGAAGGCGCAGGCTCCAACGAGCAAGGCGGCCGGAGGGATCTTTCAAATTGGCTAGCCAGCACAGAGCATGGTGATCGCTCACAACCTTGAATGGTCGTCCGTACAGGTAGGGGCGAAATTTCGACGTGGCCCAAATAATGGCGAGACATTCTTTCTCGGTGGTCGAGTAGTTGGCCTCGGCTTTCGACAGTGAACGGCTAGCGTACGCGATAACCTTCTCCTGTCTGCCATTTTTCTGAACGAGGACCGCTCCTAAGCCCACACTGCTTGCATCGGTATGAACTTCGGTCTCGGCGTTTTCATCAAAGTGCCCGAGCACAGGAGGGGACTGTAAGCGGCGCTTCAGTTCGTTGAAAGCTTCCTCTTGCGGCCTTTCCCATTTAAAAGGCACGTCAGCCTTGGTAAGTTGGGTCAAAGGTTCAGCGATGCGCGAAAAGTTCTTGACGAATCGCCGGTAATAAGCGCATAATCCAAGGAATCTGCGTATAGCCTTCTTGTCATTAGGCTGTGGAAACTCTGCGATCGCAGCCGTCTTCTTGGGGTCTGGTCGAACTCCATCCTTGCTTACGACGTGACCAAGGAACAGCAGCTCCTCGTAAGCGAAGTGGCACTTCTCTCGTTTCAGTGTCAGGCCTGAAGACTTGATCGTTTCCAGCACTATCCGAAGCCTTCTGAGGTGGTCTTCAAAGCTTGAGGAGAAGACAACAACGTCATCTAAGTAGACTAGGCAAATCTGCCATTTCAAGCCTGCGAGCACCGTATCCATTACTCGCTGGAACGTCGCTGGGGCAGAGCAGAGGCCGAATGGCATCACCTTGAACTCGAAGAGTCCGTCTGGCGTGATGAACGCAGTCTTCTCGCGATCTCTTTCGTCGACTTCAATTTGCCAGTAGCCGCTCTTCAGGTCCATCGATGTGAAGTACTTAGCGTTGCACAGCCGGTCCAGTGTATCGTCGATGCGGGGGAGGGGGTAGACATCCTTCTTCGTAATGTTGTTCAGGCGGCGGTAATCGACGCAAAAGCGAAGGGTGCCGTCTTTCTTTTTCACTAGGACGACCGGTGCTGCCCAGGGGCTCCTCGATGGCTGTATGACGTCGTCACGAAGCATTTCCTCAACTTGCTTGCGGATAGCTTGGCGTTCTAGCGGCGATACGCGGTAGGGGCTCTGTCGCAGTGGTCGCGCGTGTTCGTCTGTGACAATGCGGTGCTTGGCAAGCCGGGTTCGTCGCACATTCGATGCTGATGAGAAGCAATCGGTGTACCTTTGAAGAAGACTGCGTATTTGGTCTTGTCTGCTCCGGGGTAATGCCGGGTTGATGTCGAACGTGGGTTGATGGCCTTGGTCAGATAGTTCTGCGGGTTGGTCGGGTAGGGCAAATACGTCTCTGATGTCTGCCAGCTCGTCGAGGAAAGCGATCGTCGTACCTTTGTTTAGATGCCGGTATTCTTCGGTGAAGTTGGTTAGTAATACCTGGGCTTGGCCATTTCGGATTTCGGCGACTCCCCTCGCGACGCCCAATCCTCGATCCAGGAGTAACTGGGTGTTCCCCTCGATAACGCCTTCGGCATTTTCGATGTCTCCAGTACCTATGCCGACGAGAACACTTGATCGGGGTGGCACGCTCAATGCTTCATCGAGGACGTTTAAGGCAACGTGATGAGTCGCGCTCGTCGCAACAGGTATGGCTTTTTCCGTGGAAAGCTTGATCGACTTAGATCGAAGGTCGATGATCGCCCGATGTTCGTTCAGGAAGTCCATTCCCAAAATCACGTCTCTCGAGCATTGCTGTAGGATCAGGAAGGTTGTCGCATAGGTTCTCCCATTTACAGTAACTCTCGCGGTGCAGCGTCCTGACGGCGTAATCAGGTTGCCACCTGCGGTGCGGATCAGCGGGCCATCCCAGGTAGTTGTTACCTTCCTGAGTCGGACAGCGAGTGACCCACTCATGACGGAGTAGTCAGCTCCGGTGTCCACCAAGGCAGTAACCGCGTGATCGTCGATCATAACTTCAAGGTCACTTGTTCGCGTTTTCGCATTGCACGTTGTCTTCGGTGTACGATCTCGGCTTCGTCGAGTAGTGAGGCTGCGGTGGGCGTACTGCGACGTTACTTCACTGGGCAACGGTAAAAGCTTCAAGTCTGGCCGCGTCGTCGTCGTCGTCGTCGGTGTCGTCGTCGTCGGAGCTGTCGTCGTCGGTGTTGTCGTCGTCGGTGTTGTCGTCGTCGGTGTTGTCGTCGTCGGTGTTGTCGTCGTCGGTGTTGTCGTCGTCGGTGTTGTCGTCATCGGTGTTGTCGTCATCGGTGTTGTCGTCGTAGTTGAGGCATGGTCTTGAGTACTCGTCGATGGAGGATCTTTATCATTGCGCTTAGAAGAACCTCACCTCCAGAGGCTGCTTTATTTAGTTTAACCTTCGGGGGCTGGGGGAGCGTCCACGCATGGCGTAACCTCGGCTAGGAGATACAAAGCGCGGGGACGATGGCGACGGGGAACGTGATAGGCGGCTCGGCGATGAGTATTCTTCCCGACGCAAAAACTCCTCGATTTCGGCTGGTCGCTGGCCGGGTCGGGGTCGTGGAGCGTAGTAAGAGAACCCTCGGATGCCCAGTCTTCTGTATGGGCAGTGCCGGAGGACGTGACCGGCTTCGCCACAGTGGAAGCATAGTGGGCGGCGCTGGTCGGGAGTTCTCCACTCGTCGCATTTCCTCGGCTGCGCGCGTCGCTCGTAGGACGGGCGGGTTGGGGCGAGTGGGCGGCGGTCCAACGCAGCTGGCTGAGGGCGATAGGGGCTTGGGTCCCGTCGTCGAGGTGCAGGACGGCGCACAGCTGCGGCGTAAGTCATGGCTGGGGGCTGCAGAGGCTGCGTGGGTGTCGGCGTCACACCCAAGGCCTGTTGAACTTCGTCCCGGATTACGTCAGTAAGTGGTGAAACCTGCGGCGGCGTTCCATTTGGCAGCAATCGTCGGAGCTCTTCTCGTACTACTTGGCGTATAACCTCCCGCAGGTTATCGTTGTTAGCGGCGTCCAGGCAGTTTGCTGAAAAAACACGCTGCTGGCGCTCATATTGGCGGGCTCGGGCGTCAAGTGTTTTTTCCATCGTGGAGGCCTCTTCTATGAATTCCGCCACGGTTTTCGGTGGGTTCCGTACGAGGCCGGCAAAGAGTTGTTCTTTAACTCCTCGCATAAGCAGCTTGACCTTTTCTTCTTCCTTCATGTTTGAGTCGGCACGCCGGAAGAGACGCTTCATCTCCTCAGTGTACACTGCAACGGTCTCGTTTGGGTGTTGTATGCGAGACTGTAGCAGCTGCTGGGCTCTCTCCTTTCTCACGACGTTTGTGAAAGTCTTGAGAAGCTGCTCTTTGAAGGTTGCCCAATTCGCGAGGCTGGCTTCCTCATTCTCAAACCAGACTCTTGCTGGTCCCTCCAGGGCAAAGAAGACGTACCTAAATTTCATGGCATCGTCCCAGTTGTTAAAGACAGCCACTCGGTCGAACTGCTCCAGCCATTCTTCGGGGTCGGCGCCAGGCGAAGCGTCGAAGGTTGGTGGCTCCCGGGGCTGCTGCAGAATGATTGGAGTCGTCGTCTGGGGCAAGCTCATGGTGGACGTTGCTGCTGGCTTTCGCTTCCGGGTAGGGTCCGGCAGATTCCCGAACTCTGGTGCGTCCCCTTGCAGGCGTCGGCTAGCGCGGTGGACTGGACTCAGGTCCTGCGGTTGATGACTCAGAGGGCTGGCGTCACGGCTTGTAGGGGGTGTCCGGAACATGAAAGGCCACCCAGCACCTCCACCAGATGTCACGTTGTAGTGACGGCAGTCCAGCGGTCAGGAAGACACCAGAAATACTTTCAAACGAAGCTCTTTATTTGGGCTGACTTGCGCCCTCAAAAGAACTGAATCACTCAGTGGCGGCGTAAGCAACAAGCGTGCTCGTCAATCGTCGAACTACGAATGCCCGCCGCTCGCGGCATCGCTCAATTTAAAGCCGGCAAGGAAACTTCCAGATAACAGGACAAGATCATCTACACTAATCTGGAAAAACCTAGATGCAGCCTTTCATGGCTGCGATCATTCGAGATTAGTCTGGTCGCTTCTCGCGTCACGAACAAAAGTGATAACAACCCTTTCCTGCAGCCTTGAGCGTGAACGAACAAACACAACAATGATACGTGGCAATATAAACGCAGAGAGGAAAGCAATTCAAGTGAGTGAATGATAAAATCTCAAGAAAAGAGGACCAGTTCTTGCCAATAGTAAATACAGTAGATAGAACCAGCTAAGAAACTTTCCAAACATCTGAACTCTATGCGCAATAAGGCTAGTAAGAGCAGGGGTTTATTTATAGCTACAGATCAAGGCATCGGTAAGAAGGGGAAGAGTCAATGGCACATCTGGAAATAATGATAACAAAAAATTTTTGAAACAAAATGATGCACGCAATTGATCATAAGAGAAAATCGATTTCACCAATGCTTTCTTTGGACGAAGAAAATTGGAAAGGGCAGAGAAGCTTCCGAGCAGGACGTCGGCAGAGCCAAATTGTATTCCCATTATGTTAATAAAGAAATTGGGCCCATATTCAAAACAAACCTTAGCAGAGGTAGCGAACAAAATGATAATCGATGGGAAACCCTCCGTTCGGTGGACACTAAGCAGGATGAGCATGATATATAAAGGAAACGGGGACAAAGCTGACATAAGCAACTACCGTCCCATAAGAAGAGCGCCAGTATGGTTCGAGGTCTGTCCGGTGGTAAAAGGTAATAAAGTTATTAAACACTGACAAATTATTCATCACTTCGCGATCGTTTAAAAGCTGGTGGCGATCTCCCCAGCTGGTATTTTTATCAGCTAAACGCTCTGCAGACAGCGACTTGTCATAATTCAACAAGGCCAGAAAAAGAATGTTGAACAAGAAGACAGCCACAGGCAAAACAAGAAAGGCAGAACGCGGTTAGCTTTAAAAAAAGGTAACTACGTGACAGGACTAAAACAAGACGAAGCACCGCCTACAAAAGTCGTTGCTCTGACCTGCATTAAGAAATTAAAAGGCATGAGAATGGCGACACTCATGCTCATACTGTGGAGGGTGTTCTGACCCGGGGCTGAGGCTACGTCGCAAAGCTGGAAGACAGGCTTTGCGGCTTTGCACTTGTTCCGGGAACTTACTTCGCATCTGCGGCATCGAAACGTAGGCCTGTAAAGCTGTAGAGACTTCTTGACGGCCAGATCTCTCACTTGCAGTATTTACGCCGCCGACAACCAACTGGGCAACCAAGCACCGCGAGCAGAAGTGTATTGCAATTCATTTTGTTTCCACTGACTTGGAATTCATATACTGGGAATTTAACATCATGTGTTTAAATTAGAAGGTCAACCTCTCAGATGCGAACCAGATTTTTTTTACATCTCGCCTCGCTATTCTCCTGCAAACCGATCCCCCAAGTAATTATTTAGGAACTCCTGGCGCCAGATGCTTAAGTTCTTTCTTGAAGTCATTAACATATTCTCTGCAGCTATTGGTGTACACAGAGTGCGCAGAACATTCGAGGCGTTCTAGCCCCTTCCTTGTTTCCGTGAACCTCGTCTAAATAGGTCCATCAGGAACTAAAATTCTCTTTATCTCCTACAAAACTGGACGGCCCACTACATTTAAGGAAAACCTGAAGTATAAAATACTGCCGCGTTCCATGTTGAAATATTCGGCATAAAACTGGAATAAAAGGCGTGATAGTAGCGCTTATAAATCGAAAAGGCTTCTAAGCTACCATTGGCAGTTGTTTCTGAACTGATTACCCACCACTTCCTTCATGAATTGACCATTTTTCAGTGGGGTAGCCCTGTTGTAACAGTTTAATGGCAGGCAAACGCAGGTGTCAACTACATAATACGAGATCAGGAAAGGATGAGCGTAAGTCGAATACCGTGAGAGAGTGCTCCTCACTTTCGGTATGGCTACAAAATGTCCAAGATGCACTATGCTCTCGCAGCAACGTTGAAAGAGGCAAAGTTTATTTTTCAGCACTTTTTTATTCATTCCTATCATCGCTGATAATTGCTGGGCTCATACTACTCAATGATCAGGCTTAAGAGTTCACATGAAAACATGTTTTGCTTTCGCTCCAGTTTTACTTGTCCACTTTGATGTCCAAGCGCATGCTACCTAAGTTTGCCATTCAAGGTGGCAATACGTACAGTCTTGGCCAAAAGACCTAAGGCCAAAGGCTTTTCGCTTCAGCCTCATAATAGAGCCATTACGGTACTGTTAAAGACCGATGGACCATGAAATGCTAGAAGAAGGTTTCTTCTGGATGTATAGAATTTCTCTACTTGACTTGTGTTTTTAATGATCCGCTACAGGGAGCATTCTAGGACATTCATTTCTCTATAGCTGAACGCTGTTGCCTTAGGACTTTTGACCGTAACTGTACATAAGACCACGATAAGGAAAGCATGAATAACTGACGTTTATACATTCCGTTTAACTCGCATTCAACTTCGCTTAAGCCAACGCTTTCGCCTTAACTTTAAACACCACAGGCAAAATCTCCTTAACGAACTCATCCACAAGTTTTCGCATGAAGTCTCCAACCGAAGCAGCGAGACATTCCCTCCCGAACTTGGAGACTCTGAAAAACGAAACAAAAGCAAAATTAATTATCTCCACATTACAGCCACAGTTACCATTTCAGCAAACACGTAAAGTGCGATCCTCCTTTTCCAAAATGTGGTCACATGTTAGAGTCAAAACAGCAGTCTTTCAATTGGAAAACCTTACTAAATACTGTTTAAATAGCACGCCGGTCTCCTAATGTAATATGATGACCTTTCTACCTATTTGAGTTAGGCGCCTAATTTATTTTATATTACAAGTTTCATAGCTCAGCCTGGGTAATATTCATTAATTTTTTCCCCCTTCCGTAGAGAGCGTTGAGAGAGCTGGTGGCACTTGTGCTGCTGGGTGACGCACGTTCAGCTATACCTACGGCAGAAAATGCGCTTTCAAGCAACAGACCACTGCATGCTCCTTCAAGCGAACAGGAGGCATCTTGGCAAGTTTAGAGGCGTGATTCGGTAAAGGAAGAAGTTCGCAATATCGAGTAACATAGACGTGCATAAAAGGCAAAGCGCAGAGCTTCGTGCGACCGATTTATCTTCCCAAGCAAGCGCACCTGAGAACATTCTGGATGCCCAAATCACACTTCAAGCAAAAAAAAATCGAAGGTCACTACATTCAAACTGAATCTGAAGGCATGGTTAGAAAAGAACCCCCCCCCCCGACAATGTGACTTGTAACGAACCATCTTTTTGACTAGCAAGGACATTATAGTTTTTTTCACAATTTGTCTTTGATGCGGCGTGAAGGTAGCGCACAGTATTTTTTTTTTCATTTCTTCCAGTGTAAGTGTCCTTCTGAACTGTTTATAAGTGATGGTTTAAAAATTTACGTCAATTGGAAGGAAGAGTTTTTTTCCATGCCTGTCTTTCAAGTAATACTTTGCTTTGGGCTCTATGGTTCACATTTGTAATCTGTTGTGAAGACGGCGTTAAACATAACAGGAACAAAGAAGCGATAAGGATCGACGGGACCCGCGCCTCATTTACCTCCTTATTTAGCACCCCAAAATGAGTTTACACAAACGTAGGCGTCAGTTGTTTAGTTGGATCCTTCAATTTCAATGACCAAGTCTTGGCGTAATCACCACTGTTTGGCGCAATTGGTGTCATGCTGCGGTCATGATTTTGGCCAAAATAGATGCATTATCACAGATCAGCACAAACAATAAATAACCGAACCTAACAGCAAACTCAAAGCGAGTTCTTGTATCGACGTATTAGTTTATAGCTACCTTATATCTTATCAGGAAGAATTAGATACGGTTTTTTTACATATGTGGGGCCCTCGAAATAGGGCCGAAACATTTTTTTTTTCCTCCTGCAAAGGTGTTCAAACATCCACGGGTGCTCAGTGCCACTGGGTGCATACTTTCAGGTACATGAACTTCCTCATTTCACTTTATAACAGCTCACGATGCGTGCAAGTAGCCTATTGTAAAACTAGGGCATCGCAAAGCATTACCAAGGAACTCGAATCACACATCTCCTGATGGGAAGAAAGCACAGTGTTCCTGTATATGCTCCGGCAGGGAGCAAATTTCTGCGAATGTCTGCCATTATGTTCCAAGCTCTGCGGGAAATCGGCTTCTAGTGGGGCCCGAAGGCATGATACAGGAATCTGCGCATGCGAAGAAGCAGATCGGAAGAAGTGTAAGTCGGCTGAACCGCAACTAATAGAGTGGCAGTTTGAAGGCACCCATACATACATACAGCACACAGCACATCTAATAAAGAGGGAGTTGAATACCTTCTTATTTACAGCAGTTGACCTTATATACACCTCAGCGCCTATAAAAACAAGTTTGTTCTACGGAGAGACAAGAAGCGGTCCGCTATGAACTATTTCTTCTTTTCAGTCATCTGGTTACGTTGGAAGCAAAGTCACCTTGTTGTCGCGGTTGTTGTCTTGTGTTAAAGTGCCTTAAACTATCTCCAACTACTCTTTCCAAAGAGGGTGCCACATTACAAAAGTCGTCGCATAACCCGAAAAAATTGGGCAACAACATGCTGACAGAAAAGCAAGTTCCCAATGAAAGAATTAATGAAAAGCTGAAAAAGGTAGATGAGTAAACCACGACAACAAAGTTCAAGTGATCTTACTCCGTCCAGAAGCTCTTTGCATCCCCGGTGTACTTCTTGTCTCCGGCTGTAATGAAAAAGACCAGGTGTGACGCTAAGCAAGCAAAGAGGTAAAATAGCAATTGGAGTTGAAGTGGATCCGTGGACCTATTTTAATTGGCCTTCATAAGTAGATATCCGCGTTAGTTTCATAAAGAGGCTAGTTTCACTCAAAAAGCAGCTTTCATAAGTTAAAACATAATCAACAAATGAAGCACAGGTACCGCCACGAACAGCCGTTTGATAAACAAACTAAAACCCTTAAACAAACTCAAAGAAACTCGTAAACAAACACTAACTCGTACACAAACTAACAAAACTCAAAGTGAATACAGTTCTTGTCGCACATCCCAGAGCGTCGGCTGCAGCAATATCCACTTCTAGACGGCGATCACAGAGTAATATTTGTTTCGATATCACAAGCTTGAATAGAGTGCTGGGAAGTTGACGTGCCGTTCCTTATAAAAAATGGTCTATAGATTCGCGATAGACTTCCTTACAGACTTTACTGCCTTTTTTCAGATATTCCCAATTGCCAGTTCGTCTTCGGCAGAGTGTTCACAGAAAAGAGTTTGCGAAAAATGTGTGTACATAAATACCGGCTGTTTAAACGACCACTTTCCAAAATTTTCAGGAATAGCTTCTTGGGGTAAAAATATGCCTCTTGCTGCATATTATCACCAGTGTTGGCGGACACCAGGAAACCGGTGGATTGTCTTGAGTAGTAAGCTGGTGAACTAATTTTTAATTATTATCTGTTGAATAATAGAGTTAGGCGCCTAGTAAGAATTCGAGGTTTCCAGCTGGGGTTTAGTGATATTCATAACAGCGTTTAGAATTTCGAAAACGGGATTATCCTCCACGATCTGGCTCGACAAAATTTGGCGTTTTCTACTAGTTATGCGCACCCGATGCATCGCTTTGCCTGCATGCTTTCGAAAGCCCATGCATTTTCGCACGATGCCGCCAAATTTTGTTGCATCGAGGGTAATCGTGTTTTCGATATTCTAAAAACTGACATGCTCATTGACCATGTTAGTCAATGACCGGCTACAAATCTCTAATGACCGGCTACAGATCTCTAATTGCAAATAGGCGCCTAGCTCTACTAGCTATACAAAAGATAAGAAGGGCTTCATTCCTTAAAAGATTCGACGCGGCTGCTGAGATTAAACATAAGCCAATATACTGACCACACTTTACCCATCCTCACTGATGCGCAGTGGCACTTTCTTCCTTACTTAATGACGTAACATAGAAGGAAGCGAACAGTCACCGAAACCCAGCAACGATAAGGAGAATCTGTATTTTATTTATAATTTGGGCTCTTGAATGACGGAAATGACTAAAGGAGATAGAAGTGTATTTTACCTCAAAGGTAATTGGTTAGAAAGTAGATAAACAACTACATGCCTCCAGTAGGATCAGAACCTCCGTATGTCATGTGCGGTGCTTTTTCAACTCAGCTATGGCTGTGGCTATCCCACCTTCTACTCTCGAGTGCATTCGGGTTGTGTTTAACCTATCCATGAGGCCGTTCACCAGCTCCACCGTTGTCCGTAACGAAGAACGTAGATCATCCTGGTTTTTTTTTCAAATTCAATTCAATTTCAATTTATTTTCGAATTTCTTTTACAGGAAATACAAACAATTTTTGGACCCACAGCCAGCGGCTAGTTCGGGTCCAAGTACACGAAATACGTAAAAGCAAATTCAAAAACGACGGACATATACAGAAAAGCGTAAGCGTAGTACAAGATTAAAAGCAAATCAATCTAAATAACACTGGTAGATAACATTTGGCGCGGCAAAAGAAAGAAAATAGCTTTGAAAAGTTGTTTTCCTTCACCTTTGTAATCTTTAAATTAAAAAATTATCATGCCAGTAAATTCCCATCAAGAACTCTTAGGCGATCCTCAGTGGATCGTTTGAATGCCTTAGCAGCCAAACGTTCGTTATATCCCAGACTTACACGCTTTAGTTAGTCACATCCGAAGTAGTACACTCAGGTGCGTTATATCTGAGATAGCATACTTAAGTTCGTCATATCTGAGCTTCATTATATCATGACAATGGTATATAACAGATGGCATAATTAGGTTACATAAAGGTCGTTATGTCCGAGGTGGCATACTGCTGCCTGCCACGGTGGGCAAGTGACAACCAGCTAACTGGGTTGTGGCAACCTGCTCTCCACTGGCTACTGACAGACGATGGTTGCCACCTCCTCTTGCCCAGAGCCTTCAAATACTAATGCATTAATCAATATCAGAGGTTAAAACCCACACACGCATTTCCCTGAGCGTTCCTTCCTTATGTACATAAGTTATAGTGAGTCCCTAATCTCCCTACCCTTGTCTGCTCTACACCATGTGGTTGTCGGTTTTCTTGGGTAATTTAAGAAACCACCCTTCAACACTCCTACGCAGCTAGATATGCGCAGTCAGCAGCCGTTGGTGCAACACTACAACGTTGGTCAAAAATGAACGGCGAAAGGCTGAATTAGGCGGTAACAAGAACAACCAGAAAAAGAATAAGTGTAACTGCGTGAAGTTTGAGACAAATGGGCAGTATCTTTTATTCAGTACAGTGATTAATTAATGCCTGTCGAAATTTAGTAGCGTCGCGCTCGTTAACAATGAAGTCGGGTAGCAGGTTTCAGTTTTCTATTGGAGTTGGAAGAAAAGATTTATAAAATGCTAAGGTCAATCCATGTATACATTGAATGCTGAGGAGGTTAAACAGGCGGCGCGATGTTCTGATGGGAGCTAGGAATGATGTTTCACGAAGATCAGGAAAATTGTAATATAATTTATGAAAGAGGCAGAGTCGTGCAATTTTTCGTCGGAGCTCTAGTGGCTGAATGTTAAGTGCAGATTTAATCCTGGTGATACTGTTGTGTCTATTGTAATTGGAGGATATAAAACGGGCTGCTAGGTTTTGAATGGCTTCTAAGGTGTTAATTAAGTATGCTTGGTGAGAATTCCTTATAGCCGCTGCATAAGCAAGTATGGTATGGGTGAATGTTTCGTATGCTAATTTTCGAACAGAAAGGGGGGGGGGGGGCTAGGTAGAGGGATCTTCGGATGAGGCCAAGCGATTTTGGTGCTCTAGATGCTAGATGTAAGATGTGTTCCGACCAGGTTAATTTGCTGGAGACAGTGATTCAAAGGTACCGATATGATTGGACTTGGGTTACCGTGTTTGACAGGAGTGAATATGCGGGTCTGATGTTTGAACGTTTTCGAGATACTTGCATGAATTGGCACTTTGAGACATTCAGCTGCATAAGCCAGTCGGAACACCACCGTTCTATTATGTGTGTGTCATTCTGAAGCGATAGTTGATCCCTGTTAGTAACGATGTGACGAAAAAGGACGCAATCATCCGCAAAAAGCCGAATCGTGGATGAAACACCGGAAGGAAGATCATTAATAAAGATTAGAAAAAGAAGAGGGCCAAGAACGGAACCTTGGGGAACGCCAGAGATTACGTTAGTAGTACTTGAAGGATGATTGTCGATTACTGTGTATTGGGAGCGACCTGTTAAAGCAATGTAACCATGATAAAACGAGAGGATCGATAGACAGTCCAGAGAGTTTAGACATGAGGCGAAGATGGGGCACGCGATCGAAGGCTTTAGAAAATTCTAAAAAGATAATGTCAGTTTGGAATGAAGAGTCGATATTTAAGTGGAGGTCAGTGGTTAATTCAAAATGCTGAGTTTCACACGTGAAACCGGAACGAAAACCATGCTGCTTAGTAAAAAAGAAATTGTTCTGATCGAGGTGTGATGCGACATGTGAATATATGAAGTGCTCTAGAAGCTTGCAGGCAATACATGTAACAGAGATTGGGTGATAATTAGAGGGAACTGATCTGTTAGCCGCTTTAAACACCGGCACAACTTTGCTTATTTCCCAATCTTTCGGAAGCAAACCCGTTAACAATGACTGTTCAAAACTCACTTGAAGCAATAGGCTAGAGCTTTCCTTAGTGGTCTTAAGAAATTTCGCAGGTATTCCGTCAGGGCCTGGTGCGCTCGACATTTTAAGCCCATCAATTATTTTCACAATGCCTTCCGCTGTAATGTGAATGGGGGCATTTGGGAAAAATTTGAATTGGGAAATGATGGTATATTTGAGGGTGCTCATGGGTGAACACCGATGAAAAATATGAATTCATTGTATCTGAGCGGAGCTCTGTGAGAACAGATACACCACGTTCGTCAAACAAGGCGATGTCTCGTGAACGGTGAGTGCGTAGTGCTAGTATGGACCAAAATTTCTTAGGATTATTACGAATAACGTTCGGCAAGTCCTGATGAAAGAATTTCTTTTTACTGTGTCGTAATAACCTTGTAAATTCGTTCTCCCTTCTAGACAATGCCTTCTCCATCGCTCTTTAAAAGCTTCCGTATTTCTTCCTTTGCTAAGCACCGAGATACTCACGGTAACGACGATAGCGGGTCGACCTCAGGCCCGATCTGTGCTTGTAGCAAGGATTCCAGCCACATCAAGCGAACACACAGCTGCTGTGATTAAGAAAATCGTTTCGCCGATCCTTCGACTTCCAGAGTTCTCCACTGCCAACTATAACGCTTGATAGCATTGTACTGGCACCCGACTCTCCACTACAAAGAGTAAGACGCTTCTCTGTAGCATCTCAGTCTGTATGCTGCTCAATTCCTGCCTTGGCGGTAAGATTTTCACGAATATAGTGGATATCCTTAGCCTCTTGACCAATGCGTGAACGCCTTTCCGGCTCGAGACACCGCAGGAGAAAAGGAGCCCAATTCTGAAGACAAAGTCAATTCGTGTGCAGTATGAGCTCCGCGATTGCAGAACGAAATCTTACAATATTGTTGGACCGTGAGCACTTTCAGCTTACTGAAACGTTCGGACCACGTTTCTTATCGCTCTTGAGAAATACAGATCTGCAAGGATTTCAGCTCGGTGAATGTGTTACATTGTAGGTTTTAAAACGTTTTTTTCTGTCGGATTAATGACATTTCTGGGGCTCAGTCCATGTGGTTTCGTGAGCAGTTGTGCCTAGGTTGTTCTGCGGGACCTCGAAAAATAAAATGTTAAACGCTATTATTCACACAGGCCATTATTCTTTTTAAAGAAAAGAGCACACAGAGATTCGAGGTTCAGTACTTGCCGGCTCTCGTATGGATGACTCACCGCAGGTGTCAAGGTGACAATCGGATTCAGGCCTTTTATGAGACATGCAACACATCAGTGTTGCTCTTTACCAAATCATAAACTTTTCGCCTAAGGGTGTATCGCAAATTATTGTTTTCATTCCTTTACTTACCATCTCCTCCTGAAAATTCCTCCTTGAGTATTGTCGCCGTTACTGTAGGTATACCCTTCGCGATCAGCTGCTCCTTGCTTACGTGCTTCAAGTGATCAATAGCTTTCAGTCCGAAATACTTGAACGTTTTCATCACTTCGTCAATCTCCTCCGGGCTGTATGCTCCATGTTTCCTAAGTCCTGACTCAAGCTGGCTTCTCAGCTCGCTGCACACAAAAAAAAAGAAAAAAGAAAAACGATGTTCAGTTCCCAAAGCCGCGAAGAGCATAGTACGAACTAATGAATAAATACAATAACCATTCTATAATGGCATCTCCCATGGCCTGAGTCGCTTTGGGACGTTAAACCCCCCTAAACCGAACCATCCTGTAATGCGCAGTTGCTAAGTTGTTCACTCACGATGCCGTGTGTCAACATATTTCACCATTTCTTTCCCGCGCTTGATAGTACGCTGCTGGGAACAATGATCCAATGCTCTTTGGCCCCACTTAGCGCACACACATTATTTCTTTATGGTGTGAAGATTTCTAATGAAAATCGCGGTAACTATTGAATCCTAAAACAAAGATGCAGGGTCAAGAGCACTTCGTAAATTATTTTGAGTTGGCGATTTGTGTACTAGCTTACAAAGGCTTGTCACCGCGTCGAGAAGCGCAAGCTGAAGGCAGTATTAATATTAAATAATGCGTTGGTCGTCAGTCCCTACTCGTAACACGCAGTTCCTGACTGGCGATCAAATCAACCCAGGTGTTATTCCCTGTTCTTTCATCCACGAGCTAGCTTCCATTGAGAGCTCTGAATGAGCCGCTGAAACTAGGATGCCAGCATTGGCTGAGGCATCACGCGACCAAACTTGCTTGCGTTCATGCTATTGCGCGGTAAAGCGTGAGATAGAAGTCTAAAAATACTCTCGAACACAGCATACTAGTTAGCTCTGCACTATCTGCAGGGCGAAGGAAACACTTTCAAGGAAGGGTTGGCCAGACTGGCTTGTTACAAAGCTGAAGGGATGAGAAGGAAAAAAGGAGAGTGGAGGTTTTGGTGCAAAAGTGTTGCACTTACTATAGGGGACAAACGTTTCTCGACCAAGTGTGCCTTGAAAGAAATAACTGGTAATGGCGCAAGAAACGGGGACACAGAAGGCACACAAAAGACAGGACTGACGCCAACTTGCAACTGGGGTTTACTGCACCAAACCTGCCTTTTATACCACAACCAAGCCATATCAACAAATGCGTAAACGTTGCACATATCAAAGGGCAATTCATGCGAACACTGGCATTAAAGTAACGCTGATCATTACAGAATCTAATCTAAACAGAACTTGGGAAGCCAACTTATTTTCTGGCCAGCAGAAACAATAACAACGTCAACCAAGGCAAAAAGAAAAAAGAAACAAGAAAGCAACACACTGGCCAGAAAATAAGTTGGCTTCCCAAGTTCTGTTTAGATTAGATTCTGTAATGATCAGCGTTACTTTATTGCCAGTGTTCGCATGAATTGCCGTTTCATATGTACAACGTTTGCGCATTTGTTGATATGGCTTGGTTGTGGTATAAAAGGCAGGCTTGGTGCAATAAACCCCAGTTGCAAGTTGGCGTCAGTCCTGTCTTTTGTGTGCCTTCTGTGTCCCTGTTTCTTGCGCCATTACCAGTTTTTTCTTTCAACATGAACCAACTCGCCAAACTAGAGTTTTACGTGTGCCTTAAACAAAGACGACAGCTCTGTTATTAGCTGTCGTCTCGAGCCCACACTGGAGGTGAAAGAAGAGGATTTTGACTTTCCCGACCGCCAATGTGGTCCCCAGTCAGCGACTAACAATAGAGCTATCGCCTTAGTCTACGGCGCACGCGGTCCAAAGACATTTGTCCCCAACTGTACGCACATGAAGCTCAGACCAAAAAACGACCAAATAGCAGCTAGGCACCACAGGCTACAGAAGAATGGCCTGAGGGGCGAGTTTGTGCACGATGAAATGAATGGCGGTGGAACATGGACACTAACAAGACAGTCCACTAACAAGGGGGCACTGTGGTGTCCCCTTTCTTGTTAGTGTCCGTGTTGCGCCGCCGTTAATTTCACCAGGCTGCAGAGTATATCAACGGGGCAGTGGAAGTAGTTACCCACGCTTCGTTAATTAAGCTGACGGTAAGTCAACGATGCAGATTCGACAGCAGAGCGACAACACACTACTGTCCTCAGTACTTGCCCATGCACACCATGGACGCATAACAGAGGACAGGCATTCGTAGTGGCAGCTGCTTTCAATTTCAACAGGTTTGACCTAATCACTTGGTCACTACAGTGATCCCCTACGCAAAACCCCTCCCCTCTCAGGAACCAGGGTCTCTCTCTGAACTCATCAAATTATGCCTGCACAAACACACATTGAATAGTGACGGCAAACATGCGAAAACTACTATCGAAGAACTGCATTCTTACCGTTCCTGAATTTCAATTTCTTTTTGGCTGATGCTCATTTTTTCCTCTATGCCGGAGAGCTGTTGGAATGAAGAAGAATGCAGCTGTTTAACGAAGTGTTGCAGGCGCACAAGTATCTTCGCTTAGGCGAATTATGCGACATGGTTATAATTTTACATAAAGTTGGGTTCGAGTGGTACAGGAGGCATATTAAAGCACTTAAAAAGCAACTCAGTGGAATAAATAAAGTATATATTGCAATAAGGTCCCTTATAAAGCTCGAGACCAAATTAGGCAACATGACTATAAAGTGGCTTTTAGCCACACATGAAAATGACTACAACAAGGGTAGAAGCTGCGTTACCACTTGACCTTTCATTAAGCAAGTCTTGAGAGAAAGCTTAAAGAGACTCCCAAGCTTCGCTATATACCGTGCCAAAATCTAAAATTTCCCTCCACCCTAAGAAGAGATGAGGGTCTTAAAAATTTCTTTTTTTATTTGTCCACATAACTTGTTAAACTTTGACATGCAGGTGTATCAAAATGCTGATGTCAGATATGCATTTAGATTTCAAATGTCTCTCCGGGAAGGAAATTTATCGCAGAAAAACGTCCCTATTAGGCCATTTCTTTCGGGCCTTTATAGCAATTTATCGCCAAAAAAAGCTTTCTTCAGAATATGTAAGCGTTTACAAAGGTCCACCGCACACCCTAAAGTTTTTTTTTTCCTTCAAAAGACATAGATTAGCAATTGGACCAAGTGTGAGGTAATTACTGCCGTAATATTTGCTCTTTTCGACTTTGTTATCTATTTATGATGAACAAAATGACTTTATTGGCATTTTCTTTGTTTTAGGATGTATTGTGGGCCTCTTCAAATGTATGCTTATTATTAAAAACACTTTAACTCATAAATTACTATAAAGGCCCATAAAACATTGACATAATTAGGATATCTTATTTTGATATATATTTATTTCCACCCGGGATACTTCAAATCTTAATGCATATTCGAAATCAGCATTCTATGATATATCTGCGTACTAAGTTTCAGCAAGGTATGTTAAAAAAAGTTTATAATGCCCTCTTCCCCCATAAGACGATATACGTAGGGCATATTTATTTACACACTTAATATTTTTTTTACATATTCATTTTAACACCCAAAGGAACAACAAATGGAATTACAAGCGAGATATAACACAAACATACAAAGCCGGGTCACAACGAATAGCTATGTGGTAGCAACCAAACGTTATACGGATACACACAAGCCAATAACTGCAGCGCAAAGGACAGCAGCTCGCATGACACAATGGCACAACTACTGTACACGCATATTTCATATTGTAGAACAGGCATGGCAAGGAAATGGCTTTTATTCACATCAGCCTTGTGGTTCATTTCTCTTTACTTTCTATAAAGGATCTCGGCGCAGTGGAACATTGTTTTGCTGATCGAGGTAGAAATCACGGCTTGTGCAAGTTTCAAAATGATATATGCGAGCAGAATTTTTGGCACTGTTTCGAATAAAAAAAAAGCTGCCTCTCAGTAATTCTGGACACATGCTAAAATTCCTCCAGTGTTTAGTAAAGCCATAGAAACCGGTGAACTTGACCATGATTACCCACGGCAGGTTTTCGAGAGTGCCGTCTCTTAAAGTGCTGCTGTTTATGCAAGGCGCGCCTTCATGATGTTCCATTCGTAGGCAGGGAACGCATTAATTTTCGGTTATGATAAGTTGTGTCGACAATAATCAACATGCTAACAATAGGCGCAGTTTCTCCCAAAGTCCCTCATGCCATTACCGCCATACAAAGTGACAAAGCGCTACAGGCGAGATCTCACTGGGCTAATGTGGTAGGCGCTCGTCTGCCCCAGAATTTCTACGGTCTCAGTAAGTCGCATTGTGTGCCATTATAATTATCACGCACAATATTGTCACCTTTTCAATGTAGCTGCTTATTACGCACATAAACACTTTTAGCAAATTATAAGCGCTCCTTTATTTTTGTTCATTCATGCAAAAAGCAGCCAAATAACGGGAAGCGTTTCATCGTTTCGCGAGAAAAAAAACCAAAGCAGCCGACTTGCCAAAACTATGACCTTTAAACTCCCCAGAGTCCCCGTAAATGTCTATATGACCAAATAAGAATGCTGAAGGCCATTTTTTTTTTCATTCTAGTGTCAGTTTCGGTTTGATCTCCGCTGCGGTGAAATTTCCTTTGTCTGTTCTTATAGGTGAGAACACGTTCGCACGGTCTGAGGCTTGAAAAAATGAACCAAGAACTGCAGGTGTCTCCATTGCTCTTGTTTAATGGTCTTTACAATAAACGGCGATTGAATGCATTACAAAGCTGGGATTAGGATAACTATTTCTTTCGGTATAGCCACCTGCTTGTGAAAGTTTTATACATCAGGTGCCGGATTTAGCATGCTGCTAGCGCAAACATAACATAGCGAGAAGAGAGCCTGTGCTGCTCATTTCTTCTTTGCTCGAGAAGAGGCCTCAGGCTGTAATAAACCAACCAGACAAAGTAGTTATTCTACGTCTCTCTTCACGAGTTGGACGAATAGCGTTCGTTGCCAATTCAGTATGTCTATACATGCGGACGGGATGGCCGTTTCCAAATCGGAAATCCTAAGAACCTTTGTTTGCTAAAGCCATATTATCAATTCATGTGTCAAAGAGAGCCTACTGCTAATTGTTGTTCGTGGGGGCTGGGCGTCACGGAAAAACAGCTGCTCCCTACATTTATCACCCCTCAAGAAAATGACGCATCGGAACGGCAAGCACTCTCGCGCAAGGAGTAACTGTTTCTATAAATGTATTTTTAACGGTGTAAGAATGTGAATCATAAACACCGCTAACTTCCTTTAAATGTGTAGAGTGGTACACAATGTAGCTTCCGGACCGGCCCTCGTCGGCACTGTTCAGCCTTAAAATGCCCTACGATTGTTTAACTCGCAGTTCCTCTCTTACCTAATCAAACAGAAAAATAACTTCTCCTACAGCGTACACCGCTATTTGCCGCAGAGGCAATAAATAGCAGCTGAGCGAGATTTCTCATATCGTTTGCAGAGCTCTTGCTCAAATCAGAAGTAAGAAAATCACGCAGTACATTTTTTTGCGGATAGATACCCTGCCGCCTTTAGCAGATAATGAGCTCACCATGGTCCATTAGCGTTTGTGTCCTACGCAAAACGAATACTTAGCGCGAATGGTTACGCTGGCCCGCCAGTCATAAATCTTTCTCTTGTGCTGACACTTACCTCCAAACCCTTTACTGGGAAGTCCAACCGGTGCTTCCAGGAGTCGCTGGTTTGGAGGTACGACCTACGTGTCGGCTAATAAAACCGCTCTTGCTGCAGCGGGACATGGCGAATCTCCTTTTCTATCGGCGGTTATGACCACGTGTTCCTCTGATAAGGTGAGCTGCGGTGTTACCCTCTGAAGTCACACCTTATCCCTCTCGCTCGCACCGTTCACTGGTCGCGCAGCTCTCGATACTGATTACGCAGGTCTCTGAGGCGAGCCTTCAGTCTATCGCAATCGGTATGAATGTACACGCCCCTTTAATTGCATAGACAGCACTAATAGCAGTGTAGCACGATAGTGTAACCTTTTTATTCCAATTTTAGTTTGGTTTCCATTGCGATTCTTAACTTGCTGGGGTGATAATACAATATCGTTATAAACTAAGCCTGTAAATTGACCCACGAGCCCTTTAATATGAAATGGAATCAACAGAAAAAAAAAGAAATTACACTTGCCCCACACCCCACTTTCATTTACTGCTCTGAAATGGGCCGCAAGGCTCGGAGCCAAAATAGAACACGCCCCCTCAAAATTTTCTGCCAAGAATTTGAAAATAGCCGGTAAATCATAAGTTTACATGACGAAAGCCGCTGACTATTTTTCGTCCTGTATACAAACAAACCTCGAGTTCTCAACTTGGCATTAGTAACATGCTGGTGTGCTTGAAAGGAAGCATTCTAGCCAGCTACGTTTGCATTAGCAACCCTTTTATTCCTCATAGTATGTTATTACCGACTGAATTTTGCAGTTCCAGCTCTCTCACAACAGCACGCGTTGTAGATAAAAACATCAGCCTCTTAAATCAAGCACTGCCTCGTAAGCACCTAAAGCAGCAAAGCCTGTGGGCTGAAGCTTAGCCAGCTGTGGAATAGTGAGATTTTTTTTTAACCTATTTCCAATCACAGCTTAGTGCGCTCTTGGTCTAACAGATAAAGTTGCGAAATTTGAAAATAAAAACCTGCGACCGTGCTACCATCAGGGCCGACAAAACACTCCGTGACAGAAGGGAGATCTTTCCATTCTATATCTGCCTTCGTAGCCAAGCAAACCAGAAACAGCATTAAATTCAGTTTATCGAGAAAAAAAAGACTACAGATTCCAAAAAAAGTATAGCACTGGTTATACAGCAGCCGGAGAACTGCATAAGGTTTATTAGGCCTTAAATAAGCATAAAAGGAAAATTAGACGAAGGGAGGCGACAGTAGTAATATCATGTCTGAGCACCCCCCCCCCTGCCCCTCTCTTTCTTATTTCATGACGTAACCACAGTTCCACTGGTACCCTTTTCTTTTAAGATAAGAATAAATTGCCTTGAGAGTAACGTCAATCCAACTAAACCGAAATGGAAACGAAAGAGCAAAGGATATCTGTCTGGCAAAAGCAAACCTAAAGACCTCTAGACGAACGTACGTTCGAGAACTCCGCGGTAAGAAGGAATCTGTGTACGATGATAACAAGCCACTCGAAGCCCACGAAACCTAGTGCTATCATAGGCCGTACCAACAACGCCGACTTACACACAGCTGCACTCTGGAAGGTTTCCATGTGCAAGTAATAATTCTCGGGATAGGAGATTTTACCTGTAAATGAACTTCAGGGCAGTTGCCCTCTCCTCGAGATAGGTGTAAAGACTGAGAAACTAAGAAGGCCCCACAGGCTTATCTAGAACAATAAGACGCACGCTAGATAGTACTCCTGGAGAATTTCCAGGGGCTGTTGTCGGTGTAATGTATGCAACGACAATCGGGCACATTTGCTACCCGCAGTAACAGGAGAAAATTTCAGGGATTGCCTGAATCCTGATGCACTCTGAAAACCTCAGCATTATGATAGTATGAATCTGCTTTGTTTTGTACTTCCGCTTAATCTATAGTAAGGTTTTCGTAGCGAGAGTTCTTTACCACGAAGGCGTACGTGCTCATTCGCACCAGCGTAAAAGAGGCCAAGGTTGTTAACAGAATTTCATGCCTCGAAATGCCAATGCGGGATTGCTTGCGTGTGTGTGTGCGCGCGTGTGTTCGTATTTTCATTCGCTTGAGCATGTGTTTTTCATGGCAAGTGTGCGTGTGTGTGTATGTGTTTCGGCAACATTGTAACACACACCACCTGAATGAGTGCCAGCGATATGCGTGCTCCTTTCAAAAGTTCATGTTTTGATTGGACAGAACTTCTTGTGTTCACTTTTTTTTTGGTATTTTCGCTAAAGGCTGTGTGTACATTTTATACAAAACGATATTTCGAATTCAGAGTCCGAGGATGCCTCTCGTAAGGAGTAAAAACCTATAAGTAAACTGCAGCACTCACATGTGTACACGAACTTTATTGAACATGAAAAGAAACCTGATTTAAAGCCTCAACAGACACCGTCACCTATAGTTGTTAAGAAGCACTTTTAGACTGTAAACCGAACCAGAAACGTTCGTGTATCTTTTCATAAAATCGTGAAAAAAAATCATTGCAGCCATAATCTGTATATGACCTAGAAAACAGATCCCGAAGGAGCAACCTTATAATTCATGGTTTGGATGATCCCGGAAGTGAAACATAAGAGGAGTTGTTAGCTTCTGCATCACATTCCTCTCTTCCAATTTCGGAATGTAATATGAAGGAATTGACTGCTGCCACCCGTTTTTGTAGGCATGTAAAGAGTTGCAACAATAAGCCAGGTGACAATGAAATATGGAGTGGTAAATGATTTTCAAGACAGTTTTGACAAAAGCCTAACCGGCTCCAGTTTCTTTGAAGCTTGACCTTGAAGGTGACCTTGGCAAAACCTAGCATATTGCCGCGACTGGGTCCCGAACCCACGGCTGTGCGAACAGATGAGCTTCGCTTGCCACTGCAAGAGGGCACTGTGATATATCGCCGTCACTAACCACAACTCGTGTTAGACTGCAGCACACTTTCGCGCTCTGCTTTGCATATCGTCGTTTTCTGCGACTTCCATCTGCGGTGCGAACATATCAGGTCACCTTAACCTCCACCAGAGCTTCACCTGGCTCTAATATCGTTGCCAGACGTGCTGACGAGCCAGCAAAGCAGAACCATGAGCCAACCAGGATAAACACATGCTTTTGCACGTCTGCTCGGTTTAGCTACTTTAAAATCTTACCACTTTTAACGCTGCGTCGCCGCACGCGCCATCTATGGAAGCTTCTTGGATCCGGGCGTGCCAAAACAACTTAAAATCAAAGAAACTGCTTTTTCCGTGAGCCTGTAATGTTTAAAGTTGGCAGTTGTGCTGTTAATAAGCCTTAAATGTTGAGTGTTGTCAATTCACCGTGTTTTAAGAGGAACCCTATAACTACAACCGTCGTCTATATTGTGCTGCGTAGGAAGAAAGATAGTGTACTTCAACCCCGAACCTTCTGCTCCTTGCCAGAAAAGTTGTCGCCCAGTGCCCATGCCCATGTCTTTCTTTGCTGTCAGAAAGTTTTTTTTTTTTTTTTTTGATGCAGTGTATTCCCGTTTCAAGTTGTAGAAAGTGCCTCAGCTCGCCTTTATAAGGGCGAGTACATGATATCTTATTTATGCTTACCGCTACTGATTTCCACAATTACCTATGAAAATAAACAGTGGCTTTGTCGTAACTATTCACGGTTTTACCATAAGAAATGTTTTGTTCATTGTCACATAAAGGAGACCCTGGTGGGTCTTTACGTGTTATGGATATGCGAGGTTGCCACTGATGAATTTATACACTGAAATACTTGTGTAAATGTCGAACTAAGAAGATTTTAGCGCAGAGGAAAGATCAAGGACTCTGCATTCACCGACTAAATGTTAGTACGCCCATAGCGTTAAGTTATACAAGTACTAGCCCGTGAACTAATGTGATTTTGTGTCTGTGTGCAGCGTTATGGTATTACGGTACTGATGTAAAGGATGAATGCGTGCTGATTAGTACCTTGATAAAATACAAAATTAAATTGGCAATGACTAACTATGCATTGAAAACTCATAAGAGCTCAAAAAACGGGGCTGGATTGCGCCTGCCAGAATTTACCATGTACGCCGTAACATGTGAAATTGACGTCAACGTACAAACTCAGTCTGGCAGTGGGCGGCCGTCTTGAAAACAAAGTCTATCTTAGGCTCACAAGTTCTGCAGCCCCATTACGAATCCTGAAAGCAGTTAACCTGTGCTTCAATTTGCAGTCGACACGTGTCGCTTGAGTCGCCTGCGCGAGGGATGCGATTACCGTTTGAAGCTTAATGCCAAGTTCTGCTCCTAAATGTACATTATTTCCCGGCGCACCAGTAATGGTCCCGGCAGCTGAATTGTGGGAGCGTTGTGATCTGCTTTTCTCTAAACTAGGCATGACCATTGCGACCAAAGTGGCTATTCTAAATATTTTACAGGTCCAGCGGTGTGGCAGTTAACGCGTGGCAGGCTGTTTGGCAAATATTTTCCACTGACACATGAAACTGCCAGTTGCTGTCAGAGCCCTCCCTTAATTCCCCCTAAGAAAAGTGACCTATTTGAAGGCTGGCATTCGAGTGAAGTGAGGACCCTAGCGGGTCCCGACAAGCGAAACGGGGAACCGCTTGGAGAGGGCTCTTACGAACGAATCGTGCAACAGGGGGGTAACCCGGCCGACGGGGAAGTTCCTGCGCTTTGGATTAGATTTTACGCGATCCAGCGGCACTGAGATAAGGGTTCGCACCCATAACAGCAATGATTACTTCTTCGCCCTTCCACGGACCCGTCTGACGCGTTGGTCGTAATCTCGGAAGGCAGGTTCGTTTTCAGAGAGGGAACAAATGGCAGTACGTCGCGCGATAACGGTCCGCTAGAAACAACGCTAGGTCTAATAGAAACGCAGACACGGTGCACTTGCCTAACAAGCGCTGTAAGAGTGCAAGAATGAGAAGCAGAGATGATCTTGTTTTATCCAACGGTTCACGGAGTAACACACAAAAAAAGCAATCTCCTCGTTAACTTAGCATCACGCCAACACGCTGTTCGCTTATTGCGAAGATACAGGCATACATTAAAATTTATGACATTGATTTCGCCTGGAAATCAACGTCATTGTGGAGAGAGAAAGCATTGTTAAGCATTTTATAATCACGAGTCGCGGAGGCTTGAACATCCCGTGAATATACTAGCCAATAAACGTAACTAAGTGCTAAAAATGGCTAAAAGTCAGAAAAAAAACACGAGAATTATAAGTTATGGCCTACCTACCGCCATGCGCCTCTGTTCGGTGCTTAGCAGTAGAGAGTGCGTTCAAGTGGAATACTCCGTTCATTGAATTAATTCGTTAGAAAGTGCAGGCCATTCTACCGGGCGTTTTTTTTTTTTTTGCTGTTTACAGTTCATTATTTTAAGCGCTGCGAGAGACACTTGGTGCGGTCTAGGCGGGTGGACTGTACAGCAAGGTGTTTCAGTTTCAGTTTATTCCCTTTGAATGAAGGTTATACAAACCGGGTGATAAAAGCATCTGGGCCCTTAGCAAGCTGCTAGTTCGGGCCCATGTAATAAGTGTACAAAATAGCGTGCCCAGGCGTCAACATAAGAAACAAAATGTACATTTTATATGAATAGAAGATGTTACACAAAACTACAATCAACTGAAGCAAGCATATGCAACCAATGAATGAAAGAAAAGACAACAGAGGACGTTCGTTACAAGCATTGAATCATATATAAATGCAGATTAAAGAGTATTAGCTCATTCTATACAAACCAAGTAATACACTTTTTAGTAGACTACATTTCTGCTATAGATTGAAAGTTATTTTTATAGATAATGTCCTTTACCAAGCGAGAGAAATTTTAACCATTACTGGAAGAGCATTCCAGATTTTTGTACCTGTATATGTTAATAATCGCCTGCTGTATGTGTTGTAAATGGCGGGTAAGTTAAAATTATAATTATTCTCATTTCGTGTGAGCCTTTTTGGGGGTATAAAGATGGTCGAGGGAAATGGGTTATTGCTTGACAGTATTTTATGCACAGCACAGGCTGTTTTGTAATCCCGTGCGACTGTGAATGGCATAATCTGCAGTTCGGGAAATAGTGCTGCAGTGTGTTCTCTGTAAGATAAAAAGTTAGAATGCGCAGAGCACGTTTCTGCAGAATGATGAGTGGCTCTAGATATGAAGGATAGGTATAGCCCCATGATTAAACGCAGTATGTGAAATGAGAGTGGACGCATTTGTTTTTCCAGTACCGGACTACTTGCTGACAGGTCTCGGCTTCCGCTCTGACAGGAAATAGCGTCATGGTCACATGACCGACTTGCCATAGGCTGCTTTCGAACTCGGCGCCAGAGCCTGGCTCCCCCTCGGTTACCGTACAAGGACGCTGTCATCTGCTAGCAGACGACGCAAGCCACGGCCACCACGACGCCGAAGCAACGCCGAGCGGTCGATCATGATACTGAGTCGATTTAAAGACTGTACTGTCAGCTTAGCGTAGGTGCATTACAGAACTCAGCTTCGGAGGTATGCTTGCCGCTACTGCTTGCGGCGAAGTTCGCACAAAGTAGTCCAACTCGTTGCGGATAGGCAGACAGACGAAAGCCTTCGCAAAAATGTTGACAACAAGCTCTATAGCTGCTCCAGTATACGAGTGATTCACCTGCGATGCTTTCAGGTAAGCGTACAGACAGCATGTCGCAAAACAAGGAAACAAGAACCTCTTGACGACACGAGCAAACAATACGCGCTCGCAGCTTCGAACGCGCGTCCGTGTGCGGTGGATTTCAAGAAAATAAACGAAGATGCAAGAACAAAAAGTCTTGCGATGGCTCAGAGATGAGTTGCGGAGCTCATGTGAAGGTTTAACGCATGATATCGACCTCCAAGAACACGAAAAGCACTCAAAATGCACACGGAGTCTAACTCAATATGGCTGCTAGCGCGGCGCGCAGCTATCGTCTGCTGCCTTCTCAGCAGCCCGCGGACTGCCATAGGCTAAAAACGAACGCGTTGCTATGGCGATGCAGGCAGGTGGGCGGAGCTTTCGGGCTGCCCGAGAAAAACAAATACCGGACTCGAGTCCGCAAGTAGTCCCGGACAGTCCGGGACTGAAAAACAAATGCAGCCAGTGAAAAATTGCGAAGTATATTGCTCTGAGCGTTTTAAGGGGAAAGTATTGTCGGGCTTGAAAAAGTACAAAACATGCATGGCTTAGTTTCTTGCAGACGTTACTGATGTGCTCCTTAAAATGCAATGACGAGTCCAGCGTGACACCTAGCTATCGGCATGATTCGACTTGATCAATGTCTTTCTGACCAATCCTTAAGTTAATAGAACCTTTGTTTTTGCTGCCTGCAGATGTGAAAATTACGTAATTTGTTTTTGTGCAGTTTACCGTTAATTTATTAGCAGTAAACCATTCAGCTATATTATTTAATTCTTTATTAACAATTTCTTCTAGTCTATTTATATCTTTACTGTAAATGAGTACAGCTGTATCATCGGCGTATATTACGGCATCACCATCTTTTAAGCAGTTGGGAAAATCATTTATGTATAAGGAAAACAGAATTGGCCCTAATACCGATCCTTGTGGTACCCCATGGGAGACTAGCAAAAAGTCGGACGTGTCTGATTCTATGTGTACTCTTTGCTGTCGGTTTGTGAGATAGCTTCGAAAGAAGTTTAACGCTACGTCGCGGAACCCATAGCAAGCTAATTTCATCAATAATAATTCATGATCAACCGTATCGAAAGCTTTCCTTAAGTCCAAAAATATGCCAAAAACTACTTCTCTATTTTGTAAACTATTATATATACTATTTACAATGGATGTAACGCCTGTGCTTGTTGATTTGTTGGGTCGGAAACCGTGCAGATTGGATACAATGAGAATGTATTTTAATAAAAAGTCTAACATTCGTTTTGTTATAAGTTTCTCAAATAATGTATTAATTGCAGATAGGACTGATACAGGCCGGTAGTTTTCTAACAGATCTGGATTCCCACACTTGAACACAGGAGAGACCCTTGCCTTTTTAAGAATATCAGGGTACGTGCCGGAGTGAAAGGCGGAGTTAAATATCTTTTCTAGGAATGGACAAAGTATATCGATAGTCGCTTTTAGAAACTTTGTGGTTATAGCATCACAACCGGCGGCTTTACCAGTGGGTAAAGACAACACCAAGGACTTTATTTCGGTGGATGTTAAATCAAAAAATACAAAGGCTACGACCAACATTAATGAAATATTCATTAAAGCTATTTGCCATCTTCAGCTTTGAAAATTCATACAGGGCGCAATCTGGGAGCTTCGGTAGGTGCACTTGCCCCTTGAAAACCGAGTTAATTACCTGCCATAGCTTTTTTGAGTTTTGTTGGTTTTCCAAAATAATTCGACTGTAGTATGCTTTCTTGCAACCGCGTAGCATTCCAACTAGCTTGTTCCTGAAAAACTTCTATTGGTTTCTGTAAAAGCAGTTTTCTTTGTGTTGCTTGTGATTTTTGTATCAGTAATCTTTGCTGCGGGAACGTTCCAAAGCATTGCGTGTTATCCATGGCTGAACCGGCTGCTCAAAATACTTCTTTCGAATGGGTGTAGTTATTACAGATTGGGAAAGTGCATTATCAAAGCAAGCGTACATTCTGTTTACGTCACTGTCGCGTAGAATCTTATCTCAAACTGCAGTGATATTTCCGCGCAGTAAGTTGCTGACAAAACGGGTAGCCGTGCGAATCGCGGCTTTGGTCGGTCGGTCGGTCGGTCGGGTCGGGTCGGGTCGGGTCGGGTCGGGTCGGGTCGGGTCGGGTCGGGTCGGGTCGGGTCGGGTCGGGTCGGGTCGGGTCGGGTCGGGTCGGGTCGGGTCGGGTCGGGTCGGGTCGGGTCGGGTCGGGTCGGGTCGGGTCGGGTCGGGTCGGGTCGGGTCGGGTCGGGTCGGGTCGGGTCGGGTCGGGTCGGGTCGGGTCGGGTCGGGTCGGGTCGGGTCGGGTCGGGTCGGGTCGGGTCGGGTCGGGTCGGGTCGGGTCGGGTCGGGTCGGGTCGGGTCGGGTCGGGTCGGGTCGGGTCGGGTCGGGTCGGGTCGGGTCGGGTCGGGTCGGGTCGGGTCGGGTCGGGTCGGGTCGGGTCGGGTCGGGTCGGGTCGGGTCGGGTCGGGTCGGGTCGGGTCGGGTCGGGTCGGGTCGGGTCGGGTCGGGTCGGGTCGGGTCGGGTCGGGTCGGGTCGGGTCGGGTCGGGTCGGGTCGGGTCGGGTCGGGTCGGGTCGGGTCGGGTCGGGTCGGGTCGGGTCGGGTCGGGTCGGGTCGGGTCGGGTCGGGTCGGGTCGGGTCGGGTCGGGTCGGGTCGGGTCGGGTCGGGTCGGGTCGGGTCGGGTCGGGTCGGGTCGGGTCGGGTCGGGTCGGGCCGGGTCGGGCCGGGTCGGGCCGGGTCGGGCCGGGTCGGGCCGGGTCGGGCCGGGTCGGGCCGGGTCGGGCCGGGTCGGGCCGGGTCGGGCCGGGTCGGGCCGGGTCGGGCCGGGTCGGGCCGGGTCGGGCCGGGCCGGGTCGGGCCGGGTCGGGCCGGGTCGGGCCGGGTCGGGCCGGGTCGGGTCGGGTCGGGTCGGGTCGGGTCGGGTTGGGTTGGGTTGGGTTGGGTTGGGTTGGTTGGTTGGTTGGTTGGTTGGTTTATGGGATTTAACGTCCCAAAGCGACTAAGGCTATGAGAGACGCCGTAGTGGAGGGCTCCGGAAATTTCGACCACCTGGGGTTCTTTAACGTGCACTGACATCGCACAGTACACGGGCCTCGAATTTCTCCTCCAAAGAAATTCAACCGCCGCGGCCGGGATCGAACCCGCGTCTTTCGGGCCAGCAGAGCACCATAGCCACTGAGCCACCGCGGCGGCAACGAATCGCGGCTTTGGGTACGTTAGACGGTAAAGAGGCTATCATCGATTACTGCGGAGACTGTGTCGTCCGAGTTAAAATTGCACAAAATATGGTCAATAAGCGTAGCAGAAGTATCACTAACGTGAGTAGGGTGTGTTATGACACTAGAAAATCCGTAAGACTCAAAAAGTGTTCTGTAAGCATCGTAAGAACTTCCAAGCAAATCTAAGTTAATATAACCACACACCATACAATTTTATTCCTTCACGCTAGCTGTTCAAAAACTGTTTCCAGACAATCAAGAAACGTGCCCACATTAGAACTAGGAGGCCGGTAAATTACTTCAATGTTTATTGCATTAACTAGTTCAATGATTAATATGTCATGTTCCTGCTGCGTCTGATTATCCACTGAGGAGATAATTTTGTATTCAAGTTCTTCTTTCACGCACAACAACACACCGCCTCCTCTGTGTGTACCAGGGCGAGGAGCAGCGACCATGTTAAATCCAGTTATATTAATATGTTCCTTTGGTTTTAGCCATGTTTCTGTCAAAGTGATCACATCATACTGATAGTTATGTTGAGCTAATAATAAAGACAGGCTGTTCAGGTTTCTATTAATGCTAAGGATATTACAATTTAAGACCTTGAAGTTATTGGCCAAAGTATTGCAGTTATTTACTTCCTGTACCGAGAACATCTCAGAGTTCATTCACGAATATGAAATTTATACAATATTTCCAAGACCGTCTCCTCGTGAAATGTGGATGACAGAGGATGTTTCAGTCTTGCGTACAAGAATCTTGCCCTGCGATACCCATGAAATTTTCCACTCCTTTTCTTTGCGCAGCTGAGTGGCCTTTCCAAGCAGTATCTTGTACTCCGGACAAAGACGTTCGTTTATGTAGACCGGATTTGTGCCTTCAAGCCCAAAATCTGCTGCAGTTAGCCTTTTCTTGTTTGCTGCCTGGAGCACCTTGTTTCGAGAAGAACGACTGATGAACCTGACGATAACGTTTCGTTTTCCTTTTTCTTTTCTGGGGACCCTGTGTACAACATCAATTTCGGAAGTTTCAATCGGAGTGCCTAGTTGCTCACCAAGAAGTTGGATAGTGTCCTCAAGACATTCCGAGGAGTTGTGTGGCAGTCCTTTAATTTCAATGTTGTTTTGTCTACTGTACTGTTTCATTTCAATAAGGTCTGCTCTAGTGTCAGCTAATTCCTTCTTCAGTTCTTCATTTTCTTTTTTCAGGGCGTCGTGATCCTTCCGCAGATCCTTTAGCTCTGTGCAGACTTCAGTAAGGGTAGTTTGAATGGCATCAAATTTGTCACTCATAAACTGAACGGATGTTTTGACTTTTGTAACATCATCTCCCAGCTTTACAATATTAGCCGTAAGCTCATTTAAGATTTTAGCAAGCTCTTTGATTGTAGTAGGCTGTTTTTCACCCATAGTGAATCTCAAGCAGCGAGCGACTCAGTGTAGCAACTAACGCAAGGAAAAATTTACTCACCTGCAAAATACGTTGCGGTCAGGTACAATTTCGATGTTGACACGACTGAGTCGCTCGCTGCTATGCCAGGGGTGTGACACCGCTGCTCCTTATGTAGTCCGTGCCGTCGCCAGGCTCTTTTTCCGGTCTTGCGCAGGCGCCTTTACTCCGTTTCATACATAGCTGTCAACGCTGCCAAAGGTACGAAAGTAGTCCGCTGCAAAAAACAAGCAAAATGTATCCGTCCGCTCTCAATGGGAGCCCATGAGGCGTGACAACTTGTTCCTTCCCTTAGAGGGTGGTGGAGTGGGCCTTGTTCACCTGTTCGTGCATCAACTTGTTTCCCGTTTTTTTCTATTTGAAATCGGCAAACCACCCGTTTCTGGTAGCTGTGCCCATTAGGCGGCTTAGTTTTCATTTGCCTTACTCATTCGCACCGACTGTGCAGGCTCGTGAGGGGACTTTATTCGGATTCCTTAAGGAGGTTGCTGACACTTTCAATTTCCTCACTGTGCGCTTCTCTTTAGATTACCTCTATAGCCTCTCGAGAAAACAGATGACCCAGGCTCTCACAGACTATTTGTTCCCTACACCATTGTATCAGCAGCCTTATCTGGGGTCTTTGGACATCAGTGTTCTAAAGCGTGTTAGGCGGATGTGCATTCAGGCAGCCGCTAAAAGGTTCTTTTTCAAACTACACACAGCGACGCTGCCTGTCAAGACATTTCTTAATGACAAGGAGATGTTTGTACCCTGGAATGTGAATTGCCGTCTGTGTAATGTGCCTAAGACAATTGATCATTGCTTCATCCTGTGCCGTGAGGCCATGTTCTTTTGGGAAATACTACAACGAACTCTTAAGAAGGACATTGAAATTACACCATACGCTATTAGATTTCTGCCGGTTGGCAAAAACTCTTTTGTGCCTTATGATCTGTTTGTGTTGATGGGACTATTCAGTCTTTGAAAAAGCCGTATGATGGACAGACATGCCGAGCCCCCTAGATCGCCCAAATCTGTGTTTCGTGAACAGTGTGCTTTGGTGAGGAGTGTATATGCTGCACGCGAAGAACCTCCGAGCTGGCTGCCGTGCCTAGATGCATGTGTGTGCCTCCCTGAATTTTGATGTTTTGATGGGGATGCAGTGTTGAGTTAGGGCTATGGCGGGCTCGCATTAAGCAGCCCGGTACCTTGAGACGCGAACCAGTTTGATTGAAGTTTTCCCCCTTTTTACGGAAGTTCTTCCATGCAATAAAGAAAAAAAAAGCCTCGCGTCGTGGCTGAGTGGTCAAAAAAACAATTTACGTTCTTTTTCTACATTTGGTGCATACACACACATAACTCGAAAAGGCAGATCGCAGTACAAAAAATCGGCGACCAGGAGACGACCGCTTTCACACGAAAAGAGCGATTGCATTGTTATGCCTTTGTTGTTCCTAATAAAGAGAACACACCAACGTAGATTATAAGATATTCATGAAGATTCTGGCAACGCGAATTCAGGGCGTCATAACCATGCTAGTGGGGAGTCATCAAACTTGCGGTATCAAGGGTCGGAGCATAGCCACTAATATACACATAGCGCGAAGTGTGCTTGAATGCTGCGATGCACTAGGCGAAGGGGTGGCAATGATGCAGCTAGATCTCGCAAAGGCCTTTGACCGTGTATCTCATGAGGTTCTGTTCAGCTTGCTAGATCAGGCTAATGTGGGGTGTGTAATAACGGAGGGCGTACCAATGGCGTACGCGAACTGCACAACGCGCGTCATTGTTAATGGGGAGCTGACTGAAAGCCTACACGTACGATCTTCAGTGAGGCAGGGATGTCCTTTGTCACCCCTCTTGTTCGCAATCTATCTTGAGCCCCTTTGTCTCGCTATACTAAACGCTGAGTGTATAACTGGCTTCAGGTCACTGTCAGTGCATGTTAAAATCTTAGCTTATGCTGACGACATCGCCGTGTTCTGCTCAAGTAAACAGAGTATCTGTGAAGCCACGGCTGTTGTTGAGAAGTTTTGCAAATGCACCGGGGTGCAAATAAATTGGGAGAAGAGTTATGGATTCTGGCATGGTGACTAGGAGGAGACGCCAGACTATTACTCCCGACTTCGGTGGGCCACAACTCCGACGACGTATCTTGGAGTACCGCTGAACTCTTATAGCAACCCCGAACCATACTGGAATGAACAGGTGGCAATGGCAAAGGAAAAGGCCAGTGGGTGGCAGGGGCGACCACTATCAATGTTGTCGCGCGCCACTGTGTGTAACCTGTTCCTCATCTCCAAAATATGGTATGTCATGAATGTGTTGAGCTCCTCGCGGATCAATATTCAAAGGATCCATCGGGTTTTTGCTGTATTTATTTGGGCGTCGACATGGGAAAGAACTAGTCGAACAAACTTATTCTTGCCCGTGAAGAGAGGAGGTCTCGGTCTTGTTGAGTTGTTTGTACGACAGATCGGGTCCCGCTTTATGTTTCTTCGCGACCAGAACGATATTTTTCTTCGCACAGTTGTGCAAGTTCGTTTATGTCGATTGCTACCAGGAGTTGTAGTATGCTCTGTTGAAAACATGCGTGGTACAGTGAGAGGTTATCTGCGGGAAGTTGTGCTTGCGTACAGAATGTTACAAGTGCGATTTTCAATGTAGTACCTCTCCAATGCCACTAGAAAAAAAACGGTATAAAGATTTAATTGAATCAAATGCTCCCTGTACCCATTTACCGATTGTCAAACTGCGGAGGCCCAGGAGCAGATGTGCTCAAAAGGGTTAAAAGAATGCCAGTTTACCCATCATTGAAAACTTTCTTCTTCAAACTTCATACAGGAACTCTGTCGGTCAAAACATGGATGCATGATAAAGGACGCTTTGTCCCTTGGTCAACAGATTGTTTTCTATGTAAAAAACCTTAAACAATACATCACGTGTTTTTAGATTGTTGGGATGCGGTTTCTTTCTGGGATGTGCTTCAAAAAACCTTAAAGAAAGATTTACCGTTACACCCGCATGGCATCAGGTTCTTACCGGTAGTAAAACAGGACATCCCTTATAACACTATTATGCTCCTTGGCCTCCATAGTTTATGGAACACAAGGACACAATTCAACAATGCAGAAGTAGTTGTGAGATCTCCACGCGAGCATTTCATTGAAGGTGTCATACGTCTGAGGGAAGTGTATCAGGCACTGCCTGATCAGCCAACTTGGTTAAATGTGTTCGATGACTTGGTTGAACTGAAAAAAATTTAACCTACCGTGTCAGTGCAAGTGTTGCTGACAAGTTTTACTTCTTTGTACCCATTGTGAAAATGCATTAAAGAAAAAAAAAGTCGTGGCTGAGTGGTACGAAGCGCGCGCCTGTGTGTTCATTTTACAAAGGGCCTAGGTTCGACTCCCGGCTTGGCTGGGTTTTCTTTTTCATTTCTTTTTTATCTTTCTTATAATTACCCTTAGGTAGAAAGTCGACACTGTCAAACTCGAATGAATACTTTGAAAAACACTGCGCTATTTACTTGCGCTGCTTACTTGTTTCGAAGGGAAAAAGCAGTGTAGTGTATTGGCGACGGACGTGATTGCGAAGTGCTGTTCTCGGGCGTTCAGTGACTCTTTTGCATGCGGCACACAATGAATCATTAATTGTGTGGTGGTAGAATTCAGAGCGGCGTCGATTATTCCGAGCAGCTTCGGCTAGCGGCAACCCGCCATTGATCGGCGTACTCAGACGCCGCTCACTTTAAAGCCGCTGATTCGGGAAGTATACACTTTTGAGCTGTTGTCACAAGGAAAATTCTTTGAAGTGCTTCCGTTCGTAGTAATGTTTTGTATTAGATGTCGGATTCGGTGTGTTATGGGTGTGAGCTAGTGCGGCGAGATGGATGGGGATTGTTGAAAGCTGTGTATTTGGGCAGTGAGCAGAGATTCTGCTGCGCAGGTCATCGAACGCAACAAGTGGTGTCGTATATTAGCACACTTGCCGCTGCAGTTGACATTGTTATTATGAGAAGCCGACGATGAGGTTCCGTGGTTCCTGAATAGGGCGCACAAAGAGGTTGACGAAGCTCGCTGTTCGTTCTCCACACAGTAGCTCGTCATCGTCCTCTCGCGGTAACAATATATACGAGTAAAAATTCGGGCTTCTTACACACCAATGAGATGTAAGCGCAGCGTGAGTGAACGTTGTGGCTGGCATTTAATTGTTGACATCCGCTCTCATGTTTTTAATCTTTGTAAATATCATCTTTGTAACTAAAGTTGTCCATTTGCTCGATCGTAATCCACTATCGTTGTTTTTCACTGCTGTCACAACTGGTGCTGGTAGTGTAGCAACTGGTGCTGTAGGTTATGGAATGGTATAGACCAGAATTTTGAGCCTCTCCCGGGCGCGGCCATTTTCCACCGACTGGCGCGCCGCGGTGCGGGCGTTTCTTTGGGGACTGCGGGGCTGCGGCAGTTCCGCGGCCGCGCCTGCATATAGCCGCGCTTCGGGCGCTAAAAAAACACTGTCGAGCATACTTCTGCTGCGTGGCTGTGTTGCAGGAAGTATTTACGTTATCAAAGCGATAACATTGACACGTTTTAATGACATTTAGTTTGACATTCAGGTTAATTGTGCCGGCGCTTAGAACGCGCTCGTGCTTATATCGAATTCCGTCCTGGTGCTCCACCGCAAAGAACCTTTTTGTTCAATATCAAGCATTAGGTGTGCGGCCAGCATGCAGTTCCAATTCCCATGCACTCTTATTCCTTCCTGCCGGCCGGCCATAAAGCCCCCCCCCCCCTTCCACAAACAGGGCTTTCTTGTCGCCGCGCCAGTTTATCAACAAATTACCGCTGTGAGCTCAAATGAATCGCAGCGCCAACAGAAAACAAATTTTGTCGTGGTTTATGCAACCTGGTGCATAAAAACGTACTTTCGCTTAATTTATCAAAGCTTGAATAGATATGAGCAGCTAATCCAGCTTTCACAAATTCTGAGGTCCGAGGTCGCGTTATTTTATTCAGGAGCTCGCGCCGCGTGTGAGAGCGTTGCGTAGCCGTTTGGCTAAGTGTGGAAAATGTAATGAAATCGCGCATAGTATTTTCCTGTGAATAAGGTAGATACCGCACCGCTGCGGTGGCTCAGTGGTTACGGCTCTCGGCTCTGGCCCAAAAGACGCGGGTTCTACCCCGGCCGCGGCGGCCGAATTTCGATGGAGGCGAAATTCTAGAGGCCCGTGTACTGTGCGGTGTCAGTGCACGTTAAAGAACCCCACGTGGTCGAAATTTCCGGAGCCCTTCTCTACGGCGTCCCTCATAGCCTGAGTCGCTTTGGGACGTAAAACCTTAATAAACCAAACCAAACTAGTGCAGATACCAACAGTAGAAAGATACTTTAGATAAACCTTTACCCTCCAGATCCCCGTGACATGCGTGCGGAAAAAGCAGCTGAAATTGGTAGCGGTCGTGCTTACAATCCTGTGCATGAAATGTGTTTAATGGGAACAAGTGCAAGCTCAGCGCAAGGATGCCGAACACGTACTGGTGATCTAAAACACGCGCTCCGTCGGGACAACCTTCAGTCGGCAGCTCGCCTATCCAGTTACTACTCCACTGAGTCAAATCAATAGATCTGCATTCTGATGCATAAAATTATCATAGATGATATCGCACGTAAAAGGCGACAACAATCGACACGACAGCGCAGAAATCTGCTTAGAAGTGCCGGTTTCCAGTCCGCACACTACCTGGTCGACTACCCTCGGATGTCACGTTAACGAGTAACTGCGCACAAGATAACCGCAGTACTGTCTGGAAGAGGGAAAATGTGAGTAGTGACGCACAGCACACACCCTTATACGTTAGCTGATGGAGCACAACAACGGCAGAAGCGAACACGTAAACATGCGTTCTACGCGCGGCGCCGGCGCGATCCGCAGTTCCTCGGGCCGCGCGCGCCGACAGATGGCGACTGGTGTCGAGAGTAGGAGCGCGCCCGCAGCCTGCGTGCGAGGGTAAAAAAATCTGGTCTATATATAACATTTGCTACGCGTATCATGTGAGTGGCCTCCAGTGGTTGTACGGTCGGTGATTTTTACAGAAAAGAGAACAGCGCACCAGGTCTCGGAGGAAGGAAATGCTTCAGGTGAACCGCTCAAGCAGACAACATGACCGGCCGGCCTGCGCGGCCGGCCTAGCTGCGAAAACCTGATACAGGAGGGACCGAAAAAAAGAACCCAAAAAACTAAGGCACCCTGTTTTGTAGAACATAAAAAAAGCAATCTTTTCGCAAAATAAAACACCGTTATCATTATACTGCAATATCAACCAACATTTACTTTAGTTCTGAGTTCATCACGATTTTTACTTTTGACGCACTACATTACGATGCGGACGAGGAGCGCGAACAGGCGCCGCAGCCTTGGCTGCGTTTACTGCTATGTATGAAACGGAGTATAGTGCTCGTAGCTGCCTTCCGTGGGTGTCATACGATGACACCGTGCGATGATGGTGGCAGCCGATGCAGTGCGCTGGCTTGGCTCTTAACGGTCGATCTGCAAAATACGTTGCGGTCACGTACAATTTCGATGTTGACACGTCTGAGTCCCTCGCTGCTATTTCACTAACCAACTTTTTACTTTGGATTTCAAGGGCCATGATTATAATCAGAAATTGAAGGCCATCTACTTTGAATCTGAGTCCAGTGTTTAAATTTTCTTTATCGGCAATGCGGTTCGAAATATTGAACGTCAAAAAGACTCATGTTTTATTTCTAAAGTTGGCTTCCCGCAATGCACAATTCTTAAATAGCGTCGCTCGCATTTCCAATACAGCAAATACGGTAGCCGTTTGTCGATTCTATGCCGTAGAATCAGTTAGCGCGGTTTCTTCGACACTACTGCGCCCAGAGACGCCATTTTAAAAATGTGCATTGCGGGAAACCAACTTTCCGTGCTTAAAAAATGCGTGTTTTTGACGTTAATTGCTTCGAAATGCATTGTCAATAAATACAGTTTAAAAACCTCACTCAGCTTCTGTATAGACAACCTTCAATTTCTTACTAAAATGTTGGCCCTTCAGAACAAAAGTGAAAGAGTATATTAGTTAATTTAGTCAATTAATTGTTTAATCCCTCAGCTCTATGACATGCATAATGCCCGCCGTTCTGCACAATGCACCTGCGCAAACTGCGCCGACCTATCTTTCGCAAGGTTTAAAATAACGACCTGTAAAGAGTTAAAAGATACCCCCGGTGTCGCTAATTCCGCTTCATTACCAATTCCGAAGAGATCCTGAAAGTACCTTTGGAAATGTATTCTCAGCCATTAAATTCGTTGTGTTGATCGCTCGGGCCTTTCGGATCATATATACAACCTCTGCGCGACCCCAATAATTTCAAACTAATTTTATATTTATTTAAGCAATTAATTGATTACGTTGACACCGGCCTCCCGCTGTGGCTGAGCGGCTGTTGCGTCCTACTGCTGAGCCCGAGTCGTGACACTGCATCGATAGAAGCTCTAGGGACGCAATAACAAAAATGGATGGGACACTTACGCTCCGCCTTATTAAGGATATGGTGCGATAGCGTAATGGTTTAATGCTCATATATGCGGAGTTGGTCCTTCTGGACTTTGCATTCATAGATCGCTGGCGGTAAAATGAGAATGAAAATTTGTTTGAGGAAAGGAATCGACGCAGTAACTTCCTCGCATATCTCGGTGGACACCTAAACCGCGACGTAAGGGAACGAGTCCTAATTGCTCTTGGCGCAGCGGTATAGCAGCCTCTCGCGACTATACTCCGTTCCATGCATAGCAGGCAACGCTGCAGAGGCTGCGGAAGTAGTGCTTCCGCGGAACCACATTACTCCGCTACGTATCATTCGTTCTTCTCGAAACTTATGTCAGCATCTGTACGGATACTAAGAGCGATTTAAACCGAAATTGTAGCTTTGAAAATCATAGTCGAAGCTGTGAGGCGCTCAGTGTTCAGGTCCCGTGGGCACAATTTTCAGCCAATGTGAACTACTTTCAATGCGCGGATTGAGTAAGAGTGGTTCGCCCTACCAACTACGTATCATATCGCCACATGCAATTCTTGCTTCCCGAAATCTCGTTGAGCCGCTGGACGAAATTTTGGAAAGAGGTCAAACGAGCTCCAGAAGGTGCCAGCCACAGCACTTATAGTTTGCCACAACGAAATATGCTTGTGTTCCCTTTGGTAGAGTGGCGAACTGTTTTCAGCGTGAAATGCTTTTAGCCCCCGTTGTTGGCAGTGTGGTGACGTCACACCGAGACCGAGAGCCAACATCCGGACACTGAATTCCACACATCCGTGAGCTTAAACGAGAGCATCTGGGTACCGTACGAGATTTAACGAGACTCATACGTGATCTGTTAGGGGCTTTGAGAGTGGGCCGCTTAAAGCAGGAGGGGAGCTCCAGGGCGAGAAGGGCTTTGGGCGGAAAAACTGCTCCCGCGCCGTCCCCAAGGATGGCGCCGCGGTCCCATACTCATGCACGTAAAAGACCGGCCGCTGGGCCTTCAGCTCATGACGTTTCCCCCTTTGGTAGGCAGATGTATACACGCTCGCGGAGCATTCGAACGCGCTGCATATACATTCTTGTCAGGCATGCGTCTCGTCGTGTCCGCGTACGCTTCTGCATCGTCCTGCATTTCAATGCAGCCACCGTAAAAGCTGCTTAAGCCGAGCAATGGAGCCTGAAGAAAGGAGAGGTAGGAAGCGTCTTGCGGAAAGCGATCGCTTTGCGAGTGATACGCCACAACAGAAGACTGCTCACACCTGCCGACAACGCCATGATTATGCGGCCGCTCCCGAAAGCGACCAGGCCGCCACGGTTCGCGGCTGCCTACCTAAGCCCGCACTATTGCAGGCGATTGCTTGGACGCAACAAGAAGAGTGTGGTGTGGTGTGTTGAACACTAGACCCATTTAAAGATTTTGACTAGTACCATCTACAACCGATGTGTTATGCCCGTAAACATTTCATGCTTACTCCACTCTCAGTTACGGGAGAGGCAGAAATTTTTTTTTGGTCGCGTACTTAGCCTGCGTGAACAGGCACGCTAGCTTTGGCAGCGATGCCTGCTATGTATAAAACGGAGTATAATCAGTAAGTGCCTCCCTCCACGGTGGGCAGTTTCCTCACAGTCCGATAGGCCAGTTACGACGACGCCACAAGGTCACGTGACCTGGGCAGCACAACTGGGTTCCTTCTCCGCGCATTTTGTGCTCACATCGCCGACGACGACGGCCGGGTTTCTGCACAAGGGGAACCTTAGCGATATCGCGTTAAAACGTCCGTGCACTGTGACGTGTTCATTTGAACTAGGTGGTCGGAATCTGCACGACGCTCGCCTATACAGCGTCTCTAGTAACCCATGCGCTGCTTCTCCACGTTGAACTCCGCTCGCCATGATATTATGTGACGTGAGCCGCATTATTTAGCACAGCGATATCGTGGAACATTCTCTACCATAGAAGTGAAGACAGGTTTATTAGCCTCCCATCTATCGCCTTGTCAGCTAACGGGGCTCCTTTCTTGCGCCGCCGACTGCAATGCGCCCTTCCTTAGATAATTTGATTTTTATCGCTTCTTACCTGATGCCACTTACGATTACCTTGGCGTGTGCGTTGAGGCTGACCGCGGTATGAAGCAGCCTTTCATTCTACCGTCACTTGTTCTTTCTAGGTGTGCATTATTGTATATCATCGTTACGTAGAGACAGGTATACGTCTGCTTTGAAATATAGCACCCCTTGCGAGTCATGGCCTTCCTCACCTGCTCTGCTGGTGCACCGTCTGCATACCATTACAACAATTTGTTAGTGCAGTAGCGCTACTGCTCGCATTCTCGCGAAAGCCGGATATCTTGCCTAAGCCGATGTGACCTTTGTCCTTTGCGAGTGCAGATGAGGAAAGAAGAATGAGAAGTGTTAGTAATCATGCCATATATGACCAGAATGATTAATTTCGTATTGATATCATATTATATGTGCGTTTTCGATTTCCCACCGTCCCACGTCGGAAGCGACTAGTCCAGTGTTCACCTGCTGATTAAAGATGATATTCTGATATGGGACTGAGCAACATGGGGCATAAGACCCAGGGCTGACGCTTTCGAGTGTGTGCCACCTGTATTCACATGGTCCGGGTGAAGTGTTAGGAGCTCAGTAACGGGGACGTGGGCGGAAAGTCGTTGGGTTGGCGCCCGATAAGCTCAAATGGTCGAAGAAAGGGCAGAGGCTATAGTAAATCAGTTTACGTACATGAGGATGATAATGATGAAACTTTATTTCGTCAACGAGCAATTAATTGTCAGATCCTCCAGTGGTAATGTTGTGTCCCCTTATTGCTTTTGTGTGTGTGCGCCCCCGCGTCCTCCTCCTAACGACAGTTCGCATCCTCCTCCTAACGACCACTCAATCCTCCTCCTAACGACCACTCGCATCCTCCTCCTAACGACCGCTTGCCCCTCGTCGCACGCTGTCGCCGGATGCCCCCCCACGGTGCGCCCCCGCACCCTCCTCCTGTTCTGGGAAGCCACTCCCTGCCGTGGACGCTTCTCCACTCCCTCCTTTCTTCGGGCGGCCAGTTCGGCTCCTGCCTCGGTCGACGCTGGTCGCACCCTCATCGGCTTTAAATAAACGAAGTCTTAAAGTACCGTGTGCGTCTTTCGCTGCATTCAACACAGCGACCGGACACGACAGTGGCGACGAGAAAGTGGATTCGACCCGCGCTACGCAACGCTATTGACAAGCCATGGCTACGCGAGGGTTTCCCAATCAGATACCAGAATTCAACGGCTCATCGTGGTCATCGTGGGTTGGACGCCTTCAGTTCTACTTTGAAGCTAACAACATCACAGACCCAGCCTTGAAGAGGGCCAACCTGCTGACGCTGTGCGGGGAGCAGACCTACGATACTGTCTGCGCCCTTATTCAGCCAAGCACACCAGCGGCAGTGTCTTACGACGACATCGTAAAAGCGCTGCAAAAGCACTACGACCCAAGGCCATCCGAGGTCTACAGCCGGGCTCGCTTCCAACGACGAGATCAACTGGGAGGAGAAACTGTGAGCGCCTACGTAGCCGCGCTCAAGAAGCTCGCTGCCGACTGCAATTTTGGAACGCTGTCGACAACAGCTACCGGGCAGGAGGGAGACGCAGCTTCTTCTGCTAACACCACCATGCTTCCCTTGGACGTGATGTTACGCGACAGATTTGTGTGCGGACTGAGTGACGAGTCACTGCAGCAGCGCCTGTTCGCTGAGAAGGACCTCACATTCAGCAAAGCTTACGACATCGCCGTTCGAGCGGAGAGCGCCGGTCACCAGCAGAGAGGGATTCGCCGGAACACCGAGCCGGTACACCAGACAAGCAACCAGGTGCGCAAGCCTTCTGTTGTTGTAAAATCGGTCAAAAAGGCACAACGCTGCTGGCGGTGTGACGACCAACACAACCCCCAGGGATGTCGATTCCAGTCAGCCACGTGTAATTTTTGCCACAAGCGAGGGTATATCGAAAGAGCATGCATTACGAAACGGAGACTTGCCAAGATAAAGTCACCTTCCCAGCCTAATCACAGCGTCAACGCCTCAGAGAATACGCCGCTATCTGATCTCCATGGAGCAACATCAGCAACACCATCTGTGTTGTACGACCTGAACACCATGAATCTCGGCACGCGACCGAAGATTTTTACAGAAGTAAGCGTACATCACCAGCTGATTAAGTTCGAGGTGGACTCCGGCGCAGCCTGTACTCTGATCAGTGAGGACACGTTCCGAACTTCATGGCCATCTGACGCACCCGCCCTGCAACAAGACGACACGCACCTGCGAACGTGGTCAGGACAGAATCTGCCACTATTGGGCTCTGCCAACGTGCAGGTTAACTACAACGGCCAGACCCATACGCTACCTCTGCTTGTTGTGAAGGGCACAGGATCAAGCCTTCTAGGGAGAAATTGGTTTTCTCCACTAGGCGTGATGATATGCGGCAAACATCAAAACGCCGATGCGCTAAGCCGTCTGCCACTAGACGCAACTGTTGACGAACCATTTCCACCAGGAGACGTTCTGATGTTCGAAGCACTGCCAGAACCTCCGCTTACAGCAGGCACAGTTGCAGCATCTACGCAGAAGTGCGCAGCTCTCCGGCTAGTTTACACAGCTGTTCAACAAGGCAACGTGCATAAACTCAAAGGGGACAACTTCGACGCTTACCGCAGGCGAGCTACAGAGTTGAGCACCCATCGCGGCTGCATCATATTTGGGTCCCGAGTTGTGATGCCGAGAGAACTACGCGCACAAGCTATGTCTCTCATCCACGCCGGACATCGGGGCATCGTTGCAATGAAAAAGTGTGCCAGAAGCTACATGTGGTGGCCTGGCATTGACAACGACATCGAAACAGTGGTGCGAGAATGCAAGCCTTGCCAGAGCAGCCGGAGCGCCCCGCCGAAAGCTCCTGTCCCAGAATGGGAAAAGCCAGACACACCATGGCACACACTGCACATTGATTTTGCAGGACCAATTGAGGGCTGCACTTTCCTTGTGGTCGTAGATGCCTACACAAAGTGGCTTGAGATAAGGCAAATGGGACAGACGACTTCGGCAGCAGTCATTGACAACCTCCGATCACTATTTGCAACGTTCGGCCAGCCGCGCAAGGTAGTGTCGGACAACGGAACACCGTTTGTGTCTGCGGAGATCCTCAAGTTTTATCGCGACAACGGGATCTCATCAGTTACATCGGCCCCCTACCACCCAGCGACAAACGGACAAGCCGAGCGCTACGTAGCCGAGCTAAAACGCGCCCTTGAAAGAGATCAGACAGGCTCGCTGCAGCGCCGCCTTGCGCGCTTTCTCTTCAAGCAGCACACGACGGTTCAGAGCACAACAGGCGAGACCCCCTCGAAAATGATGTTCGAGCGTGAAATGCGAACCCAGCTCACAGCCATCCTCCCCGAGCCAAAGGCAGAGACGTTCCGGGAAGAAAAAGCAATTCCGCGCTGCGGCACGCTTAATGAGGGGCAGCGCGTCCTCGCCCGACAGTTTCTGAAAAAGCCACGCTGGGAGGAAGCTACAATTGTCAGACGCATAGGCCTGCGCTCTTGGCTCGTCAACATACATGGAACAGTAGCACGCCGACATCTCAACCAGCTGCGTAGATTTACGACGCCGTCTGAGAGCTGTCCGCCAGCGGAGAGAACACGTGCACCATTTTCCCACATAGCCTGGCACCTCTTCCCGGAAGAAGAGACTTCGCCCAGGACAGACCCAGGAGACACAGCGAACAACAGCCAGCCTACAAGTGTTTCTCCCCCGAGCGCACAAAGCCAGCGCGCCTCCACGCGTGAGCGCCGACCCCCTGCACGATACCAGGCAACTTTCTAAGGGGGAAGGAAGTGTTGTGTCCCCTTATTGCTTTTGTGTGTGTGCGCCCCCGCGTCCTCCTCCTAACGACAGTTCGCATCCTCCTCCTAACGACCACTCAATCCTCCTCCTAACGACCACTCGCATCCTCCTCCTAACGACCGCTTGCCCCTCGTCGCACGCTGTCGCCGGATGCCCCCCCACGGTGCGCCCCCGCACCCTCCTCCTGTTCTGGGAAGCCACTCCCTGCCGTGGACGCTTCTCCACTCCCTCCTTTCTTCGGGCGGCCAGTTCGGCTCCTGCCTCGGTCGACGCTGGTCGCACCCTCATCGGCTTTAAATAAACGAAGTCTTAAAGTACCGTGTGCGTCTTTCGCTGCATTCAACACAGCGACCGGACACGACAGGTAACAAGTTTTCCGTTCTCCCCCATTACCTTGAACTTGAGGATTCGTGAAGTGGAATGCTGCGACATCCAAAGCCCGATGCACAGCCCTTTTTGTGGGGTTTGAGGGCTCCAGCTGGTCTCCATATCCTCCAACTCTGCGTAGTTAGAGAGACCCATGGGAGCTAGGCCCTCGGCGCACTGGAATAATAGAGTTATGTCGCCCCTGGGATGGCCACGGGGTATGCATTCTGGAGAATATTGCCGCGTCTGCAGCAATAGCCGCTGGCCGGTTGCTCGGCACGCAGCTCGTGCAACACGCTGGTGTCTTGTCTGAAAAATCTGACCTTCCGCTCCGGTCGCCTCTCGGTGCCGTTGCACCTTCATAAAGCTTCTCGGTGTTGACGTTTCTCTGCCGTCTATGAGCGAGTTACCAGCACCAATTGCTAGATGACAATATAATGCGGGATAAACGAAGAAACACTCATATGGATTGAGTAGAGCATTTGTCTGTACTTGCCTCAATGTTACCTACTCGAGTCTGGAAAGAGATTTTTCGGGGGATTGGTACAGCATTCTAGAATTTCGATAGTGCATTGTTATTTCGTGATATGCAGCTCTGGCGGAACCAATATCTTCCACACTGGTGGCCTCTAACACGGAGCGAAACACTGCGCCCTGAAAAGTTTACCATACTCTGGCGTGCCCTCCCTTCAGTTTACGTCTACGACTTCCGTCTATCGCCCTTCTGGGTTAAACATCCTGACCGATGGTTTTTCCAATCTGGAGCCCGAAACATGCGAGGCAGGGAGTGTGCACTCGACGATAGATTATGCACTTATGTCGCATAGGATGTGTAATAGGTTAGGGGTAATGAGCATAGCCAAACATGGCTCCAGAAGTCTAGGTAGTCCACAAACGTATCAAGCTGGGTTTCAGAAGAGAAAGCTATGTAGGGCCGAGGCAAGATGACCATTCAGACGCGATCTTTTACTTCGAAAACAACAGGAAGCAGCAGCCGAACAAATTGAGAAAGTAATTTTTGAGGATAATGAAACAGAATGGACTTATACCCAATTAACTCCATTACTTTAGCTAGAGCTGGCTAAGTGGGATCCAGGTCAAAAGGGAAAAGAATACGCAAGCCCCGGACTTGATGGGAAGAGGAGGCCAAGACGACCGTATAGAAACGTCAGGAGGCATCCAGGGAACACAGATATTCCAAGAAAAGGGAGGAACCAGAAGCTGAAGGGGACGGAAAATGGGATACCTTCATAAAGTCCAGAAGGGAAGCATCCTATTTGACGAACAAGGAAGAGGAGGAGGAAGAGGAGGAGGAAATGCCGGGAGGTTAACCGGTAAATGAAACCAGTTTGATACCCTGCACTGGGCTTGAAAAGGATGAGGGGATATAAACTTGAGGGGGAAAGGGTGAGATGAGAAAAAGTATAAGGCGAAAAGGTTTAGGCAAACTCCCAGCCCTACACTCGCATGAACCGCAGCAGGGTCTGGCAGGCCCTCACCGCCAGTGATCTTCCCGTCCAGTGTCCAAGAATTTCATCAATGAGAAAATTAGGTCAAAGGCGGCCCACTCGGTGTCAGAAGTATATAAAAAGGATAGAAAAGCAGCTCAGAAATTTTGTAAACATCTCCGCTCTATGAGTAATGAGACTGGCCTAACGGAAAGGCTTATATTTACACGGAGTTGTTCCACAGAGCCTTTCGAAGTTTACTTTGAGTTTATTGGCGTTGCTAAGGATAGCGAGCTTGGTTCTAAAGTCCAGCAGCTTGAATATGACACGCCTTGCCTTTCATTATTTCTTTTACCCAGTCTGTGGCAGCGCTCTATGCCTTCATATTCGATTACGAACTTGGAAGAGAGCAACTGTGATACAGAAGCTGAGAATTCCACTGATGTTTCGCTTAGGGTTCATCCAAACCAAGAATTATAAGATTGTTCCTTTGGGATCTGCATTGTAGATCGTGTACAGATTATGGCTGCAATGAACTTGTTTCCACCTTTTTATGAAAAGATAACGAACGTTTCTGGTTCTGTTTCGAGTCAAAACGTGCTTCTTAACAACTACGGGTGACGATGTCTGTTCATGTTTTAAATCAGGTTTCTTTTCATGTTCAATAAAGTTCGTGTACATGTGACTGCTGCAGTTTACTTACAGGTTTTTACTCCTTACAAGAGGCATCCTCGGATTCTGAATTGGGAATATCATTTTGTACAAAATGTACACACAGCCTTTAGCGAAAATACCACAAAAAGTGAACACAAAAGACCTTCTTCCCAGTCAAAACATGAACTTTTAAAAGGAGCATGCAATACGCTGGCACTCATTCAGGTGGCCTATGTTAGAATGTTGCTAAATTCATACACGCACACATGCACACTTGCAAGGAAAAACACATGCGCAAGCGAATGAAAATACGAACACACGCGCGCACGCACACACTCAAGCAATCCCGCATTGGCATTTCGAAGCATGAAATTCTGTTAGCAACCTTGGCCACTTTGTACGCTGGGGTGAATGACCATATATGCCTCCCTTTTAAAGAACCCTCGCAGCGAAAATTTTACTAATGTTTAAGCGGAAGTACAAAACAAACCAGCCAGATTCATACCATCATCATACTGAGGTTTTAAGAGCGTGTCAGAATTGAAGCACACCCTAAAATCTTACACCTCTTACTACGGGGAGCCAATGTGCCCGATTATCCTTATTTTATACATTATGCCGACCACAGCCTCTGGAAATTCTTCAGGAGTCCTATTTACCGTGCTCCTTACTTTTGTAGATAAGCCCGTGGTATCTTCTTAGTTTCTAAGTCTTTCGACCTTTCTCGTGGAGAGGAAAACTGCCCTCAAGTTTCTTGACAAGTAAGATCTCATTTCCGAGAATTAGTACTTGCACCCGGAAACCCTCCAGACTGCAGGTGCGCGTCAGTAGACATGGTTGATGCGGCCTATGATGACGTGTTATCACAGCCACTGGTGCTAGGTTTTGTCGGCGTCGAGTGGCTCGTTATCATCGCACACTAGTTCCTTCTTCGCGCAGAGTTCTTGATCGCCCGTTCGTACAGACCTGTTTAGGTTTCCTATTGGCAGACAGATATCCTTTCGTCTTCGTTTCCTCTTCGGTTTGGTGGGGTTTACGTTCCTCTCAAGGCTATTTATTCTTAACCTTAAAGAAAAGGGTACCAGTGGAACTGTTGTTTTCGTCATGAAATAAGAAAGAGAGGAGCGGGGTGTGTGGTTATATATGATATGACTACTGTCGCCTCCCTTCCTCTAATTTTAATTTTATGCTTATTTAAGCCCTAATAAGTCTTCTCCACTTGCCCAGTTGCCGTACAACCAGTGCTATACTTTTCTTTTTTTGAATTAGTCTTTTTTCTGGATAAACTGAATATGATAGTATTTCTGGTTTGCTTGGCTGTGAAGGCAGGTATAGAATGAAAAGGTCTCCGTCCCGTCACGGAGTGTTTTGTCGGCCCGAGGGGTCGAACGTTCGCAGTTTTTTTTTATTTTCAAATTTCGCAAATTTA